>NC_092815.1:178718031-179318031 GCF_023375885.2 Dermacentor andersoni | reverse complement strand
CCAGAAGTGAGAGGAATACAGAGTAGTAAAAGCGTCGCTCCCCTATTCTTCAAAACAACGCCGTGGACAGTCTTACAACTAACGTTTCTTGCCGCGAGTGTCTCCAGTGCGAAAGTTTCAGCTCACAAAGCGTCCAACCGCCTACACAGCCATGATGTGACACTCAGAGTCACTCAGCGCGAAGGCGTACATCCGCTGGTTAAAAGATATCGGCCGTACTACGAGAGACCACATCAAAATTGTCGACCTGAGTTATTCTACACTCAAAGGGGTGTCCCGGTTGTGCTGCGAGTCTCGGGGATACGTGGCGGCGTTCGTGCGATGCTGATCAACTATTTTTCGACGCCTTCGGCGTCGGACCAACTTTCCCCTGAAGCGGCCGTGGCCTCTTGATCCTCTTCGCTTAGTCGTCGTTGTAGTTGCTGTTCTTGTCGTTGTCGCGTTCAGCACATGGCTTCGCGTCGACGAATCGCCGTTTTCTTCGCCCTCGTCGAGCCTCGTGCTAACTTCCTCTTCGGCGAGCACCTGGACAGCTGCCCATTCCGGCTCAGTCGTCATCGTCGAGCCTTCTGCGGCGCGCTGGAGTACACCGCCGGTTAAGTTCGGGAACAGCTGCGACGTCTCGTTGCTTGGAAAGACGGCGTTATGCTCCGTCACCTCCGAGCCCTGCCTTACAGCAAGGGCTAAGTAGGCCGTCAGGGCCGCGAGGATGACGAACAACACGCAGAAATAGAGGTACACGAACGGTCGCCAGCCTTTGTGAGTGTGTGGCGTGACATCCATAGAGCGCTCGTTCACGGCGGTGCTGGCGGCTTCTGCCGCCGAAATGCCCTCGGGGGCAAGCTGGTCGCCTTGGACTTCGACGGGCTCCTCTGCGGGATGTTGCGGGGGTGAAAGAACTGGGGCTGGAGCCTGAAAAGTTGAAATAAATGCATTTTTTTTCGGAATCAACAAGCTGGTCATCACATATTGTTGTTCGTTGCCCATGATTCGAGGACTACAGCGCACAAGCAAACCAGGCCACCTTGCGTGTGTTCTTGCGCTTAACGTGCACAAAACAAAAGACGCGTGCAACCTCCACTTCTGCGCTGCAGTGTAACGCATCAATTTGCTCTCTTTTCTCTTAAGGATGACCCAGCATCTTGGTCCTCGAGTTGTGCGCATGGCTTTCTCCTGCCACTACATTTTCATTTGGCAGCGTGTTGTTCTCCGTTGTTGTTCCCCGTGCAATGCTTGCGCGCGAGCGGTGGGCTGCGCAACGAAAATGTAGAACTGGAAGTCCAGCATTTATGCGTTTATGAGCGATTCTGCCATTAACAAGCGCGGGCCACATTCTGAAATGTTTTCGTTCGGAATAGCTGTCTGCAATAAGCCTGCCCCTTTAACTAACACGTCCAGCACGACGACTATCTGACGAATGCTCTTACGACCAACTTTGTGAACTTCTTTGAGAATACATCCCCTGCTCTAAATATTACGTGAAGAGTAAGACATGGTAAAGCTCTGGCACGTCAACTTATATGTGTCTGAGCAGTTGTGAGTTACGTAATTGTTCAGATTTCTCACGTTCACCTTGACCCGTAATCCCAAAAAACGTCCTTACGCTAAAGCTGTTTGTAAGAGCACACTCCAGCCAATCGCAATGTTAGACATAATATTACTGAAGGTGGCCAGCCAATGGTGAAAAGCACTTACGAACACAAAGCCTTGGAAATTCTGCATCTTGCCTTTAATTCAAAAAGCCCTAAATTCAAACTCAAATTATGGAGTTTTACGTGCCAAATCAAGCTGTGATTACAAGGCACGCCATAGTGGACGGCCTCCGGATTAATTTTGACCACCTGAGGTTCTTTACCGTCCGCCTAAATATAAGTGCACGGACACTTTGCATTTAGCCCCCATCGAAATGCGGTCGCCATGGCCGGGATTTGATCCCGCGACCTTGTGCTTGGTAAAGTAACACCAACGCCACTAAGCAAGCACGGTGCATCGAGGCCCCAAATTAGTGAACCTCTGGCCGAAATGAATCTATTCCATTCACATTTCATGCTGCGACGCAATTGTACGCCGCTAGTGTAAGTTTAAATCATTTGCATAGTGCTTTGGTTTCGAGGTGGCGAAGCCTGCAGTTTATGTGATTTATCTGCAACGGAGGCGCTAAAACGTGGTGCTGGTCATTGTCCCCAACTCATGTAGCTTTGTGTAGCGGGCCAGGTCCCGCCTGGACAGCGTTGGCGCAGTGTGTGATATTCGCTGTCTGTGAATGTGTATGTATTGCCGTCACGATGACTTGCTCATTTCTTGTTGCGAACGCATGTGTATTTGTGAACGGGACACGACTAGGAAGCTTTCACGTCGAGTGCGGTATTAACAGCGATTCGCTGTAACATGGTACAAGAGCGGGCACGGTTGGTAACACACATCCAGGTAACTACAGCGCAGAAACCAATAAAGGATGAATACAGCAGACAGTCAAACAGGTGCTCCTGTCTGTCCCCTTTTATTCCTCGTTGGTTTCATTTCATTTATTTGTACTTTCGAAGCCCTGATACCCTGAAAGAAACTGGTAAAATTCAGATATAACATAATAAGAGAAAATTTACATTTATACAACGTCAGCTAATAAATCACAAAAACGAATCACAGCAGTGATTGATCCAAAAAGGCGATTCCAGCCCTCGGACACCTGTAGCATGAACTACTAATGACAACTCTTTGTGCGACATCCATCATTCCCACCCAATTAGTATGATCGATACGTGAAGAAATATAGAAGACTGAGAAAATTAGACCAAGAACAGAGCTGTTGGTTATGCTAATAGGTTTTCTTAACGTTAGCGGTCGGATGTTTGCGGCGGGATGCAAGACAGCTTAAGAATGTTTTTCATAGAGATGACACATAGTTGTGCAGTTATAGTTATTAATAATTGTTGGCTGCTGCACTCTACTTCCTTCAACTTCGCTGTAAGATAAAAACCTAATTTCACACTTTTGTGCGACAGCTGCGAGGCGAGTTTGGACGTGCCTGCGCGAAATTAATAAAAGAATCACTGTCTCAATGGTAATTATCGCACGATTTTACTATTACCGCCAACGTAAAGTTACTGTCGTAGCCATAATCACCGCGTCAACAAAGAAGTAGATGGGAACAGCAGCTGTGGAGGAATCAAGCAAGATGGCTTTCAGTTGGTGTAAGAGGGGCTTGCTGTGTTGCAAGACTTCTATTGTTCCGGCTAAAAACAGGAAAGAAGCATAATATAATGAAATAACTTATTCTGCTTGTTAATGACAGCATAAAACGCTATGCCAATCACGCATTACAATGACAGTTGTGCACTCTTCAATGTCTGCAGTAACCACGCATTGCAGCAACTGCAATGCGTATTCGGCAGCTACACTGGCAGCCCAGACCTCTGTACAATGAACTGCGCTCGTACATCAAGGCGCATAGCGCTGCACACGACCACTCTACGGAAAGCACCATCATGTTTGACGCGGTGTTCGACGCACCGGTCTGCGTCCGCAACGGTGAATGGTTATTTTTCTCCTTTATTGAAATGCCTGCAGCAAGTAATTAAATTGCGCACGTGGTTTCAGCTGGTGAATAAATTATTTTATCAAGAAGCACAACACGACTAAGTCGAAATTTACTCTAATTACGGAGACTCAATAAAAGATGCAGAAAGGATCACGCTATCTTTACTTTCTTTCCATTAGGCCTGCAGCAGATTTGGAACAAAGTTACGTAACTTTTACTCACTCATCCACAGTCGATCATAATTTGTAACTGTAGAGGTTTTATTAACTTTTTACTCCATAAAGGAACGTATATCGCCTGCATTGGTGTTTAGTACTATAATTCTAATATGAGCAGTTGTAAATTTTCATGGGCCCGTGCTTTTGGAGGATGCCACGTACAAAGCGGCCGCACTTGCCTCAACCACGCGTCCCAAGCATGGTCGGCATTCACCGAGACTATTTCGTGCGGAAGGATTACTCACACGCAACTCGTTTCGACGCGGGCTCGGCTTGGCAGGGGCTTGGGCAGGCACGCTTGGGCGAGGAACGGCTAGCGGTGCCGGCGGGTCACGGGGCCGGACGCTGGGATGCGCCTTAACGCCGGCGGCTGGTGGTGCCGTTGGACTGGTTGAACCTCTGGCGGAACCGGCCGGGACGCTCGGATGCACCTCGTCATAGGGTGGCGACAGGGCTGCGGCAGGCTTCTGTGCGGCAGGTTTCTGCGGGACACCTTCAGCGTCAGTGAAAGGTTCTGAAGGCGGAGTAGCGTAGGCGCTTTCGGGGGTCAACACCCCCGAACGCTGCGGCGGGGCCTCGTATGCACTCTCGGGGGTCACCAACCCCGAGGGCTGCGCCGGGACCGCGTTAGCACTCTTGGTAGTCGCCACCCCTGAGGGCTGCGCCGGGGCCGCGTTAGCACTCTTGGTGGTCGACACCCCTGGGGGATGCGCCGGGGCCACCTTTCGACTCATGGTGGCAGAGATCGTCGTCTTCTTCTTCTTCTTCTTTGCTATCGCACCCCTTCTCTTGCACGGATATGCTTGTGTAGTGATGGCCATGTACCCACTCCAGGGAATCTGCCTTGAATCGGGTAGGTGAAACTGAATTAAGGCATAAGAATTTGTGAACGAAATAAACAGCGTGTTCAATTAAGCTGTAAGAAAAGTAAAGCACAAGTTGGAGTGCAGAAATCTTAAATTGCCAAAAACGAAGATTGCAGGGTAGACGTGAATGATAATGAACATTGAGGATCACCGTGCGCTGACAATTCCCTGTTGTTCTTTCAGGTTACGGCAGCAAGAAGAACTGCTTCTTATGCACGTAGTCTCGGTCATCGAAAGTTGACCAGAGTTAGAAAGAGAGAGTAATTTTAATGCTAGCTGCTGATAGCAGTAATAATTGGCATTAGAGAAGTTATCTTAGCAAGGGGTCTGCTATACTTACTGCTCCTAGTCATTTGGGTGAAAGTTGAAATAAGAAGTTCGAAAATAAGAAATAAATATTTGAATAAAGCACTGGAACAAACAAAAAACGCACTATCGCTGATAGATCTGGCTCTTACAAAGCCCCAATATTACCTGCAGTCTAAGTGTACAGATTTGTGCACGCGATTCTTCTCTCCTTGTTCCGTCAGACGGACGTGAAGAAAAGAAACACGGTCATTGAAACTACGGGTCAGTTGGACTCTCGGCTTACCAACATTTACCTACAAACGTCTGGTTTGAAGCCTACCCTCCCTTTACATTTTCGCCAATGAGGAGGAAACAATATATCCCTTTTTTAGTCGTGCCTCGCCTATACTATCTTCAGCCGAATTTTCGAAATTTCCATTCGCAATATTGCCCTGGATTTGACCATTCTCTTTATCCTCAGATTTGGACTTTCGACCTTGTGGTACAGTCACGAGTATGTTTGCGCCGCCACCCAGCAATTTATTATTCATTGCAAGCGGTTGTCCAGTTAAATAATATTTTTCCTTTATCATTATTATCTTTAGTACATTTGAATTTAGTGTACGTCCATAATTTCTTTGCATATCTCGCATATCATTTATCAGATTTCGCAAATTTTCAAGTAAGTTTAATTTTTATATTAGGCCTTATCTACCTGAATCTTGGCCAACCAGTCATTATAGATATGAGCCGCATTGACAGAGGACAACAACAACAAGTACAACAGCGCACAGACCACACAGTTTTGCTGCACATAGCCACTTTACCAAAGGCACTGCCGTGTTGGATCATTTATTCGGCGTGCTCTGTTCCGTCAGCAATAGCCTGGGAATAGTATTTCTTTCCGCGATAATATCTACAAACAATTATCAAGTTGAGCATGGGCTCTGAGACGATGATTCAATCCTCTGCTATGGGTACGCGCCATGGTATAGGAGGCAATTAAGCAAGCAAATGGCAAGCAAGCAACAAGCTTCGCACGACCGTCATGTCTCCTGCGTTAGACTTGTCGGCAGGACCTACCGTGCCCTACATGATGAAAACATCCAAGAAAGCCATCAACATTCCGCGGTACTCGGGTGTACCAAGGACATCTCCTTTGACAAGTAGCTCCGGGTCTTCGAGGGGTAGACTGCGGCTGCTGCATGGACGGAGCGAGAAGACCTGTGCCATTTCTCCGATTACCTCGAAGGTGTGGCCTTCCGGTGGTACCTTATTGAGGTGTTTGACACTGACGGATCTTGGGAGAGCTTCACTAGATGCTTGACGCAACGCTTTACAAGCGTCGTCGTGAATCCTTTCCGTCAGTTCAATCATTGTCGGCTATAACCGGGCCAGAGCCAAAAGGAAGAAGGAAAAATTGTGTCTGGGACGTCTTGCCGACCTAAAGGACGCACACCTTATATCAGGGCTCATCGACGGCCTTCCCGCTGATATGGAGATGGCTGTTGCTGGGCTTAGCCCGTCTACACCAGCGACGTGCCACTCAGCTGCTCTGCGACTTAAATCACGGCACGTTCTACAAGTCGAAACACGCAGTCGTTTCTGCATAGTTTACCGCAAGATAAACGCAGTGATGGTGCCCTACTATCAAGCCATTCCTCGCATCGACGAGGTTCTTCAGTCTCTAAGGAAATCGACGTACTTCGCCATGTTAGACATAAAGTCAGGTTACTGGCACTTGAGGTTGCATCCAAAAGACACTTCAAAAAACGGACTTTGTCAAAGGTGCGGGTCACTACGAATGGCTTGTCCCGTCTTGGCCTTAACCCGTCTACACCAGCGACGTGCCATTGAGCTACGCTGTGAGTAGAGTCAACTTTGCAACGGCTTGAATCACAGCCCGTTCTGCTAAGTCGAAACACGCAGATCAACGCAGCAAGCGGCAGCGCCCATTAGCGTCCACCTAATACAGCGATACGAGCACCTGCGTTCGAATGCAGACACTGCGCAATGGATGGCTTGCCCCGATAAATACACTGGCACAATGAATGTCCATGGCGCGCAAGCATTTCCGCCCTCACTACCAACTAGGGAAACTAGGAATGTGATCCAAAGCTCTGTTAATTCAATCTGATGCACTCATTGCCGGGTACCCTGTCAGCGCTATACTCTTGATACAGAAGCCACGATTACCTGAATCAGCGAAGCAGTGCTGACGGCTCCTCACTTACAAATAATCAGATATTCATGCATCAATGTTCAACAAGTTACATCATCGACCGAAACATTGGGTCGCTTCAATCTAAAGATACAGATCGAAAAAATTACAAAGGAAATTCAGGCAAATGTTCTACAAGGCATAAAGAGCAACCTACTTCTTGGCTTCGACAGTGCCTGTCTCCTTAACTTGTCTGTGGATCTTGATACCCTGACTCTACGCGAAGGAAATTGCATCCTCCACCCTCGCCCGCAAAGCAATTCCACGGCTAACAAGGACGCTTGTTTTCAGGAAGTTGAAGTTTGAGATTTGGTGCATATAAATGCAAATCAGAGGTTGGCATTGAAGCAGCGTGTCCATAAGTACGAGGACATTTTTTTTCCAAATCACGCACTGATTATTCGGTGCATCACTAGTGAAACGCATCACATTCTTCTCACCAACAATGTCCGCATCCGCAGGGCTCCCTACCGATGCTCAGAAGCAGATAGCGTCTAAAGGGACAGACAAATCAACGCCCTTTTCACACGAGGCGTGATTCGACTGTCCACGCCACCGCACGTTGCGCCGGCGTTTCTGGCGGAGAAAAAAGGGAAGGACGCACGCGTTTATGCATAGATTACCGCAAGCTAAATGCAGTGATGGCGCCCTACTATCAACTCATCCCTCGCATCAACGAGGTTCTTGACTCTCTCGGGAAATCGACGTACTTATCGACGTTAGATATAAAGTCAGATTACTGGTACGTGAAGATGCATCCAAAATACATTACGAAAATGGCCTTTGTCATACGTGCCGGTCACTACGAATGTCTTGTCATGCCTTTAGTCTCCGGAACGCTCCAGCCACTCTCGAACGGGCTATCAAGTCCATCTTGACAAAATACCACTTGACGCAAATGACGAACTGCTTTGATGACATTGTTTTCTATTCTAACAGGTTCCCCGACCATCCGAAGCATCTAGATATTGTTCTAAATGCTTTTAGAAGCGAACACGTTGAGCTGAAATTGAAGAAATGCCTGTTCACACAGACTTTCACTGAGTAGCTGGGACACATGCTTTCAAGTGGCACAGTCACTCCAAAACTAAGCAGCGTGGAGGCAATCCTTGCGGTTTCTCACGCCATCACGCCCTAAAGAGTTAGGTCTCATTCACACAGCCGCCAAACATTCCGTTGCGTCACCGTCACGGCACCGGTTTTCGTCAGGGGAAAGAGTTTCCTAGTCATTTTTTTTCCTCAAGAACGGGTCGCCCGCGACGTAGAGCGGTGCTTTACGTTTCCGTCGTCAGCACGGTGACGGCGTCCCGCCCCTAGAAGACGGACCAATCAGAAATTAAGAGGCCGTCACTAAATACTTGAATGAGTAAAGGCAAGGCGCAAAGGACCAGGACTGAAGGACACAAACGGCAGGGCCGGCGCCACTCACAACTAAGTTTATTTCCGCAACACGTGTGCCTTATGTAGGTCAATCAAGCCGAATCACACACGAAACGTTAAAAGTAAAATACCACAATCCATCGACCACTCAAGAATCATATCTGGCGCAAAAGATCAAATCAGCAAACGAACCGCACGTGGAGCAGAGCGGGAAGCAATTCATCGAGCTCAGTCTTTACCAAGCCAACGGCGAGAAAAAAACGAGATATAAAAAGTACCGTCTACGCTTCCCTATCAGCCTGCTGATTTGATCTTTTGTGCCAGATATGATTCCTGAGTGGTCGATGGATTGCTGTATTTTACTTCTAATGTTTCGTGTGTGATTCGGCTTGATTGACCTACATGAGGCAGGCTTGTTGCGGAAATAAACTTAGTTGTGAGTGGCGCCGGTCCAGTTGTTTGTGTCCTTCTTCAGTCCTGGTCTCTTGCGCCTTGCCTTTATTCATTCAAACATGAACCAACTAGCCCAAGCAAGAGCTTTACTGTCGCTAAATACGGCCATTTTACAAAACTGAAGCTAGCAACAGCGGCGGCTGCTGCATCAGCGTTCCAGGTGTGGCACAACGAATACTGAGCTGCGCGTTTCGGTGGTGCTGAAATGTGCGGCATGAACAACGTCGAACCGATATTGTGTTGGTATTGTACAATTAGAAAATTTATTCTTAATTTATGCAAACATTACACCATAAAATTATTTAACAGATTCAGTGCATAATGTAGATTATATTTATGTAGCTTTAGACGAACATGGGACCGGTCAGTCAACACTGTACAAAACCGTGCTTTTGTCGAAGTCACCACTGCTGTCACCTATTCAAACACTGCTCCGTCACGCCTGCTGTACATTCTTGTGACGTGACGGTGGCGCGACAGAACGCGCGACAGAGCATTTTCTAGGCACCGTCAATGTTTACGGTTGGTATGTCACCCGCTTCAGTGAAATTGCTCACCCACTGACACGTCTAGTCAGCAAAGACACCACCTGGAACAGAGACTTTGGACTGCGAACTGGCTTTCACTCACTCTAAGAAACGTGTGACGGAAGAGCCCAAGCTTGTCATCTACGATGCCGCCAAACTTTGTGTGCTCTAAGGCAATGCGTCCAACACAGGTGTCGGCGCCGTCTTGAAGCGGGCTGATGATGAATGTTGAGAACATCCAGTTGCATACCATTCACGCATGCTGCTAAAACATGAAATCAATTACGCCGTCGTAGAACTTGAACGATTAGCAATTACTGATACCATTAACAAATGCGCTTGTTATCTACATGAAAAACCTTTCACTGTGGTCACCGATCACGTGGCGTTGCAGTGGCTTAAGAAGATCAAAAATCCTCGGGGCTGTCTGTTCCGATGGTCCTTGAAGCTCGCCGTGAATGACGTAAGCATCAAGCACCAAAAGGGCGTTAACAACATCGAAGCCGATGCACTGTCTAAAAACCCTATTATTCAGTTCTCGTTTCCTGAATAAATGCGAAAGCAACCCCGCGACAAACCGCCTTGCAAGCACACCATTGAGAATGGAATGACCACAGTGGCGCGCAGAGGGATACGAAAAGTCTACATTCCTCTTGCTCTCCAGTCTTCTCTTTTTCGGAAGGCTCATAAAGCCTTCGGTCATATATGAGAAAAGACATTGCGATTTCTCTCTTCGCGATATTATTGGCCTGACACCGTCACGGACGTTTCTAAATACGTTCGACACTGCGATACTTGTCAGCCCTGCAAGACGACGAAAACCAAACGTTTTGGTTCCTTGGAGTCGTTACCACCAGCGGAACGACCATTTGATATTCTGGCCATGGACACTATAGGAGGTTTTGCAAAGTACGGTTCCTTCAAAAGATTTACTCACTTGGCCGTTGACCATGCCACCTATTATGTCTGGGCTTTTTTCACACAGAAATAAGACCTGCGACGCCTACATTTCCTGCCTGAATAGTATTATCATTGTTGGAAAGCCTCGACAGTTCCTTTCCGACCGCGGCACGGGATTCACCGCCGGCAAACTTAAACAATTCCTCAAGAACAACAACATTCATCAGCTTTATATGAACTCAAAACTCCCACAGTGTAATGGCTTAAATGAGCGCACTAATTAGTCCATAGTTACTAGCCTCGGCTGCAAAATCAATGAGGAACCGCGAAAACCATGGAAGCGTCTCCAGACTGACTGTCGAAGAGTACAACAAAACACCCCACGAGGTCACGGGCTACCCTCTCTGTTTCCTTATGTATGCACGCACACCATCTTACCCCCATCTCTTCTCCAACGTCTCCGAGAATATGTAGGAAGCTCGTGTAAACGCAGTCCGCTATTCCCTGGCATATCACAAGAAAAACAAGCTGATATATGAGAAGAAATTTCTTCCTTCAGATCTTTAAGTAGGGAACTGTGTTCTATGCGAGACACCGAGGCACTCCAACCCCTGTAAACTCAGTACAATAATGTAAGGACGATATGCAATCATACGCAAGATCTCTTCTGTAAACTAGAAGATGGACCACAGTGTGTTCGTACTCGGTCGCCAGACTGACATCGTTCATGCGGGGATATTAAGACGATGTCATCCGCCCCTGCGCCTACGACTTTGTCGGAGGGAGGGAAAGCGTTTCACGAAGCGCACAAGGACGGTGCGGTGCGATCGTACTGAAAGAGGAAGCGGAGGTGTCCAATAAACATAAGAGCTTCGCACAACCGCCGTGTCTCCTGCGTTATATATATATATATATATATATGATTCAGTTATGTAAAAGGCGTGTACTGCAGCGGGATTCCGTTCTCGCACTGCCCTGAGGACACTCGCCGCCGTCTAGCGCCGCTGCCGCGAAACCTGCGCGCGGTTTCGGAAATGGCTGACGCGCCGGTGCGTGTGAACGCTCAGAAATGCGTCGTGCGGCAACAGGGCTTCTCTATCGCACTTCTTTCCGGACGCGCTGCGCCATCTAGTGCCACTGCTGAGAAGTCCGCACGTGGGGTCCGAAACGAGAAGCGTGGCGCGGCGGTGCCTGCGAACGCTAAGAATCACTTCCTCGCTTGCCGCACACTCAGCAGCACATACTCAGTGACCCAAGTTGGCGAGAAGTTCATTGAAGAGCGACACGTACAGAGGGCATTCATCACACAGATCGCTAAAGCGTTGGCGTGAAAGGCGTTCGACACATACTCAGTGCGCTTGTGGCGTAGCATGTCAAAGCGTCGGATTGCTGTCCTTGAGGCACCCTTGTGACATGGGTTCAATGCCGCTCAGCATCGAAGAAACTTCAGAGATCTTTTTTGTCATTGTAGAGCGGCACATTCCCTGTGGCACATATACCTAGCTACCCAACTTGGCGTTAAAAGCGTTCTTTGAAGAGCGGCACACACTTACTAGCAAATATCCAGTGGGGGATTATTATACAAACCTGCACAGACCTTGTGGCACATACCCAGTACTCCAAGTCTGCGTCAGAGGTTTTTCGAACAGAGGTACCTGAGTCTACAGAGACCCATTTCGCATGAAAGAGGCTCGCTAAAGAGCGGCACGTATGTACAAATTGCCACGTGCTCAGGACCCTTTTTGATTTTCATAGTTCGTTATGTAATTGTTAGAGCATGAAGCTGCTGTGCTCAGGGAGCCGGGTTCGAATCCACCCGTTGGGCCAGCTTGAATCTCTAAGAATGTGTCATTGGGTATCAGTGGCGTATCCAGAAATTTCGTTCGGGGGGGCTCACATTGCAGCTCGGTCTCACCTTAAGAGGAAGCTTTAGCTCGGGTGCTCGTATCTAAATAAATGTAGAAGGAGAATTCGTTTTTGTAAATGCACCAAATTTGACGAGGTTTGTTGCATTTACAGGAAAAACTTAAGTTCTAGTGACTGTTGGTTTCGAATTTTTCATTTAGGTTGTCAATTTTTTATTTAAAAATTACTAAAATCGCAAATTTTCAGAAATCTAAACTATCAAGCTTAAAACTATGTAACTCAGCAATGAAAAATGATATCACAATTCTGTGAATTGAATAAAGGGGAAAATCAGACATCCTCCCGTTCGTAGCAATTGCTACAAAGGGTGGATGTCTTTGCTGATGTCTTCCCCTTTATTCATTACTTCTCTCCACTTTGCGGGTTTTCCGCAGAACTACTATGTCAAATTCTACGAATTGTACCTTATAGTACATCTACAGCGGACAAAATTTCTATGTTACACGTGAATTTCAAGAAATTTAGCATTATGGAAATACGGCTTTCGCAGAATCCTTGTACACAACGTAACCAATTCACCGAAGATACGAATTCACACACCAAATTTGTCCGCTTTGACTGTTATAATAGATGCCCGTTACTGAACAGCGACATGTGTGCTTGATTCAGAGCTATTAGTTTGTAAACGTCGTGCTTCTATTTTTTTTTTAACTTTCGAGTTTTTCAATATATTTAAACAATGTTCAGGCCCTAAACCGAAATTCCGCTTCCAACAGACACTAGAATTTAACTTTCTCTCTCAAATGCAACAAATTTCATTAAAAGAGATCCGGGGGTTATCACAGAAAAGCGTTTCTGCGTTTTACATGTATTTGAATAGGCCGTGTCGGAGTTTGGCGCGAGCTAAAGCTTCCTCTCAAACAATTTGTCTGGGGATCAAATACATGAATAATAACTGCATTGTCATTGCTAAAGATGCTGCAAACCAATTCTTGAACGCTACGCACTGTCAAAACAAGTAAGATACGTATTTTTTCATGAAAGAATATACTTGTATGTGCCAAAAATTGTACCCAAAATAACCGATATTAATGCTTCCATGTTTTTTTCTCTATTTAATAAGCAAATAATATATCCCACGAACTTTAGAACTATATCAGCTCGAAACCAGCAAGGCAGTGCATGCCGCTGATATACAAAATGCAAAGGCCATGAAATTAACAAGCTGAGGACAAATATTGTAATGAAACTTTGTCATTCAAGAACCTTGTTTAGATTCTTGTGCATATGCAACGGCCAGTGAAAAATCTCAATGACGCCGTCATTTGTTCCAATATATTACGCAGGAGCAGCTGTCACCGGTCGTGTATCGTGAGTAATTGCACCAAAATTATAGCCGCAAAAGAGAGCACGTATAAAGAGCAGGAGTTCTGCAAAATAAACGAGGGCGAGTCAAATGAAAGTCAGCGAATGCGAATATATCACAAACTGGGTACCTTATTTAAAAGTAGTATTGATGATCATTTAGACATTTGTCCCGTTGTCTAACGAGTCGCGTGATTCCCGTCTCATTAAATTCCTTGGGTTGCTGCTTCAAAAAGTCTGCAACTGACTCTTTCACGTCATCGTCCGACACGAATCTGGTTCGCTTGAGCTGTTTTTTCATATGCTCCAAAAAGTGGAAATCGCAAGGCGACAGGTCTGGGCTGTATGGCGGATGTTGCAGCGCTTCCCACTTGAACATTGCCAGTTTTGTATTAACCACATCAGCGACATGGGGACGGCATTGTCGTGAAACAAGATGACCCCTTTCGTGAATTTTCCACGTAGCTTGTTCTTGATTGTGAGACGCAGCCGATCTGGCGTTTTACAATAACGAAACAAATTAATAGCCTCTCAAGATTTAGCAAATTCTATCAGTAATGGCCCCTGATCATCGAAAAAAAAAACTCAACAACACCTTTCCGGCAACAATGATGGCCTTTCCTTTCTTGGGAGTGGTGAATTCGAATGTTTCCACTGTAAGCTTTGCTGTGGTGTTTCAGGCTCGTAGAAGTGGCACCATGGTTCGTCCCCGATCACAGTTGGAGACAAGAAGTCGTCACCTTTATTGTGATACCGGATCAGATGAGTCAAGGCAGCGCTCAACTTCTCCGTCTTCTGGCGGTAGTTCAATATCTTGGGCAACCAGTGCGCACACAAGAGCGGATAACCGAGATGTTCATGAATTATGGCGGGAACAGAACCGTGACTGATGTTCACACGCTCTGCCACTTCATCGATGCTTATCCTCCGTTCTTGTCTCATCAGCTCATCAACCTTTGCAATCTTGTTAGGGGTGATTGCACAATGGCTTTGGCCCGGCCTTGGATCGTCTTTGCAACTTTCACGTCATTCTTTGAACCATTTGCTCGAACGCCTCACAGTGGCCAATGAAATGCAATGTTCAACGTACACGGCAGACATATGGCGACTAATTTCTTTTTGGGAAATACCTTCAGCTGTCAAAAACCTCAGGGCACCACGCTGCTCAACTTCTAGAGCGTCCATTATGTCGCGCAACCATGTTCAACCCAGTGTATGAGAGCATTAAACAACATTGATATTCACACCTGCGTGTCACGTGCATGCCTCGCAGATAATGGGCCGAACAATTATTGCGCTGGGTGGGTTGGTTCACTTTCATTTTACTCGCCTTCCTACATCAGAAATGCGAAGATACAATGGAATATACAAATGCGAAGATACAGCTTGATAAAAGGCAAAAAAAAATGTCACTGGAAACAAAGTTCACTGCATGTATACACAAAACCCCACAACAATATATTTAAATATACGTATAAATCTTCAATAAATCTACGCATCTAAAAAAAGTAACTGTGTACAATGCATCAAACAAGGCAAATCAACATGTTGCACAATCACAGATTCCCAGAATCCTAGACCCCACCCCCATTCCAACCACTCCCCCCGAGCTCGCTCCCCACTTTTCTCTTTAGCGCACACAAGACTGAGCAACCATCGTCGTCTCACCCATTCCAGCCCCCCACACCCCTCCCTACGCTTTCACTCGCACATACAACATGCGGCGTGCGGTCACGATGTTATCGCCCTTGAACTTTATACGAAACATGAGGGCGACGGCGACGGCAGGAATGCGCCTGGAGTCTCCATATAATTGCTATCGCAATACTATATCCTTAGACTATCCGGCAACTGAAGCGTCCTGTGGCCCATTACTGTCCGCAAAAGAAGTAACGAAATCGAACTTTCAGGAGGACGACGACGAAGTTTCCCTGCTAAGGTGGCTGCTCACCGCTCCTGTGAAAAATCTCGCCTTCCGCGTAAATACGTTCCATACATCAAGAGATTGGACCCCAAGACATCTGAGGACGCCCCGGATGCTCATGCGCAGTCCGGTTTTTTGACATTCAGCGAATGTCACTCCATCGGCCCTGCAGCTGAGTTGTACACTGGGACTAGGCCTAGTGCCTCCGGTGACGCGCTGGCGGCGGTAGATTCGCCGGCGCCGCTCATCACGACGGCGTTACCGGCCGCACAATTGACACGTGAGCCTGGATCCCAGCTCCTGGTTCCTGCTCCAAGTCCTTCGGCTACAGCCCACCCATCGCCTTCCCAAAATGCACATCAGACCGTGAGTGATCTGCCCTCAGGGCGGAGCCCGGCGATGGCTTCCCAGACACCGATCGGGAATGGGACTCCAGTTGTTGTGCATGATGAAACGAGTACTCCTATGGACTTGTCTTCTGCGCTACCATTTGTGCCGTCGGCCCCCCGTGGTTCTCAGAAGCGTCCTTCGGAGCAATCTGCACCAGATTCGTGTTCGGCCAACAGCGGCTCCCAAGGCAAGCGTTCCTGTCTAACGACTGACCACCCAGTTGTGTCGACACCGGGCTCGGTTTGCTACAAAGCAACCATTAAAGCTCTGGCCCCCACAAGCCTCACGGAGATTCCGAACAGGATTATTCAGGCGAACCTAGACGCTTGTCTTGGCACCACAGGCTTCCGCGGCTTCACGGCCCGGAAGAAGTCAAATACCATCGCTGTGTGGCTCCCGACATTGGCTGCTGTCGAGCGTTTGCAAACGCTTCAGCGTCTCTCGATAACGAGCGAGGTCACCGTGCCGGTCCAGGTGTACCTGGTAGAGGGCTCGGATCTACAGCGCTGTGTCGTTTACAACGTTGACGTTGGCGAGGACCAGACTGCTCTCCAGCGTGAGCTCTACTGTCCTACTCACCATGTCATTCAAGCGCGTTACATGGGAAAGGGGCGCTCTTGCATCGTCACGTTGCAGGGCCCACCAACTCCCCCAGCCCGCCTGTACTACTATGGCTGCATTCTACGACCTCGGCCATATAAACCCAGTGTCGTCTATTGTTACAAATGTTTCCGACCGGGCCACATGCGCCGATCCTGTCCATTTACAGCGCCAGATGAAGCTGTATTAGCTGGCGCAGTGTCTTATCGATGTGGACTCGGCAAGACCGACGACCACGAGATCACTTCTCCAACTTGTCCCACAAAGCAAAAGGCCACTCAGAAGGTTCGTCGCGGGATTCCTAAGCAATGGCCTCAGCATGCTGCAACACAACCAGTTCTGACATCTAACAGGTTTGCGGCGCTCCAGTGGGATGACGACAACTGGCCAGAGCTTTCCGAGCCCGACCCGCCTGCACCCCATTCCCAACAGACTTACAGTGACAAAGTTCGCAAAGACCGCCGTCGCCCGCTGGTTATACAGAAGCAGAGCGGGCCGGAACATCCGCGTGATGATATGGCAGCAGTTGACAATCAAATTGCCCGCCTTTTAGCGGAGGTATCCAAGCTCCGACAACACCGTGAACTACTTGCGCGTCGGCGACGTGCAGTGGAATCTCACACCACTACAAGTATCGATTCCGCTGCATCATCGTCTCTGTCACGCCCTGCTGTATCGGTCGCAGAGTCTACCAGAGCTTCAGCTCCGTTGCCGGATAACTCTACAACATCCCTTTTGCGGTTCATGGTCAGCCAGTTATCCAACCTGACATCTGTGATTTTGCAACGTCTGGACTCGTAATCAAAATGGCGGGCACAGGTATTTGTGGCGTGCTTCAATGGAACTGTAGAGGGCTCTCCACGAAAGTGGGGGAGCTTAAATCCCGTCTACGTATGAACAAGCTGCAGGTGTGGGCCCTGTTACTACAGGAGACCAACGCCTTGCCTGCCATTCCGGGCTTCAGTGGATACGTGTCTCCTTCGATGAGTGACCATCGCGTGCACACAGCTGCCCCTCCAGGAAAGGCGGCAGTGTATGTGGATACGCGCTATCCTCAGGTCTGCTTTTCTCTTGAAAACTGGTGTAACTCATATCAGGAGGTAGTGGCAGTAGCTGTGAAGTTACCCAAGGCAACTGTTGTGGTAGTGTCATACTACATAAGACCAGCCAGTGGCTCTTCTTCAAGAATTAATCTGGGCTGGTTAGTGAATGTCCGTCGCCAATACCCAGCGTGTCCTATTTTAGTTGGTGGTGATTTCAACGCCCCTCACCCAGATTGGGGGTACCCTACTTCTAGCCCTCGAGGTAGGCGTGTGCGGGACGCCTTCGCGGATGCGTTGTTTGTTCTACTCAACCATCCCGATTCAGCAACGCGAACTGTGCCTCAAGCTCGACGTACAACATACGCACCGGATCTTACGTGGTGGTCGGGTCCCGGCACTCCCACTTGGCACCTGGAGCCCGACTGCTGGGGTAGTGACCACCACCCTATCATCATCGGCCTTCATCCGTCGCAGGCCCGCCTATTGCGCCGCAAGTGTTCTGTGGTCAACTGGGACAAATTTCGCACCGTTCTCCAAGATACCTCTGTGGACTCGTCACCACTACTTGTTGACCGCATACAAAGCGCGCTCAATGAAGCTACAACCATCAGCTGGGTAGACGTCGATCGACCGGCACCGGATATCGGCCTGCTCAACTTGTGGGCTGCTCGCAGACAAGCTGAGCTGGCAGCATCCCGAGACCCCACTTCTGCACAAGCACGTACAAGACTGAATTTCCTTACTGCTAAGGCCCGCAGATATGAACGCGACCTCTCGCGGAGGCACTGGCATACGTGGTGTGAGCGGTTTTCATCCAAGACATCGAATGCTTCTCTCTGGCGAACCTTCCGTGCCATGGAACACGGTGGCCGCCGTCCAGACGCGGCAGCCACAGCCTCCTTCGCTGCTGGCTTGTCGCCGGATGATTTCGCCAGAGAAGCAGCCCGGAAGTCTTTCCCGCAGTACGACGTGTTGCCTCACACAGCCATTGGTGCTCCCTTGGCAGGCATTCCGACACATATCGACAGGTTACCATCTACAGCAGACTCCGAGGGGATTGCAAGCTCTTTCACCATGCCTGAGTTGCTTGCAGCGATAGATCGTACCAGTCGCAAGACAGCACCAGGTCCAGACTCTATTACTTATGAGGCCTACAAGAACCTGAGTTCCGCTGTGCTGCCTCAACTCCTCGACACCATTAACAAGGTATGGCTAGATGGCGTTGTCCCTGCAGGCTGGAAGTCAGCTATTGTGATCCCGATTCCGAAACCAAGCAAGCCGCCGACTGACCTTGGCAATTTCCGACCCATTTCCCTAACGTCAACGTTGTGCAAGCTTGCTGAGAAAATGCTAGCCACGCGAATGTCGTGGTGGCTAGAGCACCACGGCTTCTACCACCCTGCTCAAATTGGCTTCCGTCCATCCATAGGTACCGAAGATGGGCTGGCTGTCTTGGCATCCGCGGTTTTATCGTCAACTCGTAGCCACAGTGTCCGTACTGTCCTCGCTATGGACGTCGAAAAGGCGTATGATAACATCAGTCATGCTGCCATCTTGGCTTCAATTGACATGCTGCATTTTCCCCCTAGAGTACGGAATTTTGTCAAATCTTTCCTTGAAGACCGACATTTTGCAATTCGCCTCAGTGGTGACGCCGTCGGCTCATTTGTCCCTCTTCGTGGCGTACCCCAGGGATCTGTATTATCACCCACATTATTCAATATTGCTTTCATCCCGCTTGCATGGCGCTTGCACGATGTACCCGACATAAAGTTCTTGTTGTACGCTGATGACATCACGGTATGGAGCACTCATCACGACCTGCAGACTCAAGCCGCTGCCCTTCAATCAGCTTTAGATATCACGGCGACTTACGCCTCTTCGGTCGGCCTTAGGCTTTCCGTCAGCAAATCTGCTTACATGTCAGTCGCCAATCGCTGGGGCCGGCGTAAACTCTCTGGAACACCCATTCGTCTTCATCTATCCGGAACCCCTCTTCAACAATGTTCAACTATAAAAATTCTGGGTCTGATGGTGCACGAGTCGGGAACCGGAACTGCTTGGCTCTCCAGCGCTAAAAAGCAGGCAATTCAGACGTTGGGTCTGATTAGGCGCATTGCTCCTAAAATGGGCGGCGCCCGCTCATATGTTGCGCGACAATTGGTGAAGGCGGTAGTGCAACCACGCCTTATTTATCAAGCCCAATTCCAGCATTTGACGAG
Source organism: Dermacentor andersoni (assembly GCF_023375885.2). Taxonomy (NCBI): domain Eukaryota; kingdom Metazoa; phylum Arthropoda; class Arachnida; order Ixodida; family Ixodidae; genus Dermacentor; species Dermacentor andersoni. Next base: position 179,298,230 of record NC_092815.1, on the reverse strand, counting down.
GGCACAATGGGATCGCCTTGAGGCTGTTAATCGCGAGGCAATGAGGGTCATCACTTGCCTTCCCCGCATCACCCCGATCGTGGCTCTCCAAGAAAATGCACAGCTCAACACACTAGATGAGCTGGTGCAGCAGCGACGTGATGCTCGCAAGCTTAAGACCAGCCTTTCACACGCACCGTGTGCTCTCAGGGCTTACGCTTTCTCGAACTCGCTTCTACCACCACCATCGCCAGTTCTTCCTCCCTGGAGTTTTGTACAGCTGAGTGATAACAAGCCAACTGATATACATCGCCCGACATCAACTCACGCGGCGGCGTCGCTTCGTGACCGAATTGTAGCTCAAGATGCTCACCTGCCGCTTGGCTCCATCGTCCTTTACGTTGATGCAAGCATTAGGGCTGTGAAACAACCACTGCAATTTATTGCCCATGCGCACCTGCCCTTAATAAGACGACACGGTTTCAAGTCCAAGAACCTCCTTCCTCCTTTTGTGCTGAGCTCCTTGCTATCCGAGAAGCGTTGTGCTCTGTGGCCGCCTTTCCCATGGTCTCCACGGCCCGCATCGTCATCCGCACTGATGCCCTCCAGGCGACGCGGCTTCTGCGACGCGTCAGTCGCAGCCCTGACATATGCCAACAGATCCATCTTCTGGCGGCACGCATCCCGCAGCCAATATCTGTCGAGTGGATCCCACGCGACCTTCTAAGCTTCCAAAGCCGTGCGGATTCTGCGACCCGTCTAGCGACCTCTCCATCGTCACTGCCTCAACTCTTTCACCTAGATGATGCCACCCTCCTTTTAACAAGAAAGGAGCACCTCCGGCGCCGCACACGTGCTCTCATACCTCCGTGTGCGGTAAACCTCCCCCGCGGTCTTACCCGTGCAGAGGAGGTTGCGCTTCGGAGGATCCGGGTCGGGGTAGCCCTCACTCCTGCCGTGACTAGGAAGTGGCCGCACTTTCGCCCGCTATATCCTCGTCCTGAGTGTCCACTCTGCAAGTCGCGAAATGTTGAAGCCGACATCCACCACCTGCTGTGGGTTTGCCCTGCACTGAAACCGACGAGGCTCCGGCACCTCGCAGCAGCGGGACTCTCGCCGCATAATCTGAGCCATTACACTGCTTGGACGCAGGGACCGCATTATCGATCCCTCTTGGACTTCATTAAGTCAGCAAATCTTTTTTCATTAATTTAATCATCCTTATTCACCCCCATCACATACCCTTGTATGCCCTGAGGCATTTATCCTCGCATTAAAAAAAAAAGAAAACTTTCACCATACGACAATTGGCTGCGCCACAGCAATGTCTTTTCTTTTTCCTTTGTGGGGCCGGGGCACCGAAATGAAAAAGCGCAAAGTATGTTGGCCACAATCGAATTCCTACTTTGGGCACATAATGTAGCTACCGAAAGAATATCGAAGAAAACGTGAGACGCTTGGTCCACCGAGAACCATACCCATATTTCTCGGTATCCTACACTGGCGAGACAAGACTTTCCGGAGAGGTTGCGCTCAAGAAAACGCGGTGTAATTCGTCGAGTCCCCACAGTGATGGCGGTGAGTGACGATAATTTCTTTTTCTCGTCTGCTAGCCAGAAAGTGCCCAAAACTCTGCCAGGCGAAAATCCACTCAGCCAGAGAAAAGCGAACGCGCACCGAAGTGCACCGCGCGTGGTCGGAGCAACACGAGCAAAACGCATGCGCTCTGGCTGCCTCTGGCAGCCCGCGGGTAGGGCAGCGAGGACAAAAAAAATGAAGAGGCTCGATGTGTCCTTCCGAATAAAAGTCGAAGTAGAAAAAATAAACAAGAACGTAGTTACCTTTGCTGACTTTAGTGTCTTGACATGGATGCTTTGGCGTAGGTGAAAAAAAAATGTTGATATTTTTTTATGTGTCATGACGGCACAAATGAACCACCAGAACGCTTCATCTGATCGGACCTCGCTGCTGGCTTTGTCAACTTGCCTGATAGTTTGTTGATTTGGCTTGTCTCGTTGTATGATCCGATGTAAGACTGTGTAAGTCAATGCACCTTTCACATCAAAAGTTTATGAAAACTTCATACCCATAACTTTCGGAATTGACATCCATGCGCTGCGTAGATTCCGCGGCCTCCGCAAGATGCCGTGGCGAGCCCGTTCGCCATCAAAACGCCCTTGAAACTTTGTGCTCGGATGGGGCTGCTTGCGTTATGTGACTCCCGGTGCATCGGCGCTGCCGCGAAATCCAGCCCGAGTTCGCAAGGTTCGCGCTGAAATATATTTTCTAGCATGAAAAAGACATTCTAGAGAAAATTCAGAATGATTTCCGGCACCGGAGATTGCTTGGGTGGGCGGTGCATGGACAGCACGAAAAAATTTCGGGAAGGGGGGGGGCTGAAACCGCATAAGCCCCCCCCCCCCCCTGGCTACGCCCCTGCTAGGTATATGTCCCACCGGGTATGCCCTACACATTTCTCTCAGAGTTCTGCAGGGGGCTGGAAGAATTAACTCATAGCGACATATTTGGTGCGGAAAGAGATGGTCAGTGACCATGTCTGCCAGGCTAATCCCGCTTGTGGCATCATCACCACCACCACTTCGTCTTTGTCCCGTCAGCCCTCTGATGGGACGTTGTTCCGCCCAAAAATATTTATTTTAAACACTGTACTGTCTGTACAAGCCGCTGCATCTGGTCCGGAAAATGTGATAGGAAAGCAGTTAACACAGTCACGGGCGGATGGAGTGATCGCATACACTCTGTGTCTGGATCCAGCACAATCGGTAATGACAGCGTGGGCTCGAGCAATCGCTGCAAGCGAGAGCACGACCATCTTTCCGCGTGCCACAGAAGAAGAAGAAGCTGTCTTCAGCTCGGATCGATGCAGCGGGCTCTCTGACCGGCGTCCCTGCGTCATGGTCCTCGACATTATTGAGGCGTTGTGCATCACCTTTTACTGTATCATCACCCTGGTCGTCGGCGTATGGGCGGGACGCAAATTGCACTTGGACGCGCACCGGATTTCGGCGCTACCCGCCCAAAAGGGCGGCGGGCATCCGACAAACGAGGGCGAGTACTTCCTGCTGCGATACTTCATCTACAACCGCCAGATGTCGCTGCTGCTGGGAGTATCCTCCATGACAGGTAGTAATTGGCGACGGATTGTATTTGCCGAATGTGCACCTCGCCACGCTTGGGTATTGCAAAGTTTACATCGCGGCGCGATGATCACACGCTCGCAATCGCGTCTGCAAACTATGAAACGGCTGCACGGCGCGAGAACAGCTGCAATTTTGAACAAAGGCAATCGAGTCCTTCCTTTCTAGGGAGCCCCGCTTCCTGTCGGAAGGGCAATGGCGTGCACAAATGTCCCTACGTAAGGCATGTTGCCTGCAACGTCGCAGAACGTGGCACGCGACTTCGGTAACGCATTCAGTAGGCTTTCGAACTTTTGCAAGGCGGCGCTACGGTCGGTGCTGAGCAGCGCCGCTGGCGGTAACAAATGAAAATGTCGCCAGGCAACGCGGTCGCGTAGGCGTGTTGTGCACGTGAATACGGGCTGCGAGATTGTGTCTCCCGCGCATTTGTCCGTGCAAGCCTATCTTTCAGTGCCACGATAGCCTCGAAAACGCGAAGGGCCCACACCCGCCCGTGATGAAATTCTACATATCTCTGAGCTGGTATAGTGCAAAAACTAGAGGAGAAAAGCACGCACCACTGCTGCTGTTGGCAGAGAGGAGTAAGTCGCGCTTGCTCGCTTCCTCATGCCAATTTATTGAATGTCTTCGCAAGCAAAATTATGATCCGTGTCGCGCAGTCACTCAACGGAGGCATGTAATTGTGGTCCACTTATTAAAGGGGAGTCTGGGGCTCGTAGCCTCCGCTGAGTGCCACCGCTGGGCGTCGATAGGAGCGGCAGCTTCGCACGAGCGGAGTGACTGGCGTGACGTGATGCGATATGTTAAAAATGTTATGTTATGTTACGACATGTTATGTCCCTTGGAAAACGGGAGGAAAGCAACTTTGGCTTGCAGATGTTAGTCAAGGCAAGGAGTGCCTAGGTCACTAATGAATGAATGAATGAATTAATTAATTAATTATGGCTTTTTACCTGCCAAAACCAGGATTTCGTTATGAGGCACGCCGTGATGGGGGACTCCTGGTTGACTTTGACCATGAGGGGATTTTTAAGGTGCCCCTAATGCACTGGACATGGCGTTTTTGGATTTCGCCCGCATCGAAATGCGGCTGGCGCGGCCGGGATTTCATCCCGCCGTTAGCAGCGCAGCATCATAGCCGCTAAGCCACCGTGGCAGTTTACTTATGAAGCTCACTTTCTACCAGCATAGCAAGGCGACCTTTTCATTCCTGCTATCTCATCTAATAATGAACCAATTTGAAAAAATTCATGCGGCAGAACGATCCCTAGACGCCGCCTTACAACTTCCAGCTGATAAAAGAAATCCAATGGGGACCGATGAGGAACCCTTTAGGGGACACTGAAAATATATATATTTTTTTAGGTTCTAGTAAATTAGCCTAGTACAACACAAAAGGAGATACCCTTGCCATGAGAAGAGGTTTGATGCGCCAGAAAGGAGGCATAATTGAAATACTGACCATGAAGTTTACATAACAGATCGGTCCGAGGTCATAAATTTTGACACACGGCATATGATCGAGTCTAGTTAATATTTTATGGGCAAAGAATAACTACGTGTTTTTTTTTTACAGACGCACACACTTAACAAGCTTCAAGAACATTTACCAAACCCGAACAGCGTAAATACGAAAAAAAGACTGTGAAATTCTTAAAAACATGAGGTTTAACGTACCAAAACCACTTTCTGATTATGAGGCACGCCGTAGTGGAGGACTCCGGAAATTTCGACCACCTAGGGTTCTTTAACGTGCACCTAAATCTAAGTACACGGGTGTTTTCGCATTTCGCCCCATCGAAATGCGGCCGCCACGGACGGGATTCGATCCCGCGATCTTGTGCTCACCGCCCAACACCATAGCCACTGAGCAACCACGGCGGGTATACTGTGAAATTCGTGGCAACACACGAATGTGCCGGCACCGAGGTTTCGTCGCTAAGTTAAATAAATATTGTAAGCACTATTAACGTACTTCGTCGTTTTCATTTGTACATAGCCATCATCATCTTCACTGTTCTTCGACTTCTTCGCGCGTGAGCTGGGGGCGTTGCCTTTGGTGGAATAAACAGCGCTGGACAACTTGATCGGTCTCGGTATTATAAAGTGGTGGAGGTACGTCAAGATCCCGACGTCCTCTCGCGTTCCCGTCCTCCCTGGAGCTCCGTTCCGGTCGCCGCCTGCACCCAACTACCCCTACAACAATGGACACTTCCGACCCCGGCCCTTCCGGCGCCTCAAACCCTACCACACAGACGACCCCACCTGCGGCGCCCTCTTGGACTGTGACGAGCCCTCAGCGCGATCCCCCTGTCTTTGCGGGACTCCGCGGTGATGACGTAGACGATTGGATCGACCACTACGACCGCGTGAGTTCTTGTAACAAGTGGAACGACACCCAGAAATTGAGGCACGTCGCCTTCTACTTGACCGGTGTTGCAAAGACGTGGTATTTCAACCACGAATCCGACATCGCGGATTGGTCCACGTTTACCTCGAAGCTGCGGCCAATCTTCGCTTCCTCGTCTGGCCGTGCAGAAGTCGCCAAACAGAAGCTGGGAACGCGCCGCCAACTTCCCCCAGAGTCTTACACCTCATACATAGAGGATGTCTTGGCTCTGTGCCGCCGTGCGAATCCTAGCATGACGGAAGCCGAACGCGTTCGCCACATCTTAAAAGGCATTGGGCCTGTCGCGTTCAACGCCTTAATCGTGCAAAATCCGGCTTCTGTCCAAGACATCACTTCAACGTGTCAACGCCTCGACGAGCTGCAGTCTATTCGTCTTCCACATGACAGCAGCGATCCTCAGGTTGCTCATTCTCCAGATCTACGTGCTCTTATCCGCACCATCATCCGCGAGGAGCTTCAACTACAAGACCTAAAGCGTCCCCCTGCTGCCTGCGCACCAACCCCCACCTTCGACTTGCGCGAGGTCGTAAAGCAGGAGTTGACAGCGATGACTACACCCACGACGCATCTTGCTCCGGTAGCGCGCTCCACCCCTACCTACGCGGATGTTGTTTCGCTACCCACCCCTACCGTGACTTCCGTGCCTACTGGCGTTTCCTATGACCATTTGGCTTCGATGGGAACCAGAGCACTTGCTGCGCCATCGTACCCTCAGTGGCGTCCACCTCGTCCGGTTTGTTTTTACTGTGGCATACGCGGCCATATATCTCGCTTCTGCCGCCGGCGCCAGCAGGATGAAAGGCGAGGCTATGCTGAGCACGAAAGAGACCGCACTCGCCGATCAGACGACTACTATCCCGGACCGCACTCATTCCCTCAACAGCGTTCTCCGTCTCCACCAGCTGCTCCCAATCTGCCTCATAGTTCCCGTTCGGCCAGACGTCGTTCTCCATCCCCTTACCGGCGCTCTACATCACCACTTCGTCCCACTTCCCATTTTGTCGACCAGCACTCGGAAAACTAACTGTTGCAGTTTTTGGAGGGGAAACTGCTTCTTATCGGTCTTCAAAAATTCCTCCTGTTCGCCCGGCCAACATGCTTTCTGTGACTGTCGAAGGTGTTCCCGCATCAGCTCTCATCGATACCGGTGCCGCCGTTTCTGTTCTTCGGAGTGATCTGTGTTCCCGGCTCCGTAAAGTAAAAACGCCTTATCTTGGACCTATTTTGCGTGGCGCTAATAATGCATTCATTCACCCTGACGGACAGTGTACTGCTCGTGTTCTCATCGACGGCATACGCCACCACATCGAGTTTATCATCCTTCCAACGTGTATCCATGAACTTATACTTGGTTGGGACTTCCTACATTCTGCTTCAGCCGTCATTTCATGTAGAGAAGAAGTTGTCCACATCACAGATACAGAGCTTGAACCTGTTGCGGACTCTTCACTTTCATGCGTGAACTTGGTCCTCGCTTCAGACTACGTCCTGCGTCCTGGTCACGAAGACGTTGTAGCCGTAACGTCCAGTCAGATCGCCGACGGAGACGCCCTAGTCGCCCCTTCTTCCCGCTGTACTTCTCGCGGAATTCTCATTGCCACCTGTCTCGTCCGGTTTTCACGCGGCCGCGCCCTTCTGTCTGCTTGCAACACGACCCCAGATCCTGTGATGCTGCCCAAAGGGATGACTGTGGCAACCCTCGCCGACACTCAACCAATCTCTCTAGTCACGCTTTGCCCTTCTTCATCGCCAGCACCAACCTCAGGTTTGGATGATTCTTTCCCTCCTCCAGCCGTTCTTGGTTCTGACCTAACAGCCGCGCAGTCCGAAGCCTTAATGGTGGTCTTGGCAAAACACAAAGCCTGTTTCGATAGCTGTTCCTCTGTGTTGAGCCAAACTCCTGCGGCTACACACCGTATCGAAACCGAAGGTTCCGCTATAATACGACGACGCCCCTATCGTGTATCGCCGTCCGAACGAAAGGTCATTGAACAACAGGTCGCTGACATGCTTGCGCGGAAGATAATACGACCTTCATCTAGCCCATGGGCGTCTCCCGTGGTCCTGGTAAAGAAGAAAGATGGCTCAGTTCGCTTTTGCGTGGATTATCGAGCGCTCAATAAGATCACACGCAAGGACGTATATCCAATACCTCGAATTGACGACGCTTTGGACACACTACAAGGGGCGGAGTATTTCTCCAGCATTGATCTTCGATCAGGATATTGGCAAATTCCGATGAACGAGACTGACAAAGAAAAGACCGCATTCGCTACACCGGATGGCCTTTATGAATTTAACGTGATGCCTTTTGGCCTTTGCAATGCTCCTGCCACATTTGAGCGCATGATAGACAACGTACTTCGTGGTCTAAAATGGAAGACATGCCTCTGTTATCTGGACGATATTGTCATCTTTTCGTCTGACTTCAGCCAACATCTTCAACGATTAGACGAAGTTCTCAAGTGCCTTGCGAATGCTGGTCTCCAGATCAATACAAAAAAATGCAAATTTGCAACCAAAACAATAAAAGTATTGGGTCACGTCGTCTCAAAAGATGGCATCCAGCCTGACCCCGACAAGATTAGTGCCGTTCTTCAGTTTCCTCGCCCCCAGCAACAGAAAGATCTACGTAGTTTCCTCGGCTTGGCGTCATATTTTCGTAGGTTTATACGCAACTTCGCAGCAATAGCAGCTCCTCTACACAAGCTACTGGTTACCGGTGCCTCTTTCACGTGGACTAGCGACTGCGAGTCGGCTTTTCAAGCTCTTAAGCGGCATCTTACTTCCGGACCAGTGCTTCGCCACTTCGATAATCGTGCCCCCACCATACTCCATACTGACGCAAGCGCACAAGGTATTGGCGCAGTACTTCTGCAACGTAATACAGCATCTAAAGAGCAAGTCATAGCATATGCCAGCCGAACACTTTCTCCAGCTGAGCGGAACTACACCATTACAGAGCAAGAGTGCCTGGCTATCGTTTGGTCGATTCAGAAATTTCGCCCATACCTTTACGGCCGCCACTCCACCATCGTCACCGACCATCATGCTCTGTGTTGGCTGTCATCAATGAAAAACATGTCAGGACGCTTAGGACGCTGGATACTCCGCTTGCAGGAATATGACTTCACTATAACGTACAAGTCTGGAAAACACCATCATGATGCAGACGCATTGTCTCGCTGCCCACTCTCACTCTCTCCAGGTAACGCGCCGTCGTCTTCCCAACCACGTCGTTCCGATGCTACGCCTGCCTCTCACCAACTCTCGCTAACATCCCTGGACCAAGTTACGCTTTCATCACGCTCTGATTTCGTCTCGCTTCAGCGGGCCGACTCCTACTGTCGAGCTCTCATGGATCGCCTTAGTGGGTTCGCCGAACCGCCCAACAGCCGCTTGCGACGCCAACTTCGACAATTCCGCCTTCAAGGTGGCGTGCTACACCGCTACATTTACCACCCAACAGGTCACCGGTGGGTCCCAGTTCTACCTCGTTGCCTTCGTTTGCGGGTATTAGAGGCACTTCACGACGATGTATCGGCTGGCCACTTAGGCTTCCACAAGACTTACGACCGCATAAAGACCCGCTGCTTCTGGCCTGGCCTATCCTCAACGGTGGCCAAATACATTGCCTCTTGTGCGTCATGTCAGCACCGCAAACGCTCGACATCCCCTCCTGCCGGTTTACTACAACCTCTCCCTTGCCCGGACGCACCTTTTGAATTTGTTGGCATTGATTTATATGGTCCCTTGCCGTTGACACCCTCCGGTCACCGTTGGATTGTCACTTCGGTCGACCATTTAACAAGATATGCCGAGACTGCCCCTCTGCGATCCGGCACCGCTTCTGAGGTCGCCGACTTTTTCTTGCGCGCCATCGTCTTGCGCCATGGGGCTCCTCGCGTTCTTCTCAGTGACCGTGGCAAGGCGTTCATTTCACAAGTCCTCGAGGAAGTTCTTCGAGCCACTAATACCGTCCACAAATCTACGTCCACTTATCATCCGCAAACCAATGGCCTTACTGAGCGCTTCCACCGTACGCTGTCTGACATGATTTCCATGTACATCCGTCCTGACCACACTGACTGGGATAAAATTCTTCCTTTTGTGACATTCGCATATAACACTGCTATTCAACGAACTACCGGCTACAGCCCTTTCTTCCTTGTGTATGGACGATCTCCTTCCACCATATTCGACAGAGAACTATTTTTCGCACCTTCTTCGCCTAACGCGTCGCTTCCGGAAGATTTCGCTGCCCGAGTTGCACATTGCCGTCAAATCGCCCGGCAAAGCACAGAAGCTACCCAAGCTGAGCGCAAACGTTACTGCGACAACAAACGCCGTGACCTACGTTTTCACCCTGGAGACCAAGTCCTGCTTTGGACTCCAGTCCGCACCCCAGGCCTCTGTGAGAAGTTCCTTCCACGCTACATTGGCCCGTACACCGTTGTGCAGCAAACATCTGCAGTGAACTATCTCGTTCGCCCAGTACACTCCGTCACTGACCGGCGCCGCCGGAATGCTGAAATTGTTCACGTCTCGCGGATGAAGCCCTTCACTCCCCGTTTAGATAATCTCTAATCTGCGGCCAGGCTGGCCGCTTCCATGACGGGGGGAAGTTAGTGTAAGCACTATTAACGTACTTCGTCGTTTTCATTTGTACATAGCCATCATCATCTTCACTGTTCTTCGACTTCTTCGCGCGTGAGCTGGGGGCGTTGCCTTTGGTGGAATAAACAGCGCTGGACAACTTGATCGGTCTCGGTATTATAATATAACTATCACCTACATTTTCTTTTCTAATAATCAAACAATTACCGCAACGTTAACGAAAATAAAATTCTGCAAAAATGTAGTATCAGTCTAACTAGATTTAGTATTTCTACATGCTTTCCATTCATACGTTGTCTGACGATGCCGTCAAAAAGAAATTTCCTTCGGCTGCACCCCAGTTGGTGTACACGTGTTCTCTGTCCACATTATGTCTGTCTGTCTCCTAGGGCCGCCACTCCCACTAACTTCAACAAATTCCTGAGTGCTGGCAGCCAATAAAGTGCGTATTCTTAGCGAAGTGGGACACGTTACATTCTACCGAGGTTATGCACAACACCGCACATGAAGCCACCACTGGTAAATCAGTGCCTCAATGAACATCTCGAACCCAGATCACAGAACGCAGAAACGTCACAGGAAGTTCCTTCGGTCTCCAACGCTACATTCACGAACTCTCGTACCGTTCCGCGCTACACTTCCCGCGGGAAACAAATTTGTTTGTTTACTTGTAAACATACCCTTGTAGTCTGCCTAAGCGTTCAGGCTTAATTATGAATTTAAAAAATCGCCATCTCAAGTGTTCCGTGTTTGACGACGGGTTGCGATCACGCGCACGTTGGTATTCTGAGACAGTGACGCTGTCCTTGCTTGCCATGCAGCGACCTGGGTTGGCCGCGGACTCCTGATCGGTGCAGCGGAGGCAGTCTACAAGTACGGCATGGTACGGTGCCAGGCTCCTTTCGGCTACGCGCTAAGCCTCGTGCTCGGTTAGTACTGTGTCGCAGGGCCCGACGCAACATCTCGTGTCGTTGCAGAGTGGGTGAAAGCTATTAAGAATCACAGGCAACCTCTTGGTTCAGCTAGAGATTATCCATTATCCGGCAGTGTGTGCGCTCCAAAAAAGCGCAAACTTCGGGCTGAAACTCACGCATAGCCCCGGCTCCTCTAAATAAACTTTAAAATTAACTTATGGGGCTTTACGTGCCGAAACCACTCTCTGGTTATGAGGCACGCCGTAGTGGAGGGCTCCGGAAATTTCGACCACCTGGGGTTCTTTAACGTGCACCTAAATCTAAGTACACGGGCGTTTTCACATTTCGCCTCCATCAAGATGCGGCCGCCGTGGCCAATAAACTTTCTGCAAAGTGTTTTTGAAAATGAATGTTCCACGCTTCTAGTACGAGTCCAATAATATTTGCTATTACAATTGCAACACTCGAAATTGTCGGATATTCGTTTCTGTTCGGGTTTAAGGTACACCAATGCGCATTGGAGTCTACACGTGGAGAAATACTGATTGAAATGGCGAGTGTTACAATATATTGTACTGCTGGAGAGCCGCGGTTCTCGCGCTTAGGCATCTGTTCCTGGAGCAAGCGCATGGATCAAATCATTTCTCGATCAATCAATCAATCAATCAATCAATCAATCAGTATTTATTATGCTTTAAGATGAAATTCGTAGATTCACATAGACGAGGGTACCGTTGTCGGTGACTGTATCGGTGCATTCAGTAAAGGATTTTTGCTCAGTAATATCCAGTTGTTTAATAAGGCTCCTCGCTTTAAGGCAGCTTATTATGTATTATGTCACCATGTTTATATTATCTTGTGGTGCTAATCAGGACGTCGTCAAATTACGCCATATTGTCAAATTCTGCGTAGCCTGAATTTTGAGCCAATCAGGAAGGCCGTAGCAGCCCTCTAGGCCAATGAGAGCGGTCAAAATGGCGTATTTTACAATACGGTGGCATTTAACAATATACAGACTAGCAGCGCTGTTCAACGCCACAATCTTTACAAAACGACGTACAGTTTACGCCAATTGAGGATCGAGCGGTTAATACGTGCGCTCTGCTCGCGCCTGTGCAGCTGCCCGATGAACACGTGTTTTGTCTGAGCAGTTCAATATTTAAAAAAATCACCGCACAAGCACTCCGTGCAGATGGTTAACCAGCGAAGCTGAAACCTGCAGCCCCGGTGTTAACCGCTGTGTTAATCTCGATGGTGCATCAAACGACAGCTTGGTAGGCTGCCGGATCTTCGGTACGCAGTTTCTGCTTGCGCTTGGCTGCACGAGCCTTTTCTTGTGCCAGGGCTGTGGCATCGACACGGCGTAGACGAGCTCGTTCCCGCTTAGACGAGCTCGTTCTGCTGGCGGCGTTGGTGATCGAAAGCTGCCTGCTCCTCAGAAGTACGTATGACGTGCAACCAACCCATTTCGGAGCCGAAGAGAAACTGCTGCGCGCACGCGCGCTCGGCTGCGACGGAGAGCAACGACGTCACTACAGGCGCAGCCAATCGCGAGCCTCTCTTTCAGACGTTCCCGGACACTCGAAGCGAGCGGTCGCATCGCCCCTCGCTCCGACGACTACGGCTCGCCCGCCACCTCTCGCGCGCGCACGTCTCCGCCTTCGACCGCGCTTATGAGCGCAGCCCTTTTCAGGGCTCGCACGGCAGCTGGCACGATTTCCTGAGCCACGCTACTGCACGGAAACCCCATCTCATGGGTGACCCTCCGAAGGAGCAGCATCGGAAGAGGCCGAAGAAGTCAGTTCCTGGCTTCAACGACGACTCGGAGCACCGACGAGCCCGGCAGCACCAGCCACGTGGACAGCAACCACGCACCGGCAGATCGCTTCCTCCGTTGCGATGGAAGCGCGGGCTGAAAGCACGTACGCTACGTGCACTGTCGGCTGACTCGACGAGCTCCACGGCGTCATGCCCGTCTACGCAAGTGAGTGCGACGCCTTCCGCGCGCGCCCCAATTTCCCTGGATACTCCCTTCCGCGCGTTTCCATTTGATGCGCCGAAGACGACTCCCAGCGGCCAACACACTGCACCGTCCGCTTCAACGGACACCACCGCAGAGGCCCCCACCTCGGCTGCCTCTACCGACGACGGTGCTAGCTGCCCGTCGACCGGCGACACCGACGAGAGTGCCGGCACCTTCTTCTTGCCAACCGCAAGCATGATTGTTGCCGATACTACGTCCTCCCGCACGGACGCGACCACCTCGCCCGAGGCAAGTCCTGTCCGGCCGGTTTCTCCACCACTGTCGTCGCCGGCGGCCTGCTCGTCGCCCCCGCTCACCAACACCGAGCCCACTGCACCTGCGGCAGAGAAGGGCTCGCGCTCGGCGGCGGTGGCTGCTCCCGTCGACGACGATGACCCAGCTGACGGCCCCTCGTACGACGAGAGCCGGCCGAGAGCGCCCACCCCTGCCCCAGCTGCTGAGGGAACAGGGGAGCTCACCCCCAGAAACCCTCCGCTGCTGCTCGCGACCGCCGAGGACGCCCAAGCCTGCCAAAACAAGCCGCAAGAAGGAGACGCCGTTACCGACGGTTCGTCGACTTCGAGCCACACACCCCACCCGTTGACGACGCCGTCGCTCGCGATATCGCCGTCACGGTCCTCTACCGTCCCATCGGGCGCAAAGCGACTTTCCTCGCACTCTCAAGGGATGGTATCGCTGCCCAGCTCTCCTCTGTGCCAGGCGAGAGACGCGTTAGCGTGAACTTCCGCCGGGATGGGCTGGCTGCTGACGTGACGCGCGGTGCCGACTTGGCGCCCCTCCTCGAAGTGTGCGACATCGGCGGCGTGGCGGTGCGCCCCAAGGCGCTACACAGCAACTCCTGTGTGGGTGTCATCTATGGGGTCGACACTTCTTTCGAAGCCCGCACGGTTCGCGAAAACCTTTAGGCCCCCGTCGCGGTGCTGTCATGTTCACGGAGTGGCGCGAGCGTCACCGTTACCTTCGTCGGGAGCGTCGTACCCACAAACGTGCGGCTATTCAAACAGCTGCGCGCCGTTCGTGCTCGTCTGCCCCGACCACTCCAATGCGACCGCTGCGGCGTTTTCGGCCATGTCGGCGCCACCTGTTTCCGCGACGCCCGCTGCCTCCGCTGCGGTGAGTCGCATGCCACTGGAGACTGCCCCGCAGCGAAGCCACGGTGCATTAATTGCAGCGGCCGTCACTCGACGACTGAGCCGAGCTGCCCTGCGTGGCAGTGCGAGAGAAAGGCGGCCGTGTTGCTGTCATCGTCCGAGCGGCCCCTTTCGCGCAAGAAAGCGTTAGAGCTGGCCGGCGCCTCATCGACCGAGCCGCATACAGCCGCTCCGTCCACACCTCGCAACCCGCAGGGCCGATCTTACAGTGACGCCCTGAGCGGCCGCAACGTCCAGACAGCCGCGGCTGAGCCATCACTCGGCCCTTTAACCGCTCCGAGCAGCGACCTCAGGGACGCTTTGATAGCCGCTCTCGCGGCTGCACTCCGTGCCCTCCTTGTCCAGCGCCCAGCTATCGACGGCAACGTACGTCAAATTTGTGACGCGGCTTTCGCCGCGCAGGAAGCACTGCTTCATCATGACTAGGCGCTTCACCGCGCCACATAAGCGAAGGTCACCAACTTGCCCGCGCACGCCGTCCTGGCCGCCGCCGCCGCGTCTTTTTCACCCCTCTTTCAATTCCCTCTCCCTTTTGTGCAGCGCGGTTGAGGTGCCCTCATCTGAGAGACAGTTACTGCGCTGCACTTTACCCCATGTTTTTCCTTCCCAAACCAAGAATTTCTATCTCTCTTTCTTTTTTCGCACATGCGCATGGGGTTGCGCCGGAGGAGTTTTCGGCGTACAGGCGGACCGACGGACGAATCGGCTAGCTATATACAGCTTCGCTGCAATACATACTCATTGCAGGTTGAAGACATATCCTTATGAACCGTCTGTTTATTTACGTGCTCTACAAAACGTGGTGTTTGGCGATAGGCACCGTGCAACATCGTCTGCAGACTGCAGAATGCGCGCGACGGCGCGCATCGGCTAGGGAGCAGCGACTCCAAGCTTTGGGGTAATATGTATAAGCCGCTTCTGCAGACCGAGGGCACGACTCCCGTGCGACGAGCAGGAGCGTGCCGGGCAATCAGTCTTTTTGGACAGTTTAACGACGTTATTCGCACAATGGGGTGATTAGGTTCTTTTCCATCTGTGGACTTCCTTTAATTGCGTATACGTATACCGATATGTATCAGTTTTTGCTCTCATTTCTTGGTCTGCATGCCCGTGCGTTTTCCCAGGTGGCAGCCTGTTCGCATCCAAGATTCGCTCGACGAACGCGCTGACCATGATGGACCCCTTCCAGCGTAGATACGGCCACGCCGTGTGCTTCATGCTCACGCTGCCGGCCATCTTCGGCGAGGTCACCTGGTCGGCAGCCCTCCTGGCCTCACTCGGTGAGAGTGGCGTCACGACGTCGGTGACGTATTCTCGGCCGATCGCTCAACGCCAGGTGCTACGCGCCAGATGCCTGTACCTCCGCGTACGGAGTCCGGCTTACCGCGTTTCTTCATCAGAGTGACGGGTACTGTCGTCATAATTAAACAGCGGAAAGCAAACGGGCCACGACGTGTAGGTACGGACACACGAGCGCTCATTAAACGCAAGTGCTCACCACTCCGCCAGCGCATACGGCAACCACGTGATATCAAAACAAAGTTGGCGAGAATAGTGTCGAGTTGCCGGGGGAGGGGGGGGGGGGGAGGGTTGGAGGTGACGGCGGAGAACAAGACGCTGTCAAAGCACGACTTGAAAACGTTAGCTCTTCATAGGGTCAGAAAAACAAGTTGCACTCCTTGCCCAACGGTAGCGGCGAGCACAGTCGGCGATCGTCGAAATCTGCCAGGGGCGCTATAACGTAAAGCTATTCCAAACTTTTCTATTCCAATTCTGCAATCAGCCTTCCGCTATTGGTCAAAAACTTTTTTGAACCACCCCCACTTCGCCTGTCTGTCAAGCGACGTCACGAAAACCACGATAGCTCCCCATCTGATATGACGCGTACACACTGATTATGCATGACTGGATCGAACAAAAGAAAAATAGTTATTTCTGATTGGACGCCTTTTCGCCATTAGCCCTCGGCTATTGGTCAACAGTTTTCGGGCTACACCCACTCCACCTGCCTGTCACGCGGCGTCACAAAACCGCGAATACTCACCGCGTCAGTGACGTGTACGCGTTAAAGATGCATTATTAAGCCGAACAAAACGATTTTTTTTTTCTGAATAGCCGCAGGCTGCCCCGTTCCAAAAGGTATAAAAGATGGCTGCCGCCGATCGCTTGTGCACTGGCTACTCGCACCTGCCGGAGGGCATGGGGTTGTTTTCGCACAACATTTGCGTGGCCGTGTAACGTTATCGAGCACTTTCGGCATGTTTATGACCTCACCCTGCCAACTCTTCTTTGCTGAGGATGTGTTTTAGCGGTATTCTTAACCTTCTGTTGCATGCCGCCGCGATTTTCGACCAGCTATATCAAGCCAAGTAAGGTAAAGTGGACCAATCACAGACGCCGGCACCACGCTCTCATGCGGTCATCGATTTTCAGTGCACTAGCTCGGCCCCATCGAATCCCTCACAACTTGAGGGGGCTCCTCGCCTCTTGTCAGCCAATTAGATTAGACAAGCCGCTCAGCGTAGGCAATGTTATTCGTTTTTAAAGCAAACAAAAGTGACCTCCTATAAACGAGGAGAGCGTTTCATTGGTCTGTTCAGAAAACCCTGCGGGTCACCGCCCGATGCTTGCGTCGGCGATTACGCAAATTTGACGTCAGGAGATTGGAATAAAACATATTCGAATAGTTTTACGTTATAGGGCCCCTGACCTACGGATGTGACGGGTCGGCTATTTATACGTGATTCTTCGATGGTTCCAGCGCACTCGCTCGTGTTCGTGTACCTACTAGCACAACACTATTCGTGTCGCGCATGCATTCTGATTCCATAAGGTCCGCGTGGGAGAAAGACAGAAAACGTCTTTATTGCGCATTAGTATGGCTTAACTTGCAGTAGTAGTTTCCCCTTCGCGGGAATCCATGCGCTGCCTCAGCTACGACCGCCATCTCAATCAACACGATTTGGTCCAACAACATATACAGCTCAGAGAATCGGCTACAACAATCGAGAATGCTCTGAAACATGCACGCGTTCCTTCCGCCGGACGATAGCTTCTAACACTTGTTAGCCGATGCGGGGGAAACGATGAACATGAAGGGCCTCAAAAGTGATTGCCCGAGGTTGTTGCACTTCCAATATATTTCCATCATTCGGCGAAAACTCACGTTTCTGCAAAACTGATCGATTAGAAGTAGGATGCGCTCTCGAGCGTTACGTCTAAAATTTTCTGCAATACTTTCACGTAATGTTAACCCAAAATCTAGGGAGAGAGGAATTCCGCAGAAAAAATAATTCATTGAATTTGCCATTTTTTTTTTATTACCGTAACCACCGCGACAAGCCTGGCAAGCTGGACTTTCTTTGGACAGAATTCGCCCGCTCTCCACCACCCTCTACGCTCCTCTTCACAGTCCAACTACCGGTATTCAGAACAGTGTTTGACCCCGTCTAAAGGCCACAATATATCTCCGCCTTAAATGTTATATCCACACCTAGGGTTCTACTCCAACTACTTTCGAAACTCGTCCTAGTATCGAAACCCGTCCTACTTCTCAGAAAAGGCGTCGCTTTATTGCACATACCACGTCTTATTTTCCAGCTTACCCACATGCGTTTCCTGGCCCCCTGGGAAACGCTCTTGGCATTTATTCTATCACACTTTGCATCCTTTATTTACTTCGTATCACCGGTTACGCTTGACTCGTTTCAGCCAGATACTGTTTTTTGACTTCTTCGTGTAGCGCGCCATACACTGCGACAGCTACCTCGTGAACTGTGAAGGAGTTAAAGCAGGCTAGTTGGTTGCTAAAGCTCGTATTCCTATTGACGGTACAAAATTGTAGAACGGACGTACACAAATACCGAAACAAAACTGCTCGTACAAGCGTTCGTCCCAGCTATTTGATTTCTTTGTGTGCGCGTCGTCTTCAATTTTGCGCGGCCCATAAGAATGCCAAAGGATAGAAAGTTGGGCGAGTTGGTACGGCGAGTTGGTACAATATGAATGCAAACTCGTAAGCCATTGTTGTCGTTCCAGTCTTGAGGATGATAATGTGCAGAAGGACAAAAATATTGTCATCCCCGTACGAAGAGAAAGGGTTCAAACACCGAACCCTTTCTATAGGGTCACGCTTGGACAGACGTTGACCCATAATGCTAGAAGTGAAGCACAGACTAAGCTAGAACCTTTTACCATGTAGAGGTAACGCTGAGAAAAGGATAAAAATAAAGTTTGCAGGGCAGGATAGCATGCGAAATTACAAAAAAGAAAATATTATGGGTTCACCGCGGGCTCGGTAGTGAGCCTTAATGGGGCTATAGTGTAGTCTTAATCACAGTTACTACACAGAGCATGAATAAAACATGGTTTGAACGACTGATGCCACGTAAATTGAGAAGTTAGGCACTTTATCAATAGTTGCCACAAAAAGTCAAAACATACCGAGAGCTAAGAAAACGTCAGCGATATTGTCATCTTTTGTTTTGTTCAAATGTTTGGTAATTGTGTTAGCATCAGTGGTAAGGAACCGAAGCGCAAAGGGCCAAAGAAGCTGACTGTGGAAGCAACCCTCGTGACGTCTGCATGGGGTTCCACTTTTCAGCTAAATGTGTTGCACTGTTCTAATTTCGTGGTTGTCTAATTTTATCTGTTACTTAGCTTTCAAATTGCGCTGTGTAGCACCCCCCTTTGTCGTATGTTGTGCCACAAACGCCCCGTGGAAAATTTTTACGAGAAGATGACTGGTCAATAAAATCCAAATCAGGACCTAAGGCCCCTGTCCTACCGAGGTCGCCGCCATGTGAAGCCACTACAACAAGCGGATCAAGCATAACGTCGTGCTCTACAAGCCGCACAATCTGCCAAACGGAGGCAGTACTCTTGTGCCAGTCGTAAAAAGTCTTCGTTGAATGCGTCGTGTGCCGAATTTGACCGTTGGTTCCGGCAAAGCGGCTTCGTATCCCCGAGGAGAGTCTGTAGTTGTGTGTAGTTTAGACAAAACATGACCGGGGCTTTTACATGTCCGCCCAGCTTTCGCCAGTGCATTTATTTGCAAGTAGATCAATGAATCAGCATAGCCTTTTCTCGCGCGATCGCATTCCATGTAGTGATGCCTCGTCATTTCCCGTGGTAGCGCTAGACCCCTCTTGTTGCAAACAGTCGGTAGCTTGATCGACCCACTCAGTTGCACGAACAAGTGCGTGCGTCCTTTGGTGAGTCGTCATAGAAAGGGAACGGGAGTCCGAAGGGAAAGAGTCCGTATCCCGGTGACTATCGTTGTTCAACGATCAGCTTGGCATTCGGTCCCGTTCGTTGGAACGCGAGCATAACGCAAGCTGACTTGAGCCCTCTTATAGCAGCGCATCATTGCTACTCTATGCCCTCGACCAGAAAGCTAGCGCTAGGTGAGTACATTCTGCTACAAAAGTTTATGGGACATGGGTTCCACGGCAAATGTGAAGTTCGCCGATGTTATAAGGCATGGCACTTATAGTTCAATCGATCACTGGGCAGCCTGCAAGAACTACTACAGTCTGGAACTTTGAATTCGAGGTTAAGTAACCAATCGTCGATGGAATTCAGCTTTTTGTTTGCGCAGATTTCGTGTCCCGTAAAATTGTGTGGCCGACTGCCTGTTCAGCGGCCAGCAACTTCCCGCCGCGATCCTGTTGTTGCGACGCTCATTGCTGCCCTGAAAGATGGGCGGCTGAACAGCGTGCCAAAAAGAAAGCGCCTTTATGTACCCAGTTATTCTGGATAAAAGTCCAATTTCTGATCGTAGAACGTGATAAATCCACATCACTTCTTACGCCTGCCGTAAACTTGGGGACTGGACAGCCAACGAGCGTCTATAGCACCCGTGCGCTTGCGCGTCACCCTCATTCGTGGAATGAAACGTCACAGTAATATTTTTTTTCCTTTTTATTTCCTTTTTTTGGCCAGTCTTGATGCGCGCACATGGATGCAGGCTCGTCGATGCGTGTGATCGTGGAGGTGAACATGTACCTGGCGATCGTCATCTCCGCGATGTTCACCTTCTTATACACTGCACTGGGCGGACTTTACTCAGTGGCCTCTACGGACGTCGTGCACGTCGGAGTCATGGGGCTCGGACTGGTATGAGAAAGTGCTTCTTTCTTTCCATGCTGTCAAGTTCTACATCAGCACTACATTAAAGAAAGCGTAAAACAAAAGTATCTATGCATATGAAGTTAACAACACAAAAATACCGCGCAAGGCAGCCATAACAATAAATTAAAAACGCAACTTGTCGCCTATCGGTGCTCAATAACCACATTATCGCACTGGTGGGTCTGTTTCTGCTTGATGTCGACGTGAGGTCGGATATGAGAAGCAACTAAGTGACGCGAGCTGCTGGTGTAGCTCGTACAGGCGCGAGTGTTTTGCGTAACTGGCTTTTTGAAATAAAAAAAATACTATTTCTCTTCATAAGGAACTCCATGTACGAGGACAGTATGACCCCTGCAAATTTGCTTCTGCATTCTGTTGATACTCTATACGAGATATGTATCTTGCATGTGCGGAATACGACATAACATGCCACGCTTTCGGTTTCTGCATCTGGCGTCCGACTATAAACGAATGATGAAGCAAGAAAACATGCTCTGTGCGGAGCAAGTGGAATGTTATGGAACAAAGATACATTCAAAGCACTCCAAACAGAAATCTCGAGAGCCGTACTTAGGATACACAGAAGGGCATGTTCAGTTTAACTATCATAGTGCATGTATCTTGCCTAATGTATCCGCTTTGCACAACCTCTTATAAGATATTATGTTTAAGTTTATTTACGACGTATATATATGGCGATTGTGCCTAAAAGAAATACAATTCCTTGTCTCTCACCACTAGAGGGAAGAAAGACAGAATAGAAAGAAAGCTGCAGTTTCGCCAGGAAGTCAGAGCATCGATTGCACTAGGAAATTAGTAGACAGCCATACGAAGTAAGGATAGCATTTTTACCGGCCGTATCTAAACATTCGCTTGCTAACTAAATTAACAAGTATGGTGTCAGCACGCACAGCAAACATGAACACATCACACTCGATGACCACGCACACTCGCTGTCGAAACGCTGGCGTGAGAAAGCGTCGCAACAGCAGCGAGCGAAGTGAACTTCCTGCTGCCTATCACTTCAACGCAAACTGAGCAACGAGAACACGCAGCACGCAGAAAACCACGAGCCGTCGACCCACCTAGAATCTGACCCCTGCTACGGCTGGCCTCTAGCACCTCGTGCAGGAAGGACTTGCTCCCACAATGCTTCGTCAAAATGAAGCGTGACTTCTCCTGTTACTGTTGGCACCTCGTGCAGAAAGGGCTTTCACCCACCATGCCTCGTCGAAATGAAGCGTGACTTCCTAATTCGCCATGGTCATCTCGAGTGTCTGCCGGTCTGGCGGAAGCCCCGCAGTGTTTCCAGGCCGCTTTTGTGTGTGTGCGTGTGCGTGCGTGTGTGCGTGTGTGCGCGTTTGTGTGCGTGCGTGCGTGTGTGTGTGTGTGTGTGTGTGTGTGTGTGTGTGTGTGTGTGTGTGTGTGTGTGTGTGTGTGTGTGTGTGTGTGTGTGTGTGTGTGTGTGTGTGTGTGTGTGTGTGTGTGTGTGTGTGTGTGTTTTATTATTTTATTACGAAGTTTTATTATACGCAAATACACCCATGCCCTCCGGCAGGTGCGAGTAGCCAGCGTCTCAGCGATCGGCGGCAGCCATCTTTTATTCCTTTCGGAACGGGGCAGCCTGCGGCTATTCCGAAGAAAAGTCAGTTTTGTTCGGCATATTCATGCATCTTTATCGCGTACGCATCACTTTGACGCGGTGAGTTTGTGCGGTTTTGTGACGTCGCGTGACAGGCAGGTGATGTGGGTGCAGCCCGAAAACTTTTTACCAATAGCCGAGGGCTAATGGCGAAAAGGGGTCGAATCAGAAATAACTGTTTTTCTTTTTTCTGTCAAATCATGCATAATCAGTGTGTACACATCATATCAGATGGGGAGCTATCGCGGTTTGCGTGACGTCGCGTGACAGACAGATGAAGTGGGGGTGGTCGAAAAAGGTCTTGACCAATCATGGAGGGCTGATAGCAGAATTGGAATAGAAAAGTTTGGAATACTTTTACGTTATAACGCCCCAGAATACGAAATCTATTCTCTGTGTGAATGTAAACACCTATTTCACATAGATTATAGGGATACTAAAGACAAAAGCTAAGTCGACATGGACGACTGAAATTCCATTCCAGAAACCTTGCAACGCTCGTTTCGTGCCAAGAAGAGACTTAGTTTACGAGAAAACTGCATCTGAAGGGTCCGTATACCTTTATCGCAATTCAAGTCTTCCGCCACCCAGCCGAGGAATGGTGACGTTGCATACGCCATAACTGCCATTTGCTGCCGTCGGTGAGTGAAATGGCGACCGAGAGATGGCGGTACGGCTTTTTGCACAAAACGCGAACGTGCGGCCACGGAGAAACCGAGGCAACACAGAGGGGTGGATTCGCTGCTACAGCTGCTTTTGGACAAGTGGCGTAGACCGTTTGGGCATCCCGCGACACCACATGGAAGTGGAATTCTCTGCTGCTTGCAACTTGTGCGATTTTCGCGAGCGAGCAAAACCAGCGCATGCACTACGCGATAACGAAACTACTGAAACGCGAAAGCACGGGCGCCGCAGAGTCGAGCGAAAACGAAACCTTTCGGTCGCCCGCGTCGTTGTCAAGAGTGATGCCGATGAGTTCTTTTTTTCTGAAATTGAAATAGCACTGGACATTTTCTTCGTCTTATAATGCAATACAATGATGTTTTTATAACGAGTGGTGGGGAGTACTAGTGAAAGAACTTAAATAAGGAGCGCCTTCGTCATCGGGCAAGTACTTGAATGTCCAGGAGGAGTCTCATAGTCGTGCCCTGCATTTACTTCAATTTCTCGATTACTAAACCTCTGGTCGCAATAGTATTGACGCCTTAGAATTTCTCGAGCCCTACTCGACTACTTCGTTTAGATTTGTATTTAGTGTCCCTTTAAGTCAGGGGAACCACTTATACCTGAATCGTTCATTTATGTCACATGTGTGCATTGCTCGTACCTCGTCTACGCACGCAGATCGAAGGCAAAGAAAAAGAAGACGGCTGTTTCGTGCTACTTTACGAAATCACAAGCCAGCTTCCAGCGAAGCTGTTTCTTACGAACAGCTAAATAAAAAATTTCAGTCGCCTGTAATAAGACCACATACCTTAAAACAATCTTCCCATGCACTTAGCGCCTTTGAATCCTTGTCCGCGTATAACACTTTCGAACACTTGGTCAGGAATTTTTTTTACGAAGGCCGTAATTCATCAGCAAGAATCTTACTTCGCGATGACGTTGGCTAAAATGTTCTCCAAATTTTAGCTAAACGTTATGCTGTTCGTATTCTCCAATTGCAGCGGGATAAATCTTATGTTGCTCGTAAAATACAGCTATAGCACTCCAGATTGCATTCACACGTAATTCACTGCGAAGCCCGTGATTAGTCCACACACTTTGAACTTCACTTACAGATTACCCATAACTTGTCGATATTTTTAAACAAACCTAAATAATGTGCCTTCTTTAATTCACAGAGCCCGCCGGGGAAGCCTACTGCGAAGGGCATAATACGTATAATGTTAGAGCGGAAGAACTGTAAGGGTTGAGTAATTATTTGCCATGTTTGTAACTATAAGCCAGGAGCAATATTGTTTCACCACACTACACATTGAACATGACTCCATTGCCACCAGATATAAGCTTGGCGTACCGTAGATGTGTCTATGGACATTAGAAAACATAGCTACAAGCCTCGTAAAACACACGCAATAAAGTAGGAAAAACACGAGGGTCTATTAATTATTTTCAACGCTTCTATTCAGGCAACGAACGTGAAAGTTATGTCGCACATTGCACTGAACATGCATGCAACCTCGCACATTGCACTGAACATGCATGCAACCTATCTTAAGTGAATATGAATTTGTTGTCCAGTACAATGTTTTAGGACTCCAGGAAACATTTTGTACGTGTAACGGCAGCTTGCACTCTTGGACGCTTTCTTAAGTAAATTTCTACAAAGCCTACTCCGATGAAACACGGATAATTCGTCACTCACAGCATGCGCCATTTTTCAATAAAATATAAAGAACGCGTCTTGCATTGTTATCTGAGGAAACCGAGAAAATTAACTACACGCCTTGTGTAACGCATAAAAGTGAGCAGAAAACGGGTATTTGCTAAATATTTTACATACGCATAATTAACCCACATACTTAAAACTTTTTGTACGCTTCACTAAAAAAGATGGCCCTCGTTTCATCTAAGTATGAAATTTTGGTCTTTCAGGGAAGCGTAGAACCTTTATAGGCGTCTTGTAAAACGTTTCTGAATGACCCGAAAATGAGGGTGTAACAATTTTCATTTTACCTCTAATTAACCCAAGGACGTCAGAGCCTGCCTGCCTATCGCCTCTAACATTTGCCACGACTTCGCGAGTGGTCTCTTTCTTTTTTAGAGAACTGTGAAAAACGAGCAAATTACGTTTTCTTCAGCGCTTCGTGTCATACTAGTAGCTTCGCTTATGCTAGCACCTCATAGACACGTGTAATATAGCACCAACTATCCGCTAAAGCGTCGTGATCAAAAGCGCGTTGTTTCTCGAAAATGGTGATCGATATACCGAGCTCCGCGCAATGAAAAAGTCTGCACGAACTCTCCGCAGGCGCTGTGCGTGCCTTACTGCATGACCAACAAGGCCGCCGGTACAGTTCCGTGGCCTGAGGGCAACTGGTTAGGCTCAATCAGCGTGGACCATGCAAACTCCATCATCGACGAATTTGCCACCACTGCTCTAGGGGGCATCCCTTGGCAGGTGGGTGGTCGCTACACTTGGGAACCTTGCACTCATTTAGTCGGTTTATTTGTCCCCATATCATTTTTTTCATGGGGGGAGGGGGGGGGAGAGGGTGGCATTCAGCCATCACAGGAGAGGGTGGCATTCAGCCATCACAGGCTGAGCCTTTCTTCACGGCACGGCATCAACACGCGAAGAGATAAACGAAGAGAAGTCCTTTGGCGCGTTCAGGCAGTGTTCCGAGTGTTTGAGAATTTCATTCATGATGGTTGAAAAACAACTACCATACCTTAATATTGTGGCTACTTTTGGTACTCTAGGTCACTCATACATGATGCCTGCGCCGCAGTAGAATGTGTGTGGTTCTGCGGCTTTCTTTACGGGACCGAACGCGCACAATTTACTTCGTGATATATCTATTTATTTTATTTATTTATTTAGTACATACTGCATACCACATTGTGGTCCTTGCAGGACGGGCAGAAAATGAGTACAAGACATATACAAGATACGTTCGTATACATTCATAAAATACATAGACTTTGCAATGATATATTGCTCACAGAAACATTTAGTGACAAAGATCAAAACACAATACCTAAATCAATTAATGGTGCAAACAGAACGATGTAAAAAGAAAGGCAAGGGAATTGCACTTCAAAGGCAAGGGAACTGCACATCAAAGGCAAGGGAGTTTGAGAGCCGAGGACCTGCCCCGCTCATTCAACAGGAAGAACACATTCTATACAGAAAAAAAAGACAATAAAAACTTACATAAAACACAGTCACATGTTGTAAGGGGCGGGCAGCGAATTCCATTCAGAAATAGTTCGGGGAAAGAAGGAAAAGTTATAGCTGTCTGTCCTAGCATAGATAGGTGTCAGTGTATCTGGATGATGGTGTCGTGTATACCTAGTGGAGAGATGACTTACATATAGTGAAGGGTCCAGAGCCAATTTGTGATTACTTAGATTATGTAAAAAGTCTAGCCTGTGTTTCTGTCTTCTTTGTTCAAGCGAAGGAATATCATTAGCCAACATCAACTCTGACGGGTAATCCGAACTTTTGAACTTAGCTACTCACTTACCTAATCTATATCCGGCAAAAACTTGAATATGCTTGCGTTGCATGGGATCCCTATACTAAAGTCAATGTTAACAAATTTGAGAGAATACACAGAAAATCTGTTCGTTTTATTTATTCTATTCTCTCAAATTTGTTAACATTGACTTTAGTATAGGGATCCCATGCGACGCAAGCATATTCAAGTTTTTGCCGGATATAGATTAGGTAAGTGAGTAGCTTAACGTTTGAAGGGGCATTTCTTACTTTGTGTCGCAGATAGGTTAGCTTCCGAAAGGCGGAAGAACATGTGTTGTCAATGTGAAGGTTCCAAGAAAATTTATTAGTGAACGTTACGCCAAGGTACTTGTAACTCTCAACTTGCTTTAATGAAACAGATCCCATTTGAAACGTGTATTCCAGGGGATTCTTTTTATGCGTTATGCGAAGAGAGACAGATTTATCTATGTTTGCAGCCATGCCCCATTTTTCGCACCACAAAAATATATTATTCAAGCTAGAGTTAAGTTCCTTCTGATCATCCACGGACTTCATAGTACGGAATACAACGCAGTCATCTGCAAACAGCCTTATTTGTGTTCCCGGTGGGACGACGGTAACAATGTCATTAATATATAAAAGAAAGAGCAATGGACCCAGGACACTGCCCTGGGGAACACCTGAAGTGACTGGTAGATATCCCGAGTTGTGATCGTCAACTGAAACATACTGTTTGCGATTATCCAGATAGTCTGTAATCAAGGTAATTATGATGTCCGGAAGATTAATTTTCCTTAATTTTAAAATTAGCTTTCTGTGAATTACCCTATTGAATGCTTTACTGAAGTCCAAAAACACTGCATCAATTTGACCGTTGGCATCCAAAGCTTTGGCAATTGAATCAATTATTGTTACTAATTGTGTGGTAGTGGAACAACCTTTTCTGAAGCCATGTTGAGCACTTGTTAGTATGGAGTGTTGATCTAAAATTCAATAATGCGAGTTGATATTATGCGCTCGAAACGTTTGCAGCAAGATGACATTAATGATATGGGGCGGTAATTCTCAAGCAATAATCGATCGCCTTTCTTAAAGACCGGAACAACTCGAGCCACCTTCCAATCTTCAGGCACTTTCGCGCTTAACAAAGATGCTCTGAATAATACGACTAAGAATTTGGCAACAGTTCCGGCGTATCGCCTAAGAAACACATTCGGGAGGTTGTCATGGCCAGGGGTTGTTTTAGTTTTTAAATTGAGTAACACAGACACAATGTCATGGTAAGGTATAAAGTTCGCCTCATGCTCTTCAAACACTGCAGAACTCAAAGGTGGGCCTGGTCGTGCACGGGAGAATACGCTATGAAAATAAGTGTTAAAATGTTGTACGACGGCATTCAAGTCGTTAAGAATGGTTCCATTAACTGCAATTGCCGTAATAGTCTTCTTGCTATTGCCAAGGTATCCCCAAAACTTATCCCGTGCGTTTTTTATAAAGTTGGGCAATGTTGTGGAAAAATAAAAATTCTTTGAATCGCGCACCGCGCATGACAGCTGTTTTTGGAGTTCCGTGATAACGACTGTGCGTGGATGCTTCTTTTTTATTCGTTTGATTTTGCGCTTTAGTTGTATTATTCCACGCGTCATCCAAGGCGTACTTTTATTGACTTTCTTAGTTTTAGTGGGTGTGAATGTATCTGTGCAATGCCTGCACATTCTAGTAAACGCGGTCCAAAGTGCAGACACATCACTACCACTATCTGCAAAGCGCGCAAGACAAGTTTCCATGTAGTCGACTATGCTGGCGTCATCCGCTCTGTTGTAAACAACAGTAGTTTTGATAATGGGCAAGGAAAGTGCAATGAGGTAATGGTCAGATAAGCCATCTTCGATTGACACGGTATGCTCGGAAAAGGTTCGGTTTAAAAAAATAACATCTAATATAGAACATGATGACCCTTGCACACGCGTGGGTTCATTAATCACTTGAATAAGATCATGTGTTAGCATAATGTCAAAAATAATGTTAGCATTTGCATCGGCCTTATTGTTTGCTTGGAGGAGCTCCCAATTGATACCAGGCAAGTTAAGATCGCCGATCAGAAAAATTTTCTTATGTTGGTAGAGATACATGTGCTCTTTAAGTTCATTCAAGTAATCTGGTGTAGCACCAGGTGGTCTATAAAATGCGAACAGCACAAAGCATCGACCCCAGCACGATAACCTGACGCATAGGTATTCTAGTTCGGGAGTATCACCGATAAGCGTGGCTCCGATTTGATCTTTATCTAGAACCGCTATACCTCCGCCTCTGCGCAGTCTATCCTTACGAAATACTTTGTAATGGAGTGCAAAAACGAGTTCATTTGTTATATCGCTGCGCAACCAAGTTTCCGTTATGACCGCGATACGCGGATCGTGTTTTAGCAAGTGAATTTCTAGGTTATCTGTCTTGTTCACCACGTTACGAGCATTAAAATTCACGATACGCAGACGTTTATCTTTGGCTGAAACTGAGTTTCTGTGGATGGCAGGCTCGAAGATTTCTAAACACGAAAGTTCTGATACATTGTCTGGATCATCGGCGACTCTCGTGCCTATTTCTGCGCTTGGGCGTGACGACGGGTCGTGGGGCGGTATGGTTTTTCTGCGTCGTTTTTTACAACAGGAATTCTTTCGTTTGTTTCCTCGCTTCAAATATAAGCTGTCCTATTGATGTATAATTTGTCAAAAGCTAAGGAAACTTTAACACCCTTCTTGCGGTTTCCTTTCGCACTTGCCCACAGCTTCCTTCTAACTTCTCCAACTTTTCACGAATAGTCTTCACTTATTGATATAGTAGTGTTCTTCAGCTTGTGGCATTGTTTAAAAATTAACGATTTGTCTCTTGTATCGAGCAATCTCAGGATGACAGGTCGTTTCTTTTTTGTGGACGGACGACCTAATCTATGTATTCGTTCAATAGCTATCGGGTTCAGTTTGAAAAGTTCTTGGAAGATACCTTTGTTTACGACTGTTTCCAATGATTCGCCGTTTTCACTCACTGGTTCTGTTAGGCCAAAAATAATCAAATTAGGTCTTCTACTGTGGTTCTCTAATTCTGTTTTCTTTTCAAGGCTCAGAACAACTTCGTCAATCTGTGAAAGCCGATTTTGGCATAAAGTGACTTTGTCTTCAAGTTTCGATAAAGCGTCTAGCTCTTTTTTCAATTTCTACCAGGCAGTTTTCTTTAATATCCTTAATATCAGCTGCGATTTCCTTAAGTTGTTTCAAGATTTGAGAAACTTCGGGCCCGGGGCTGGTTTCAGTGTCCCCTCCTAAAAGCAGTAACTTCCGGAGGCAAAAAACATCAAGCAAGCAACACAGATTCACAAATTTCAAGGTGAATGCGGCAGTATAATCCAACTGATAAACGTTATACATAGGCTGGTGTGATGCAGTGATGCGGTAATGTGGTGTGGGGGCGAACTCTGGTCCATGATGTGACGAGTCACAGCGAGTAACAGCTCAATGGTTAACTGGCATTAATGACTGAACGCTGAGCAGTGCAGCGTATTGATATACGCTTAGAAACCCATTTTTCTAGAATCCAGCCGTATCTACAGCACTCAGGTCAACGCCTTTAACCGGCTGTTCTATAGGCAGTAATGTGGCAATAGATTTCATGTCAGCAACAATGCAAAGGTGTGCGGGCTAGCATGCAAAAGGGCAGCAGCACACTCTGTTCCGACTTATCAGTGCCTTCCTCTATTACGTTCTCATAGGTATAATTGAAACGGCTTGTATTACTAACCGTACATTTGTGGCGCTCATGACTGCGAAAAAGCCGACACTAATGCGAAGTGCTGGATGTGCGTAATGAACGAACCGTAACGCTCAATTCTAATAATAGCGATGTTCTCAACATGAATATAACTGCGCTGAACGAATGTAACAATTATATTCTAACTTTTGTATTATTTTTTTTTCGTTTCTTTTTTTCTTTCGCACCTGCGTCAGCAGTCAAATCGGCACTCCACCTTTATGCTATCGCCACGATCGGCTGGTCGAGAGCGGTAGATGGTCAGAAAGGAATGGAATCGAGCAACGAAAGTCTCTGGACTGTCTCGGCCCTGATTACGGCATTGAGAAATTATTGGATCAAGCGTACTGTGCATAACAGTTTCCTACTAAAGTAACAACAGTGACCACTGGTGCTGTAATCACTCAGCTGCGCCACGTGAACAGTTTGTAGTACACGCGTTCGTTTCATCTTCGTGCTCGTGGCTTCAGAGTCTTGTGGCTTTATTTATTACTCTGTGTTTTTCTTCATTAATAAACATTATTCTTTTTTTTCTAAACGTGTGAAGGCAATACCTAGGTCTCTGCGCACATGTTGAATTATTGCTCATTCTTGCATTTATAACGCAACGTTTCATTGAATGTGGTCAGTTTCCCCAAAGTAGTTCGAAGTCAGAAGGACAAAGCTTACGCATATTCCTGTATACAACGCGTCGTTCCCATCGCTAACACCTTCATCCTTAAAGGATAAGATCAAATCGTTGGTGGGCACCAATGAAGATATTTGGTTTGCGGACTTTTTCTTGAGAGTAATGGGGATTGTACCTGCGACAGACGATACGAAACGTGCATGAAATAAACGTTCAATGCTATCACTGTCAAATCCTCTCATCAGACATTTCTGTGCCTTCAAGGCTATAATATTGCACTGCTTTCAACCATGCCTTTTCGTATCGCACTTCTGCTTACAGCTCGCTCTCGTGCGCTATAGAAAATCTTTAAAGCTTTAACGGTTGGGGTGTTACCCATGGTACAAGACAGCATCCTTACGGGAGTGCAAAACTGCACGCTCGCTGCAGTGCCATGCTTCCAGCTCCCGTAGATACCAGCGCTATGTTTTCCTCTGGAAATTGTTGAAGGGAAACTCAAGGTGGTGCCCCACTTGGATTGAAAAAGAAATAATGAACAAAGGTCGCCGTCCAGTGCGCAAACCGCGGAAGCGCAATGCCATTCGCCAGGGTCAATGCGCCCAGCGTTGGTGCCTCTTGCGTCAACGTTGAAGCACGGAAGAGTTAAGAAGACGCGGAAAGATACAGCCGTGGCAAGGTTGTGCCGGTAGTAACTAACTTCAAGGTCGTGTCTCTCTCCCCTCCTTCCCCCACTCCCCTTTCATACCCACAAAGTATATAAAGCAAGAGAAGCTGTGCCAGTTGCCAGTAACCTGGACGCAAGAGACCACTTGATACGCACCACGGCCAGGCACGCATTCACGCTCTGCTGCACAACGATAATTTTTTTTCGAATTTGACGGCGGTGAACGCTTATCCCATCGGGCCATTTATAACCCACTGCGGGCGCTGGTCGACCTGTGGCTAAGGCTGTCTGCCACCAGTTGTCGTCACGCTCCTCTTGTACCTTGCAGCCATCTCGCAGTGCGAAGCCTGAGCGCACGCTTCCCTTCGCGATAATTGCAGGTGTTCTTCAAATTCATGCTGGCCTGCAGGAGCGATTTCGAGGCGCAACTGGTTTCCTTCTTGTCCGCGCTCGGCTGCCTCTTATTGGTCTGTCCGTCCATGATCATCGGCGCCGTGGCCAAGACTACAAGTACGCACGCATACAGCCATTATTGGTGTAGTATAAAAATTATGAAGCGGCCAAATCAATCAATATAAATTAACCAAATTAACCAAAAACGCCACGCCGAGCAACAGCGCAAAAGAAGGACGTGTGACTCATACCGTGAAATCTTTATTATTATTATTATTATTATTATTATTATTATTATTATTATTATTATTATTGTTATTAATATTATTATTATTATTATTATTATTTGTTGTTGTTGTTGTTGTTGTTGTTGTTGTTGTTGTTGTTGTTGTTGTTGTTGTTGTTGTTGTTGTTGTTGTTGTTGTTGTTGTTGTTGTTGTTGTTGTTGTTGTTGCACGTAGATGACACAGTGCTACTAAATAAACATACAACTCACGCGAAGGCGATTAGTTTGCTGTAGGAGAATGTGTGCTATGCAGAGACACGGTTCGAAAATAACGGTCTTACAGTGAATTCAAGAAAAGAGAAAGTTGTTTCAGAAATGCGCTGGTAGGCAGCAGTTAATACGCTACCGCTTTTTATTGCGATAGCAATTACATGGACACTTTAAGCGCATTTCTACTGTCACCGTTGGCGTCGCCATAACGTTCCGCATAAAGTCCAACGGCGAGAACACCGTCGCCGCGCGCCCTACGCTGTATGCGCGAGTAAAATCTTGCGGGGGCAGCTGACGATTGCTCAACCTCACCTGCGCGAAACGGAGGGAAACAAATGAAAAATTGAAATTATGTGGTTTTACTTGCCCAAAACAACGATCTGATTATGAGGCACGCCGTAGCGGGGGACTCCGGATTAATTTCGACCACCTGTGGTTCCTTAACGTGCGCCTAAATCTAAGCACACGAGTGTTTTTGTTCTGTTTTCTGATTTTTTGCATTTCGCCCCCATCGAAATGCAGTGGCCGCCGGCGGAATTTGATCCCGCGACCTCGTGCTAGCAACGCAACACCAAAGCCACTAAGCAACCACGACAGGGACGAAACGGGGAGAGCGCGGAGGAAGCGCGCCGTCTTCCGCCGCGCGCGAGGCACCCAACGTTGTGAGACGCTGGAGGGAGGGCAGGGACGGGGGGAGTACGGGGAGGCAGCGCTCTACTGTGGCTGTGCGTGGTCGCGCGGCTGTGTCTTGAAGGCGATCTGCGTTGGGGGCAGTCTAGGTGCATCGATGGCTCGTAGCTTTGTGCGTGCTGTATGTTCTCGGTGTTCAGTTTGTGTTGAAGCAATAGACAACACGATGGTCACTTCGTTCGCTGCTGCTGCCGTGCTTCCTTACGCCAGCGTTTCGACAGCGAATGTCCGCGGTCATCGAGTGTGATGTGTTCATTTTAGCTGGGCGCGCTGACACCATGCTTGTTATTTTAGTTAGCAAGCGAATGTTCACAAGTTGATACGGCCGATAAAAGTGCTATCTTTAGTTCATATGGCTGCCTGATAATTTGCTATCGCAATCGATGCTTCGCCTTTCTGGCGAAACTGCGACGTTTTTATGCGAAGCACATTACTAGAGCTCAACCCAGCTCCTCAGGCGCGGCGGTGTCGCCTTCAATACCACGTGACACCGTGACGTCACGACAGAGGAGAAACGGGGCTCCAACTCGCGCCGTCGCTCGCGGCGTCGCGGCGGTATATAAGCAGCTGCGCTTTTTCTAGGTGGCTTTGGCTCAACTCTTGTAAGATGGGCTGGGTGGGAATCGAACCAGGGTCTCCGGAGTGTGAGACGGAGACGCTACCACTGAGCCACGAGTATTTTTTTTTTTTCTTTATTGCCGACTTCGACGTTCTAAATCATGGTTTACAAAGAATAAAACGTGTGAGCCACACTTTGGTCAACATGGTGCTAAAATCTTTTCAACATCGCTAATTCATCAAATACAGAGATCCATTGCGGTGGATCAGGCTGCGTTTTGAAACCATCTCTCACACACACGACACTCTCAATGAAATTTTCCCGAGTCGGTCGAGCAGCAATGTCTCCGTTTTGGAATTGCAGTCTAGTTTTCCACATTGCGTGGAGGCTCAGGACCATAATAAGGTCATACGGGACATCCTCGGTGTTATCAAACGGTAAGAAGCGTATTCCATATGGGTCTAGGGGTAAGTGTTTTTTCAATGTTCTCTGCAGAACATCCCAGTGAAAGATGGCGTCCCAGCAGTCTAGGAATGCATGTTCTATTGTTTCCGGTTTTTTGCATAATAAGCAGTCAGTTGTCCAGGGGATGAATATACCCTTTTCATGAAGCCAGGTCTTAACGGGAAGTGTGTTTGTGTGTAAGTTGAAGAAGAAAGTTTTAGCTGACGGCGGTATTGGCATTTTTTTCACTCTCTTTAGGACATCTTGTCTACTGAGCCACGAGTACGATGCTTCGAAGCGGTACAAAAGTACGATGCTTCGAAGCGGTACAAAAGCGCCTCTAGTGAATGCGGTGTTGCCTTAGATACGAGCTGTTTCTAAGGCTCAGACGTGAGTCGCTTGCTCAGGCGCACATTTCGTTGCCGCGCCGAACGCTGCGTTGCTCGACGCTCACCGCGTCCAATGCGGGGCGCGTAGTCGCTGCGCCGTAGCCCATTGTCTTACACCCCTTGGCGGGTGGACGGGAACGCTGTCGCGTTCCACTCTTGAAGGCGAAGCAGAGTAACGCATGAGTTGTTTCTTCTACTAGCCGAACCAAATATAGCCAAGCAACAGCAGTTCACCAGGCTAAACAGTGGTTCAACAACTAAAATAAAGGCTAGTATGCTTCGCATCCTGGGCTTAACCTTAGCTAAGCCACAGCCATTTTTGCACTCCCGCAACAAATATCTTGGTAATTGCTTTCCCATAGCGGGTGTGGATTAGATAAGATACCTCGGATTATTTATTCATAATGACCTATCCTAGCACCGCCATTTACCATGCATCAATACTAGACTCAGGAGTGTTGCGCGTTTATTATTTAATAAAAAATATTTTCTTGCGTTGTCGGTTAAAAGAACAGTCATGCACACGTTCATATACAGTGTTTTGAGGTACGGTATAAGCGTCTTTGAATCTTTTTTCTGTTCGTTGGCAGTGCAGAATCGATGCCATATTAAGGAGGATTCTGAAAGACACCACTTACATTTCTCCTGTGGCGAACAGTGCTGATCTGTCTTTGTCTCTTTGCTTGCCTTCCTTTAATTCACTGTTGGTGCAAACTGTTGACTCGCGCCACTTTTGTAACTCCGATTTCAGACATGCCTACACTGCATCTCGATCGCTATGAAATGGTCCTCGTTTTAGTGTGCCCCGTTGCGCTACAAGAGATGGCTAAGCTAGAAGGTGTGCTTATGTTCC
The DNA here is from genome assembly GCF_023375885.2 of Dermacentor andersoni. Classification (NCBI taxonomy): domain Eukaryota; kingdom Metazoa; phylum Arthropoda; class Arachnida; order Ixodida; family Ixodidae; genus Dermacentor; species Dermacentor andersoni. Next base: position 179,263,098 of record NC_092815.1, on the reverse strand, counting down.
CCAAATTTTCAATGAATTCCCGGACGATACACTCACTGCGACCTCGAAGCGCACCCTACGGAATATGTTAAATTATATCTTTGGCTCGTCTAACGCTGTCTTTTTATTTTCGACTGTTACCTCGTTTTCCTGTTATAGTATCACGTAGCTTTCTGTTTCTGTCTCATTGCCTAGGTAGCGACGACTGATTTCAATCCTGTTCGATGTCCTTAACAAGTTTTCTGTTGGCGATGTTTTGGGGTCCTGTCGCGCAAGCCTCTCTGTGGCTTTGGCCGAGAAGGCAATTAAAAGTTATTATTATTATTATTATTATTATTATTATTATTATTATTATTGTTATTATTATTATTATTATTATTATTATTATTGTTGTTGTTGTTGTTGTTGTTGTTGTCGTTGTTGTACTTTTGCGCACTTTCAGGAAATACACAACCGTGATTACAGACGGAACGTTTCTAACGACCAAGCTTGATATATATGTGCGCGCGCAAGAAAGAGAGAGAGAGAGAGAGTGTGTGTGTGTGTGTGTGTGTGTGTGTGTGTGTGTGTGTGTGTGTGTGTGTGTGTGTGTGTGTGTGTGTGTGTGTGTGTGTGTGTGTGCATGTGTGTGTGTGTGTGTGTGCGTGTGTGTGTGTGTGTGTGTGTGTGTGTGTGTGTGTGTGTGTGTGTGTGTGTGTGTGTGTGTGTGTGTGTGTGTGTGTGTGTGTGTGTGTGTGTGTGTGTGTGTGTGTGTGTGTGTGTGTGTGTGTGTGTGTGTGTGTGTGTGTGTGTGTGCGTGCGCCTGTCCGTCCTAGACGGGGCCTCCGTTTGCCAACTACAGTCTCACTTGCGCAGACTTCACGGCCGCCGGCTACACTGGGGGTCACGTGCTTCGGGAATCCGAGCAGGCCGACGTCTTGCCGTACAGCTTACACTACCTGGTGCCTGTCTACGCGTCGGTCATGGGCCTCGGAGCGATCGCGTCCTCCGTCTTTTCGTCGGTCGATGCGGCGGCGCTCAGCGCAGCCTCGGTCTTCGCCAGGAACATCTACTTTAACGTCCTGAGGCCTAACGTGAGTAAATTTCTGCAAGCCGGCTCTCTTCAAGTCCCGGCCCTCTCGTCCTGAACAGTGGACGGCAAAGGGGCACTAGGATTCTCGGTGTTTTTTGGCTGCTGCATTCTGTCCAGGCGATTGCATAGCACAACAGCCATCACTCTGCTGCGCTGGCATTCAATAGCTGGCGGGATAGCACAGTGGCGCGCGAGAATGGCCAGAATCTTCAGGTCACGTTACAAATTTGAAGCAGCCTGCATATGCGAAGATCAAGCTTTTGCGCGAGCAAACGCAGACACAGATTTACGCTGCCTTGCAGGAAATATGGGAAAAAGATATGTTTATCCCTCTTTCATACGAATCGGCAGAACACGACAGTTAAACGTGTCTTCACGGAAGCTGTTGCATGTTTCCTTCGCGAGTTCATGGTCCGCTGCAGCGGAAGTCGCGTGATTTGCGGGTCGGCGACCGTGTTGCAGGTTTGTTTGGCGAGCGGCGTCCTGCTTCCGAGTCGCTTCGGCGAAGGTAACAGCATTTTGGTCCGTCGTGTCTTGTGCAGCCATTTGAGTTGCGACGCGCTCAGCTTCAGAAATGCGAGTGGCAGAGTTAGCAGCGTGCGTCGCGAATGCGTTATGCTTCACGCTGGCGTCTCTCTCACCGGACCAAGGTGAGATTCGCCCGTCGACATCGTTGGTTTTCTGCACCGCTTAGCGCAGCGGTTTCCTTAGTTGGTGCCATCGCAAGCGAAGCAGTAGGCGGCGTGTAAGCAGTGATGATGCATGTTGAAGCTGCACTCCCTAGGCGACGAGGCGCCACAGGCAAGCCGGACGCGAAAGACAAACCATGTGCGGAAACAGCGTGGTCACCTGTGCAGAAAGCCTACACCGCCTACGCCAGGCTACACCATAGGTGTTCTGTGGCTACACCGCGTTGGAGTCTCCGCTGTGCTCTAAGTAATGAAGAGCTCACTGAAGGCGCTCGTTCGTGTCATGATGCAGTACTTCGATTTACCACTCCTAGATGGCGGTGCCATCCCTGTCAAGGGAAACCATGATTTTACGCGTTCATGCCTACGTTACATTCATTACAGGAAGTTGATGGTTGACCTCGGCACAAAACACTTTCGTGTTAGAAAGAGAATCTTGATCGTAGCACGATTTCCCGCGGATCAGCGCACTTTCTAAACGGCCGCAGCAGCATCGAAATTGAGTCCCCGTCAGGCCGTCCTCTAACAAGGACAGATGACGCATCAAACAAACAACAGCCTCTATTTTCCATCAACTTGATGGGGGGCGTAGGGGAAAAAAGGCCGAACAGTCAGGTCGACTAATTCCCGGTGACGTGTTTCTATTTCCTCCCAAGCCCAGCGCTCGATCGCTGCGCCGCCATGCGCCGCCCGCACGTACTACATTTCTAGGTACTTTTTTGCCGAAGCGCCATGGCACGCGCCCTAGATGTATCTGGTTTTGCGTTCCTGGCTGTGCCAGGGCGCGCGGTGTGATCGGGCCAGCCCGCATTTGCAGAGTTTAGGCGGTGTAGGTAAATTTTAATTCTGTATGCTTAAGCAATTGTATGCTTACCCAAAGAGAAAACCGTCCCTTCGTCCGTACCGTAATAAGACGACGGCTTTCGATATAGCGCCCGCAGTAGCGAACGAATTTGCCTTTGCGCTGCCTTCCGCTTCAACGGCAACGAAGCGGCGAAAACACAGGGCTGGCGTTGCTTTCAGTTAACGCCTCATTCTGCAACTTTCGCAGATCGCTTTGAAGTTAAGCGGACCCGCGTCTCTTCAAGACTATGTAAGCGGCAAGAACACAGCGCGCGAAGCTATGAGCTGTTGGCACTGTTTTGTGGGCATCGCAGATCGCTTTCAAGCTGCGTCCCATGCGGCATTGACATAAGCCGCCACCTGAGTACGTTTATGGCTCAATAATAGAGAATGTTAGGGCGTCCAGTATTCCGGCAAGCGCGGGCGGTTTGCCAGGGGAACGGGGGCGTAAACTTCAACGGCCAGATTGGTAGCGCCAGCTGTTGGCGCAAAGCTCAACCACACAAACACGGAGCCAATTGCTATATTCTGCTTGGCTGCTGGTGTAAATTTTGGACAGCGGCGTAATCGTCTGGACAATTATGCCACTGCCAAAAATTTGCACCGGCAGCGAAGCAGAATATAGTAGCTTACTGCAATTTTAGCTCTGTGTTTGTCTGGTTGAGCTCTACGCCGCCAAGGCGGCTGCATCGCGCCGACCGCTCACGTTGCTCCCGCCCATCTGGCAATCCGCCCAAACCACCCCCGTTTGCCGGAATACCGGACACATTAAAAGTCTCCAATGGTTTTACGCGGATGAATAAGGCGCTGAAGAGCTATAACGTCTTATAAAATGATCGGAATGGTCATCAGCGGATCTCGGACCTCCACCTGCAGTACTTTGCTTGCGTCATCAATGCTCCTTGCGCCGCCGTCGGCACCAGTTCGTGTCGCCACTGAGCTGTCGTTAGTAATGGCCTAATCAAGTTACATAACATTGACACCGGGCTGCGCGGAGATGAGCTAGTGGCACAATGCTTACGCTGCTTACGCATAGTCTAACTCCCAGAGGAGTTTCTGCGAGATTTTTTTTTGTTCCCGGACGTTTGATATGCGTCGTGTATGGCGCCAGTGCATTGCTATTGTTTCTGCTGGAAGAGAGATAGTGATGTCAATAAGGAAAGGAAGCTTGAGCGCAGCGATGATGTGGCTCGTGGTGCGAGAAACCCTCCATGCCCCACGGTTATCCCAGCTTTTGTAGATCGAAGCGCCTCGCACACCACAACAAACTTCTTATCACATCCCTTTATCCCCTTATCCAAACTGAACAATTTCGTCCAGTGTTGCGTCAGCTTCCGCACGCAACTCTTATTTCGAAGCAGCCTAGGCGTCTTGTTTTGAAAAGCCTATTTTCTCTTAGCGACAGCTGGGTGAGCAGATTGTGCGCCCAAGCATAACATCTCCCTAGTCCCACCAAGTACCTACAAGAATCTAGGGCGCTCGCCGTGGAGCTTTGGGGAAAAGTACCTAGAAACGTGGTACACGCGAGCGGCGCATGGCGGCGCAGCATCGAGCGCTGGGCTTGGGCGTAAATAGAAACACGCTTCCCGGTGCCCCTCCTCTCCCCCCACCCAAAAAAAAGAAACACATATACATTTCATAAATGCAGACAGTGCAGCTTGCGACAAGACGTGAAAACACGTTTTTAATTGTATAATAATAACACCTATCACTGCAAGCATGTTTGTGGCATATAAATATACATATTCTTAAACGAGTGAGCATGCAACTGTACTAATTGCTTTATATTACATGTCTCTGCTGAAAGACATATGCAAACACACACACACAGAGGCTCACTTTTAAATATGCAAAAGAGTATATCTCGGACCATCATCTCTAAGTTTCACAAGAAAAAGCTCAGGAAACACCTGAAAGACAGAAACATATGATATGCATCCCAATTTGCACAAACGAAAACAATGTGGAGGGAAATGCGCCTAAGGTACAAAATAAAACAATTTTAACGGCTATTTTGATGTATTCTCCAGCTGTATAGCGTGTCCGTGACAAATATTCAATAATTATGGCAGTTTTCATCATGTACTGTCTACAGATGTTCTACACGTCTCTATATTCCAAATTGTCCTACTACGTGTATCATATTGCTACGGAACTGTATTTGCGATGACGAAGAGCCAAGCAGTGTGAAGACGACGACGACAATTAGAGGCTAGCGCGGGCTGTTGCCTCTTGGCCAAGTGCGGCGTATTTCCTTATAAATATACTTGTATATAGCTTTTCGTCTGCGTCTTCCTATGTAACATATCTGGTGGAGGTGGACGTCCTCTGTACCTCGTCATGGAGCTTCGCAGTGGATGGTACGTCGAGCCTTCCTTCATGGCTCCCGGCGACGACAACACGGCTCCGCCGGCTCCGACACCTGCTGCCACTTCGACTACCTACATCGCTCTCCCCCTGACCCTGGCGTATTCTCGGGCAAAGATGGGGAAGACGTCGAAGACTTCCTCATCTTTGCACACGGCTTTCCGGCCGTGTGCAGACGTCAACAGAGCCCCACGTCACGTACATTCAGGACGTCTTGGCTCGGTGCCGCAAAGTTGACACACACATGACTGAGTCAGATAAGCTTTCCCACATCCTCAAAGGCATTGCCGATGATGCCTTCAACTTGCTCGTTTGCAACAACGTGGCGACGGTAGATGCAGTTATAAAATAGTGACGCCGCTTGGAACTCGCTAAAAGCCGACGTATCGACCAGCAGTTTGCTCGTCTGCCCAACACCCCAGCGACATCTTCCTGTGCCGACGCTCCTCGTCCCAACAACACTGGCGATGTTACCAGGATCGTCCGGCGTGAAATCAAGGCCGCCTATCCGGCTGCCTTCGACTCGAGCCCCTCCAGCGCACCTGCTGTCATGGTTTCCCTGACACAGGCAGTTGTCCGTCAGGAGTTCGCAAACATGGGTCTTCACACCATCTGCTCGGCCCATCGCCCTAATACCCACCCGGCTTCCTCGATGCCGCCCCGTCCTGCATCTTCTTACCCACCACGTTTCCGCAACCCATCTGAATGGCGCACTGCTGACGACACGCCCATTTGTTTTCACTGACGTCGAATCGGGCACATTTCTCGGCACTGCCGCAGTCGCTGGAGTTCCCCGACCCGGTCTACTTATACTGCCTACTCTCGACCCCCAGGTGGCCCTTCTCGTCCCTATGCCGCACGCTCCGATAATGCCGCCACTGATTCTCCTGCGCCGAACCGCCCCTATTCTTGTTCACCTTCGCGCCAACGATGACAATCTCGCTCTCCCCAGCCCCGTCGCTCCTATTCGCCGACTCCCTTCGGACGCCGCTCCCAGACGGAAAACTAGACGATGCAGCGCCTCGAGGTGACGCTGCATTGCTCCCTACGCCGCCAAATCCTCTACTGACGTTGCCCACTCATCTGAACCTTCTTGACGTGCAAGTCGACGGTATTTCTGTATCTGCTCTTATAGACATTGGGGCGCATTTGTCGGTAATGAGCGCTGACCTTAGTAACCGGCTGAAGAAGATAATCACGCCCGCCACGACGGTCTGTTTTCCGTGTCGCCGATGACGTAACAGCCCCCGTAATTGGTATGTGTACCGCCCGCGTCTCCTTCGCCGATCGCTCCACTATCGTATTATTAACAGTCATCGCCCAATGTCCGCACATCATCCTCGGCTTAGACTCCCTCTGCGCACATTCTGCTCTCATCGATTGTTCCGCCAGTACTCTCCGCCTTGACCTGCCTGTTCTGCATCAAGCTGAAGCACACCCCAGTCGCCTCAGTTCCGTCGATTTCGTTCGCTTGCCACCTTCGGCACTGACTTACGTTGACTTAGTGTCATCCCCACCAGTACCCGACGGTCACTACATCGCGGCTCCTATGCCGTAACATATGAAGGAGTTTTCTTGGAAAAAGAAGCTAAAGCTGAGCGAAAGTTTGTTTTCTTGTATAGTGTTTTTAGAGGTTAAACACAGACGGTATGAACAAATCTGAGTAATTGTCATAATGTTCATCTTTTCAAACAAAAGCAGAGATGGGTAATCTCGAGAAACACCGAAAACATGTCGCAATATTCCTTTCTGTGACATTCTTTTCTATCAATATGCATTGTCGCGACGTTGATCGAAGAACATCGTCGGATGTCAGTAGAATGGACAGTTCACGAAGCAAGCTTGACCACTATGTAGGTTCACCGGATTTTGACCACCTCTCTGCAGAAAAGGAGAATTGCCGCAAGGTTGTAGCCCCATGCTCTTCCCCTACCAGAAGGCGTAGCGAGTCGGCATCACGTGGTGCGGCGTCGGCCCGAGATCGTTTGACTAAATATGGCCGGGATATTTGTCCTACCCACCGAACAGCCCAGATCTGAGTCTACCGGAGTCTCGCCTGTTCCCGAAGTTAAATATTCCATCGACGATTGCGATACTGCCTACTGTGAAATTTGAGCGCGGCTGTGTATACACTCTTAAGCAAAATTACACCCTTTGGGTCGTAGCTTGCCGCACAACAATAATCGCCATCTGTCTTGACCGCATTTCCTTTCTTTAACGCTGCGAGCCTGTTACTTTCAAGTCGCGAACGGCATGCGCGCTGTCAGCATGACAGAGCATTCTCCGCAGGAAAGTAACGAGCGCCGAGTTTTCAAGAGAAGAAACACAAGCAAGACAGATGACGATTATTGTTGTGTGGCATATATACACCTCAAAGGGTGTACATTTGTTTAAGAGTGTATGTGTTTTCATTCGCTGGCGCGCCGCGAATGCTGTATATATGCTCTCTGCTGTCTGCTGTCTGATGCTATCTGCTGTATAATGCTGCATAATGCTGTCTTTCGCGAGGCGCCAGCATTCGCTGGCGCGCCGCGAATGAAAGATTGTCCGCGCCAGCGAATCTTTCCGCTGGCGCGGCCAATCTTTCTAGTACGGCACGCTGCAAACGCAGCGCAGTGTGGGGCGAGTGCCTCGCTGATCGGGAAATCGCGAGAGGCAGCGCGTGAGTGATGCGTGGGCGCGATTCACCGCAGCCGCCGCAGACAGACCTGCGCTCATGCAGTGCTTTGTTTGCATATATGGTATCGGTGGCTTCATCGATGAAGAGCCCTACTGTAGCGCCGTCTCGTAGCCATCGTAGCCGCAAAGCGGTAAAAATTAAATTATGGGGTTTAACGTGCCACTTCCTCATTATGAGGCACGCCGTAGTGGAGGACTCCGGAAATTTCGACCACCTGGGGTTTTTTAACGTGCACTTAAATCTAAGTACACGGGTGTTTTCGCATTTCGCCCCCATCGAAATGCGGCCGCCGTGGCCGGGATTCGATCCCGCGACCTCGTGCTCTGCAGCCCAACACCATAGCCACTGAGCAACCACGGCGGGTAGATTTATATCATGCAAGAAAGTGCTTCTTCTTTCCTTTTTGCGTTGATCTAACAACTACAATAACATAGCAATTACGTTTATAGATATTGAAGCATTTTGAAACACTGTCGATAACAAAGTACGAAGCGGTGCCTGCCAAGGCGTCTGTGAGTCAGCCCAGTGTGCGCGCACTGTCGCGCGTCATTGTGGATGCAAACCGCCATTGCTCGCGAGGCGCAGCAAGCCCCAGGCGCGCGGACGCGAGCTTGCGCGCGTCCGCAAGCGTACGTGTGGCGTACGAGGCTTAAGAGCTGCGCTCCGAAAAACAATTGCTTTAGAGGCGTCCGTAACGAACGCCTGGTCCATTCGTCAATGGACATCACCCGAGTCATCCGACAGCCCAACAAGGATGGAGTCTTGAGTGGCTTCCGAGACCTCCCCAACTGCTTGCGGTATGTCATTAGCTCGGGAGGAGACTACTGTAAGCGGCAGTAACGTGGCTCCTACTTAAAACATACTTAGTGCACTTAAAATTGACACTGTTCAGAACGTTTGTTAAGACGCTCATAGCGCGAGGCCTTTCGCTATATTTCGTCGCATCTCACGCATCAGCAATGAACGCGTCTCTCGGGCATGTTCGGCCGTTTGCGGAAACGTGCGCAGAAACGTGTTCCCGCATTCTCGATCATGGTTTAAACTCAATTTCTCATAGCTCGAGAAACGCATGGATCATCCGAGCACCACCAACCATGAGTCGAACCTCCGTAGTCGTAGTTTACCGCGGAGGTATAGTCTGCCCAAGACCAGGAAACCTTACATGTGCTACAGATAATTCGCAAGTCTTTTTCTCGGCCCCTGATGTCACAAAATCGGTGTCAACGGTGGGCCTCTTTGATTTGTCGTCCGGGACTGTCCGGAATTGTCTGCGGGGCGGCTTACGCAACGCTCATTGGAGGAGCACACCACCTCGGCCATGCGGAGCTTGTCAGCGACGGATAATCGAAAAGGCCCACTGAAGAAAACAAGATTCGGCGAGTCCTGTGCTGTGTTGCGCAGTACAAAGTTTCCGCCTCTGTGACATCATTTATATGAAAGCGGCGTCTGAGATCGGACAGTGTGCACGGGCTTTAAAGCACCGCGTGCACCACCTGATCTCGGAGGGCATGATGTGATTCTAGAGGGCATTTATTGTGAGTATTCTCAAATTGTCCTCCCAGAATGTCCATCTCTATACGGTAAACAACGAGACTGCCAACGTTCATTTCCTGAAAACTGCGCTTGGGCCACTCCTGGGCCAACATTCTCAAACAATCACCTTCACGGAGGCACAAACTGTCGCGAGATATCGCATGACTGGCACGACGCCTCAGCGGCAGCGTTCCTAGCCAGTTCCTGGCACTATTCGAAAGTCGCCGTGCTTGGCCCTGCGCCAAAAAATTGCTGCCGCTCGTAAACATATCGATGCGTCTGGCGCTATAGTCATGCGAAATCTCCCGAACGTGAATGTCTTCCCGAAATTGATTGCCTGGAAATACCGCTCGTGGACAATCTATATACGACGACAAATCGAAGACACGTTATCCCTGAGGCTTCGCTGCCACTTGCACGCAGGCGAGCTCGGATGAGATGGCGGCGGCTGCTCGCATGAGCGTGTGCCTTTTGGGTGCGGTGTCCACGGCCATGGCGCTAGACGCGCAATCCGTCTACATAATGTGGAAACTCTGCGCCGACATCATCTACGTGCTGCTCTTCCCGCAGCTCCTCTGTCTCTTCTACCTGGCAGAGCTGACCAACACCTACGGTGTACTTGCCGGTATGCCCGTTTTCCTGGCCCGTAGGAAAGTACGTGATCGTGTTAGGTGTGTGATCCATGATGACAGCGCGAAAACCAGACAAGGACGAGAAGGACATGATCACGTTGATCTGTGCATTTGGAGCTCTCCACAACAACACAGTGTCTTTTCATAACCTCTAGATCGAAGCCTGGCGGGTTAGTCGTAATCGACTAAATGTAACCCAGTCTGTGTTGCGAAGTAAGCTCTTGTTGTCTCATTTCAGTTATTTGCTCTCAGTGCCGCCTTTAATGATATCTTTCAATCTCGTAGAGGAATTATAGGTAGGAGTGGTTATTGTGAACAAATAAACAAATTTCATGAAGCAACACGTGGTTCCAAACACAAGTCTTCAACACCTCAGGATGTGTGAGGGGACCACTCAAGCGGTCAGGCCATTCAAGTCTCCGCCTGTTTTACGACGCATCTGATTCGCTCAATATGATCTTGGCAAGTTAGACTTCACCGACATGAGGGCTGCCTTCCTTATGCCGACAAACATAATTTTCATAGAACTCTGACTAAATATGTGGCACCCCTTTACACCCTCCCTTGTCCTTCTCGCTCAAGAAAGCGCCGAGTCTGAGAGTCATGTCCTTTGTATATCTATGCTTCTTATCCAAATAGTGTGCGCTATTATCGTATTTCCACAACAGCGCATATAGAATGGTCACGCTGTCTGACGCAGGGGACGAGCACCTTGAGGCAATTGGTGCAGCATAGCAACAAACGCGCCTCTGGAATAGAATTGAAACAGCGCTTTTCAACTTCGTCGCACTCGTAGCTCCGTATACGTTAGCGACATGTCACAAAGTCGGAACAGAATTATTTGGCCCAAGAATTGGCTTTATTTGCCATACAACAATGCCCACGACCCTGCATGAAGTCCGAGGCAGTATAGTGAATCGCAAGAACTTTGCGTTTTTAGCCCGTTCCTTTCATGGACGTTCAAAAAATGTATGCTTACCCGGAGTTCCTTCCCACACTTCCAAAATCATTTCGTTCGCAAGTATGCATTGCCATTGGCTGGTCCAACATCGGACCGGTCGAAATATACATAAACTGATATGGACACCACAATACAGGTGGAAGAGGAGAATATTGGCACATTTGCCACGGAGTTCTTCGCGCGCTCCGCCATGGCGCGCTCGCTGCAAGCAACTGTAAACTCTGTCGATCGCACGACGTAAAAGCGTATTACGCGTAGTGTGACCCGGGCATTCAATTAAAAGCTGTCACAGATCACCGCAAACACTCCACTGCACCCCTTTTTTGGACCCCGCAGGCTTCCTGGTCGGACTCCTGATGCGTACGTTGTGCGGCGAGCCGCTCATCAACGTGCCGGTGATAATCAGGCTGCCGCTGTATCGCACGTTCTGTATGATCGCTAGTTTGAGCTGCACCGTGGGCGTCTCGTACGCCTACCAGACGTTGTTCGCGCATCGCCTGCTGGCGGATTTCTTAGGCTGCTTCGTGGTGGTCGGCCTGGACGATCGCGGCCGGTACCTGGTGCGCAGCGGCCTGGGCTCCGTCTCGGAGCCTCTGCCGTCGGGAGGTGCAGCCGTCGCCACCAAAGCCGATTCGCCGGCACGGACAGTTGCCCCCGACTCCAACAGCAAGGAGCTCAGACCCGTGAGACATAACTAATTCTCGGAGGAAAGATGCGTTTGACGCGTGGGGCAATTTACTTGGCTACGCTGAACGTATACGGGATTGCGCGCAATGACAAAATAACAAAATAGCGTGATAGCACAATAACGAAAAGGAAACAGACAAAATATTATGCAAAATTTTGCTTCACGGAAATATGCCGCTACTACCTGTTCAGCAACAGTATAGCACAGTGTGCGTATACATTGGGAGTCACACTTGTCCAGAGTAATCAAGCAGCCGATTTGGTCGCCAACCTTCGCGAATAAAGTAAAGGCCACAGCACCATATGCTCGGACCGCACCATATGCTCGGACCATATAGCGCACGAACCGTATGCTCGGTCCGTGCGCTATAGACTAAGCAGGGCTAGAATTCACAAAACGTTCTTAGGCTAGAATCATTCGTAAGAGCACATTTCATCCAACTTGATGCTAGACATATTATTAGCGAAAGTGACCGACCAATGGCATCGAGCAGTTGCCAACGAAAACCTTTGTGAATTGGGCCTCAGATCTGGAGCCAGATTCACAGAGCTTTTTGTTCGTAAGTGCCATCTGCCACTGGCTGATCGGCTTCGTAACTATGTGCGTCGTCATGATTGGGTGACATATGATCTTACGAATTGTTCTATCATAAGTAATTGTTTCTGAAAATAGACTCTGGGGCCGTAATCACAACGCTTTTATTCGTAAGTGTTCATTGCCATAGGCCGGTGGCCTTCGCTCATGATATGAGTAGCTCACAATGGGCTGGCACATTATTTTGCGAAGAATTATAGCGCAAATGTTTTTGGGAATGCGAGGCACTGAAACCCAGAATATACCGGTACCGCTATGTAGCTTCTGTGGACGATTGTGGTTCGGTTTACAGCTATATATCCCGCCAATCGAACACTCTATACGAGTGTTTTCACACTCATCTGAACGGCAAATATAACTTGCAGTTGCTTTCCAAGTCCAAGGCCTAATATCTAGAAGGGCCGTGGGTGCACTATTTAATGTAATGGACAAAATTTTGGATACACCACTCCGGTCCTAAAAGAACAACTAGATTCGCTTTCGCTATTGCATATTAGCGTTCTGCTGTCGTCAGAGACGATTGTAGGATCCTCTCTTTCATGCTTATTGCTTAATAAGCACAAATGCATGTGGCTGAATTCACACTGATCAGCCTAATGTCCTTTACTAATGTTACGTTTGATGGCACGGCTGGCGGTTCACCTAGTCTTATACATAAACCGTACTCCTATACAGCGCTTGAAGTGCCTTGTAAACACGGGCAATGTTTCGGCAATATTCAGTTCATTTCAGTTAAGTTTATTATTTAAATACAATGAATTGGTAAGAGACAATATACAGACGAGGGTCCCAAAGTCAAAGACTGCAACGGGACCCTCGGTTAATAATAACAATGTAGAGATGTATTAAAGAACAGCAAGCTAACTAAAAGAAACACACACAATCGCGAAAATACAACATAGAAAAAAAGATAAAGGAAAACAAATTGAATGTATACAAGCCTAAAGTGCAAAACAAAAGACTGTCAATACACACATTGACAAATGTAGTGTAATGAATGACGTAAACTTAGTTACACATATAAAACAGCTTAATGACATGACTAAGTGTATGAAAGGATGAAGATTTAATGCTGACGGGTAAACCGTTCCACAGTTTTATAGCAGAGAATGATGATGTCATTTTCGCATAGTTAGAATGAACCATAGGTTGTAGAAAATTGGAGTTACGCGCAAACCAGGTATTATTGATGAGGTGTCTGGAATCAATGAATTGGTATGAGAGCTGTTTAGCAAGCAATTTATAAAACATAATTATTGGATGACAGTTGAACAAGTTCGTAACTACAAGGATGTTATTTTCACAAAGTAGTAGAGTAGCACTCGTGAAAAACCTATTGTTAGTGATAATGCGTATTGCTTGGTTTTGCAAGTGCTGAACAGACGAGATATGACAGTTATGTGTGTTTCCCCAGGAAACCATACCATAATTATGACTGTGAATGAAGGCAAAGTATAATGCTAATAATGCGTCTTTAGAGAAATATGTTGTTGACTTGATTAATGCTCTAATACCGAAGGCAAACTTTTGCTTAATGAAGGAAATGTGTTGAGAAAACTTAAGGTTAGAATCTAATTTGACGCCCAAAAATGATACACAGTCAGAGACGGGAATCTGATGACCATCTAGAGTTATCTCAGGCAAGCCAGGTAGTATTGTTTGGCAAGAACGGAAAATCATAAATTGATTTTTTCGAAGGATTGATAATTAAATGATTGGACCAACACCAAGCAACAATATGGTCATGCTCATTGTTTAGTTTAAGAATGAAGGTAGTTCAAGAATTGTCACGCGTCGATATAGTAGTATCGTCTGCGTATAGTACACAATGTGCCGACTTAAGACACGTAGGTAAATCATTAATATAAATAGAGAATAGTAAGGGACCTAATATGGGAGCCTTGTGGTACACCTTGGTTAATAACTTTAGTATCAGAATAAGCACCTCCAAAAAAACTGTTCTCTATCATGTAGGTAGCTTTTTAGGAGGTTTAGTACTGCACCGGTAATTGCCAGGGCTTCTAGCTTAGTAAAATGAATGTTATGATTAATTGCATCAAAAGCTTTACTGAAGTCCAAGAATACTGAACCAACGAAGTTGCCCGTATCAATCGAGTGACGAACGTAGTCGGTTAGGGATATTAAAGCCAAGTTAGTCGAACTGCTAGCGCGAAGACCAAATTGAGAAGATTGCAACAAATTAAATTTGTTTAAGTAATTATTTAGGCGCTTACAAAATAACTTCTCAACAACTTTACTAATCGATGATAGAATAGAAATAGGTCAATAGTTAAACACCTCTGTTTTATCACCTTTCTTATGTACAGGAATAATCTTAGCCCTCTTAAGCGAAGTGGGAAAAATGCCACATTTAAAAATATTATTAATTATAATACAAAGTGTATCAGAAGTAAGCGGTGCAACAAGTTTTAGATGAAATACAGCAATGTTATCTAAGCCAGGGCTTGTATTCTTTAGAGCTAATATCATGGAACATACCTCATCTGCAGTTACGGGAAAGAGAAAAAAAAGAATGATTGCAGCGATAAATGGGATAAGTAGTAGTCATATGGCTGCTGTATCTATTATAGAAGTAGTCACTGAAACTATTTGCTATGCTGGAAGAATGAGTATGGGCTTTATTGTTGTAGTTTATTTTATCAGTAGTATTACCGGACTTAGGTAAGTTCATGAATGCATTAAGAAGTAGCCATTGTTCTTTTGGGGATTGTTCTTGTGTTTTGTAAATTCATTTTCGTAATACTGTCGTTTAGACTTCTTTAGCTAATTGTTCAGAATGTTACAATAATTTTTATAGCGAGCCGCTAAGCGTACATTAAATGGTTTCTTTTTAATCTTTTTGTATAGGTTTTCTTTTTTTTCTCACACTAGTCAGTAAACCTCCCGTCACCCAAGGGTTACCGGGAAATTTAAAATGTTTCTTACATCTGACGGTAGTGGTGTTAGCGCGAACGGCTTCTAAAAAGATGAAAAAGCAACTATTGTTTGTCGTGTTACTTCAATATTATCGGGAACCAATAGGACTCGATTTCTTGCAGCAAACATGCGAAGCAAATTGGCAATGAAACCAGAGGAAGCATGGGGGAAGATAACTGTTATAGTTATTTGAAATATTGAAAAGAAAGTGAAAGTGGTTGAAACACACAAGTTGTTGCAGCTGGAAGCCGAACCCAGATATTGAGCTTTATGCTAAAGCAGCGGCCATGTCCTGGAGTCCATTTTCTTGGCCGTTCATGTGTGTGTGACACGATTACCCACAGCAGTGTTAGCCTGCACCACTCACGGCTAGGGTGGCGTACGTGGAGCACCCTTTCGTGGATTTCGTTCTGGCATCGTTAGGTACGGCCCTCACTTGCAGTGGGTCGTCTTTTTGTTCAATCACATTTCCCTTTTACTCGTTGTTTCTATTGACTTATATTAAAAATAACGGCTAATGTTGCCCTGCCTTCCCTTCGTTGTCTGTCGGCTTCACGCGGTTGTACATACGCCCACCACTATCGGCATGCACGTGCGGCACACGTTGGCGAAAGTATTCACGCGAGTCGGTGCCGCAACATGATGCGCCACCGTATCCCCGAGCCTTTGCTCGTTCCCCTGCGTCCAGACCAACGTGCCTTTAAGACAAACAAAGTTGCTGCGCTTCACGCCACTCGTTACCTAACGCGACGGCGCGTTTCGCTGGTGCTGGCAGTGGCTTCGGGTGAAGAACGCAGCTCTGTTCCCGGCCACGTTCTCTGCGGAATTACTCCTTGATAACACAAATTATACATAAATACACACATTACAGCAAACGTCATAAGAAAGCACTTCCTGTTTCTTATGTTAAAGCAAACCTTTCTAACCTTTATGTGCCTATCTTCCTCGCCATGAGGTAATATTTATTCAGCCTCGTAGAGCCATTTCCGGCGCAGGTGCCGATTCTGGCACTTTTCGCTTGAGAGCGCTCTTTTTGGTCTGTCGATTGTTCTTATATGTAAACGCTTTCTGTGGCCGCACCGTACGTGTCCCCGCACTCGTTTCACGAAGTTACCTGTGACGGGAATCTTCACTTCGGCTAAAACGAACCCGCTCGCTGTACAAAAAGCTTTATTGGACAAGTACGTAGACCATTAGACAAACCGTATCGCCAAGCTTAGGTTTTTGTGAACTATTACGAAACTTCTGACCAATAAAGGCCGATAAAGCCTAGTACGAAAAGCTACAAGAACGCCTGCAACAACAAGCACGAAGGTCCGACAAATCCATGTAATAACCAGATTTCCTATGGTGGCTGAACGATCGCAGCGCCAGAGTTCCCTCTAGGGATTTTGCTTGGAAACTCTGTGCTTCCCGCAGCCATAAACACCTGCCTCAAGACAGACCCTATAAAGACACTGGTAGAGCGGCTCGTGCAGAAACAGTTTACCTGTTAGTCGTGACAGCCAAAGCCCATTAATATTTAAAAGAAACCATGGGCGCTATAACGCAAAACTATATAGGTAACGTAAAACTATATAATTTTATAGGGACCCTATAACGTCAAACTATTCCAATATGTTTTTGTTCCAATTTCCTAACATCAAATTTGCGTAACGGCCGACGCAAGCATCGGGCGGTCACCTGCAGGGTTGTTTTAACAGACCAATCAAACGCTCTTTTCGTTCCTAGGAGGTCACTTTTGTTTGCTTGAAAAATGAATAACATTGCCTACACTGAGCGGCTTGTCTTATCTAATTGGCTCACAAGAAGCGTGGAGCACGATCAAGAGGAGAGGGAGTCGATGGGGCCGAGCCACTGCACTGAAAACCGGTAACCGGATGAAGAAGGTGGGGCCAGCGTCTGTGATTGGCCCGTTTTCCCTTACTTTGCTTACGGTGGCTCGTCGACGATCGCGGCGGCATGCAACAGAAGCCTAATAATGACGCTAAAGCTGACCCTCAGCAATTAAGAGTTGGCAGAATGAGGTCGTAAACGTGCCGAAAGTGCTCGAAAACGTTACACGCCCACGCAAAAAAGTTTTATTATGCGCAAATAAACCCATGCTCTCCGGCAGGTGCAAGTCGCCATAGCCTGAGCGATCGGCGGCAGCCATTTTTATTCCTTACGGAACGGGACAGCCTGCGGCTATTCAGAAGAAAATTGAGTTTTGTTCGGCATATTAATGCCTCTTTAACGCGTACACGTCACTTTGACGCGGTGAGGTTTTGTGGTTTTGTGACGTCGCATGACAGGCAGGTGAAGCGGGTGCAGCCCGAAAACATTGGACCAATATCCGAGGGCTAATGGCGAAAAGGCGTCGAATCAGAAACTACTATTTTGCTTTTGTTCGGTCAAATCATGCATAATCAGTGTGTACACGTCATATCAGATGGAGAGCTATCACGGTTTTCGTGACGTCGTGTGACAGGCAGGTGAAGTGGGGGTGGTTTAAAAACGTTTTTCACCAATCGCGGAGGGCTGATTGCAGAATTGGAATAGAAAAGTTTGGAATAGCTTTACGTTATAGCGCTCAGGGCCCAGTTTTCGCTATAGCGCCCATATTATCCCTCTTATTGGAAAAGGTCTTCCGTGCTACACAATTACCACAGCATGCTGGGCGAGTTAGTGACTGAACATTTTCCTACGGGTGAGCAGCGAAACCCGGACGAAACACAAAAGGATGTACACGATACGAGCGCAGACTAAGGATGTTGTTAGTCTGCGCTCGTGTCGTATACTTCCTTTTTCTGTTTCGTACGGGTTGCGCTGCCTACCCCTAGGGACAAAACAAGCTGCTCCTGGACGAAAGTGGAAGGCGAAGGCTATTTCGCCTACGTGGGGCGCTGCTTTTCTTTACAGTGAAGCTGTTAACCTCTAGTTGGTCAGGATTTTTTCTTGGGCTTGTTCTGCGCTCACCCAAAAACAGTACCGCCGCCTAGCGGCCATGGTCACTCAGGCAAACCTCAAACAGCGGCTGGAAAAGGGCTTTGTCTCTGAGTTACCGCTTAACATAATTATGTTTTCTCTATATTCGAGTTACAATCCAATGCAATCATGTCTGCAGCTTGTGTGTAAGTCGCATTTTAAGAGTTTTCTGACACAGTTTACTGTGAGAAATTTCAGTAGTTCAACAACGCACTTTTGCTTGGTGGAGGGCCTAGAAGAATCAGAATGTATGCTGCACTTCCGCACGCGTGCGTGTGCGCGGGACGTATGTGTGTACATGATGTATCTGTCCTTGATGCCTTGGCACTCCGCGTGTGCTGCGGCCGTAATCGACAATATGGCAAACACCATCCAAAAACAGTACCGCCACCTAGTGGCTGCGGGCACTCGCAGACCTCGAACGGCAGCAGGAAAAGGGCTTTGTCTTTCAGTTCCCGCGTAACAGAAGTGTCTTTTCTCATATATTCGAATTACAATCCGAAACTATCCCGTCTGCAGCTTGCGCGTAAGCCATACTTTACAAATTGGTTGACGCAGTTTGCTTTGAAAAATTCAATTATTTTAATAAGTCACTTGCGCTTGCCGGGAGGGCCTAGACGAATCAGGATGTATGCTGCACTTCCGGCGCACACGTGCGCGCGCGTGTCACGTGGGTCACTTGGGGTGGTGGTGCTTGTCTAATGTCGGCGACAGCTTCGCTGTACATCCACTTTCGCAGGGTGAAACGGAGGCTGATTTTCTATAGCCTTCCAGGAAGCCTCTCGCACTGTATAGAAAGGAAATTGTTGACCGCAGATCGGGGCGCAACCTGCAGCAGCCGTCATGTCTCGACTCGTCTCGACACGAATGTTCGTCGTGGATGCGAGCGCTGTAGGAAACGATGCAGTGCAGACAAGCCTT
Organism: Dermacentor andersoni; assembly: GCF_023375885.2. Taxonomy (NCBI): domain Eukaryota; kingdom Metazoa; phylum Arthropoda; class Arachnida; order Ixodida; family Ixodidae; genus Dermacentor; species Dermacentor andersoni. Next base: position 179,244,235 of record NC_092815.1, on the reverse strand, counting down.
GCTTCTAGCTCTCTGGTATATTAAGAGCTTCAGTGAAGTATCACGATCTCGTTTTACGCTTTCATTAGGACGCCGGGACACCAGTCGGGACACCAGCCGGGCGCCCCGGCTCCGGACCACGCGCGGACTACGCGGCGCAAGCCGTGGCAGCCGAGGCCGCGTTGTCGCAAACGTCACGAAACTCGACGAGCGTCACCCCCCGAGACTCCGCGGTTGTGTTGAGCCGGGTGACAGCGGATCCGTACGCCTTCCTCACCGAGCTGGCGGAGGCCGCCAAGCAGCAGACCTCGAGCATCGCTGCGACCGCGGCGGCGATGGTCGGCGTCAATGATGCGCACCAAGAATTGGAGAGCGCCGCAGAAACGAGCCGCGATGCCAGCAAATTGACCAACGTAACAGCTAATCCGGAGGTGAATCCCGAACTGAGCAAAACCTTTTCGTTTGCGCCGAAGCAGCCCAAAGCCGACAGAAGCCGTTCGGCCGGTTCGCTTAAGAAGGGCACACGGATGCGACGCCGTTCCAGTAGGTCCACGTCGTCGACCTCGTCCAAGTCCAAAAGACAGAAGCAAAAGGCGTGATGGTGGACCTCCAAAGTCCAAAAAATAGGCCACGGTGGACAAGACGTTTCTTGAAGGGCCACCGTGTGCGTGTGTGTGATTTGTACATAGTCTGCGTTGTAAACTGTGCTTTCTTATCCTGCCTTATATTGTTTTGCATAGTGTCCTCCAGCACTGCGGCATATGTATTTTTCTCACGAGTGCATCTGTTTCTTTAACGTAAAACGCCATAAGACAGCCCGAAATTGACACACTAGGTTGTAAATTTCGCTTTCTAAGTTTACGGCGCTTAAGTGCCATAGTCTCCAATATATTTGATATGTAAGCACCCTTAGAAATCATATCTATCGCTGGCTAAATGTGGACTGATGTTGAATAGTCCCGAAGGACTACAGCAGTCGCCAAACATGCACCGTTATATCTTTCAACTAAAGTCACTGAACATGAATTATTGTGCTGCCGAAACTCGCTTGATACTGAAGCCCACAGTTCAATTTTCGCTTGCCCGTTATAGTTCGTGGGTGCCACAATGTATGACGTACTGTGTGTCTACTGAGTTTAAGAACAATCAATGAATAAACAAAATAGGTTTTTCAAATATGTTTTAGAATCATGTTCATAAGTCCAATGTGTGACTGTCAAACAACAAATGTTCTGGGGGAGGTGCCTAAAGTTTGAGTAGTCACTAGCACCCAAAGTTCTCATCCTCCCTACTGGCCTCCTCGTCAGAGATTGTTGTGTCCTCCCCTTAATTGACAACGACTGGTTGTCGGCAATGTCGTCAACGATAATGATGATAATGAAGCCTCAATGGCACAAACCCACTATGGGGTATACGAATCGCGAATATGGGGCCACGAATCTCCCGTAGTGGGTTTGATGTGGTCCATGTCTCATTTTTTCTTCTTCCTCAATGACATGTTTAACACAGTTCTTCCACCTCTGTGGACTTGTGCAATGACATCTGCAGCACGTTCTTTCAGCTCTTTCACTTTGTATCCCCGGTTCGAAGAAGCCACAAAACGCTTCATGTCGCTCCACACTAGCTCTGTGGTATTGAGCTGGCAGTGATATAGTGGTAGCCTTAAAGCGAGGTGTCCAGCAGCAACAGCACGGTATGTGTTGCCATCAACTTTCAGTCTCAACAAGTTTCACCAACTCTGCCTTTACCATATCGTCATTCAAGGGAACTCCCTTTTGTGAAAGTCACGTCTGCATTTCCTTTTAAGAGTACTCTTGTGGGGAAATTTTTATTGCCTCACCGAGGGGTACGGCGCGTTGTCCAGGACTATCACACTGTCCAGAAGAAGGAGTGGTAGCAGCGTTTCCTGGAACCACTTTTCATAGAGGGGCCCGTCTATCTCTTCATGGTAGTCACCTGTGCCTTTATTCGCTTGAAATATTTCTCCGGCACCTTCGCTAGAGCCATTCTCGTTTCCGCAATAGATCCCAATCAATTGGGCCCCTTTACCACTTGGGTTCTGCAGGCCAACTGAGAGTCCTGCCCTGATTGATTGTTCAGCAGTTTTACCATTCTTAATGATGTACGGGGTTTAATGGTGTAAGGGCCAAAGATGGCCTGAAAGCGGCAGGAAATACGTATGAAGTATTCGATCATACGTTCAATGGCAAACGATAGAGGTGTAAGTTAGCTGTATAGTGAGCTAAAACATTGGCTGTGAAATACGTAAAAGATGGTGTATATGTACGAAAACGATGTCGTGTGAGGTGAGCTATGTACAGATTATATATGCTGCGAAGTGGTTGTGAGATTAACATGTAAGAATATCTGGGTAGCACTAATGCCTCACGCGGGCTCTTGTACGCAAGGGTAGAGAAGCACGTGCTCTAAACACTATAATCGCACCAGCAGCCTCCGATAAGAGGTTGTGCTACGTATAACTTGTGTATAACATGCAGTAAATGTACAACATGCACTTAAAAAGGCTAAAACTGACTTGCTATCAAAAAATGACTCACTGCCAAAGAACATTGCTGGATGGAGTGGTATTGGCTGATGGTATGGTAAACGAAATTTTCTTATTTCATGACATTCAAGTAAGACGTGCAGGACAGTCAATGTGTCACCACATTTATCACAGATATGTAGCTCATCGCCGGTCAAGAGGTAAGAGTGTGTGCGACATGTATGCCTGATTCTCAGTCGACACTTGATGATGTCGGTTCGTCGTGTTGTTATGGGTGGCCAATTCCCCAACAGTGGCCTAATAACATGAAGCGTATTAGAGGTTTCAGAGTCCCATGATTGGTGCCAATAGCTTCTAGGCTTATTTCGTAAGAAAAGCTTTAAATCTATGGCAGGGACAGCTGCAAACGAGTTAGTGTCTTCTTTTGCTATTTATGTGGTAGTTTTAACACTCTCGTAGACCCACACCCTATCTGTCGTGTGCCCTACGTGAACCCATGTTTCGTCAGCGTAGAAAGTGGGCCTACCTTGCTGCTGCAGTTCTGTAACTTGATGCAAGTACTTGTGGTGGCACTAAACTAGGTGAGTAGGCTCAACAAGGAGGGTGCTGTGGGACCATCTCTTAAAGCGAAAACTTATTTTCGTAAGCATGCGATGCATTGTTACGTGTGAAAGAGAGGGCAGCGTTTCATCCTCCTTGAAATGAGACGCAAGCTTTGGCACCATGGAGATGTCGTTCCTCTTGACAGTCTTGTCGCAGCACACTCAAGTCGAAATCATCGTTTTTTTTTTTCGTTTGCAACCTCTACCGCCACGAGAAAACCTCTTCGGCGACACCACCTTGCCGGTTTCTTTTTCTTTTTTTTTTTTTGTTCAGAAACCCACTTGTACAGGAAGCGTTCTCTGGCGTTTGTGAGGAACGCGGTTCTCTTTATGGCAGCGTCCATGCTGGCACTCTTGCCTAGTTCTTTTTTGACCGCAGCAAACACATTTAGCGCTAGTAACCTTGATTCCTTAGGAAAATATTTTATCTTCGTCCAGTAGCGTTCTGGAGATTCATCGGAAGCCATTTCAGCGGCCATCACAAACCGTGCTGGAGCGAAGCACCAAATTATTGGCGCAGTGAACAATGAGGCTTTCAGAGCGTTCCGCATCGTCAATGTGTCACCGGCGCTAAAGTTTTGGCGCCAACTGCTAGCTAAGTAGACACGAAACCACTTTCACGGCTCGGTACCGCCTCGGTATCGCCTTGGTAGTCCGAGCAGCACCAAAACAAACAACTTATCTTAATAATAACGACAAATGATGCCTAATTATTTGCCCTCAGCGTGAGATGAGACTACGCGATGACGGATTTTGGCACTTGTTTCTTGCGGTCCCGATGGAGAGTCAGTAACAAGCACGTATTCGGATCGAAACGGACCGTCTCGCCTGTGTGCCGGCTACCGTGCCGCTGTACGCCATCGCGGCTATTAGGGTGGCTATTACGGTGACCAGCCGGTAACCGGCACAATAGGTCCGAGTACGCGACCTGCATGCGCGGAGGGTCTAACGTATCAAGTATCGCTCCAAGGCATCATGAAAGGAGTAAAGCTAAAACCCTCTTATCTCGTTAATAATCAGACAGTTGCGCCCAGAACTACGTTCGGCTGCGCAAGCATATTGCCTGTGAACACCTCGTGCCTCCGCCAGTGCATAGAAGTGCTGCAAGTTAGTTGTGAGATGGAGTATAGTTATTTCATCACCTCCTTTATTTTTTATTTTTTTTGTTCAGTGCCAGTGCAATCGCTCGCTCCCCAATGGGAGCCGTTGGTCGCCTTAGTTCTGTGAGGTTCCTCAACAGGCAAGTTGCATCGGTTGAACTCGAGAGACTGTTGCCAAATGGCATTGAGGACGTACGAGTCAACCCTCGGAAGAATATTGTCGCGGTAGACGTCGCCCAAGCGTCGGCGTTAGATTCTCTGCGAGCTGTCACTGTTCTCGGTGGCATGAACGTCCGTACCATCATCCCGATGGGAAAAGAGACTACTACAGGCGTCATATATGACGTTGATGCGGCCATTTCAGGCGAGGATTTACCACTTTTGATAAAGCCTGCCAATCATGCGACCCACATACTACAGGTGGCCCGTCTCGGAACTTCCAGATACGTGAAAATTGTCTTTAAAGGTGACTGCTTTCCATCGCATGTGAAGGTAGGTCATTTTCGACATGCTGTCCGGCCCTTTGTTCCCAAGCCGCTTCAGTGCAGAAACTGTCAGAAATTCGGCCTCGTGAGCGCCGTCTGTGGAAAGTCTGCTATATGTTCCCGCTGTGCAGCACAACACTCTGCAGGCAACTGCCAGGCAAAAACTTATGTCCGAACTGTCAAGGGCCCCACGATGCCTCATCAAAGGATTGTCCTAGAGTTAGGCGAGAACTCTCCATCTTGAAGAAAATGGTGAGGGACCGGTCGACCCATCGTGAAGCAGCTGCTGACGTCAGGCGACGTCGTTCTCGTCGCAGACGCTCATCAAGGAATTCTGCTCTCCGCACAAAGAATACGCGTGCCGCACAGCCTCTTGCTGTTGAATCTGCTCCAACCTCAGTGCAGAATGTTTCCAAACCATGTATAGATAACGGAGCATCTGAAAAGACTGCCGTGAATGAGGAATGGCCACCACTGCCAAGGATAAGCCCTGTGGAAAAACCCCAACAAGGAAAGGCACCACAATGCTCCACCCCTCACCGAGATGAGCTGACAGAGCATGACCGCCGAATTGTAACAATGCTCAAGTCTTTGATAAATGCGATTCGCACGCTTGTGGGCAACTCGAATACGCCAACAGCTCGAAGCGCAGTTTAAGTGTTGGATGCCCTGGGCCCGGTGCTTGCAAATCTTGCATAAGCACAATGGCTCTTCCACTGCCTTCACTCCGTGATGAAGTGCGTAGCGCGACAATTTTCCAGTGGAATGCCAGAGGACTTAAATCACGGATTTCATGTTTCCGCCAATACGTTTTCACGAACCGATTTCCTGTAGTGGTAATATGTGAACCGAACGTGTCGAAAGCGCTAAGACTCTCTGGATACGAAGCCTTTATGGCGTCAACGTGCGGGCAATCCAGCAAAGTAATTGTTTACATCCGTACAGAACTGACTTACATCCCCCACTCAGTGCAGCCTCATGATGGAAACCAATACGTGTCTCTCCGCATTACAAAGAATAAAGTGGCCTTCACCCTTATCGGCGCCTACATATCCCCATATAGTCGGTTCGACGGCGACCGATTGCGAGACATCCTGACGGCGACTACTGGACCCTGGATTATCACAGGAGATTTTAATGCGCATCACTTGGCTTGGGGAAGCTCCAGAATAGATTCTAGGGACCGGAAACTTGTGGAATTTGCTTCCGACCATGAACTTAGCATTATGAACGATGGCAGTCCGACGTACTTGCGTGGTGCGAACTATAGCAGTTGCTTAGACTTGACCTTGGTGTCACGGCAACTTGGTCAGAATGTTCGATGGTTCTCTGACATCGAGACTCATGGTAGTGACCATATTCCCACCTACTTAATTATCACTAGATTTGGAAGCTTCTCCTCTTGTACTTCCCGACAAGCATATATAAGGTGGTCAACGTATAAGACAAAGGTGGAAGAGGCATGCAAAGAAGGATTTACCGGCACCATTGAAAACCTTATTACAAGTGTACTGGAATCGTCTAAGTACACATTTACATCTGCGAAAAAACGTACGGATTTTGACATGGAACTTGAGCGACTTCGAACGATTCGCAGAAGAGCCGAGAGGCGATACAGGCGCACGAAGTCAATTCATGACCTTAGAGTCGCTCGACGTATACAGAAGAAAATCCAACGTCGTATGGACAGGTTGGAGGAACAACGGTGGAAGACGTTCTGCGAATCACTTGACCCCCGCAAGCCTCTGTCTATCATATGGAGGACGGTGCGCGGCCTTGGCTCGTCTCCACAGCAACGACACCCATTCTCAGCCCTAGCCCTCCATCAAGGCCGCTCACAGGTCGATATAGCCGAAGATTTCTGTGTGAAGATTGCGGGCAGTGTGGTCACCATCAATAGTGAAATTCTGGGTGAAGTTCCTGTGACACGCTTCCCAGAATTGAATGTGTCCTTCTCACTTGAGGAATTGGACGCTGCTCTGGCCTCATGCAGGCGCTCATCGTCGCCAGGACCAGATGGCATCACCTACGCTGCTTTATGCCACCTAGGTGAAGATGGCCGAAGCAGACTGCTGGAATGTTATAACCAGTCATGGAATGATGGCGTCGTTCCTGAGCGGTGGAAGTCCAGCCGCTTGATACCACTCCTGAAGCCTGGAAAGTCTCCACTTGACCTAGCGTCCTACCGACCCATTGCGCTGTCCAGCTGTGTTGGGAAGGTCATGGAAAGAATGATTCTCACCCGCCTAGAATGGTATCTTGAGCGCCACAACGTATACCCCGATGCCATGGCTGGTTTTAGAAGAGGCCGTTCCTCTATTGACAACGTCATCCACCTAGTCTCGTCTGTACAACAGGAAAAACACCACAAGCGTATATCGGTTGCACTATTCCTCGACGTGAAAAGCGCCTATGATAATGTAACGCATGAAGCCATCCTTGATGCCCTGGAAAATAATGGAATAGGTGGACGCATGTTTCGGTGGATTCGGAGCTATCTATTCAAAAGATCCTTCTTTGTGCACAGTGCAGATGGCCGAACTGCTGACCATTACACTTACCGTGGCGTCCCTCAGGGTGGGGTTCTTAGCCCCACTTTGTTCAACTTTGCAATCCTTGGCCTTGCCGACGTTCTACCACATACAGTAAACCTTTCCATATATGCTGACGACATATGCATATGGGCCTCGGCAGTTACACGTCTCCAGGTGCGTGCACGGCTCCAAAAAGCAGTGACCCTAACATCATCGTACCTGCGTGCGCAAGGCCTCAGCATTTCGACCGAGAAGTGCGCCTTAGTCGCCTTTACCCACAAGCCCATGACCTGGTACCCCATTTCTATTGACCACCAACCAATTTCCTACGCAAAAACTCACCAATTCCTAGGCGTTATTATAGACAGAGACCTTTCATGGAGCCCCCACATCACATATTTGAAGAAGAGGCTTACTTCTATCTCCCATATACTAAGGTTTCTCGCCGGTAAAACGTGAAGCACATCCGTGGCATCTATGCTTCAACTATACAGGACGCTCTTCCTAGGATACTTGCGATACAGCACACCAGTGCTGTCCAATGCTAACAAAACTAACATCCATGTCCTACAGAGCATTCAAGGCCAAGCCCTTCGAACATGTCTGGGGCTACCTCGAAATGCTTCAACCGTGGCAACAATTGCCACCGCGAGAGACCACCCAATAAGGACCTATATAGATATCGACGCGCTCCGCGTGCATGTTCGCCATATATCCAGAGTCCCTGAACACCATCTCGCTCGATTGCCTGAGAAAAGACCCAGGGCAGCGTTCTCCAGATCAATTGCGGCTAACCGGCACTCTGTCTTTGAGGCACTCACCCGCAACAAGAACGCCGTCCCCTATGTGGTGCTTGAAGAAGACTCCTGTGTACCTTGCTGTTCCAGGAATAGTGAAGAAAGCTAGCCTCACCACCGCGGCTCTCAAGCAGACCACATTGGAACTTCTGCATTGTTCATACTCTAACCGAATTCATGTTTACACGGATGGTTCCGTCTCGGAAAATTCTACGGGCGCCGTTGTTCTACCATCTCAATCGGTCGTCATCAAGTTTAAGACATCACACCTAACGACCTCTACAGGCTCTGAACTGGCCGCTCTTCGCGCTGCTGTCGAATACATTGAAAAAGAACCGCCCAACAAATGGGCAATATTTTGTGACTCGAAAGCAGCCCTCCAGAGCTTGAGAAGTTTACGACGTGGCTATTATGAACAGCTGGTGTCACAAATCCACGAAACCTGCCATTGCGCTTCTGAAAGAGGACATAATATCATATTTCAGTGGCTGCCGGGACATTGTGGCATCGTTGGTAATCACCTCGCCGATGACGCTGCCCGACGTGCCCAGGCTGGCTCACCGACACTCCTTATACCTTTATCCAGAGTCGACGCTGCAAGAGAGCTTCGCAGTCTCGCTCGTACAATCACGTTAGGTTGCTGGCATACACCTCAGAACTCTAAGTGTCGTTTACACAGCCTCGACCCATCACTGAAACTTACATTACCAACGAACCTTCCACGACGTGACGCAACACTGCTGTGTCGGCTGTGGGTAGGAGTAGCATTCACCAACTCCTACAGCTATCGTATTGGAATGGCGGATTCACCAATGTGCGCTAAGTGCAAGTGTGAAGAGACCATCAGTCACCTTCTGTGCCACTGTTCTCGCTTCGATAATCAACGCGAGACTCTCCAGTGTGCCTTAAATAGACTGGATGACAGGCCATTTACGGAAGCGAAGATCTTGGGGGCCTGGCCTCATAGTTCATTGGCCCAGAAAGCAGTTCGAGCGCTTTTTCGCTACCTGAGGGCAACAGACTTGAGTGCCAGACTGTAGACATCCTACACCTAAGTTCTCTCTCTCCCTCTTTCACTCCCCATTCCCCATCCCCACGTGTAGGGTAGCAAACTGGACTCAGTCTAGTTAACCTCCCTGCCTTTCTGTCTTCCCTTCTCTCTCTCTCTCTCTCTTTTAGTTCGGTGAGTTACCGCAATGCGACGCTACCCAGATGGTGCGACTGCTGGAGTCAGGCGTGCGTCCGAGCGCGCGCCGATGACGTTCCGGTGGAGAAGTGGTAGACGCTCCGTCCCTGCGTCGGTCAGTTTATCGCGAGTCTTTCAGTCTTCCTCCGCCTTTCGTCATGAGGCGCCACCCAGATGGTACTCTCCCCCACGACCGTAAAGCAGGCGCGAACGCTAGCCGACTGGGGAGTGAAGGAAATGAATATAGGCGAGGGTGGTGAGTGGTCGGATCGGCCGCATCTGAATGGCAGTGAAAAAAAATAGAGGTGGCGCTGGTTATTTAGAGTATGCTGGTGCCCACCTGCGTCCGCCGTAGAAATCCAAAAATCTTTTGCAATTATATGAAACGATGCACAGTACCCAGGGTGGGTTCAAATTCGAGCCCTGTATAGTGGCAGTCGAAGGTTTTATCTCGGCAAATGCTGCAGCGGAGAGAATAGTGCTCCGAGCGCTGTACGCTGCAGGGCCTATAGCTAAAAAAAAGCTTGTGCCACTTCAGTCTCATTTTGAATAACATTTTAGCACACCAATAACATCTGCTGTTATTTCTTACTATGCAGATGACCTATAAGTTAACACCGAGTTGAAAGAACTGCCTCGTAAAAAAGAGCTCTGGAAGTCCCCTCCGTTTGTTTTTCGCACTCAAACACTAGCGGGTCCTCCAGTGGTGGCGCTGGCTAACACTCCCAGGGTTCTACTTGGAAACATAAATACTCAAGAAAGTGGACGGGGAAACGGCGCCGGCAGAAGCTCAATTGGTAGAGCATCGCACGCGAATATTAAGCACAAGTATTTTCCCCTGCGCTGTCCTTACTGTCAGTGTCAGTGTTTGTTGGTTTCCTACGGTATATATATACATATATATATATATATGTATATATATATATATATATATATATATATATATATATATATGTATGTATTTATATATATATATATATATATATATATATATATATATATATATATATATATATAAATACATACATATATATATATATATATATATATATATATATATATATATATATATATATATATATATATATATATATATATATATATATACGCATGACGACGATAAGCACAATACCGCCATCCGCAACGCGCACGAGGCGTGCCGACGCTGAGGTGAGGAGCTTTTTGAGTCGTCGTCGGAAGGCAGCACTCATAATAGAAAGATGTGCGCCTGTATTGATGAGTGCAGTGACAGGATAGCCGTCAACGTCAAGAAGGTTTTGGTTCGTAGGTAACGTGAGCAGAGGATTTGAGGGCAGGGTCGACAACGCGGCTTCACCTCCAGAAGCTGCAGTGTTTAGTTTTCCGGCTGGGTCCGGGAGGCGATAGGCGGCGAAGCGAAGCAGCGGGGTTGGGGCGAACGAGACTGATGGCGTCGAGGTGAGGGCGAGCGGCTGTAGCGAAGGTTCGGAGCAGGGGCATCAGCGGCATCGGGTTCATGGGGGGTGGCGTAGGGAACAGAAGGTCCAAAGGTGCGGGAATAAGTGGCGGCGTATGTTCTAGGAGGTGGTGACCATCGGTTGCAGCAGTGGCGAGCCACGTGGCTACTGCGAAAGCAGTGGTAGCAGATCTGCCGGTCATCAGGGGTACGTCATTCGGATGGGTTGCGGCAAGATGTGGCAGAAAAGGACTGCCGGGGACGAGGAGGGCCGGTAGAAAACTGGGGAACCTGGGTTGAGATGTTGAACCCACGTAGTTCAGATTCATGTTCTGAAATTCTTGTCTGACTACTGCCTGAATCATCGCAATCGTGGTTGCTGGCGGATCGGGAGGCGTCGCGGAGAAAGCTGGCGAACAAGCGGCCTCGAGCTCGCGGCGAACTATACGGGTGACGTCGTCACAGGTGGTGGTCTGACGCGGTCGACCCTCACATGTCGACATAGCAGCAGTGTTGGGTAGCCGCGTGATGTGGTGTGTGATACGACGGCTCTTAGCTTGTTCAAGGCGACGGCATTCTTTTATGATGGCGTCGATAGTCGAGACTTTGCCGAAAACAAGCAAATTCAAAGCGTCGTGGCCGATGTTTTAGAACATGTGACACTTTATCTGCTTCAGACATAGCATCGTGAGCTTTGCGGCATAGAGCCAAGACGTCGAGGATGTATGAAACGTACGGCTCTGTAGATGTCTGAACACGAGACGCAAGAGCCTTTCTCGCGGCAACCTTGCGGCCAATGGGGTCGCCGAACAGTTCCCGTAGCTTTTCTTTGAAACTGTCCCAACTGGTTATCTCGTCGTCATGCGTTTGGTGCCACACGCGTGGGGTGCCGCCTAGATAAAAGATGACATTGGCGAGCATAATCGTTGGGTCCCACCTGTTATTAGCGCTGGCATGTTCATATAGCTTGATCCATTCGTCAACGTCCTGGTCCTCCAGGGCACAGAACACACCAGGGTCGCGATGTTGGGCAACCGTAACGATTGGAGCGGGCGGACAAGCCGAAGCCGTTGCAGAGGCGGTCTCGTCACCGGGAGGCATGTTGACAAGCTAGATGTACCGACCACTTCGGAGTTCCGTGGTGATGACGGGGATCGCTGACCTCCACCAGAATGTTACGTGTAGAAAGACACGGATGAAAGAGGCTATTTACAGGCTATTTCCAGGCTATTTACACTGGAGCCAGACAGCCAGGCCGACACTCGTCCGCGCCAAGGCACAGACCAACTTCATCGTCGTTGTCGTGGCGGCTCGTCTCTGAGTATCTCCCGATAATAATATATATAGACTGTGTTGCAATGCAGCGCAACCCCATGCGATATTTCACTGCAAAGTACTATAGCAAACCCCTCAACGAAAACAGACTTTATTTCCAAAGGATTTCGGCACATTTCGCTGTGGACAACATACAAAAGCGCCAATACATTCATATTTAGGCTCACGTTAAATAACACACATCGATGTAAAATGATTAATTCTAACCTACACCCTGCCTCATCACATTGTGTCTCTAACACGTTATATTTCAGAACGATTATAATGCCGCAGGATAAGTAAAAGCGCGTGACATATGCGCAAGTACGCAACACAATGCTGCGATGCGGTGGGTTCTGCCACTCTGTTCAAATTCACGTGAGGTATTCCACTCCGCTCATGTAACCCTCACTCGCACCATTCTCGCTGTTCGAATCCAATCCGAGTGAAATTAGAGTCTCGTCGGGGCTTGCGTCAATGAGACCGTGATGTTGCCAAAACTCCTCTTTGATATTCTGAACGTGAGCACACGTCCGAAGTCACTTGCCTGCAGTCGCGAGATTGATGCTTTCAAGCAGCAATTTTTAGACGCTCTCAAGGGTGAATGTGGTATTGTTAGCAGCGGCGTAACCTTTCACCTGGCTCCACATCAGTTCGATAGGATTGACCTCGAAATGATATAGAGGAAGCCTCACGACGTCGGGACCGGCATAGCGACAACATCCACGCGGTAGGCGGAAAACATCTTTTTGTGTCGATTCACTAGCTCCAATAACTCTGCCTTCAATTTATCTTGGGAAAATACGATGTATACCTTCTCCGTTCGTCAAGACTGAATGCCACTCTTACGTGTTGACGACGCTGGAACTTTCTCGAGGCAGTGTCCATTGGCATGACACTGCGCAGTTTGATGTTAAGCAAAAGCTGTTCAGTGGACCACTTCTGGAAGCGCGGCTCATCCATTTCCTTGTGATCGCCAGCGCTTCCTTTTCGCGGCACGGAAAACGAGGCACGCAGAATTTAAAAAGCGTTCCTCGTTACCGGCGTGCAGCAGGATAATCTTGTCACCTTTGCCTCTTGGTACGCGAAGCCCTCGCCGAAAATCATCTTCCAGTGTGGTGACGTTCGCGTCCTCCCATACTCTCTCCTTTGTGTGGCCAGCATTGACCGAAGTTTCGCCGAGGCAGTATATCGGTCTGCAAGAACAAACAAACGATAAAAATTAATTGAAGCGTGTCATCAGCTACAAACAGCGCATATTCACATGATCGGAGAAGCAATGAGACAATCGGCACTGTTCAGCTATTATGATCAAACAATGTGCAGAGGCCGCTTGTTCGTGCTACCCAACAAGCAAAGCAAATCCTTTAATGCATCGTAAAAACGCTGTCCAGTTGAGCGCAGTGAGCGGCTTTGCTACCGTCGAAATACGATGATGCATGGCGTGAGGCTGCAAGAAACAGCGGACTTTGTAACTTCCACTTTAGTGTGTGTTCCGCTGAAATAGTGCACTCACAGAACTGGCAAGCAAGAACGCTTGTGTTTGTTTCGATCGCGAGCACCGAAAAGTTGGACGCTGCCGTGTCTTCGCTGAAGAGTATTGGGCCGGACGTGACGGCGCGTCCTCTACGATTCCGCGCGATTGGAGCCGAAAGCGCGTCGAGTCTGTTGAGTCTCGAGAGCAATGTTTTCATGGTGTAGGTTGTTGGGTGAATAAAAAAAAATCATCCATCTACACGCTACGAAACTTATAAAATGGACCGGCTCTCGTACGTAACTTTTTTCAGTGCTTAGTTCTCGGGTGGTACGCAGGTACTGCCGTCGCCACATGATGACGTCATTTCTCTCGAAGAGCGCACAATTCTCTTTCGTCTGCGAAAGGAAAAGCCGATATCGTTAAGCAGCCTTTGCATCACTCGCCCGCTCATTCTAGGCATGTTCGTGGCACTTTCACTGGCCACGTGTTGAGCGACCTTAGCAGCTGTCGGAATTTCATTCCGCAAAAAGTACTGATGCACTTGATAAAGCTGCGAGGGAGAAGCTGTCACGAAGTTGCAGTCTTGTCCTCCTCGTTTTCGCATGGGCACTTACAGCTGGGAGACGCAGACGCGTACGCTTCGGTGACTTCATGGTGCCACTGTTTACGTCGAGCTTAATCCGGAAGACTGCGTTCTCAGAAACAGCTGCGGGTCGCTTTTCCTTACTTGCGCGTGAACGTTGTGCACCAGTTTTCTGGCCTGTATGGACAGCTTTTGGTTTGAGAACTCTTGGTACTGCAACGCTGGTGGACTCACGAGACGCGGCGGACTTTCCTCCGTAGGTGACGTCGACGAGCTGCAACCAGAGCCAGGGGACGACTGCTTTGTTTGAAAGTGATGGAAAAGACCTATGGAAGTAGGAAAACCACAAAACCTGAAGAGCGTGCAACTAAATTTCTTGTGCTCCGCAACATTTTTATATATTAATTAATAAATAAAGTGCATAAGAAAACTTACTCACTGCTAAATTTTCATTTACCCTGAATATTCTACACATGTTTTCATTAGGCGACAACATGTCGGGGCGCAGTAAAACAAACGTGCTTCGGCTCCATAACCTTGGCCGTGCTGCCCCAGGAAGTTGCCGCCAGGTGTAGGCGCCCGTTCCTGGGTTGAGCGTCGTCGTCCCTCAGCGTAACCGCGCGAACGTGCTCGTGCCACTGTTAGTGCGTTCATCGTCGTCTTCTTCCACAGCTGGCTCCGATGCCGCTCATCAAGCCAGCGTTCTCATCCTGCCCCTTCCTCTTCGAAAGCGCGGACGGCACTGGCCCACCGCCAGTCATGGGGTGATTTCGGTCTCAAATTACTTGCTTCGACATATCGCCAAATGAAAACACGTATACAGCTGCACTCAAATTTCGCATTAGGGAGTATCGTAGTCATCGGACATTCTTTCTTTGATGCGAGAGCATTATTTGGCTCACTGTCAGTCATAAATCTCTATTATCGGTACTGGGAGTGCTGGGTTCTGTGACCCCACCAGATGGCCCTCAGTCGGTGCTGAAGGCGACCTCTTGGGCTTGTGCTGTGACCCGGATTTGTACTTCCGGAGCAGAGCTGGCCAGCAGGGTCTCCCGGTTTTGCGATGATGGCGGGGTCGCACAGTGAGCGAACAAGATCCTAAACAACTCCAGAAACTCGTCACATCACGTCCAAAGTCGCGGTTCTTTTACTCTTTAAACACGTCGGACCAACTAGTTCAAAGTCCCCCCCTCTTGAACCCCAAATTTAAGTTGGCCCACCCCGAAAGTTAAGCTGGCCCACCCCCATATTTCAATTTGGCTCGCCCCAAAATTTCAAATTGGCCTGCCTCCAGATTTCAAGTTGGCTTATCTCCAAGTTTAAGTTGGCCAACCCACAAATATAGGTTCCCCACCACCATATTTCAAGTTGGCACACCCCTACTATAAGCTCCCTCATGCATTTTCTAAGGAGCCCTATGTACTTTTATGGGTATCCTCTATTCATTTAGTTCTGGGGAGCTAAAATTGCTCCTGATTGCTTTAAGGCTACCATTCATCTACATTTACACTATTATAATGATTAAATGTCTTTGCAAATTACGCATTCTTATGCAGGTAAAAGGCGTTGCACTTTTCGCGTGACAAGGCTAGGGTACTCGCCAAAGAATTATTGCGCATTAGAAACTCAATTAATTATTAAAATATGGGGGTTCACGTACCAACACCACCATCTAATTATGAAGCACGCCGTAAGGGGAGACTCCGGAAATTTTGTCCAGCTGGGGTTCTTTAACGTGCATTAAAATGTAAGTACACGGGTGTTTTCGCATTTCTCCGAAATGCAGCTGCCGTGGCCGGC
Organism: Dermacentor andersoni; assembly: GCF_023375885.2. Taxonomy (NCBI): domain Eukaryota; kingdom Metazoa; phylum Arthropoda; class Arachnida; order Ixodida; family Ixodidae; genus Dermacentor; species Dermacentor andersoni. Next base: position 179,228,437 of record NC_092815.1, on the reverse strand, counting down.
ATTTGATCCCGCGACCTCGTGCTTCGCAGCCCAACACCATATCCGCTAAGCAACCACGGCGAGTTGAAAACGCAATGTAGACTAGCTAGCGTTTATCACCCGCAATCCACCAGCATACTTACCATTATTTTTCAGGGCCTGCATTCGTTGTATTTAAGTGACTGACGCACACATCGAAGTAAGCTGGAAAGAAAGCTTCTGTACAAGCCACTATATCGATTTTCAGGAAAACAGGCAACGGATCATAACAATCACGAAAAGTGCGATCGAGAGGCTGTATCTTGGCACATAATTGTTCACCGCGAAAGGCAGAACCTATACTATTGCATTTCCGACTGAATAAAAGTTGACGATGTGCGACAAGTTGAGACCCAGCAGAATATTCAGCATACTGAGGACAACCACATTTTTATGCAATGCACAAATTCTCACAGCAAAAATGCTGATGACCAGGCCGGAAGAATGAAATAAGTGGAGCATTAGGGGATGATTTTATACGAGCAGTTAGAAAGGCGCATTACCTCGCAAACAACACTGTTCTTTGTCGGAACAAAGTTCTTTCAGCCAATGTTGTGCAGCCGCTGCTTCTTGCGCAAGCTGTCACGCTTTCCTTGTGGTATCATAAAAACTACAAAGCCATCTTCAGGAATCTTGCTGTAGTTATATGCGCTACAGCACGGCATTGCGCTAGCACAACACCGCAGGAAACGCAGCGGGCAACGTTCGCTGCGCCGAGCCAGCCACGAGCTAAGGAGAAAAATGGCGGCAACAAAAAGAAAGACACAAGAAAAATGCAGGATCCGTGCGTTTCCAAGGGCGACTGCACGGAGACCAATCGTCGTGCAGAAAAACGGGGGCAAAACTGTTTCCCGCGGGGGGGGGGGGGGGGGGGGCGCAAGGGGCGAGGCGGAGCCGAGGGGGTCACGCGGTGGCGGCAGAGTTCAAAGAGGGGCGGTACTTTCAAATCTTCAAGGACTTTAGCGTTGTGCGGTTTCTTAGCTGTCCTTTGCTACTTCAGGTGTCAGCACATGCCTTACTGGTTTGCTTTGCCTCCTCATAGAGAGTGCGGGAGTTTTGAGGCACGGACACTGAAAAATCTGTGGGACGGTAGAGATATGCAGCTCCGCTGTAAAACAGATGCACAGATGCTACCGAGTCCAACGGACGGTAGCATGTGTGCTACCGTCCGTTGGACTCGGACGGTAGTAAAAAAATGGGTAGCAAAAAAATGGGGCAAACATATACAAGCGTCCAGAAGCAGAACCCACTCAGGCTGCGCTGTACCTCGCGTTCGAGAACATGCCACGTGCAGTGCACGAAGGAAGTTTCGACATGCTACTCCGATGGCCATGCTATTGTCATCAGCTTGACCCGCAGATGCCGTCGCCGGAGCCTATGGTACGACGACGAATATTATACAATGCGCGTCACGTACCCGTCGGACGACGGCAACAATATCCCCCCCGAGCGTAAGGTAGACTTCCCCTACGAACCCGAAGAAGAAATATAGTGTCAAGATCATGCTGCCGCTCGGGAAAGTATTGTCATCACTCGGCAAAGTGGTGTCATCGTATTGAAAAGTGGTGCATTTGAGAAAGAAGTAGCGTGAAATACTACTTTCATGAGTACTCCGCAAGTAAAACTCGTCTGAGCGATCGCATGATGGCCGGTTTGTCATCTTGCGTTGTTGCGACTTCATAAGCACCAACATTACACTCGGAAACATAACGCAGCAGCACTAAACTCAGCAACATATCGCCGCAACAATAAACTCTGCGACACAATCATCATCATCATCATCATCATCATTATTATGATCATCATCATCAGCCTGGTTATGCCCACTGCAGGGCAAAGGCCTCTCCCATACTTCTCCAACCACCCCGGTCATGTACAAATTGTGGCCATGTTGTCCCTGCAAACTTCTTAATCTCATCCGCCCACCTAACTTTCTGTCGCCCCCTGCTACGCTTCCCTTCCCTCGGAATCCAGTCCGTAACCCTTAATGACCATCGGTTGTCTTCCCTCCTCATTACATGTCCTGTCCATGCCCATTTCTTTTTCTTGATTTCAACTAAGATGTCATTAACGCGCGTTTGTTCCCTCACCCAATCTGCTCTTTTCTTATCCCTTAATGTTACACCTATCATTCTTCTTTCCCTAGCTCGTTGCGTCGTCCTCGATTTAAGAGAACCCTTTTCGTAAGCCTCCAGGTTTCTGCCCCGTACGTGAGTACTGGTAAGACACAGCTGTTATAAACTTTTCTCTTGAGGGATAATGGCAACCTGCTGTTCATGATCTCAGAATGCCTGCCAAACGCACCCCAGCCCATTCTTATTCTTCTGATTATTTCACTCTCATGACCCGGAGCAGCAGTCACTACCTGTCCTAAGTAGATGTATTCCCTTACCACTTCCAGCGCCTCGTTACCTATCGTAAACTGCTGTTCCCTTCCGAGACTGTTAAACGTTACTTTAGTTTTTTGGAGATTAATTTTTAGTCCCACCCTTCTGCTCTGCCTCTCCAGGTCCGTGAGCATGCATTGCAGTTGGTCCCCTGAGTTACTAAGCAAGGCAATATCATCAGCGAAGCGCAAGTTACTAAGGTATTCTCCATTTACTCTTATCCCCAATTCTTCCCAATCCAGGTCTCTGAATACCTCCTGTAAACACGCTGTGCATAGCATCGGAGAGATCGTATCTCCCTGCCTGACGCCTTTCTTTATTGGGATTTTGTTGCTTTCTTTATGAAGTACTACGGTGGCTGTGGAGCCGCTATAGATATCTTTCAGTATTTTTACATACGGCTCGTCTACACCCTGATTCCGCAATGCATCCATGACTGCTGAGGTTTCGACTGAATCAAACGCTTTCTCTTAATCAATGAAAGCTATATATAAAGGTTGGTTATATTCCGCACATTTTTCTATCACCTGATTGATAGTGTGAATATGGTCTATTGTTGAGTAGCCTTTACGGAATCCGCACTTGCAACTCATAAGAATTGCTTAGGTGCCCCCATAGTTATTTCGACATCCCCTATTTCGTACGGGCCACAGTTTCATGAGGTCAGCATCACCCAACCACCGGCTTTTCAGGCCGATATCCCTCTTAGCGGGTAAGCGTCACGTTTCAGAAAGCAAGGAACCGCACAACAATCAATGCCACAAAATTTGCTGTTTATATAAAATTATAGTCAATCTTAATTCAGTCTATGACACGCAAGTCCATTTCCTAATCATCAAATATTTCTACCTCACCCAGACTTGCTTTTTTTCAATTTTATCTCTTCCTCTTCCCTTTAAGCTTTAACCGCCGGCTTCTCGCCCAATCCCCCGCAGTGGGTAAGCGCCACAACTTAAAGAACAAGCTAACAAGCAAAGCCACGGTTGCGCAGCCATTTTTCTAGGCGGTGCCACAATGCGGTATTCGAGAGGTGCCGCCATCCGTTATCCAAGGTCCTCGACATCAGCGCGTTCGGCGCTTCAGCAGCCCCTCGGTCATGTGCCGCTTATCGACCTGGGAGGTCCCGTGCAATTCGGTCGAGCTGGGGTCTACCCGCCGCGATCACCGTCCTCCGGCCGAGAGCCCTCTCCAGGACCATCGTACACTTTCGTGGCGGCTTCAAAGTCGGAACCGCAGTTTACCGTGGTCTCCTTCGAATCCTCGCACAAGCCGTCGTCTACGGGTTCGCCCCCGGAGACTTCGCAGTCTGCTGAGTACGCCTTGGATTTATTTACCCCCCCCCCCAAATTTACCCCACCGTCGTCACGTAGGAGCTCTTCGGAATACAGTTTAACACGAACATAACGAGCCCCGATAAAGCGAATTATTTTTTATATAGAACACGCGAAACTTACTGAACTCACTCCTAGCGAACTGGTCATTGCGAATAATGAACTCTGGGCGTCTACCGCAAGTGCCAGAAAGCCCTCAACAGGTAACTTAATTTGATCAGGAACAAGCAAAAAGTTGCTGCCTACTACGCGTAGTTTTCTATTCATAAATGGATTCCTCCATCGCTTCTTTTCTGCAATGGACACTGCAGATCCGTGATAACTGACGCAGAACAAAGTTTAACTTTTTTAGAGTCGAGTTACGCTATACTGAAATAGGTATATATTGAATTATCTCAGCGGAAAAGCGTGTGCGTTATAATTGACTTCATATACATTCTCTAAAGAAAATTGTTGGATGAGAGAGGGAGCTATATCGCTTTGTATTAAAGACGGAAAGGTACATCTGAGAAGGTGCACTCTAGCCTTTTCCTTTGCGCTGGAGGCTCGGAAGGGAAGGGGAGTAACAGCAGTGAGTAATGACGATGAGGAGAGGGGAGAGAATGCATGGCGCGTGCGCCATCAGCATCAATCCAAACACGAGTGGGAAGTAAGTGATGACACCTGTTACGCATAATTCCATAGGAGCGCATTGGGCTGTCGCGTCCTGGCCCGTTTTCAAACTTAATGTCCTCCCAAGCCTACCTTCGCTCAACTGCACCGTTGCAAACAGCTCGAGCATGAAAACTCATTTACGCATACCAGTAGCTTTCGACTCGTTCGCCATTAAACTTGTGCTGATAGCGCATTACACAGCGGCCCCACTGAAGTCTATAGATGCCAGTCCCTTGGCACACAGGATCTTTAATGAAGCTCGTGTTGTCAGCCTCTCAATTCTATAGCATCAACGCCATACGTCGAGAACAGCGCCCGTCTAAATTGGTAGTCTGTCGATGCTGAATAATGGAAACCGTCCGGTCTCCATCGCTCCGGCACAGAGGTTGGACAATGGCGGATGTACTCCAGCATTTCCGCTCTGGTTTCAGCACTTGGAAGTGTTTGCAGTCGGGACTGTTCTCGCAACCGATCAAAGGAGCATAGCACCGGCTAAAAGCAAAGCCAAATTGAATCCTGTGTGCAGCAATAACATACCTAGCTTCATGTATAACCTTCGTGGGTATGTCACGTTAAATTGCAAGGGAATCGCGTTGCAGACACGAGAGCGTGTCTTTATTATCATCACCACCTGCAATAGCAGAACCAGCGTAATGTCCACTACGGGACGAAGGCCTCTCCCACCGAGCTCCAATTATCCCTGTCCTGCGCTAGCTAATTACAACTTTGCAAATTTGCAGCTGCAAATTTCCTTATTTCATTACCCCACCTAATTTTCTGGCTAGTTTTCTGCCACGTGTATCGGCTAATCACGTTTGCTCTCTGATCCAAACCGCTCTCTTCCTGTCTCTTAAGGACTCGCTTAGCATTTTTCGTTCCGTCGCTCCTTGCGCAGTCCTTAACTTGTTCTTGAGCTTCTTTGTCAACCTCCAGTTTTCTCCCCAATACGTCAGCACCGGTAGAAAGCAGTGATGGTACACTTTTCTCTTCAAGGATAGTGGTAAGCTCAGGGTCAGAAGTTAGTAGTACCTACCGGACCAAGCGCAAACAAAAGAAATTGCCTGTGGTTAAACCTAGTCGAGTAGCGATAGCTACAGACCCCCGGCTGCGCTTAGGCTTCGCTTGTAGTTAGACATGTTGTTATTAAACTTAGTGGTTTCCCACTTAGTGGTTTCCCCCAACGGCAGAAGCGGTGGCCGCGCGGCGACCGCGACGAGCCGAGTTGCTGGAGAATCAAGGCACGTGGTGTGACGTCACTGTGCGGCCACGGTTCAAAGTGCGGCGACGGCGAAGAGGCGAAAACCTGGCGTAATGTAGCTATCGCTACAAAAACACTGAGTGTAGTGTAAATCGAGTCGGCTCCGGGTGGTAGGGGATGAACGTAAGCGCGGACGCGAGCTCAAACATCAACATGCCGTTGTCGTCATGTCGTCGTCTTCAATTCATTGCCTTCAAGCCATTGTGATCATTCCTTCGTTATGTCATTTTTCTCTTTCAGCCATCCATTGTCGTCTCTGCATTGTCGTATCGTCGTCACGAGGCCGCCATCGTCAAACCGTTGTCCTCATTTTGCCGTCGTCTTTCTATAGTCAGAGCGTTATCGTGATACAGTCGTCGTCATGACATCGTGGTCCTTCCACTGTCGCCATATTGTTGTAGTGATGTAAGCGTGTCGCCAGTGCAATGCCATGGTCGTCGTGCCGTCTTCTTCACGTCATCGTCGCCATTCCATCGCAGTCATTACGTAGTCGCCATTCCAGCTATGTCATCCCATCGTCGTCATACAACCACCGTCTTTACACCGTGGTCATACCATTGTCGTTGTGTCATCACCGTCACGCCGTCGCTGTCATACCGTCGTCGTCATTCCAACAGTCATCCCGTCGTCGTCATGTTGTCGTCACTCCAGCATCGTAATCCAACTGTCCTCACGTCATTGTCGTAATTCTATCGTCGTCGTGCCACCTTCGCCATTGCGCCGCCGTGATGCCGTCGTTGTCGTTCTATTGTAGTCATTCTGTCGTAGTAATTCCACAGGCAGCAAGCCGTTGTTGCCATGCCGTCGAGGCTGTTTTATAGTTGTCATTCCGCGAAATGCAGAAACAACAGTGTGCTTAGATTTAGGCGCACGCTAAAGAACCCCAGGTAGTCGAAATTTCCCGAGTCCTCCACTACGGCGTGCCTCATAATCCGAAAGTGGTTTTGGCACGTTAAAACCCATAATTTAATTTTTTAATTAGTTGTCATTCCAGTGTAGTCCTTTCTTGTCATGCGTGGTATGCCCACAACACATCAGCGAGACGTGTTCCGGTGAAAAATTATTCAACTGTGTTGTTTGCTCTATACTTTCAAATGGTCACTCAGAAACAACAGCGTTATCCGCATACACTAGTTTCAGCATTGATTAAACCGATTTCCACAGTGCGTGGGATGCGCATATATTTCTTCTTATTTTCATGCAATTTCATATCATTCGCATGTAAAGGGGGATGAGCAATTGTTTTGGATAGCGCATCATTACCGCGTTTTCCGTATAACGACTGCTAGGCAAGCAAAGTGACGCTGCGAGGCGTGCGATGTATGAGAACTCTCAGCTTGTATTTCATCCACAAGAATATGAACTGTAGGTGCTGTTAATACATTCTTTATTTCATAGCATTTTGTTTTAAATCGCGTTGCCTGTAAATGCACATCAATTCCTAGTCGCCATCGGCATCCTCAACTGCATTTAGCTTCACGGTGCAGTATAAACTGGATTAATCCACTGAAATATATAGGTCGCCACCCCAAGCGTATTTTGAATGACTCAGAAGATCACGCTCTACATTACCCACACCTATAGCATGGGAGTAGTCGACTTTCTGACTCCCGCTCCTGGCAGCGATGTAGTACAGCTGGAACTTTTGTAAATTACCAAAGCACCAGTTTCTGCAAGATATATTGAAGGCAAGCGGCTCATTATCATATACGTACGAGATACGGGTTAAACATTTCAGCTTCTCGCAAGTACCCAACGTTAAGCAATGAGCGAACTTAGAGAGATCGACTTAAGAGGCACATTTCTGCCACGCCTACTTTAAACGGCAATGAACTGGAACATGAGTATTCCATGCGTGTTTTGTTTGCAAAGTATTCACTGCTCTCCCATCCCCCTCCCGGATGTGCAGTGCAGCACTTTGCAAGGGAGTATACAGTGACGTCAGTGATCTGGTGGAAAAACTAGCCGAGTGCACGAATCAGAAGAATAGAACTTGCAGAGTCAACCAATGCGCCATCAGCATCTCCACCAGCAGCACGATGACGTCATGCTTGTTGGGGGGGGGGAGGGGGGGTCTGTATGAAAGGACCGCGTTCAGCCGAATAAGGGAAGTTGGCTTGTAAATGAGTGTTGCTGCGTGCTTCGTGCTCGCAGCGCGACAGGATCGTTGTAGAGGTCCAGCACGTAATTATTCCGCCGTACTATTTATGCACGCATCGCCGTACGTTACAGATCAATCTGCCCGCATGGTGCTCGTGTTGTATTGAGAATGTGTCTACCGCGTTGGTTGCATGCGCACCGTGTGCCACAAGCTTGTATCGCGCGCTTGAGAGGTGCTCCTAACCGGCGAAGCAGCGATACATTTGTTTATATTTTTTGTTGTTTGGCCTGAAAGAGATTGTTTGTGAGGCAATGGCTCACCTTGGCCACATAATAGACACAAACGCCGCCGCCGCCGCCACCGCCGCCGCCGCCGCCGCCGCCACCGCTGCCGCAGCAGCTTACACTGCGCAGCATCAGAAGCTTAGTTTACGTATTTGCTTTCCTCTTTATTTTTCTTTGCAGTGTGGCACGCGAGCGCTCTACTATAAGCAAGCAGTTTGGGATCGCTGGTACGCCACGAAACAGTGCAAGAACGAGGCCAGGACAGAAGATGCGACCCACACACAAGCACCGGTGTCGCCTCTTCAATGCTTACCTCGTTCTTGCACTGGTACCACTATCACACTCTTTCGTGCAATGGCAGTTTGATGGCAGCGATCGCCGGCAAATAGTTAAAGAACGCCGCGCGTCGCGACGTTTGCCGCAGGAGGACCCTGGTGTCCGGCGGGTCGGGTTCCTCTGGTGCTCTGGCTGCGGCCGCGACATCCGGCGCGGATGGACAGCCGCTGCCTGTCCCGCGCACTATGATCGCTCTGTGCATTTTCTGCCTAGTGTCCGCCAGCGCCATCGCCATCACGCTGCTCGTGCAAGAAACCCTGGCGCGCAGGAGGGCCGGAGATGAGGGTCACGAGGGCACCGGCTCGGACCCGCCGCTACGGCTCCAGACGGGCTCGCAACTGGCGGCAGAGCGCGCTGGCTTCGAGATACACTTCGGGCACCGCCGGAAAACCATGGCCGCAACGATGTCGACTCCCAAGCAGCCGCCCTTCTTAATTGTACCTCGATATATTTCGTTTCCCATGTTTTCTTTTTTTTCTACTTCGTCGTCAAATATCAGTGCTTGTTTGTTTTATCTTCTAGTGATTTAGCCTTAACTTTTTGTAGCCCTCAAGATGTGATTTTGTTTTTATAAATCGGCACTGTTCACGCCGTCGCAATTAACAATGCCGTCTGAACGCACACTACCAACCACTCTCATATCTGGAAAGTACCCGTTTCTGCTTTTTCTGTGCATATTTGTAAGAAGTAACTTCTGGCCTCCGCGATTGCGCATTGCGTGCCGGTTAACACCTCGAAACTGAATGACATCGAAGAATAAACAATTGCTTCATGTGAGCAGAAAGGCCTTACCGTTTGCAACTTCATGGTTATATCGCGCTCAGTTTTACACAGGCGATATTAAGTAAGGGCAGGACGTGGACGGACGTAGCGCAAACTACCAACTTTAATACTGTTAAAGAACGCGCTTATATACAAGGAGATATGGCGCGGGGGGGGGGGGGGTATAAAAGATATGACAAATTGACTAAATGTGATCATAGTTCGGGTCAGGCATACATGGGAGGCGCTTGCGATAGCTAAAGAAAAAGAAATGTGCGTAAGCACTCCGTCCATCGCGCTTATCAAAGCTGAGGTCGAGTTTGCCAGGGCGAACAGGTGCAAGTGAACGATGTATGCCTGACCCGAACTATGATCACATTTCGTCAACTGGTCATTTCCTACGCTGGGCTTCCCACCATTCAAGCAGTTCCTCAATGCCCTCACATAAGTCGATGTCAAACTGCCAAGCTCGCTGTCCGCTGGCTGAATTTCCGCAGTATCGTGCCGCTCCCCAAATTCTTCAAGGAACATACACTTCGCTGAGGGTCCGTTATTCGGGTGTTCCATGCATGTTTCTCCTTTAGGCAAACTCAGATGTACATCATTCAACAATTCGCGTACCCTGTCGTAAACAGCTTTCCTCTCCTGCTCATCAAGCACGTGGAGATTGCGCAGAAGCGGCCACAAGAGCGTTAGAATTTTGTGAAGCTCTCCTACGGGCAACTTAATTTCAAGAAACTGTAGCGTCCTCGACTTGAGCTTCCACACTTCTGAGTAGTCTGTGGAAGCAGCAGTAAGGTGCACTTTTTCAGTTTTGCTCATCACATCAATACAAGGGACAGAGTTACTATTTTGCCCTGCTCAATATTTTCGCTGGCCTCCTCGAAGGGCTCCAATAATTCGACGACCTCCGTCAACAAGGCCTTATTGACGTCTTCCAAAAGTAGATTGCAGCCTTGAATCCAGGAGGTTCTCTATCGCATCGTACTGCGTTTGCACGGACTTGATCACGGCGAGCTTCGAATTCCACCGCGTGCATATCTCCTGGCACACTGCGTGTGGTAGCTGGCTCGTAAGTCCGCTCTGTCATTAAAAATTAAGACAACCGTCACTTTTTGAAGTTTTTGCAGGCGCATTTCGGCGTCACCGTCGGCGTCGGTGTCGCTGTGATGTTGCGAATAAAGTCCAAGGGCAATAACATCATCACCATGCCGCATGCTGTATGTGGGAGTGAAGGAATGCACGGGTGAGCCGACCATGGCGGCTCAATCTTGCGTGCGCAAGGCAGGAAAAGGGGCAGGAAGTGCTTCGTGTTCCGTTGCGCGCAAGGCACCGGGGAGAGGGGAGGGAGGGGGGCGTTCTACTCCGGCTCCTGCTGCGTATGTCGCGGTCGGGCGCGGCCACGCGGGCCTTGAAAGCGATCTGCGACAGGGACACAGTGGGCCGAGTGCCGATAGCTTCGTGTGTGTTGTGTTTTTGCCGCTTAGTTCGTGTTGAAGCGGGAGCCAGCACAAAGGTCAATTCACTCGCTGCTGCTGCCGTGCTTCCTCACTCCAGCGTTTTGACAGCGAATTTCCGCGGTCATAAAGTGAGTTGTGTTCATCTTTGCTTGTGCGCGCAAGACACCATGCTTGTTAATCAGTTAGTAAGCGAATGGTTAGAAGTTTATACGGCCGATAAAACTATGATTACTTCGTATAGCTGTCTACTAACTTGCTATCGCAATCGAAGCCTCGTTTTTCGGGCGAGAGAGATAAAACTTTATTGTGCCCTTGATGGGGTCCGGGGTTGGCGGTAGTTGTGAGACTAACCCCTAGTAACCCCCCCCCCCCCTTTCCTCAGACGGCGGCCAGTGCTTGCTTTCTGGCGGCGTCTTCGGCCAACCGGACGGCCCAGAGCTGCTCTTTTGGGTCCAAGCTGAGCAGCAAAGTGTGCCACTGCTCGACCGATACTGCGACTTTTATTAATTTATCCTACTGTCAGGCTCTCATTGCTACATATTTTTTCCCCACTGCTACATATCGACTGCGTGCACTGCTCTCATGAACACTCCTGACGGTTGTTGTTGTATAGCTTTAGTATAGGAAAATGCATCGCTTTGCATTTTCTATGCAATTCGTAAGTGTTTCCATTACCATTACGCCACACGTTACACAACTCCCTACCTAATGCCAGTTTGATGGAGCCCATAATTCGAGCAAATGATGATATACCACGATTGCTTGTGTACGTAGTCCATAGGCAGATTGAAACAGTTATGACGAGATTTCCGCGTCTGCACGCTCTTGAAGGTGACGCTTAGGCCGCGGACTACGACGACTTCAACTGAGTGGCCGCTTACTTGGCCGCCCTTCCCGGAGACGCACCCGCCATGGGAAGAGGACAAGTCTGAGGACAAGAAGTCTTCCTCAGAGGCGTCTAGCGAGACGCACCCGCCATCGGAAGAGGACAAGTCTGAGGACAAGAAGTCTTCCTCCGAGGCGTCTAGCGAGGCGCACCCGCCATCGGAAGAGGACAAGTCTGAGGACAAGAAGTCTTCCTCCGAGGCGTCTAGCGACGGCGTCACCCTCTCGACCGACGCTTCGACCTCTGCGGCCTCTGTGGTCCTTGAACAGCAACAACTGACGGATGGGGCGGACGGGACCACACCCGATAGCTAAAGAGCAGGTAATGTGATCAGCATTCCCGTTAAATGGTGTTTTCGTGCTAGTTCATAGCCTTATTGACGTGTAAAGCATATTGCGTGCCTTTCAGACGTGGTTTCGTTGTGCCCATTGACTACATGCTTAGAAACTTCACGCACAAAATGTTCTGTTTCCGAAGGCCTGTTTGGTGCTGTACTTCACGTTAGTTAATTTATGTTTGACTCAGGATGGCGCATCTAATGGTATATCAAATCAAATTATGGGGTGTATATCGTCTTTATTTAATGCATTAGCATTAGAAGTGATAAAGTGTATGCGTGTGAAGTGTAGGAAACTGGTCAGGTGGTAGAGAGGGGATGGGAGAGCTTCGAAAAACGTGTATGCATGTCTGTATGTATGTTGCAACTGGCGCTGGTTTGCTCCGGGCAACCGACAACTGCATCTCGCTCCTGCAGGAGGCAGCAAGTGTGTCGAGCGCGCTCCTGAACAACAATTTGAAGAAAGCATATGCCGCTGTGAACATCTCAGCCACATTTTGCAGCCATGGGCGGTGCGTGGATATCGCAAGCGAAACGCGAAATCACCTTTCTCTCAAGTGCTCTTTTAACGCGATAGTGTTAAGGAACTCGTGTCGCAGAAAAGCCGGTGTCGTCGGTGTCAGTGTTGGCGGCGTTGGCCGTGAGTGGAAAATAACGGAAGGCAATTCATAAATAAAAACAAGCTGGGTGGGAATTGAACCAGGGTCTCCGGAGTGTAAGACGGAAGCGCTACCATTCAGCCACGAGTTCGATTATTGAAAGCGGGACAAAAGCTCCTCTAGTGAATGCGGTGTTGCCTTAGAAACGTGCCGTAGAAAGTTATACTGCGGTGTATATCGGTAATTCATCACGTCAGCCTGATTATGCCCACTGCAGGGCAAAGGCCTCTCCCATACTTCTCCAACTACCCCGGTCATGTACTAATTGTGGCCATGTTGTCCCTGCAAACTTCTTAATCTCATCCGCCCACCTAACTTTCTGCCGCCCTCTGCTACGCTTTCCTTCCCTTGAAATCCATTCCGTAACTCTTAATGACCAGCGATTATCTTCCCTCCTCATTACGGGTCCTGCCCATGCCCATTTCTTTTTCTTGATTTCAAGTAAGATATTAACTCGCGTTTGTTCCCTCACCCAATCTGCTCTTTTCTGATCCCTTAACGTTACACCTATCATTCTTCTTTCTATAGCTCGTTGCGTCGTCCTCAATTTAAGTAGAACCCTTTTCGTAAGCCTCCAGGTTTCTGCCGCGTACGTGAGTACTGTTAAGACACAGCTGTTATAAACATTTCTCTTGAGGAATAATGGCAACCTGCTGTTCATGATCTGAGAATGCCTGCCAAACGCACCCCAGCCCATTCTTATTCTTCTGATTATTTCAGTCTCATGATCCGGATCCGCAGTCACTACCTGTCCTAAATAGATGTATTCCCTTACCACTTCCAGTGCCTCACTACCTATTGTAAACTGCTGTTCCCTTCCGAGACTGTTAAACATTACTTTAGTTTTCTACAGATTAATTTTTAGACCCACCCTTCGGCTTTGCCTCTCCAGGTCAGTGAGCATGCATTGCAGTTGGTGCCCTGAGTTACTAAGCAAGGCAATATCATCAGTGAATCGCAAGTTACTAAGGTATTCTCCATTAACTCTTATCCCCAATTCTTCCCAATCCAGGTCTCTGAATACCTCCTGTAAACACGCTGTGAATAGCATCGGAGAGATCGTATCTCCCTGCCTGACGCCTTTCTTTATTAGGATTTTGTTGCTTTTCTTATGGAGGACTAAGGTGGCTGTGGAGCCGCTATAGATATCTTTCAGTATTTTTACATACGGCTCGTCTACACCCTGATTCCGCAATGCCTCCATGACTGCTGAGGTTTCGACCAAATCAAACGCTTTCTCGTAATCAATGAAAGCTATATATGAGGGTTGGTTATATTCCGAACATTTCTCTATCACCTGATAGTGTAAATATGGTCTATTGTTGAGTAGCCTTTAGGGAATCCTGCCTGGTCCTTTGCTTGACAGATGTCTAAGGTGTTCCTGATTCTATTTGCGATTACCTTAGTAAATAGTTTGTAGGCAACTGACAGTAAGCTGGTCGGTCTATAATTTTTCAAGTCTTTGGCGTCCCCTTTCTTATGGATTATGATTATGTTAGCGTTCTTCCAAGATTCCGGTACGCTCGAGGTCATGAGGCATTGCGTATACAGGGTGGCCAGTTTCTCTAGAACAATCTGCCCACCATCCTTCAACAAATCTGCTGTTACCTGATCCTCCCCAGCTGCCTTCCCCCTTTGCATAGCTCCCAAGGCTTCCTTTACTTCTTCCGGTGTTACCTGTGGGATTTCGAATTCCTCTAGACTATTCTCTCTTCCATTATCGTCGTGGGTGCCACTGGTACTGTATAAATCTCTATAGAACTCCTCAGCCACTTGAACTACCTCATCCATATTAGTAATGATATTGCCGGCTTTGTCTCTTAGCGCATACATCTGATTCTTGCCAATTCCTAGTTTCTTCTTCACTGCTTTTAGGCTTCCTCCGTTCCTGAGAGCATGTTCAATTCTATCTGGCCAAGAGGCAACAGCCCGCGCTAGCTTCCAATCGTCGTCGTCGTCTTCTGACTGCTCGCTTCTTCGTCATTGGAAATACTATTCCGTAGCAGTACCCCCGGTGGCAAAAGCGCCGTCCCGGAGCGACTAAACGCCGGACTCGGAAGCAGTGTAGTAATGTTTGAGCCTACTGACGTGCACTACATCACTAGATGCCAGAGTAGATGACGAGGTTGGGCTCACAGGAGCAATTTCGTACGTCACAGGCGTCACCTGGTGCAGAACGCGGTAGGGCCCTGTGTATCGCGAAAGGAGCTTTTCTGAAAGTCCGACGTGACGAGAGGGCGACCACAGGAGCACGAGCGCACCAGGCGAAAACTGTACGTCACGGTGGCGGGCGTTGTACTGACGCTGCTGAGTGGTTTGCGAGTCCGTCAGTCGAGCACGGGCAAGCTGGCGTGCATGGTCGGCGAGGGCGATGGCGTCGCGCGCATGCTCGCTTGTTGAGATCGAAGGAGGAGGAAGGGCCGTGTCAAGGGGCAAGGTCGGTTCGCGACCGTAGAGTAGATAAAATGGAGAAAATCCGGCGGTGTCGTGCCGGGAAGAATTATAAGCAAATGTGGCGTAAGGAAGGGCAATGTCCCAGTCGTGGTGGTCCTTGGAAACGTACTTGCCAACATATCGGTAAGAGTACGGTTTAACCGCTCTGTCAGGCCATTGGTTTGAGGATGGTATGAGGTAGTCAGCTTGTGTTGAGTGGAGCAGGAACGCACAATGTCGGCGATAACTTTGGAGAAGAAGTTACGACCACGGTCAGTAAGCAGCTGTCGCGGGGCGCCATGAAGTAAGATAATGTCACGCAAGAGAAAGTCCGCGACGTCAGTGGCGCAACTGGTAGGGAGAGCCCGCGTGATAGCGTATTGGGTGGCGTAATCAGCTGCGACGGCTACCCATTTGTTCCCAGAAAGTGACGTGGGAAAGGGACCGAGGAGGTCTAATCCAACACGAAAGAACGGTTCCACAGGGACGGTGATCGGCTGGAGATGACCGGCAGGTAGCACCTGAGGTGTTTTCCGACGCTGGCAGGTATCACAGGCAGAAACATAGCGTCGGACGGAGCGAGCGAGACCAGGCCAATAGAAGCGGCGGCGGACGCGGTCATACGTGCGGGTTACCCCGAGATGTCCTGCAGTGGGTGCATCATGCATCTCAAAGAGCACAGCTTCTCGTAGATGTTTTGGCACGACAAGAAGAAGTTCAGATCCGTCAGGGAGGAAGTTCCTTCGGTACAGAATGCCGCCGTGGAGGACATATCGGCGAACGGAAGCGTCGGTAGGTGTAGAGCGCAGACGCTCGATGAGTACTCGCAGCGATAGGTCTCGGTTCTGCTCATCGGCGATGTTAGCGAAGGCAGACACAGAGAAAATTCCGTTGGCGGTACTACTGTCGGCGTCGTCAGGCTCGTCTACCGGGTAACGAGACAGGCAGTCAGCGTCTTTGTGTAGTCGGCCAGATTTGTAGGTGACAGTATACGAATATTCTTGGAGGCGTAAGGCCCAGCGACCAAGTCTTCCTGTAGGATCTTTCAGGGAGCATAACCAGCAAAGCGCGTGATGGTCTGTGAGAACGGAAAAGGGTCGGCCATATAAGTATGGGCGGAACTTCGTAACCGCCCAAACTAGGGCCAGACACTCACGCTCAGTGATGGAATAGTTGCGCTCGGAAGGTGACAGGAGCCTGCTGGCGTAAGCGATAGCACGGTCGTTGCCGCGCTGGCGTTGTGCCAGGACTGCGCCAATTCCGTGACCGAGGGCATCAGTACGGACTTCGGTAGGCGCAGAAGGATTGAAATGGGCCAGAACGGGAGGCGTTGTGAGAAGGTCGATTAGATGCGAGAATGCAGAGGCCTCGTTATCGCCTCACTGGAAAGGGGTATCTCTTTTCAAAAGCTCGGTTAGTGGTCGTGCTATGTCCGCGAAATTTTTCACGAAACGGCGGAAGTAGGAACAAAGGCCGATGAAGCTGCGCACATCCTTGACACACTTCGGAACAGGGAAGTGCGTAACAGCATGGATCTTGCCTGGGTCCGGTTGCACTCCCTTCGCGTCAACGAGATGCCCAAGGACGGTAATCTGCCGACGGCCGAACTGGCACTTCGATGCGTTCAGTTGCAGACCGGCTCGACGAAAAACGTCCAGGACTGCCGAGAGGCGCTCGAGGTGCGTAGCGAACGTTGGAGAGAATACTATAACGTCGTCCAAGTAGCACAGGCACGTGGACCATTTGAAACCGTGAAGGAGGGAGTCCATCATGCGTTCAAAAGTGGCAGGAGCGTTACATAGACCGAACGGCATCACTTTGAATTGATAAAGACCGTCGGGTGTTACAAAAGCAGTCTTCTCGTGGTCAAGATCGTCCACGGCAATCTGCCAGTAGCCGGAGCGAAGGTCAATAGAAGAGAAGTAGCGAGCACCGTGGAGGCAGTCAAGGGCGTCATCAATCCGAGGTAGGGGATACACGTCCTTCTTGGTAACCATGTTAAGGTGCCGATAATCCACGCAAAAGCGCCATGAGCCATCCTTCTTTTTTACCAGTACAACAGGTGATGCCCATGGATTACATGACGGTTCTATGATGTTCTTGGCAAGCATTTTACGAACTTCTGCGTCAATAACTTGACGCTCAGCCGGTGACACTCGATACGGGCGGCGATTAATAGGAGGGGCATCGCCGGTATTAATGCAATATTTAACAGCTGTAGTTTGGGCCAAAGGACGATCGATAAAGTAAAAAATATCGTGGTAGGAAAACAGAACGCGGTAGAGCTCACGGGCGTGCTCGGACGGCATGTTAGGCCCAATCATTTTCTGTAAGTCGACGATGGTACAATTTGCCGACTGCGATGGTAGAGGAGGATCGGCCGAATTATCGTCTACTGCAATAGATGCTATTGAGTGATCCTCGAATGAGCAAAGCTGGGCTAGAGATATCCCACGTGGCAGGACTTGTGTCATCAAGCCAAAATTGACCTCTGGCAGGCCGACGCAATTCGCCGTAATAGATGAAACGGTATGAGGTACTGTGATCCCGTGGGTAAGTAGGACATCTTGCATAGGAGCCGCGATGTAGTGACCGTCGGGCACTGGTGGGGATGACACTAAGTCAACGTAAGTCAGTGCCGAAGGTGGCAAGCGAACGAAGTCGACGGAACTGAGGCGACTTGGGTGTGGTTCAGCAGGATCCAGAACAGGCAAGTCAAGGCGGAGAGTACTGGCGGAACAGTCGATGAGAGCAGAATGTGCGGAGAGGAAGTCCAAGCCGAGGATGATGTCGTGGGGACAGTGGGCGATGACTGTGAACAGCACGATTGTGGAGCGATCGGCGAAGGAGACACGGGCGGCGCACATACCAATTACGGGGGCTGTTCCGCCATCGGCGAAACGGACAACAGGCGTCGTGGCGGGAGTGATTATTTTCTTCAGGCAGTTACGAAGGTCAGCGCTCATGATCGACAAATGCGCCCCAGTGTCTATAAGAGCAGATACAGAAACACCGTCGACTTGCACGTCAACAAGGTTCAGGTGAGTGGGCAACGTCAGTGGAGGATTTGGCGGCGTAGGGAGCAATGCAGCGTCACCTCGAGGCGCTGCGTCATCTAGTTTTCCGGCTGGGAGCGGCGTCTGAAGGCAGTCGGCGAAAAGGAGTGACGGGGCTGGGGAGAGCGAGATTGTCGTCGTTGGGGCGAAGGTGAACGAGAATATGGGCGGTTCGGCGCAGGAGAATCAGTGGCGGCATTACCGGAGCGTGCGGCATATGGACGAGAAGGGCCACCTGAGGGACGAGAGTAGGCAGTATAAGCAGATCGGGTCGGGGAAGTCCAGCGACTGGACAGTACCGAGAAATGTGCCCGATTCGACGGCAGTGAAAATAAATGGGCTTGTCGTCAGCAGTGCGCCATTGAGATGGGTTGCGAAAACGTGGTGGGTAAGAAGATGCGGGACGGGGCGGAATCGAAGAAGCCGGGTGGGTATCAGGGCGATGGGCCGAACAGATGGTGTGAAGACCCATGTTTTCGAATTCCTGGCGGACAACTGCCTGGATCAGGGAAACTGTGACTGCAGGTGCGTTGGTGGGGCTGGAGTCAAAGGCAGCCGGATAGGCGGCCTCAATCTCACGCCGGACGATCCTGGTAATATCGCCAGTGTTGTTGGGACGAGGAGCGTAGGCACAGGAAGATGTCGCTGGGGTGTTGGGCAAACGGGCAAACTGCTGGTCGATACGTCGGCTTTTAGCGAGTTCCAGGCGGCGGCATTCTTTTATAACTGCATCCACCGTCGCGACGTTGTTGAATACGAGCAAGTTGAAGGCGTCATCGGCAATGCCTTTTAGGATGTGGGATACCTTGTCTGCCTCAGTCATGTGCGCGTCAACTTTGCGGCACAGAGCCAAGACATCCTGAATGTACGTAACATAGGGCTCTGTTGACGTCTGCACCCGGCCGGAAAGCGCCTTCTGCGCGGCAAGTTGGTGACCATAGGGGTTGCCAAAGAAGTCTCGAAGCTGTGTCTTAAGTGAATCCCAACTGGTGAGCTCATCTTCGTGCGTGCGATACCAAACTCGAGGTGTGCCACCGAGGTAAAAGACTACGTTGGCGAGCATAATAGTAGGGTCCCACCGGTTATTGCGGCTGACGTGTTCGTATAGGCTGATTCAGTCCTCGACGTCTTCCCCATCTCTGCCCGAGAATACGCCAGGATCACGAGGAGCAGGGAGAGTGATGTAGGTCGTCGAAGTGGCAGCAGGTGTCGGAGGGGGCTGAGTCGAGTTGTCGTGGCCGGGAGCCATGAAGGGAGGCTCGACGTACCGTCCACTGCGAAGCTCCGTGACGAGGTACAGGGAACGTCCACCTCCACCAGATATGTTACGTAAGAAGACGCAGATGAAAAGCTATATACAACTATATTTACAACGTAATACGCCGCGCATGGCCAAGAGGCAACAGCCCGCGCTAGCTTCCAATCGTCGTCGTCGTCTTCTGACTGCTCGCTTCTTCGTCATTGGAAATACTATTCCGTAGCAATATTATACTTCCTTATGTCAGCTGTCTTACGCTTGTTGATTAACTTCGAAATTTCTGCCAATTCTATTCTAGCTGTAGGGTTGGAGGCTTTCATACGTTGGCGTTTCTTGATCAGATCTTTCGTCTCCTGCGATAGCTTACTGGTATCCTGTCTAACGGAGTTACCACCGACTTCTATTGCACACTCCTTAATGATGCCCACAAGATTGTCGTTCATTGCTTCAACACTAAGGTCCTCTTCCTGAGTTAAAGCCGAATACCTGTTCTGTAGCTTGATCTGGAATTCCTCTATTTTCCCTCTTACCGCTAACTCATTGATCGACTTCTTATGCACCACTTGCTTCCGTTCCCTCCTCAGGTCTAGGCTAATTCGAGTTCTTACCATCCTATGGTCACTGCAGCGCACCTTGCCGAGCACGTCCACATCTTGTATGATGCCAGGGTTAGCGCAGAGTATGAGGTCTATTTCATTTCTAGTTTCGCCGTTCGGGCTCCTCCACGTCCACTTTCGGCTATCTCGCTTGCGGAAGAAGGTATTCATTATCCGCATATTATTCTGTTCCGCAAACTCTACTAATAACTCTCCCCGGCTATTCCTAGTGCCTATGCCATATTCCCCCACTGCCTTGTCTCCAGCCTGCTTCTTGCCTACCTTGGCATTGAAGTCGTCCATCAGTATAGTGTATATTGTTTTGTATATCGGTAATTATGAGCATGTAAATTACAAAAGTCGCAGTTACACGAGTAGCGAAGTACGTTTCCACGACATTTCTTCTGCGCTTGGGGCACACGCAGAGCCATCTTGCGGCAAACACAGAAGACCCCCTCCTCGCTATGTACGGCGCTGCCCCGACAGGTGGCGTGCCACTCGCCCGCTTCTCCCCTTCGTCTCGTTTGAGCGCATTGGGACAATGCGGGGACCGGTGCGAGGATGCCCCAATACCCTTGCGTTTAATAAGTTTTCTTGCTCTCTCCCCTTCCAACTTCCAGCGAGCGTCACTCGAACCCTCCTGTTTAGGCGACGCGGCTCCTCTCTCCGCTCACACCGCGATTCCTAGGTGCAGCGTCCGATGAGGGACGCCTCTGACGTGCTCGCTGCGCCGTAGCGCGTCTGGTGGGAAAGCGTCCCTTGCGATGTGTGCCGTGCTGCTGGCGAGGAGTCATACGTCTGCCTGGTGCTCCCAAGCGAGATAGAGGACGATCCCATCGAGGCGTCAGCCCCATGATCGCGTCCGCTTTCATGGCGCGTCGCGGCCCGGCTGTCCGTGCCGATCACGACATTTGGCTAGCGTAGATCGTTTCTCCCTCCGAGGCACTGAGTTGTTTGGTTCGTTCTGCTTGCTCAGGCGCACGTTTAGTTGCCGCGCCGAATGCTGCGTTGCTCGGCGCTCACCGCGTGATTGGCGGGTGCAAAGTCCGATACGGGGCGCCTCGTAAGTGATCGCTGCGCCGTAGCGCATTGTCTCACACCCCTTTGCGAGTCGACGGGAACGCTATCGCGTTCCACTCTTGAAGGCGAAGCTTAAGCGTCCTCTAATTTTTTTCAGCAGAAGCCTGTTTACGCCGTTCCTATTGGCCATTAGCTGACATCAATCAAGGATGGCGTTTTTATCAATGCGTTCCTTCCTACTTTCCTGTGCGTATTCACTGACGCAGTTTATTAAACAGGCCGAAGTAAGCGAAAATCTGCTTTCGAATTTCGATAATAATTACGTACCACCGGAAGAAGCTGACTATCGTTTGCCCACGTAGGAATTTAACTTTGGCCGCCCTGCTTATCGGTGTCGTAGCCGACGGGTCTCGCTAATTTCGACTAGTTTGGAACACTGTAGTGTAGCCTCGAACCAAGCGAGACGTAAGGTCAGACCGCACGCACGCTTGCATGCCAGCGCGCTCTCACTCCTGGCCGCTCCTGGTCAGACGCCCTGGCAGACGTCGCTTCGTACTGATCGCTTGATAGCACGTCAAAATGCGCAAGTTGGATGTGGCCATCGGTCACATATGGTGCAAAACAAAGCCGCTTCTCACAACGTATCACCGCCAGACTGGAGCATGGGAGCGCGAGCACGCACTCGAGCCCTGCCGTGCGCAAAGCAAACGCTGCGCATGCGCTACAGGTGCATGTAGCTGAGGCCTACTACGTAGCGTAGTAACACACCCCCAGTTCATCATGTCTCACATCACTACTGAATGTCCTGTTCGGCGCAAGATTAAAGACACGTTTCTAACCACGCTATTACATCATTCTACGCTCTTCATGCCCGCGGACTTCGAAACTTATTATGCGAATACTTTTCTTTTCTTTTCTTGACAAATTAAGTGACTCGGTGCTAATGCAACCTTCTCCTTCATTTTTTATGCAAAATGCCTCAAACAATTCTCTCTCTCTTTTGAAGTCCTGAAACTTCCCAGTATACAAGTGCCTCTGTACACTGGAGTACACGGGCACTTTGGGTGCACAGCTTTCGGCACCATCCTCGCTGGTCCCCGGGAAGGGCCGGTGACAAAGGGCTGAAGTCTCCCGAATTAGCAGCAAGCGAGGTCCCAGTAGGCACGTGGAAGCCGAAGCCAATGGGGAGATTGGACGCTGGTCGCGCATCGAGACCCACGAAAGGAAATTTGGCACCTTTCGACGAAAATTGGGAGTGATAGCAATTGTTTAGCGTTTGCGCTCGGACTTCTCTGTGTTCTAACTATACGTTGGTGCGGTCCATCGCTGGGTGCGACCTAGCTTACGCAGGGCAGAAGGAACGGTGTCCTTGCAGAGCTGCCGGGCTTCTCACGACGCTGGCGTGATTAGAAGCGTCGCCGTTGGCATTGCAGGCGTCGCTTCTCGACGGCGCACTAGATAAGACCTATACGGGAAACTACTTGGGCCTTAGTCAGCCCCCAGTGAAGATAACGCTAGATGGACATTTACTGTCCGTTCCGCTCAGACCAACACATGCAGACAAACAGTTCAGGAGGAACGCTATATAGCGGGCTTATTAGATGTTATTCGTGTCCCTGCGCACGCATAACGCTCATGGATTGAACGGAGAGTTGACGGCGCGTCCAGCTCGCTTCGTCGTTCTTTAGCAGTTAAATGCACTCCGCGTATCTGTTGACACCCTATTCTATAAAAAAAGTTTACACCCTTTTGGGTGTTTATATATGTCACACTCCTAGGCCATGTTACACCCTTTGGGGTGTATCTCTGCCACACAACGATAATCGTCATCTGCCTTGTTTGCGTTTCCTTTCTTCAAAACACCGCGCCCGCTACTTTCCTGTCGGCAATGCTGTGTCATGCTGATAACGCGCATGTCGTTCGTTACTGGGAAGTACCGGGCTCGCAGCGTTAAAGAAAAGAAATGCGGACAAAAAAAAAAAACTATGGGGTTTTACGTGCCAAAACCACTTTCTGATTATGAGGCACCCGTAGTGGAGGACTCCAGAAATTTTGACCACGTGGGGTTTTTTAACGTGCACCTAGATCTAAGTACACTGGTGTTTTCGCCCCCATCGACATGCGGCCGCCGTGACCGGGATTAGATCCCGCGACCTCGTGCTCAGCAGCCCAACACTATAGCCACTGAGCAACCACGGCGCGTTAAATGCGGACAAGACAGATGACGTTTATTGTTGTGTGGCAAATAGGCACCCCAAAGGGCGTAACCTTTTCTTAGAGTGTAACTCTCCGCGCGCCTGCCGCGCGTGCGCCGTCTGTAACCGGACAGCACGACGGCGCCGGCAGCGGCGTAAATGTGCATTGAGAGCCCGTATACAATTGCTATCGAAATAAAAGAAACTGCAAGCAAGCGTTTTTTCTCGTACTGGTGGCTGTGCGATAAGGCACCGCGCTACAGTAGCGTGCCTATATACAGCGCTTGCACGTCGGCTCCGTACGCTATATACTGATGTCGACTCTCACTTTTTGCAGCTCTGATGCCCACCGTTAGGCAGCACGTCGACTCGGAGTGAACCCTTCTGCGTCCAAGTCTCGCGCGGCTCTCGTGCGATTGCATTACGTCCACTGTTTGTTCTTGTAGAAATAAAAAGCGGCTTCACTGCTTCATTTGAGTATGTGGCATGTCTGCATAATGCCAACACATACGTATACGTATTAATTCATTTGTTTAGATAGCTTCGGGCTCTTCCTTTTAACTCTAGCGTAAGGTACTTGAGAAGACTTTCGAGTTGGCTCGAAAGTTGGCCCGCGGGTGGTGTCGTTGCCATGATTGGACTCGTGTATTGGTAAAAAATTATTTTAGACTACGCTTCCAACATATGATGTCGCCAACGTTTGCGAAGGGTAGCTGGAGCCCAATATCAATGATAGCTGTGCTATTCTAAAAAAAAAATTGTTTGTTAAGAAATGATAGCGGTTTTCTTCCGGCCGTGGAATAATGTCAAGGCTATTCACTCTGGGGAGTTCTCCGTGACTTGGAGCGAACCACCATCCATGACAACGTTCGCGGCGATTCCCTTTCCATCTATGCCGTTACCTTACTCCGAGCAGATACTCGTGCAAAGAATGGGCTTGTCCCTGCAAGGCCCTTGGCGTACACGCTGCCCCGTACACCTTAAAAACAGTTTACACCCTTTGGGTTGTAGTTTGTCCCCAAACATTAATCGTCACCTGTCTTGCCCGCATTTACTTCCTTTAACGCTGCGAGCCCGGTGCTTCCTTGTCACGAACGGCTTGAGCGTTATCAGCTTGACCAAGCATTCTCGACAGGAAAGTAGCGAGCGCCGAGTTTTCAAGAGAGGAAACGCAAGCAAGGCAGATGACTATCATTTGGGGACAAAATAAGCCCCAAAGGGTGTAAACATTTTTCTTGTTTTTTTTAAGCGGACCCGCGCATAGCTCCGCGAAGCCCAGCCGTCTTGGAAATGCACGACATTGCTGTCGCGTGGTCGCTCCCCTTGTAGCGGGGCTTTCTTCCTCGTGCGAGTACGCCTTGGGCATGGCCGCCCCGCACTAAAACGAAGAGCTGCTGTGAACGTCCCGGAGTTAGCAGCTTGTTAGGTCTCACAGTATGAAAGGCTAGCTTTGCTACTGCGCTTGTCGGTGTATGCTTGGTAGCTGGCTGCCTGTACATAAGATCGTGTCTCGAATAGATTAGCTGGCGATGTCATCAGTTTTGCGATATTTCAAGTATATGGCATTCTCTTCTGTCTTGTGTTTAACAGGAGTAGTAGTAGTGGTGGTGGTGGTGGTGTTGGTGGTGGTGGTAGTAGTAGTAGTAGCAGTAGTAGCGGTAATATAGTGGCGGAAGCAGCAGCCGGCAGCTGTGCTACTACCAGCAGCAGCAGAAGAATATGGTCGTGAAGATAAGGCTAACACGAAATAGGGGTATGCACAATTTGCTCTACAACTTACCAATGCATCCCGAAAATAAACAATATCGAGAGAACAAACACGTGCACGAACACCCCGTTCCGACAGACTGAGTTATTAAATTTTTGGAGAGGAAGTTGGGAAACAGCTCGTGTCAGCGCAGTGCGGTGCAGAGCTGAGTGGTATATAGGCAACGCGTTTCGTTGGTATACCACTGCGGACGAGCATTCGACGCAACAGGTCAATCCATTTTATTGCGAAGCAATACTACTTAAGGTCGCACTTCAGCCCGTTCCGTGGCGAGGCGGTGGTAGGCACCATTGACCTTTAGCGTGACCTCGCTGCGTGACGTCACACCACGTGACCTAGAGTGACGTCATTTCATAAATAAAAAACACCTTGTAAGCTGGGCTGGTGGGAATCGAACCACGGTCTCCGGAGTGTGAAACGGAGACGCTATCACTCAGCCACGAGTTTTTTTTTTTTTTTTTTTTTTCCTTTATTGCCTCGCTTTTCACAGAGTTTACGAGATCAGAAGAACAGATTAACAAGATAATAGTGCCGAGAACCGTCGGCTGTTTGCTGACTACAAGCCATCGGTATTTCGGCATCTGCAACAACATTTCTAATCTTGGAACCCACTCTGGTACATACGACTGCACCTTCTGCACTTCGACAAAATGGGACACCGATTCGCAAAAGTATTCGCGAACCGGTCTAGCGTCAATATCCGCATTGTGTACAGCCGTCCGAGTTCGCCATATACTGTGCAGGCCCAGAAGCATAACCAGATCGAAAGGCACACCATCGTCGTTTTCGACCGTGAGATAACGGATTCCGTGCGGACTTAATGGCAACTCTTTTTTCAAGGTTCTCTGTAAGATGTCCCAGAAGAACACTCCACCCCAGCAATCTAAAAACACATGCTCAATTGTCTCTGGTTTTTTGCATAACAAACAATGAGTACCCCACGGAACAAATAAACCCTTTTCCTCTAACCATGTTTTAACGGGTAAGGTTCCTGTGTGCAGCTTAAAAAAAAAGGTTTTAACCCCTGGGGCAACTAGCATTTTTTTAACGCGTTTCAAAACATCTTTTCCTTTGCCTGCACAGTATAATTCACGATACAATGGCACAGGAAATAACACATCCACAAGGTCCTTGTACAGTTTTTTGCGTGACACATCTGTCAAATATTGCAAAGAAAAACGCACCGATAAGAAGCGGAAAGATGACACCACTTCTTTTAGATATCCACGTACTGGTCCTTGCTGACAAACCGAAGACACAACAAACTCTGGTAGCACTTTACCCAGCCTCAGTTGAATCATAGTTCTGAGAAAGGTATGATCTACATCTCTGAGAAAAACAAATCGACTGACGAGTTGTCTAACATACAGATGCACTAGACCAAGCCCACCATCACTCCCTCTTTTAAACAGATTTGTTCGGCTCGTTTTTTCCCATAGAGAGCTCCAGATAAAGACCGCGAACACTCTGTGCATTTTTTGTACATTTAACCTGCTGCAATGCAAAACTTGCATTACATACCATAGCTTGCTTACAAGAAATAGGTTGCACGTCGTGGCCCGTGCGAAAATCGACTTATCCCATCCTTTCCACTTTTGTGCATTTTCACGTAACACCTCTGTTTG
This sequence comes from Dermacentor andersoni, assembly GCF_023375885.2. Classification (NCBI taxonomy): domain Eukaryota; kingdom Metazoa; phylum Arthropoda; class Arachnida; order Ixodida; family Ixodidae; genus Dermacentor; species Dermacentor andersoni. Next base: position 179,202,013 of record NC_092815.1, on the reverse strand, counting down.
TTTTTTCCAATAAGGCTCATTGTCAGAGTAGTACTGTAGGGGTACTCCTAGGTATTTTGTCGGTGTTTCTTGCCATTTAATGTTCAAAAACATCCTTGGTGCGACGTCCCATTCCCCATGCCAGAACCCAACGCACTTGTCCCAGTTTACTGCACTACCACTTGCTTGACAGAAACTTTTGACAGCATTGACGGTATGCATTATACTTTCATGATCAACACAGAAAACTGCAATGTCATCAGCGTAAGCAAGAAGGCTTACCTCGGCTTGATGTAACTGAAATCCACGTACCGCGTTGTTCCTAATTACGCTTAGACAAAAGGGCTCAATATATATGCAAAAAAGAAGCGGTGATAATGGGCACCCTTGTCTGACCGAGCGCTGTACTGGTATGTATTCACCTACTGATTTGTTTATTATCAATCTCGTCGTACATCCGGCGTAAGCCATCCGCACACCCTCGCTGATCACATTGCCTACATTCACATATTCAAGCATACATAGAAGCAGATCGTGCGGCACGCGGTCGAATGCCTTCTCAAGGTCAACTTGCAGCATAGCAACACTTAGTTGCATTGCGTCACAGCATTCAAGGATTGATCGTGCTATGTGTATATTTGTCATAATTGTCCTTCCTTTTATTCCGCACGTTTGATGTGGACCGACTAAATCTTTCATTACGGTCTGCAACCTGTTAGCCAATACTTTCATTAATATTTTATAGTCTATATTTGTCAGGCTAATCGGCCTATACGATGTGACGTTACGTAATTTGATTGGGTCTTCAGTTTTTGGTATTAGTACCGTGTGTGCTGACAAAAAGGACGGCGGTAGATGTTTGCTCGCGTAAGCCTCGTTGTATACTTCAGTCAAAACAGGCGCGCTAACACCCTTAAACGCCTTGTACAATGCAGCGCTTAAGCCATCCGGTCCCGGTGATTTGCCATTATTTAAATGGTCAATCGCATCCTTAACTTCCTCTACTGTTATGGGCAATTCTAATACTTCCTTAGTTTCATCATCTAATGTTGGCATCCATGACATGAAGTCTTTTTTAAATCTATCAGTGTCAACTTGGCTACGAGAAAACAATACTTTGTAATATTCCAAAAAACAGCTTGCTATTGTTTCTTTGTTGGTAGACAGTACCCCATTATGTTCTATTTCTGTTATTGCATTTTGGGAAGCATATTTCTTTTCGACTCCCAAGGCACGTTTTGTCGGCATTTCTCCTGTGCACCATTTTTCAGCTCTGGCTCGAATCAATGCTCCATTGTATCGCTCTTGGTCTATCAGCTCAAGTTTTTGCTTTATGCTTTTTATGTCTTCTAAGAAATAACCGGGTTGTATACTTTCAGCTTCCAACAATTGCTTCAGATTCAATCTAAGACGGGACTCGAGTTCTTTTTTCGCGTGACTTAAAACACTGGCCCTTTCAAGTGCTTTCAATTTAATTGTTTGCTTACAAACTTCCCATTTGTGTCCCCAACTATATAAGTTTTGAGTTGTTGTTTTATCTATAGCCTTGCGAAACTGCTCACAAAACTCGTCGTCTTTCAGCAAGGTTGCATTAAATTTCCAAAGATCCCAGGAAAATTCTTTGCTATTTGTTTTTTCCTTTCCAACACGGAAAGAAACCAAACAATGATCACTAAATGCAACAGGTGTGACTCGATAATCTCGACACGACTGAATTAGTTCAGCCGACACGTACACTCTATCAAGTCTAGCATGGCTCGCACCCTGAAAGTGGGTAAAGAGGACCGCTTTTCCACCACAAAGACATTCACCCACGTCTTCTAGATTAAATTCCGCAATCAAGTCTTTCAATACAGCAGTACTTGCATCATTGTGTTTCCCACTGGTTTTGTCACGTTCCGTACAGACACAATTGAAATCTCCCGCCAGGATTAGTCTACGCTCGCATTTCAAGTACGTCTCCATTTCTTCAAAAAAAGCTTTCGCTCTTGAGCCTGAGTTGGTGCATAAAGACAAATTACTCGCCAATTTTCTGTTGACAGGGAAAAGTCAGATACAATGAAACGGCCAGACTCACAGGTAGTCACCGACTGCACTACAGCACCAAGACTCTGCCGAATTAACAAAATGCACCCCGAAGACCTCCCCACCGCATGGGCAACACACACGTTATAGCGTCTCGTGAAAGGACGCACCATACGCTCTGTCTGATCCTCTCTCTCTACTTTGGTCTCCTGAATGGCTACAATATCAAAATCGTGCTCCGTTACGAGGCGGTAAAGTTGGTTTTGCCGCCTCTTGGCACTAAGCCCTCGGACGTTAAGTGTTGCAATATTTATCGACCTCTCTAAGGACTCCATATTGGCGAGTGATACCAGACCGAGCCTACGGCGCTCCCCTCACAGACCTTGCCTTGTAGCAACACACAGTCCAGTCGACGCTCAGGGCGTCGACTTGCCGCCGCCGCGTGTAAGCGACGCCGACCGCTGATGGCTGGTGGCCACCCGAGGCTTTTTGGTTCCAGGCTCGGTCCCACGCCTCTCCGTTGCTCGTAGCCGGGTGTCTTGAGAAGCCGTGCTTGCTTTGCCGAGACGGCGCTTCGTAGGTGTTGCCTCGGCGTCCATCGCAGCCTCATCCGTCGAATCACTGTCTTCGAGCGTCGCAACGACCTCGCTTACTGCGGTCTTGAGTTCAGCTGTTTTCTCACCACTCCCGGACGCACTTAGTGGCAGCTGCTTTCCTAAAGAGTGAGTTTCAGAAGGGCGCTCTGCCGAACCTTCTTCGTACTTTCCTGTCGAAGCGTCTTCCAGAGTGGCGTCTGCTGCCCGAGCGTCTGCAGCCTTGTTCTCTTGCGAACCTGCTGAGCTGGTGGACGCCGCCACTGCGGCCGCGTCGTTGATAGACGCCACCATCCCAGCCACGCTCTCCGCTTCCTCTTCGTCCATGAGCATCTCGCTCCGGTCTGCTTCACCGCCTACGCTTGCAACTCTGGCGTACGAGCGAGTACAATTAGCCTGCTCATGCCCGAACGCTCGGCAGGCAGCACACCTGGGCACTCGGCATTCACGTCGTATGTGTCCAGTGTTGTGACAACGAAGGCATAACGGGGCACGTCCAGGCACAACCACTAGCGCAGTGCCGCTACCAAGACGCATCTGGTGTGGGATGCGGTCTGGTGTGACACCATCACGCAGCAGAAGACGCACCAGACGAGTCGTTGACTCGGCGCCCTCAAAGTCCTCGGCCTTCCACCGATCACTGATGACTTCCTTTATCTCGCCATACTCTCGGAAGGCTCGTCGAATGGTCTCAGAGGTGACGTCGAACGCGACCCAATGTAGCTTAATCCTGAGTTCTTGCCTCGCTGGATCAATGACGAGGCATGGCCGGTTCTTCACCAGTAGTGGTCCGGCGTCTAGCAGCGTCTGCTTTGCCTCATCTGTCTTCATGTTCAGCAGCCACACGTGCGACATTTGGTAGGCGCCAATTCCACCTACTTGCTGAATTACTCCAGCATCCTTCAAGGGCTTCCGGAAGTCGTCGATTCTATAAGGCCGTCCAGTGACGTCGCATTGCAATACAACTGCGCGCCTTTGTCCTTCACCTGTTGGTAACGGAGGCAAGATGACACGGTAATCCTTGGGCAACGCAGAACACGGGGTACCACGGCCAACGTCGGCCGCTTTCGCAGCTCTCGAGGAGCCCTCCATTCTGCGTCCGTACTGCACGGCGTCCAGAAGCAGAATGGCTCAGCCACGAGTTCGCTACTTCATAACGGGACAAAATCGCCTCTAGTGAATGCGGTGTTGCCTTAGAAACGTGCCGTAGAAAGTTATACTGCGGTATATATCGGTAATTATGACCACGTAACTTACAGAAGTCGCAGTTTCACGAGTAGCGAAGTACCTTTCCACTACATTTCTTGTGCGCTCTGCGCACACGCAGAGCCATCTTGAGGCAAACACAGAAGACACCCTCCTCGCAATGTACGGAGCTGCCCCGACACGTGGCGCACCACTCGCTCCATGATCGCGTCCGCCTTCATGGCGCGTCGGGGCCCGGCTATCTGTGCCGATCGCGACGTTTGGCTGGCGTAGCGCGTTTGAGTAGGCGGTGCGAACGGGGTGCGATAACGCTATCGCGTTCCACTCTTGAAGGCGGCCTAACTCCCGAACAAGGCAGCTCGGCAGAATGTAAAGAGGAAGCATCAGTGAGCTACGGAGACGGAAGAAGAACGAGAAGAACGACTTTCTAAGCGGCGTGCCCAGTATGCAGCTCGGCTACACACTATTGCTTCGCAATCACCAGGCTTAACCAAGCTAAGCCACGGCCGTTTTTTACTACGAGTAACGCGATTTGTCTATTCCAGGCACAGCCGGCGTCATGGTCATAGAGTTTCATACTATAATTGCTGGAGGCAACTCTCGCGCTAGTGTCTACGGTAGCTGCGTGGGCGCGCTTCGGCCAACGTGAGAATTGTGGGAAGTACATGGATTTGCCTAAACGTCGTCCCGTCTGGCTTCAAGCGGCGTTGTGACTTTGTAAACTCGTCATATTCAGCAAGGTACTGCATACTAAATAATTAAATAAACATTTTTTAAAATTGTCCGAGTGCATGATTCGAACAGAGGACACGTAAGCGCAGAAGCCCGATAATGAGATCACTACGCCACAGGCGCAAACATCAACAAGCGGCATGAAACGCTCTTATGAATTTCTCGCGGGCAAGCCAATGCCTTGAGACGCTTGGCGCGTTTCGATTTGGCCACCGCGACAAGCTGAACCATTGCAATGAGTAGCGTCTGTGCCCCTTCGCACAATCTTCTGCACTTAGAAAAGTACAGATTTCTGTGAAATTTAATACAATATAGGCAAATAAAGCGTAATAAACAGAGCCACAAAAGTGTCTGAATCCACGAGCACGAAGATCAGACAAATGCATGTACTGCCCATCATTACTATATGATGGCTGAACGATTGCAGTGCCAGAGTTCCCTCTAGTAATTATTGTAGGAAGCTCTATGGTGGTGGTCCGTGGCATTGCGCGGCTGCATTGTACGAGATGGCGTGATCAAGTCCAGGAAGCACCGGGCCGCGTTTAGATGGGGGCGAAATTCAAAAACGCCAGTGAACCGTGCACGAGATGCAAGTCTGCCTGTTGAATTGCTGTCAGAATAAAATTGGCTTTATCGCCTGTAGGAAAATACGATCATTATAATAACAATGATAGTTTAATTATATAAGCATGAAGAACAATTGCGCACATGCCTGCCGAAGCCACTTATGGCTTTTCTGGCAGAGCCTCGGATCGAATGCAGCTACAAACGACTTCAAGTTAAACAGAACACATGAAAAAATCTTTACACGCAAAGATACGTTTAATAACAAAGAAATAATACAATGAGAACGAGCCACAATACCGCAATATAACAGAACTACAATGTACTGCTCGGCCAACTATACAAAGGCCATCGCGAAAACAACATTGCATCGCCTTATTACAGAGAATACGTTTCGCAGCACTAGGCCAGAATAATAATTTTGTAGAAATGATTCCGCACGATTCCGTTTCACTTCTGCGCGCAAAGATCAAAGTGTCCTTATGGCATCAAAAAGAAATAGCTGTCTTTTGAAAAAAGCCGGCAGAAGTCATGCCATGATGAATGTCGATGGTACTGCGATTAGCATTGAAGAGAAATTAGCAATGAAGAGAAATTTAAATGATTTTTTTACTCATTGAAAACAATACCCGAGGAAACTGATCTCAAACAGGCCGATGCGAAGCGCCTCCGCATGTGGGAGGCCGAGCAAGGGCTACAGAAGGGGCTAAAGCAACAGAAATTAAATCGCAAACTGCGTAGACGTCTCCCATCTCTTAACCTGGGCATAGAGGCTTACGCCAACCAACTGATCTGTCAAAACTGGCACTGTACGTGCGACAGCATGGGGCTCCAGATGGGGTTGGCCAGAACATTGAGCATCCTTAGATGCCTCATCGACCCGAGAAAGAGTAGGACAACGCAGAGACATAACATGTGCACTAATCTGCACAAATACGAGGGTTCGGATACAGACCTTCCCCAGGAGATCCGTAACAAGTATACAGGGTCGAGACCTAAAACCGTACACAGGAGCCCCGAATGAGCTCCTTGGCCGCCCCTTCACGGTAGCCGAGGTGAGGGAGGCCTTACAGGCCCTTCGCACCATATCGTTTCCCGGCCCCGACGGCCTCACAAATAGGATCCTCCGTAACCTCGATGACTTTTCCGTCGAGGCCCTGATACGTTACATGAACGCATGCGTGGAAAAATGCAGGATCCTGAAGCATTGGAATGCTGCTCAAGTTGTCATGATCCCAAAGCCGGGAAAGAAAATTACACATCGATCATCTTAGACCCATTTCGCTCACTTCGTGCGTAGGGGAAATCATTAGCCGACGTCGGCCTGAACCGCCTTAGCAAATACATGGATGCCGCGGGCCTCTTTCCTCATTCTATGCTCGGATTCAGACCCAAGCTTTCCATCCAGGACGTAATGTTAATGACCTTCAGTGGTGGCCTTCAGGCTACCGGTCGTGGCCTCCACATCATGCCTGGCGGCGACTGCCGCTGCCCAGATCGTTAGCCGTAGCTGGACATGCGGCTCCGAGCTGGCCAAAGCAGCCTCCCACAGCTGCGGAATAGATACATGGTAAGAAAAAGGGGAGAGTGTTTCGGGCATGAATAGGAAATATGAGCATGGTCAGCTCGAGGGTGTCTGCAGAGCGTGCATTCGGGTGAGAAGGCGCCGGGGTGAATAAGGGCACGTCGGGCAGGAGAAAGTGTGGGCCTGTAAATGGCGCCACGTGCTCTGTTGGAACTTAGACAGGGATTTGTGAGGGAGAGGGAGGGATAGGCGAGAGTTGCGCTGATGAAGGGTGATGTCATGGAAGGTGAGCAGGGGGTCACGCGTGTCCATACCGGAGTGGAAGGAGCCAGCTCGGTCTGTCATCTCGCGAGCGATTGAGTTTGCCGCCTAGTTGCCAGGGTGCCCCGCGTGCGCCGGAATCCAGAGGAGTTGGATGCGACGAGAAGGGGGAGGGCAGTGCTCGAGGATGCTGAGCTCATCATTCTCATTCATATCTCTCCCCTGCCGAGAAACATGCACTTAGTGCGTGACGTGAGACGCAGGCAGGCCAAGGTCAGGGCATTACATAAGCGTTTTGAAAACTCGGAGGACGTGGTGTACGGGGGCGCGGCCGATTATAACGCTCGCGACGCCATCACCGTAGCAGTAGTTTATCGGGAGGGCAATTGCATCGCCTCCGGCATGGTTAGAACGACTATACCGCAGGTAGGGGGAGAAACGGCTATTGCCATGGCAATGATGACTTCTTCCAAATACAAAATCATAGTCAGTGACTGCAAATCCGCTGTTCGGAATTTCATGAGGGGACGCATATCACCCGAAGCACTACGAATTCTGTCGACCGGCTATAAAGACGAAATAGTTAGGGATGTACAGATTATACGGGCACCGGCTCACTGTGGCTTACTGGCAATGAACACACGCACGACGCGGTCCGAGGTGTTGCTCACCGGACCGGCGACGACGGCGACTCCGTCACCGCGGAAGTCGAAGCCATCGGGGAGATCGGACGTTGGTCGCACAGCGAGACGAACGAAAGGAAATTTGGCACCTTTCGACGAAAATTGAGAGCGATATTAAGGTTTAGCGTTACGCTCGTACTTCTCTGACTGTGACGGTGCGCATTACATATGCAGGGCAGAATGAACGGTGCCGCGCATAAGCAAAGGAACGCTGCCGGACTTCTCACGACGCAGGCGTGATGAGAAGCGTCGCCATTGGCGATGCAGGCGTCGTTGCTCGACGGTGCACGATATAAGATATACGGAAAACTGCTTGGACCTTAGTCAGCCTCAAGTGAAGTTAACGCTAGATATGCGTTTACTTTCCGCTCCGCTCAGACCAGCGCATACAGGCAAGCAGTCCAGGAGGAACGCTAGTGGGCTTACTAGCATATATGGTATTAGTGTGCCTGCATGCGCACAATGCTCATGGAATAAGCGGAGCGTTGACGGCGCGTCCACGTCGCTTCGTCATTATTGAGCAGTTATACTGGTATTACTCTGCAGACTAACTCTCCGTGCGCCTGTCGCGTGTGCGCCGTCTGTATGAATGTGCATTGAGTGCCACGTCAGCGCCGTACTCGGGTACCCTTGAGCGAGGTGCAAAACTGTAAGCAATTTTGCTGCGTCAGCTCGTTTGCCTAATTTCTGGCTTCGTCTGTTATTTTCTCGATTCGTAGACGTAGTTTCCGGTTTACCCGCTGTCACTTCCACCGTTTGAGGAGGCCCTCACGGGCTTCCCACAGGTGTAAGAGCCGGCGGTCGACTTCGGGCGTCTCGACCATGCGCTGGATGGTTTGAGTGGTTTGGATGTGGGCGTCCCGGAGATGCTGCATCCATTCCGCTATGTGCGTTATACCGTTTCCCGGCGGGGGGTACTGCCTGAATGCCTCCCAGTCCGTAAGCCTAATTTCGACAATTGTTCTCTTGAGTTTCGGCACGGATACCGATATGCTGAGGATGTAGTGATCGCTGCCCAATGTTTCGCCCAGGTGCGCCCATGAGTATTCTCTTAAGTTTTTGACAAATGACAGGTCCGGAAACGTGTCTCGACTTACACTGTTGCCTACTCGGGTTCGTTGGAGGAGGTTGGTTATCAATTCGAGGCCCATTCTGTCAGCCGCATCGAGGAGCGACCTCCCCTTTTGCGTGTCTTGTTGGTAGCCCCAAGTCGCGTGTCTAGCGTTCATGTCTCCCACCACTACCAGCTGGTTGCAGCCAGCGGCTCTCACACTGTCGTAAATGATGTTGCGGCAGTCGTCTTTCTGAGCCCTCGGCGGACTGTACAAATTCAGGATGAAAGTGCTACGTCTACCCCTCTTCTGTGAGAGGACTTCCACTAGCACGTGATTAATGTCATGATGTTGATAATGTTATCCCACGGCCGTCACCATTTTGTGAACTAAAACCGCGAACTTCAGTGATCCCGCATGTTTGATTACGTAGTAACCCCGTAGACTGATCGGCAGGTTCCCGACCTCCTGAAGGCAGATGACGTCGGGGGAGTATAGGTGATTTTGGATGAAGAGGTGGAGTGAACTTGCCGTCTTGTTGAAAGAGCGACAATTCCACTGCCAGATCTCGAGGTGTTCGGACGCGCTGCGTGTGGTGTTAGCCTTTGCTGACGTTCATGCCACCGCCGTCGCAGTTGTCGGCGCCCCTGACGTCACCCGTGTTGTTTATGCGCCTGTATGCCTTGATGCGTGGGTTGCTGCTCTCGTCGTCGACCCGCTTGCGCGAGCCAAACTCAACCTTGCGTATTCTTCTTTCAAGGTCTTCATGGCTTAGTGTGTTCTCCTTGACTTTATTGTTTAATTCGCCCATCCGGAAACAATTCGCCCATCTGGTAAAGCATCTGTTGTATCGTAGCATAAACGCCTTCGAGGGTGACTGCACGTGAGTGGCCTGCCGCTGCCGAGACCGCACCGGGGAGCGATGAGGGCGTGGTGGCTCTTGAGGAGGGAGGAATGGAGATGGCGGGCGGGTGGCCTATCGTTCCGCTTTGCGGCCCTGCCTGTGTGTTGTTGCTTGTTTTGCTTAGCAACGCTTCTAAGCGTTGCATGCGTTGGTTTAGGTCGTTAACCTGAGCCTTGAGTTTTTTTTATTTTCTTCCCTGATGCGCGTACATTCTGGGGAGCATTTACTATTTTCACTGGTATACTGAGCGAAGGAGGTACTAGACTGATCCCGGCTCACCTTGTTGTTGTTGGCTTCGTTCTTCTTGCCCGATTGGTTGTTCTGCTTCGACGTGGACAACATAGGGGACAACATAGGGGAAATTACTTGTACTTACTAACTGAAATAAAGCAATTATAAATAATGGAATTGAAAGTGGATTAAAAAGCAACTTGCCGCAGGTGGGGAACCAACTCACGTCTTCGTATTACGCGTGCGATGCTCTACCAATAGAGCTACCGCGGCGCCGTCTTCCCCATCCACTTTCAATTCCATTAATTTATTATTTCTTTATTTCAATTAGTTAATCCAAGTAATTTCCCCTGTCTTTGGTTGTTGGTTTCTTATGATATATATATTATATATGTGTGTGTGTGTGTGTGTGTGTGTGTGTGCGTGCGTGCGTGCGTGCGTGCGTGTGTGTGTGTGTGTGTGTGTGTGTGTGTGCGTGCGTGCGTGCGTGCGTGCGTGCGTGCGTGCGTGCGTGTGTGTGTGTGTGTGTGTGTGTGTGTGTGTGTGTGTGTGTGTGTGTGTGTGTGTGTGTGTGTGTGTGTGTGTGTGTGTGTGTGTGTGTGTGTGTGTGTGTGTGTGTGTGTGTGTGTGTGTGTGTGTGTGTGTGTGTGTGTGTGTGTGTGTGTGTGTGTGTGTGTGTGTGTGTGTGTGTGTGTGCGCGCGTGCGTGCGTGCATAAGCTGGTGAGAGTGTGCGGGCGCTATAGTGGTGGTCGCCGTCCCATGTCCCCTGACCGGACACTTCGGGCCCTGCTTTTGACGAAAGAAAAGCCAAGGTACAACGTTGTGTGTCAGTACTCATTGAAGAGAATCCTTGACACAATATCGTGCATCGATTTTATCAAAAGCTTTTTTTTGTTAGAGTAAACCGTATAAATGTAGTTCTTCAAGCTTGCTGAAGCAGATGACCATGGAAAAATGTTCCAATATATTTATAACAGACGGCGAATAACATCACAGAGTATGTCTTTTCACGGTGTTGCAGTGCGCAATATTCAAATTTCGCGTTAAACTTCTGAAGGAGTGTCATATAAAATTTGGGAGAGAAAGCTACACAACCGGGCTTTTCAGTGAAAATGAAATCTATGGCATCAACGGATGAAGGTATTTTTATGCTTATTTTTGATACAATGCAATATAGAACGAAGTGCAAATATAATCCCTCCGGGCATCAAACACTTGCAAAGGGTAACGACTGGGATATACAGTAAACGCAAAGCATGGCCGTTATTGTGCCGATAAGTGAGCTCCATACTTCTAGGGAATTCTCACTAGTTATCGCATTCGTAACATGAAAATGCGTTAGCACAGGAATATTGTGGAAGACCAGTTCGACCAATTTAGATTTTCCAGGCACAAGAAACCATATTTCACACCGACTCGCCGGCAATGCTACTACAGACGCATTTCGATCACAGTTTTCGTTTGCGACCCAGCTTGCCAAACAGGGAAGTTGAACAGCCCGGTCTCTGGAAGACATGCCCCTCTGGAGGGACATATGCAGGCCTAGCTAAACACTGTTCTGGAAGCACGAAAATCTGATTGGTTATTTAACGACACCTAAAGTTCAGCGTTCTTGCTCTGGTGCTGGAAACACAAAACTCATTGATCATGTACCGTATCTACAGTTCTACGTTTACGCTTCAAATCAAAATGTGCCGTAAAAATGAAGGCAACTTTTCTTCTGCAAATCAGCCTAAACAGAGAGGGTCAGTGTAAGATCTTTTAGAGCTATGACGGCGATGTGTTTTGACATAACAGATCTGAAAGGAGCCTAGGCATGGTCAAGGTCTCCTGCGCCCAAGGAATAGTTCAGTGCTTGTGATCGTTTATATTGCCTGATTACTGCACTCCCAGCACGCACGCCACAAGCTATCCGAAGCATCCGAAAGATGAACAGACCACAATGACCAATGCATTTCCGTACGGTGAAAGATGCGATTAGGTTTTCACAACTTGTACTTCCAAATGCTCGACTGGAACGACACAGCAACATTTGTGGGATATCAAAAAAAGGAAAGCTGCAGAAAATTGCATGACTCATATCAGCTGTGTGCTGATTTCCAATCAAGCGACACCGCCTGCATATCGGTAAGAATACGCCGGACATATCCAAGCTATTTTTACTTAAACTTTACGCGAAGAGTACGGTTTCTTTATTTGTGAGGAATTCTGAAGCAGGTTGTATATTATGGAGGCTATGCGGGTGGCAGTTTCTAAGGTTTATAAGGCTTATGAATTGATAGCCGTATGCGTCGCAAATGTCGAACTGGTTCTTAATTTTGCAGAATTTTTGACGTGCGCAATAGAAGCCCAGTCAGTTTTTCCCTCTATATATACGTTAAAGATTACACAATCAGGCGTGCACAGAGTTCTATTAAAGTTGCATAATTTGTCGCTGTAACGTAGCAGAAGACGCATTTGTTGTCATAAAAAATTAACTATACATTCATAACTCACATATCTTGAAGAGTATAGGTTGCAGAAAAATGAATTGATGGTGCTGACAGTGCTTCATGCGAATAAAGCAGAAATTTGGCGAATAATCGACGTGAGGATCCCTGACCAAAGATAAACATCAGAATGTCCTTCATGTTCATGAAATGTAGAAACACAGTTGGTAGATTCTTGTAAAGTATGAAGATTATAACGCAATGAAGGTGGATTTTGCAGTTGCTAAAATGTGTATTTTCTCTTTAAAAAATAACATGCACAGTGCACCTGGTACCTCTTCTTGCTTCTCTGCACATCTGTCGCTGAACGACAATTCCTTATATATGTGTGCTTGTCGCGGAGAATAAGATTTCACCGATCTTCCCCGCATGATTCGGAAGAAACAAGACGCTGGACATGCGGAAGTACGGGACACACCGTTCAAGGTAGGTTTAGGTCTTCCCAAAGTCGCATAACATCCGTGCCTTTGGTCTTCGCCTCGATCCAGCACTTCATAGTGTCCAGGAGCTCGGGCGTCGTGAAGTGGTTCTTCCAGTCACCGATCTTTCCTTTGCGGACACGCCCAGAACCCTCGTGAGACTCTCGTTTGGTTAGGCCTTTCTTCCTGTAGATCTCCATGGAGTCTAACCGCTTACCCTCGGGGAGCTCTAGCAAGGCGCTTACAAAGCTATCGCAGCGGCAGTTGAACACTTCTCGCATGTTTCCCAGACTGCAAGAGTCCAGAATCCTCTGGAAGAGCTCGGGATCACTGCGCAGCACGTCTCCGTACTCTTGCTTGCCGAGAAAGTCGGCGATATTCAAGACGCACGTCGCTGTGTATTTCTTGAGGTCTTCGTATGTGATAAATAAGGTGTTGGAATCGTGTCGGTGCTCGTACCAGGAGAGCAGGTGGTCAAAGTAGTCTCCATAGGGTACGCGTCCGGCGATGAATGCCCTCACGAACGTTTCGAACGAAACGTCACTGCAGGTCTTGGGCGTGTGTCCCAGCAGGTAATGGTAGTACGAGACTGCGCAGTCGTAGGGATTTCTGGCCACATAGATGTACCTGTGGAGAATAAAAATGATAACACTTAAACGCCGTTCTGTGTAGCACCGCGGCTATATAAAGACTATAGTTTAGCTTTTAAGGGAAAACGGGAGAAACAAGATATGAAGAGGTGGAGGAATAGAGGTTAATCATTAAAGAGCCTGCTCTGTTACCCTGGACATAAAAATTTACGGAGAGGGAATTGAAAAATGAGAACTATAGAGAGATAGAGGGGGGCCAAGGTTCTTTAAACAATGCGAAAAACAAAATCTCGTGGCCAAAGGCGAGAGCAACGACGTGCCAATGTTAAAAAAAACGCGCAACAGCGCTTTCAGAGTCTTCTGCACCGACGACCGGCAAGGTCGGTTTTCGAATAAGCTGCCTGTAAACAAGATACTCGATTTCGTTGAATAATTGTACCAAATTCAAAATGACGATAAGGAATAAATTAGAAAACATACGTAAAATACCCTTCTTGCACTGCACCTGAAAAACGTGGGAGCCCCTCCCTCTCTCCCTCCCAACCACCCACTCACACGACAGATGGAAGGAAATATATTAATGCATGATACGCACAAATCTATGCTACCAACTTGCTGCAATATGCTGCGGGATGAAAAACTTATTTGAGCAATGAGATGCCCTATACGCAATCCAAAAATTTTAAATTGCAGGGAGCTGTAAACGGGAGTTTTCTTTTTTTCTTTTCTGAGAACGTCAATTGTACTGTATAACACCAACCGGAATAACCACTAGTAATAAAGTTAAATCCGCGATCGACTAAGTCTATCTACACGTATATTTATTCAATATTTTCTTGTGTCGTTACTTATCGTCATATTCAGGCGGCTTCTACCGTCTATGAAGTAAGGCGAGTGAGAGGAGGGATAGCCAAAAAAGCATTTCATATTGTCGAGCTAAGGAGAAGTAAAAACATTCCGCGTTGTAAATTTTGAAACATATCTATGCACGCACTGATCTTGAAGCAGTGTGTTGTACTGTCATTACACCTGCGGTGACAATGTGGTACGATGGTGGTTTCACTGGGACCCGCTGCAGCGTCTGACTGACCATGGCGTTCTGGACAAATCCGCCGATTTGATTTCTGGCTGAAATAGGTCATTGAGGTGGGAGTGAAATACAGAAAAGTTCGCCTGGTAAGAATGCGCAGCCCACCGCTGCGGTTCGTCCTTGGCGCATCATGCCCGAGTTACTTACCGGCAAAAAAAAAAGGAACACTAACTAAACGGCTAGCAGCTAAGTAGCTACATGAGGTCTCTCGTAGCCGGTGTGCTGCTTCGGGGAAGTTAAACCCGATCAACCGTTTGACCGCATGCTGGACGTCTTTTACTCAAGAGAGAGAGGAGGGGGGAATATAAGGAAGGCAGGAATGTTAACCAGTCAAGAGTCTGGTTGGCTACCCTACGCTGAGGGAAGGGAGGTCTTTTACCCAAACATATATTAACGTCCACTAGAGAGGGTACGTGATAACGCTCCCCGGGCATTGGAAACGCGCATCCAAAAATATCGGGCTTAGAACGTGTTCACGTAATGACGGCTTGCTATACAGGATAGTCTATATACTCGATATTTCCTGCACTGGCTGCCTAGGCCGTGTGCGGCGTCGACCAACGCTCTCCGGCAAAACCACTGTATCTCATAAATGCAGCGACAACTGCCCCTCAGCCCCTCGTGGTTTGTGAGTGAGTGAGTGAGTGAGTGAGTGAGTGAGTGAGTGAGTGAGTGAGTGAGTGAGTGAGTGAGTGAGTGAGTGAGTGAGTGAGTGAGTGAGTGAGTGAGTGAGTGAGTGAGTGAGTGAGTGAGTGAGTGAGTGAGTGAGTGAGTGAGTGAAGAAACTTTATTGCAGGTCCGGCGAGGACGCGAACTCGTCGCGCACCGGCTAGTCCCACGTCGGGACCGGCAGGTGTAGCCCACCGGCCCGGTCGCGGGCACGCCGGACGGCCAGGATTTGCTTTTCTAGAGCGGGGCTACGCAGAAGCGAGTCCCACTCCTCCTTGATGAACTTGGGGTATGTCGACCCGCACTCCCAGAGCATGTGAGGTAGAGTGGAGGCCTGGCCGCCGGACGGGCAGGCGTCGTCGCGATGCACGTCGGGGTAAGCCTCGTGGAGAGCGGACAGAAACGGATATGTGCTGGTCTGTAGAAGCCTAAGCGAAACGGCTTGCGCCCTATTCAACTTGGGGTGAGGGGGTGGAAGGACCCTTCTGGACATGTAGAAATATCTATTAATCTCGTTGTGAGTAGCGGGAGCGTCTCTGTGACAGAGAGGAGGGGAGTCTGTGCTCCTTATAGAGGAAGCGCGGTCGATGAGGTCACGCGCAGCCTCGTGAGTAGACTCATTGAGGTTCGGGGAGCATCCTCGACCGGCCCTACGTGAGCGGGAAACCAGTGAATTGAATTGTTTGTGAGAGCATATAGACTCGATCCGCTAAGAAGACGAACAGCTTCCTTGGCGATTCAACCCTTCTGAAAAGCCCTAACTGCCGTTTTGGAATCACTATAGATTTCGGACCCACAACCATCTAGCAGGGCGAGGGCGATGGCGACTTGCTCGGCGACTCCGGTGTCTGAAATGCGAATCGAGGCGCTATTGGAAATCTTGCCGCTCGAGTCGACCACAACGACAGCAAAGGTCTTCCCGTCACTGTGCTCCGCGGCGTCGACGAAGCTTGCTCTAATGTCGTGTTGCTTGATCTGTTTGAGGATGGCTGCTGGTCTGGCCTTGCGTCTGCCCTCGTTGTGGACTGGATGGACGTTTCGGGGTACAGGGGCCACTACGAACTTGTCTCGAATGCACCTAAGAGTCAGGGTACTGACCATCGGAAATTCTGCAGGGTGGTAACCCAGCTCTTCGAGGATGCGTTTACCTGCCGCTGTGGTGGTCAGGCGACTGAGTTGCGCGCGTTCTTGGGCTTCGGCAATCTCCTCGGCGGTGTTATGTACCTCCAGCTTCAGGAGATCCTCGGTATGGGTGCTGATGGGTAGCCCAAGAGCCCTCTTGACTACTTTGTGGATGAGAACGTTGAGCTTGTCTCACTCCGCTCTGAGCCAGTTGTGCATAGAAATCTTGTACGTGAGGTGGCAGAGTACGAAGGCATTGATCAGCCTGAGAAGATTGTTTTCCTTCATGCCTCGATGGCGGTTTGCGATTCTGCGAACGAGGCGGAAAGCGTTGTTCGTCTTTGCGATGACCTTGCGGAGAGCAGTTCCGTTCCCGCCGTTGAATTCGACAAACATGCCCAGGACCCGAATAACGTCGACCCTGGCTATCACCCCCCGTCCCAAGTGCGAAGTCTGATGCTGCTTTCGGAGACTGGCTTCCAATCTTTGGGTCTGCCTGCCTTTTCTTTTCTGTAAAGCAGGAGCTCCGACTTGGCGGAGGAGCATCGAAGTCCGGTGGGGTGGAGATACTCCTCGATCATGTCGATCGCCTCCTGCATCGCTTCTTCAACTCTGCCCTCACAGCCGCCGGAGCACCATATGGGGAAGTCATCGGCGTAGATGGTGTGCTTGACGTCCTCGACGCGCGCCAACCTCTCGGAAAGACCAATCATACAGATGTTAAACAGTGTTGGGGAGATAACGGGAGATGACTCGTGGTTTGTGCCAAGAGAAACGTATTTGAACTGCATGTGCCTGGTGCGCCGCGTTACATCTACTCTCCGTGTGACATCAGGCGGAAAGATTGGTAGTATGGCGTCTCTGACAAAGCTAGTCTGTCCTAGCTTACCCTTCTTTCTCTTGCGTGTACAAGCGTACAAGTGTACACGGTGCGCGTTTCCAGCTCTACGCTGCTGGCCCACGCCAGGGGACGCACGGAACCTGGTGTCGTAGTCGCGTAGATCAATGGTGACATTTACTAAAAGTCGCCTTTCGCTTCTGTTCGAAGATCAATGGGCAAGTTGTTGAACGGGAGGATGGCGCCGTGGTAGCCTGGTTGGTAAGCACGGCAGGCGCATTGCGGAAGATGTGGGTTTGGCTCCCATTTTCAGCATGATATATTTCTGCCCCATTTATGTATATTTACTGTATTAGTTCTACATTTCAAATAAACACATAACAACTCATTTCTCCTATGGCTTATCTCTCTTCATTGTCTAGTTGATGTTGACTGACAAAAATTTAGCCGCTCTGCTATGTTTAGTTTCGTCTCTTATTCAGGTAGTGATAATATAGACTTCCTTGTAAATAGCACGGTTTTGAAAAAAAGAAACCTAAGTATCCACAGTTTTGTCAGCCTTTAGGCTTAGTAACACCAGCTTTGGCCAGCAGCCCAGTGAAACTCTGCAGAAATTGCCTTTCGTATAGGTAATTAACTGTTTCGTTAACTGAATCGCTTCTTCGAATAACTAAAAAAGTTAGGTCCACTGACACGTATGTGAAAGCGAACTTGTACTTGTGCCAATGAAGCACTCACTTTTCTCTATAAGAGCCTAAGATAAATGACCAAGAGAGCATGACAAGCATTGCAACTAACTGCTGCACGATGAACAAATGTATACGACCCCTACAGTATCGGTTTTCTTCAGATAATTCTCATATCTCCGTATCTCCCTGCAACTGAAACACATCTGCCTTGGTTTCCGAGGGAAAAGAATGGAGTGGTAACTTTCCACGCTAGTACAATCCGAATTTCATTTTTGTGTTTTGTAAAAGCACAAATTTCTTCGACTTTTATGAAAACGTTCAGGCAAAATTGTCAAGGCCCAGCCACTATATCATGAAGCTACGAGGGAAGCCCCCTTGTACGTTTTTCTTGGAATACTGCGCAGTCGTTCAATTATCTTTGCTTGTGCAGCAAGTTTCGTGCCTTTTCCTTGAGCGAGTTTTATACAGTTGCGAGGATAGGTGTCAACGAAATTCGCGCACGTTTCTTTACAGCGTCCTGCTTTCGTCAGATGTGTTCTAAATCTTTTCTCTACACAATAATCTTATAGTTTGCAGCTTCAGCGGGAAGAATTTTAGGAACCAAGGCAAGCTGAAACGAACACTTCACAGTATTAGTACCCTTATGTAATAAACCCCCATATACGGAGTCTTTAGGTGAATAAAGCGAAGTCAAATATACCGTACCCTGTGGAAACAAGCCTTCACTTTATCGGTCACGTTTTTTATAATGGCTGACAAGCCATCGCAGCGATATCGTGAAGACGTTTCTATCGGCGTGCACAACAAAGGAAGCAGAGCCCGACAAATGGAAAATGAAAAGAAAGTTCAATTGGCTCGTGATAATCGCGCGATTCTATTGGCTGCCATGCAAAGTACGCCGTATTGCAAGCCTTAGAGAATGACGACTTTCAGTCCCCATGAGAGTCCAATATATGCCCTCATGATGTGAGCTGCCAAGGTAGCTTCCGTTACTTACAGTAATTATCTTTGCAGCGTATAGTTACTGAAATGGCACGAATTACCTGGCCTTATCGGAGTGGCAGTGCATGCTGAACGGCAAGTGCGTCATCAAAGCTCCGGGCCTGGGCATCTTTTTCGGAGCGTCCGCGCCCATGAAGTCCAAGTACGGCGCCTGGAGCAGGAAGTCTGTCACGTTGTTCGGGGCGTTGCCACGGGAGAAGATGTTGCACACGATGTACTGTGTCCAGGTCGTGCCGCATTTTGGATAGCTGGCGATGAACACGTCATCGTCTCGTGGTCGGTAGTGCATCGCCGCCCGCACGTTCTTCTCGCGAAGGAAATCGTTGACCAGCAGGCCGTCGACTTCGATGAGCGACTCATCATTCATGTTGTCCTGCCGAAAAGAAAAATAATACGGACGAACACAGGCTGAGAGGAGAACGCACGCTTCTGCTTGTCACTTGAAGTATTTGACGTCAATTAACACAAGCTCTTGCTGATTCGTGTGCAAGGCTACAAGTGGTGCTTGTTTATGGTGCTTCACAAAAAGGTTCGACGCTTGTTGCACTGAGAGACGGGTACACACATCACCAGTAGATAGTCAAAAGACACAGACACGACGAAACACTGATGAATAATGCATCTCGCTTATGAGTACCTAGCTTCGATGTCCCCTACACTATCCGAATTATTTTCGTTAAGGACCAAACGGCATAGATCAGTAAGACTGATCAGCCACTGTTCGTGACCATATTTTAGGGCACCCAGTATGCTTGACGCATCATTCAAGGTCTTTAATGGAGTCTGGTTTTTGAATATGTATACCACATGAAATGATATTCCATTTATCAATCGATCAGCGAAGATATCATCACTCAATAAGTAACTTAATCGGTCAGTGAATTGAGAAAGAGGAGAGAGGTAGTAATATCGCGAGAAGTAGATCCAAGCAAATAACATAAACTCAGAAGGACGTTTTCTTTTTAGCGCTCGAAAAAAGATGAGAAACTTGCCTTTGTTGTGTATACGAAATCTGAAGTCGTGCACAGTATATTTCCCGGCGTATTCGGCAAAATACCGATAGGTGTATCTTGACGCAGCCCTTTATCTAGTCAGGCGAGCTCATCTCGTGGAATAAGAATATGGCGTCGAATAGGGAACTTCGACGTATGTGCGCATCGCTCACTTTAAAGGCGAATGTCCTTTCGAACGGCCACCCTGGAGTTTAAAGCTTTTTTTTTATTTTGTCCATCGAGCTATCCGGCAGTGAACGGAAGTTCAGCTGTTTCGACTAAAGCAGAACTACTGGCGACGCTCTTTCCTGTCGTTAAGAGTTACTTGCCGTTTGCCACGAGCACATAGTTATGAGCACATAGCGCGTCCAATTTCCGAGACAGTTCGGCGATTCCGACGTTTGTAGGTCTACTGATATGCGTCGGTGTAGAAAAGACGGGTTGGTTGCTGGTGAATTGTCATGGCGTGGATATGTTTGGCACGATGCACAAGGCTGCGCCCTGTTTTCTAACGTCTTACTTTTATTTGCGTTACCGCACGTTAAACTAAAAGCCTAGAAGAGACGCGCACCGTAAGGTCCCGCATAGTTTCTTGTGTTTAACGTACCTAAGACAAAGAACGTTATTCTAAACCTGCCTAATATCTTGGTTACCCTCGGTTATTATAACGTCCGTGCATATTGGACTGTTCTCTCTGAGTCGAATCATATGAAGTGACATCAAAATACTTGGTACTTGTATGCGTATACTGAAGCTGTGGGATAGTGCCACGTAGTTTTCCACAGCCAAAAAAACGGCAGCAATTGTTAAAGCACAAAAACGATATGTGCTCTTTGTTTACAACATTACTCCGAGCGCTGGTCCAAAATCTTTAGTCGATCCTATCTTCACTGGTGCTCAAATGGCTTGCATTTGGAGGCTTTCATAAGGTTAATTATTCTTAATAAGGCCGGTGAATTAGGACGCATCAGCCTACTCGATGTAAATGCCACACTTATACAAAATGAAACCTACGCGATCGAGGAAGTAAATGAATGAATTATTCAAGAATCATTTAAGATTATTCAAGAATCAAGTAAAGAATCAAGTAAAAGCTGCATATTGCTGCTTGACAGAACTCCGGCCACCAGTCAATACGGCTACAAGGTGCGACATGGTTTGACCCGACAGGAAGTAACAACACGCGAGAACGGAAGACACTAGAGAAACCCGCAATAAAATAGTGCGAATACAAAATCTCAATTGTATGTATCGCTTACGGAAGTACGAAAAATACGAGCAACTGTTTACTTAAAGAAATACAACAATAAAATTCGTGAACAATCATCAGTGCATTCCACCGAAAATAAAACTGGTTTCAGCGTCTACACTATGATTCATGTCTGCATAGCGTTGCAGAAGCAGGTGGCTTTTTCACGAGTTCGGTTTCATTTGCGACATTTAAAGTGGAGACCGCAGCACAGAACGGGAGGAGGAGGAAAGAACTTTATTGTGTGCCCTGCGAGTTGGTGGGGAGGGCCAAAGGCCCCGCTTAGGTGACGGCCAGGAGTTCTTGGGTCCTGGCGGCATCCTCGGCCCGCTGGACGGCCCATAGTTGATCTTCGAGGGCGGGGCTCAGCAGCGCGGCTTCCCAGCGCGTGCGAAGGCTGCTGCTAGAGGCCGCGTTTTCTTTATTGTTATTTATCCCTCGGCATTCCCATAATATATGCTCCAGGGTGGCTCTGGATTCACATGTTTTGCATTTGTCCGTAGGATATACATCCGGATATATGATGTGCGAGAGCGCAGGATTCGGATACGTCCTAGTTTGTAACTGCCGCCATGCAAATGGGCTCTCTTTTTTTTCGGCGTTTGGTACAGTACGTCGTTTTCTCGACAACAGCGCTTGAACACCAGCTGCAGGCGGCTGAAACGGCCCTCTGGATATGACGAGAGGGTACATCTATCCATCGTATAGTCAGTCTGCGATTTAGGGCTGCGATTTGTTCTAAAGCACAGTTCATTTATGTAATCCTGCAGAGTACATCTATAACTTCCAGTGCCTTGCCAGCATTTTATACTATGGCAGAAAACCTTGAGGTCAGTATTTTTAGAACTTTCATAGTACTGGCATAATCATACTGTCTTCATCACGCTTGATTTCAACCGAGATTATGTGGTAGGGAGAAAGCCAGATGCGCTTACATCCACATCCCTTATGAGACTAAGTTAACCTTGGTGAAATTTGTTCGCAGTCTACGATAAAAATTCAGCATCAAAAGGATTCCATTTTTTTATACCGTGAGCCGAATGTATGCTTCTGATTTCATTTAAACGTGCAGAGGTTTCCTAAGTATTATTTTCTTTTCGACAAAGCGCGAATTAGATTCAGTGAATCAGAGTGCGACCATGACGGGAGAATACAAAACTAGTCCGTGAAGCAAGCTTCTCTGGAGGTGACTGATCGTGTAGCAACAATGCTCCCAACCTACGCTGTTTTTCAAGTACATTGAAAGCAGTGCTAGTGTAGGCGTAAAGAAACTGCTGCCTAGTTAGATATGAAAATGGTAACCAGGTACCCAAGATTAAACCTGGGCACGTTCACTCCTCATTGTTAACGAATGTGAAAAAAACAACTTCAAATATTAGCAACGGCAAAAGAAAGAAATGAAGGCGCGATTATACAGGTCGCGCTTCACCAACTGCATCAGTTGTGCACGGGTTTTTTTTATCATGTGCTGGGTCAGACTTCCGCTGTGTGCAGTGCAGCTGCCAAACTTGGACTCCACGAGTGTAGATTTTAGGCTAGTTGGTTCGTTGCGTCATTTGAAGTTATAGCGCTGGATTGACGCTGATTGACACGATAGTTCGGGCACGTCCTGTCGTCTTTCTTGTCTGTGTCAGTCCAGCGCTATGACTTCAATTATTCGACTCCATCGTCGCTGGCTTAGTCAGTACGCCATGTGTTTGTGCTATCGCTATCAATTTGGCACTTTTTATTGCGAAATGTACGGTCCCTTATCCATATTGAGAGCTCCTGCGTGAACATTTGCTTCTGTGGGCTCAGGGCCGCAAATTTGGAATACCAGGTGGTCTTGTCTCTCGATAGACACGCGCGACATATTCCTTTGTTCTTCCATTGACGTCATTCCTACCTGACAAGGAAATGCGGTCAAATCATGAACGATAAAGAATTTCGACGCCTCCCGGACCCTCCTGGACACCTCCCGGTCCCCAGCCGAGTTTTCTTGGAGCGCCGTCGAAGACAGCCACCGCTTCATCAGCGCCATCGCCGACTCTGCCCATTTACCGCACGCGGAAAACTGGACCCTCGACTTCAACTGGGAAACACCATCAGCAGCAACATCACTCGGCAAGCCACCTATAAAGGACCAGCAATCACCTCACACAATCTGTGGGCTCGGCAGCTGTGCCACGGCACGGTTATCAAATCTGGCTCTCTTCATCATGCAGGTTGGTGATCCGGTCAGTCTATTTACTAAAAAATCCAGTAATTATTTCCTGATACAGCTGCCGAGCCCGAAGTGTTTGACCGCTATTTGTGCCGAATGTTGTCATAATGTACGGTCCCTATTACTCCTTGCTGGTGATGTTGAAACTAACCCTGGACCAGACAAATTGGATGTCGTTCTGGCTGAATTGAAAAAGCTGTCTGATGGCCAGGCAACACTAATCTCTGACTTGCAAGATATAAAAGGACGTATGCTTTCAATCGACAGAGCGATATCCGATTTCAATACCCGCCTCACTGAACTCGAAGAACGTTTCCAGAATCTGTCCACAGTTACATCAGACGTTGAAACCATTCAGTCAACAGTTAGCCAGACAGCTCTTTTGGTTCAAGACTTGCAGCTTCGTCTTGACGATTCCGAAAACCGCTCCCGCAGGAACAATCTAATTTTCTACGGTCTGCCTGACTCATCCCCCCGTGAAACATATGCCGAGTCTGAAAAAATTATCACTGATCATTGCTTAAAACACCTGGAAATAGCCCTGGATCCCAAAGATATAGAGCGTGCCCACCGGCTCGGCCGTCATACCCCAAACCATCTGCGCCCTATCATTGTCAAATTCATATCATCCAAGGCAAAAGAAACCATTCTATCTAATGGGCCCAAATTTAAAGGAACGAAATTCAGTGTAGGCGAAGATTATACCCGCCGCGTCCAAAATATTCGAAAGCACTTGGTTGCATTTGCAAAAGAAACAACTAATAAATTCTCGCTCCGCTATAAGACGCTTCATATCGGGCCCAAGCGCTACTTCTTCGACGAAACGACTAACACAGTGAAGGAATTCGCATAGCAGATAACTTTTCGGCGCCGGTCCCCACAATGCCCTCTATCAGCTTGTCATCCTAGAACCAACTCCCGAACCACCCTTTGCCTTTCCGTCATTTTCACCAATATACGCAGCTTCCTTCCCAAACGAGACCTTGTATCTAACCTTGTATCGTCGTCCGGAAGCAACATACTTGTACTAACAGAAACGTGGCTCAACGAAAACATCAGTGATTCCGAAGTTCTGCATGATTTGCCAAATTTTCGCCTCTTTCGCAACGACCGCGAAGGTTCTCGAGGGGGCGGTGTTTTAGTCGCCGTTAATCGAGAACTACCATTCTCGCTTGTCAACATCACATCTCACCTTGAAATTATGTGGCTCATTTGCCGCACTGCGCCAATAACAACACTAATTGGCGTCTGCTATCGACCGCCACATAATAGCCCTGACTTCCCCCGTGAGTTTAACAGTGTTTTGCTACAATTAACAACTAGGTATCCTAGTGCACGAATTATTCTTTTCGGCGACTTTAACTACCCTTCTATAAACTGGCACCAACCTCACGTAACCGTTTCTCAAGAGCCTCGAGAATTTGTCGACGTATGTCTCAATTTTAATCTTTCACAGCTAATAACTGAGCCAACACGCATCACCGAGACTTCACAAAACACTCTTGATCTCATTCTAACTAGTCATCCTGAGACCTTAGCTTCTATTACTTACCTAAGGGAAATCAGTGACCATAAAGTTATTCACGCCTCATTTAACATTACTCCCGTTCAAAGGAAAGTGTCCAAAAAAACAATAAAGCTTTACGATAAGGCCGACTACGTAGCAATAAATAATGAATTAAACTCGCGCTTACCCACTTTTGAACTTCACTTCCATCAGCATACAGTCGACGAAAACTGGTCAATCTTCAAGCACAAAATTAGCGATCTAACGAGCAGATACATTCCAAAGTGCACTATCAACTCTGATTCCCAAAATCCTTGGTTCAATAAAACGCTCAAAAGACTAAAAAATAAAAAACAGCGGCTGTACCGTGCAGCTAAACTTAGACCCAGCTCTTCTGCATGGGAAAAATACTACAGCGCTGAAGATGCGTACTTGGCAGCAGTGAAAAGCGCGAAACGTTTCTTTCTTCATAACGACTTACCCAAAATGATAACAACTAACCCGAGAAAATTTTGGAACGTAATAAATCCCCAGCAATCGCACGACATCACCCTTACTAATGATAACGGCGACTCTGTTAGTGATGCTCAGTGTGCCAATATATTTAATACTGCCTTTTCATCAGTATTCACGAAAGAACCTGAAGATACATTCCTTTCACCACCCTCCATTACTGAACTAGCAATGCCAGCCATAATTTTTCATCCAAATGGCATCTCGTGCGCAATCGACAAATTGAAAATTTCAGCGTCAGCCGGAACGGACGAAATTAACACTAAGTTTCTCAAAAACACTAAGGACATTTCATCCAAGTTTTTATGCTTATTGTTTTCTCAGTCACTCGCCACAGGTATCATCCCAGGAGACTGGAAGATGGGGAAGGTCGTTCCTGTTTTCAAATCAGGTAACAGAGACTCTCCACTCAACTATCGCCCCATTTCCCTAACTAGCATCCCTTGTAAACTAATGGAACACGTCATCTACTCCCAGATAATGCAGCATCTAGACTCTATAAATTTTTTCACTCCATCCCAACATGGATTTAGAAAAGGCTTATCATGTGAGACACAGCTTGCCATCTTTCTTCACGACGTTCATTCCAACCTTGATGCTAACGTACAAACTGACGCCATCTTTTTAGACTTCGCCAAAGCATTCGATAAGGTACCTCATCAACGTCTACTCTTAAAACTTTCCACACTAAACTTGCATCGAGAAATTATTGCATGGTTAAAAGAATTCCTCACACATCGTTCACAGTCCGTTACTATTAACAACTACTCCTCTAACCGTCTACCAGTAACATCGGGCGTTCCTCTGGGAACTGTCCTTGGCCCCCTGCTATTCTTAATTTATATTAATGATCTACCACAAAATTTATCATGTCATGTCCGTCTGTTCGCCGATGATTGCGTTATTTATGCCCCAATTACTAATACCGCTGATCAAGAATCCCTTCTGGACAATCTTAACCGCATTCAATCATGGTGCAATCACTGGTTGATGACGCTTAATCCCAATAAGTGCAAACTCATGTCTTTTCATCGTCGTCACAACCCGCATTTATTTACATACAAGATTTCCGATTCCCCTGTCCAATTTGTTTCGTCCTATACTTACCTCGGTATCACTATCAGCAATGACTTATCATGGCGCGAGCACGTAACAAAGCTAATATCATCTGCGAATAAAAAACTAGGCTTTCTTAAACGTCATCTTCACGACGCCCCTCAAAATGTAAAGCTACTTGCTTATAAATCATTAATCAGGCCAAAACTTGAGTATGCATCCGCCATCTGGAATCCACAGCAAGCTTACCTCATCGACTCATTAGAAGCTGTGCAAAACAGAGCCGCCCGTTTCATTCACCGCTCATACTCACCCTATATCAGTGTTTCATCTCTCAAGCTACATTCCCAATTATGCAGTCTTTCCCTCCGTCGCCGTATTTCTAGCCTGTGCCTATTTCACAAATTTTATTGTTCCCAGCTCAGACAGCAGCCATACATCTGCGCACCGCCATCACGCACGTCTCGCCGAATTGGTCATCCGCTGAAAGTCTCACGCCAACGTGCCCGTACGACTACATTTTCCCAGTCATTCTTCCTCCGAACAGCAAGCGACTGGAACGACCTTCCCCATGAAATTGTAGCCATCACCTGTCCATCAACCTTCCTAGAAAAAGTTACATCCCACCTGTCATCATGAAAAAAAAATGTTTTACTTTTTCACGTTAAACCCACCCCTTATGTAAAACCCCCTGCAGGGGGTCTTTAAGGAAATAAAAATGAAAAAAAAAAAAAAAGATAGTGGTTTCGATCATAAAATACTTCAGCTGCTCGTGGGTAGGTTTTGGGGTACAAGTAATTTTTCTTGACTATTATTAATAACGCGAAAGATTAACTGTGCAATGGATGTTGAAAACGCTGCATTGATTCTTCGGTACTTTTCTAACAAGGTGATACGAACGCCCATTCAGCTGACTGACGCAAAGCACCAATTTCAAGTTTTGTTCAAAAGTGGTGCTTCACCGTACTTTCAATGCTAACGTGCATCAGCATATGCAACCCCGTGACGAAGCCTTGGCAATGGCAGCTCTGGGAACATTTCCCTAAGCCACCTATGTGAGCAAGTCATTGCACACGGCCAAGACGTGTTCCTCTTTGTTTTCGTTGAACCGAATATATTGATTTCCTCGAAAAATGCAGCCCCTCGTCTACGATAGAAGATCAATAGCCAGCTCCTTATTACTTACTTGCGCATCTCAATTCACTGCTGCCCATAGTTTGTTCCTTATCTGATTTCCTGCAGTGTAGTGCATAGCGAGGACAGATTGGTCAAGTGAATGCTGAAATCTTTAACAACAAACAAACATACCGGGGAAGAGGATAGTACCGTAAAAGTGGACATCGAAACGACCATAAAAAACTAGCACGACCACAGATCTCCATTCACAGAACAAGATTTTTTATCATACCATGGATTAAAAAGTACTGAAATACACGGACGATGAGGGAAACGAGAACAAGGAAACGTTCCGACAAGTGGACTTGTCTTTTTCAAGGCGACATATGCTTTCCTTGGCACAGTATATATATATATATATATATATATATATATATATATATATATATATATATATATATATATATATATATATATATATATATATATATATATATATATATATATATATATATATATATGTGTGTGTGTGTGTGTGTGTGTGTGTGTGTGTGTGTAGGTAGGGTTCTTCTAAAGGGGAGAGGAGGTAAGGCGGGTGGGTGCAGCAAGGAGCGCAAGTGTTAGCGGCGAGGGTGCAGAATTAAGAATAAAGGAGTATTGCGCTTTTGTTTTGTTTTCGCTGTCTTTCCTTTTTTCCTTTTATTTATTTATTCATTCCAATTCCGTATTTTCTCTATATTTTTTTTTCACGAGCACCGGTTTCTGCCGCTCCTTCTATTATCTCTTTCGGAGACACGTTAGCCCACGGCCACCAGCGAAGCTGGTAATAGAGGTGTGCTGTGCACACCGTTTACACGTGGCTGACAGACGGCCATGTCACCGGCCTTGTGCACAGCACTCCTTAGCCTCAATTCCACACCCTCGCTGCCAACATGCCTTCACTCTTTGCTGCACCCACCCGCCTTACCCCCTCTCTCCTTTAGAGCAACCCTACCTATATATACTGTGCCGAGGAAAGCATATGTCACCTTGAAAAAGACAAGTCCACTTGTCGAAACGTTGGCTACCGCTTTCACTTTGTTCTCGTTTTGCTCATCGTCTTGAATATCCATCTCCCGCCTTCCCCTCGTTTTCCCTGGAATACAAGGAGGCATGCGAGGGATATGAGAAACCTCACGCTTCCACAGAGATACTTCCAGTTAATAGAAATCTCAGTTTTGTGGTTTCGACCACACTGGGAAAACCTTATTTTGCTACTACGTTTCATTAAAGTCTGTGCTCGCGCCCAAGCTCTCATTCTCATTTTTGTAAACGTCACTTCCCGATGTTTGCATCAAACACGTTTATTTTTTTTTCGATTGCCTTACTTATATCAAATCATGCCAGAAACACGGGCGTAAACAAGGTGCAGTGTATAATGGAAGTCGCGCTCTTCGTGCGCAAAATCGCCCTCGTGTCAAAACCCAATTGTGAATACTCCTATGCAGCTACGACAAACTCGTACAATGTGCTGGTGGCATAGACTTTTGGCAGTGCTGTTTGGATGCCAGTTTTCTTTTTAGTTAGGGGGTAAAAAGTAGCTCGTGACAATTACCAAACCAACAGATGCTCTAAACAGAAAGGAAAGCGATTTGCAGATCACTAGAAAACAGAAATTGAAGCACATTTCAAGAAGATTCAGCGGGCACTTGAAATACCGCGCATTGCTTCGTTTGTATTTTCGGAAGCACTATGCCCTGAAGAAAAAGGAAATATTCCGTGAACGCTTCAATCTTCAGGCAGATTTTGCGTGACATGTGGTAATAGAAAAAAAAATGTTACGTAAACATTCTTAATCTTGTGTTATGCCATATACTAACGCGTCCCAGTATGACAGTATATGCCTGGTCTTTACAGGTCGACTGGTGCAGTACGTGCTTTAGATTTCATCATTGTCAGTCTCTGCGTATAACATGCGCATTCTGTTCATTCGCCGTGTGTGCGTGTGCGCGTGTGCGTGCGTGTGTGTGTGTGTGTGTGTGCGTGCGTGCGTGCGTGTGTGTCTGTGTGTGTGTGTGTGTGTGTGTGTGTGTGTGTGTGTGTGTGTGTGTGTGTGTGTGTGTGTGTGTGTGTGTGTGTGCGTGCGTGCGTGTGTGTGTGTGTGTGTGTGCGAGCATGCGTGTGTGTGTGTGTGTGTGTGTGTGCGTGCGTGCGTGTGTGTGTGTGTGTGTGTGTGTGTGTGTGTGTGTGTGTGTGTGTGTGTGTGTGTGTGTGTGTGTGTGTGTGTGTGTGTGTGTGTGTGTGTGTGTGTGTTCAACAACGTGGTCATTGGCGTTGAGCTTAACCGATTCGGTTATTCAAGTTCAATTTCAAGACTCTAGTTCAACCTGAACTTTCACGTCACTGTGCCTTCACAGGTAACAATAAAAACGGCCGTGGCTTAGCTTGGTTAAGCCTGGTGATTGCGAAGCAATAGTGTGTTATTCTCGGACCAGCTGGTAGTATGGCTGGTGGTAGTCTTGGGTTATGCTAGTGTTACGGCTTACAGTGAATCATCTAAGCACCAGCACGTCCAGGTACATCTCGGACTTGAGCACGCCGTTGGCGAACGCCCGTATCGAGCTGAAGGACGAGAGGTCCATGTAGCGCATGACGACGTTCTCGATGCTCGACACCCGCCGAACGTCGGCGGCTACGAGGAGGCCGCTGCTGATGTCGCGACACGCGAGGATGACTCGGGCGCCGCGCCGCGCCCCTGGTGAGAGGAGCGGGAGTTAGGCCGCCGTTGGTGGCTACCGCCTCGCCTAGCGACGGCATGAGATGGGGCCCCGTTTTTACACAGCTGGTGTCACTCTAGATCACGTGGTGTGACGTCACGCAGCGAGGTCACGCTAAAGGTCAATGGTGCCTACCACCGCCTCGCCACGGAACAGGCTGAAGTGCGACCTAAAGTAGTATTGCTTTGCAATAAACAAAACGAGCCGCGGAAGCGAAACGAGCACGGTGCAGTGGTCTACCACGAAATCGACGGCTATTTCGTGTGCGCTGGATTCGCCGACCAGTGCTTCCGTGAGGCGCTCAGCTACGAGCCGCATCCAGGCCACATATTCATCGTAAGCAATTCCAGGTGCGCAACGACATGGATGCAGCACACAGTGTACGACATGCTCAACGACCGGCCGCCACCGAGGGACCTTCTCGAACAGAGTGCCGCCATGCCGTTCCTCGAGCTTCAAGGCGCTGAATCTGCGGAAGCCATGCCTCGACGTGGAGCCATTGAGACTCACATGCCGTTTCACTTGCATCCCTTCTCGACGGAGGCGAAGCATGATGCCGTTTCATCTCCTTTCTGCTATATGCGCGATGCAATACACTTACTATGTGGGAAGTACAGTACACCCGCAGAGATGGCCAAACACGCAACAATAAAGCACTTCCTTTTTTCTTCCTGATGATGTTACATGACCTCGCAGAAAACATTTAAAAAAAATATGAGTAGGGATCTTTTACGCGGAAATTCAATCCTCTGCGATATAAGCGTGCAGAATAATGTTTTATAGCTGTTATGTTAAATACTGGTAAAAGCATTAAATTCAATTATTTACCTAATGATAGTTATCCCATGAGAAAAAAGGCAAAGGGGTTCGATGGTTCGATAGCTTTCGTAGTCTTTATGAAAGAAGTGCAATGTGAATTGGCGTCTGTGAAATCGATCATCCACTTTTCAGGACAGTTTTTATGGATTGCGGATTGGTTAAAACTGGATCAGTCTATGAAACGAGTGTATCCCGTGACTGAAAATTGCGAGAACAAATATGACGCACTAAAAGCATACTTAAAAAGCATAGGCCAATTAAATACCATTTGTTTTTTTTTTATCTTTACAGTATAATAAAAAAGAAATTAAGCACCCTCTTCAATAAAAACCGAATAGGCCAAGAACAAGTTCTATGAGTAATTTCTTTTGTCTATCAGGTAGGTTTCTCTGAGCGGCAGGAATTACCTGCATAAAAAATGCAATTCCAAGACAAGAAACTCAGACTTATGCAGTTCATCGTCCAATCCCCGCACAGCTATTTCGGCCCATACCGGCGCCTGTCTTCGCTACCTTCCCTATTTGACTCTCGCTGCCACTTCCCTAAAAAGGGACCGCTCGCCGATGAATCGGCAACAGTTCACGCAAAGTGAACTAATTGGTGCTTCAGCTAGTCATCTTTGGACGTATGTTTCAATTGCGAAATTCCTAGTTGAGCCGTAGTAATCAGTCGACTCAGCAGAAATCGTAGAACTATAGTGCCACTTCCGAGAAATCCGTCCTTAAAATGTGCTACGAAATACACTCTCATTCACCTTAACAGCTTCACAAAAGTGTCCTTCTGGCAGTTTGCGGTGGCACTTAACTGCGACTCAAATCGCAGTAAATCCATTAGTGGATAGATACCGTGCAGGTCGTGCCAACCTTGGGATTTCGGCGATGCAGCCTCGACTTCACTACCTTGAAGCATAGCTGACAATAGCGATGATAGCAACCTTTACTACACGCGCGTATCATATTATTAAAAACCGCTACTTCAGTCTGCTTGTATTCAATTTTTATATAGCGACATGGATCCTAAATCGAATCACTTCCACGGTAATTACTGAACGTTTACCAAAGTGGGCACAATACTTTGCCGTGGAAGTACTCTACCTGTAATGTTGTCTACCTCTTAGATAATCCATGTGATCAAGCAGAACTACGCTATGGGATCAACGCATTTTTTTTATGAAGTCGAACCAACATGTGTGGTAAATAATACTTAGCGGTGTGTGGCTGGAAACAAGAAGTGCATGGTGACATAATTTATTGTTGTGCTAAGAATGTTTCGCCGTTTCAATGAGAAGCTCATGGCAAGAACTCCCTTCCTCGAGTTACTCGAACTCTCCTTCTAGAAAGCCACGAATTCCACGACCTACATATTATTATTGATTAAACAATTCATTGATTAGTTGAGTCTTCAAGTCGGACACCAAATACTACAGTAAGCGACTACAAATGGCACCGTAGGGCATCGGATTAACGTTTACCTACCAGCTGTGGTTCTTTCATCATCATCATCATCATCATTATCATCAGCCTGGTTACGCCCACTGCAGGGCAAAGGCCTCTCCCATACTTCTCCAACTGCCCCGGTCATGTACTAATTGTGGCCATGTTGACCCTCCAAACTTCCTGATCTCATCTGCCCACCTAACTTTCTGTCGCCCCCTGCTACGCTTCCCTTCCCTCGGAATCCAGTCCGTAACCCTTAATGACCATCGGTTATCTTCCCTCCTCATTACATGTCCTGCCCATGCCCATTTCTTTTTCTTTATTTCAACTAAGATGTCATTAACGCGCGTTTGTTCCCTCACCCAATCTGCTCCTTTCTTATCCCTTAACGTTACACCTATCATTCTTCTTTCCATAGCTCGTTGCGTCGTCCTCAATTTAAGAAGAACCCTTTTCGTAAGCCTCCAGGTTTCTGCCCCGTACGTGAGTACTGGTAAGACACAGCTGTTATACACTTTTCTCTTGAGGGATAATGGCAACCTGCTGTTCATAATCTGCGAATGCCTGCCAAACGCACCCCAGCCCATTCTTATTCTTCTGATTATTTCAGTCTCATGATCCGGATCAGCAGTCACTACCTGCCCTAAGTAGATGTATTCCCTTACCACTTCCAGTGCCTCGCTACCTATCGTAAACTGCTGTTCCCTTCCGAGACTGTTAAACATTACTTTAGTTTTCTGCAGATTAATTTTTAGTCCCACCCTTCTGCTCTGCCTCTCCAGGTCAGTGAGCATGCATTGCAGTTGGTCCCCTGAGTTACTAAGCAAGGCAATATCATCAGCGAAGCGCAAGTTACTAAGGTATTCTCCATTTACTCTTATCCCCAATTCTTCCCAATCCAGGTCTCTGAATACCTCCTGTAAACACGCTGTGAATAGCATTGGAAAGATCGTATCTCCCTGCCTGACGCCTTTCTTTATTAGGATTTTGTTGCTGTCTTTATGGAGGACTACAGTGGCTGTAGAGCCGCTATAGATATCTTTCAGTATGTTTACATACGGCTCGTCTACACCCTGATTCCGCAATGCCTCCATGACTGCTGAGGTTTCAACTGAATCAAACGCTTTCTCGTAATCAATGAAAGCTATATATAATGGTTGGTTATATTCAGCACATTTCTCTATCACCTGATTGATAGTGTGAATATGATCTATTGTTGAGTAGCCTTTACGGAATCCTGCCTGGTCCTTTCGTTGACAGAAGTCTAAGGTGTTCCTGATTCTATTTGCAATTACCTTAGTAAATACTTTGTAGGCAACGGACAGTAAGCTGATCAGTCTATAATTTTTCAAGTCTTTGGCGTCCCCTTTCTTATGGATTAGAATTATGTTAGCGTTCTTCCAGGATTCCGGTACGCTCGAGGTTATGAGGCATTGTGTATACAGGGTAGCCAGTTTTTCTAGAACAATCTGCCCACCGTCCTTCAACAAATCTGCTGTTACCTGATCCTCCCCAGCTGCATTCCCCCTTTGCATAGCTCCCAAGGCTTTCTTTACTTCTTCCTGCGTTACTTGTGGGATTTCGAATTCCTCTAGACTATTCTCTCTTCCATTATCATCGTGGGTGCCACTCGTACTGTATAAATCTCTATAGAACTCCTCAGCCACTTGAACTATCTCATCCATATTAGTAATGATATTGCCGGCTTTGTCTCTTAACGCATACATCTGATTCTTGCCAATTCCTAGTTTCTTCTTCACTGCTTTTAGGCTTCCTCCGTTCCTGAGAGCTTGTTCAATTCTATCCATATTATACTTCCTTATGTCAGCTGTCTTACGCTTGATGATTAGCTTCGAAAGTTCTGCCAGTTCTATTCTAGCTGTAGGGTTAGAGGCTTTCATAGATTGGCGTTTCTTGATCAGATCTTTCGTCTCCTGCGATAGCTTACTGGTATCCTGTCTAACGAAGTTACCGCCGACTTCTATTGCACACTCCTTAATGATGCCCACAAGATTGTCGTTCATTGCTTCAACACTAAGGTCCTCTTCCTGAATTAAGGCCGAATACCTGTTCTTCAGCTTGATCTGGAATTCCTCTATTTTCCCCTTTACCGCTAACTCATTGATGGGCTTCTTATGTACCAGTTTCTTCCGTTCCCTCCTCAGGTCTAGGCTAATTCGAGTTCTTACCATCCTGTGGTCACTGCAGCGTACCTTACCGAGCACGTCCACATCTTGTATGATGCCAGGGTTAGCGCAGAGTATGAAGTCTATTTCATTTCTAGTCTCGCCGTTCGGGCTCCTCCACGTCCACTTTCGGCTATCCCGCTTGCGGAAGAAGGTATTCATTATCCGCATATTATTCTGTTCCGCAAACTCTACTAATAACTCTCCCCTGCTATTCCTAGTGCCTATGCCATATTCCCCTACTGCCTTGTCTCCAGCCTGCTTCTTGCCTACCTTGGCATTGAAATCGCCCATCAGTATAGTGTATTTTGTTTTCACTCTACCCATCGCCGATTCCACGTCATCATAGAAGCTTTCGACTTCCTGGGCATCATGACTGGATGTAGGGGCGTAGGCCTGTACAACCTTCATTTTGTACCTCTTATTAGTTTCACGACAAGACATGCCACCCTCTCGTTAATGCTATAGAATTCCTGTATGTTACCAGCTATATTCTTATTAATCAGGAATCCTATTCCTAGTTCTCGTCTCTCCGCTAAGCCCCGGTAGCACAGGACCTGCCCGCTTCTGAGGACTGTATATGCTTCTTTTGGCCTCCTAACTTCACTGAGCCCTATTATATCCCATTTACTGCCCTCTAATTCTTCCATTCCAACAATTCTTCTTCCAACCACAGAATTAATTCTAATTCTGTGGTTCTTTAACGTGCACCTAAATTTACGCACGAGAGATCCATTTCATTTTCATCGTAATCTGTGTGCAGAAGCCGCGACGAGAAATCGAACACCCGATCTCGTAGCCTGCTATAGAATTCCGTACTCACTGAGCCAGGTTAATGTTTATACGCGCGAATGCTACTGGATATTTTAAACACACTTTTGCTTGCGCCCCTTTATTGCACAGCGTTTCGTTTGGTTTGTGGTTCAAGTCATTTAAATAAGTATCTATTTTCTTATAGTAGTCAAGGTTTCGACGAACGTTCGTCTTGTCAGGCATTGAAGTGAAAAAAGGTTTGCAGTCACTGACCAAATCAAACGAAGATAGAGACGTTTCGGAACCCGCACGGGTCCCTTGTTCACAATGAGGCGGCCAGGACGAATAGTAGTAGTAGTAGTAGTAGTAGTAGTAGCAGTAGTCGATGTCATTGCTCCAACACACACACTTTTACTTGTGCATTCACACCGCTGAATTATGAATATATTCCCAATGCGACCACTGAACACTGTATCCCATCGGAACACTGTATTAGCCACAGTTTAAATATTACTTCCAGCCCTGCTATTGCAGTTACCTGAATTAACCCCACCGAGTTCAACAATGTGGCAGCAGCCATACTTACCAGCCTGGCATTTCAGATCCAGGCTTTGATCTGTTACTGCATGGGTGCTAAGTCCTTCTACAAAGTTATGCAATAGAGGACTGATGCTCCATTTCTTACGCTGTAATTTATGCTTTACATTTTACTGAGCTAAAATTTAGGTAGCGTGAGCCTACCTGATGTGCCCTAGGTTCTTTTCGGAGGGACAAAGTTGAGGATCTTGCACTGTCTTCAGTCGGACGAGAAGAAATAGTGACGCCGACGCGACGACGGCATATTTTCGACGAAATGACAGCAGCGGTATTCCGAATTCACACGAGTATAAGCGTGACAAGGAGGGACTATTACGTGGGTGGTATGAAGTTCTGCATATCTTCTTTATGGACTGCATCTATATCTAGTGTGGTTATACTTAAGGTATCACTCATAAACGGATGCGGATTATCAGTTTTAGTGGGAGCCTTGAGTGGGGTGGAAATATAGAAGAAGCACGTCAAGTGTTCACAAACTTATTACTTTTGCGGTGAATACAAAAAAAAGAGTGACATACAATGCTGGCTTACATTATTTACCGTTATTATTGTCCTTTATGACACGGACAGCTTGTGCTGTGGAACAGACAAAGCAAACTAATGGCAATGCATTTTGCCTCTCATTATGTTCCGTACAAAAACGAGTATTTAGATTTTGCTGAGAATTACTTGCAAGCTTCTCGATGTACGGCAATGAACACGTTATTCGTAAAATATAATGCTGATTCTTTTCCCTCTGTGAGCAGTTGACGTCTGGCAAATAGCTTGAAATGACAGGAAAGCAGTGGCTTGTTGGGCGAGTGCCAGTCAATTTATTTCCGAGGGCAAGCATACAAATCTACGCAAATCATGGCTATGAACTGTAGGTACCAATGGACCGCAGCGCGTGAAGTTATTTGGCAACTACTACCGGCTCGGCGCCCGACAACTTAGGCTGCAGTCCAAAGAACATTTGAGATGCATTTAAGCTGCCACAACTCAAGCCGACATTAAAAAAGGTACTGAGGTATTGTAAATAAAAAAAAACTCAAAAAATTTGTTTACGCTGATCAAACACCTTTTCGAGACCCTGGTTCCACTTCTCCGGCGTGAACAAATAATCTTCGATCCATACAGCGGCAATACTTGAGACAATGAATTCCGCGTCTAGCCAAGCCACCAGTGGCGTTCTTCGGAGGTGCCTCACAGATTTCATGGTGCGGCTATGTAATGACAATATTTTTGTCCTTGTAAAGTACACAAAATATTATGCAGACATCTTTACTTTCGACACAATCTGCTCATTTTGGTTATACGTAAACTGGGAAGTAGATTCAAAAAAGCCTGCTAAAGCCTAAGACGCAGTGAGCGGCTGATGCGGGGACATAAAGGTGCTGTACCTACCTGTTTCTTTTTTTTTTTTTCTCGCGCCTCTTCTACTATACCTAACGTCAGCTCCCGCTAGTTCTCTGATTCGCACAAACATAAACTAGTGATCCAGCTTAATTTATGATTACCTGCTCAAGCTGCTTTTAGACATGTAGTCATTGAAGCGGCGACAGCCGTACCTTTTTTACGTGACCGTGTCAAGCGTAACATTTGTTGTTTTACTGATGGCCTTGTGTCATGTAAAATAACATTGTGGCTCGAAGGACATTGTGGTGGTATCAAACTACCGCCATCTGCATCTCTTTCTTGCTCGACCATTATTGATCACTTCTAGTAAGAATGGTCCTGTGATCTTGTGGCTTGAAGCTCATCGTGTCATTCACAGTTTGTTGCCGGACTCTTTTTCAACAGAATTTCTCAGTACTTAATCGACTGGTGCGCAGGCGTTGCTAACAAATTTGTGGGTTGTGAGCTGAGCGCTTCTCCCGTATATAGCTTGCAACTGTACCGCAGTGTCGGTCTCCTGGCTATGTTTTCTTTTTCTTAAGAAGAACGTACATGTGCACTCGTCGAGGTTTCAATCGCGTGTACAAGCGGGCTGATAGTTCGCCAAGTGGCTAAGCTATAAAGATCAGATGTATCAATCAATAAGGGACGTTGCTGGACATGTTGGTGCAGGTGTCTCTGGCCAAAATTTTGGGGCAGCAAAACAATCTGGAAGAGAGAACTGACATGAACAACCGAAGAGCCCATGTTCGTTTTCTCTTCAGCGTTTTATCGCGGTAGCAATCGTATGGACACAGCAAGCGCAATTTGACCGTCGCCGTCGCCGTGATGTTCTGTACAAAGTCCGCGGGCGATAACACCGTCGCCGCGCGTCGTATGCTGTATGTGCGAGTGAAAGCATCCGAGGGAGGCTCACGATCGCGACTCAATCTGGCGTGCGCGCACGCAGAAAGCGGAGAGCCAACGCGCCGTGTCCCGTCGCGCGAAGGGCCGTGGAGGGGGGGGGGGGGGGGGGCAAAACGACACAAAATCTCAAACGAAGCTGGAAATCTTTATTGATATTTAAATGGCACCGACGAGAAACACCGGCGGCGGCACGCCTACGTCTCGCTGCACACCTCTAGCAGCAACAGCGTGTTTCGCAAACCTGCGCAATGGAAACTGACGATGGCGGCTCAATCTCGCGCCCCATGTCTGGAGAAAAGCGGGTAGGCAGCGCGGGAGGGAGGGGGTGGCTTCAACTCCGTCAACAAGTGCGTAGTTTACAGGGTCGCGCGCACCCTATCTTGAAACGTATCTGCAGACGGCTCATACCTTTGTAAGCGCTGTGTTCTCGCCGCTATTGTATTCAAGCGATAGACTGCACCAACATCTCTGCGCTCCCTGCTGCTGCCGCACTTGTTCACACCGTAATTTTGAGCGCGAGTGTCCGCTTTTATCAAGTGTGATGTGTTCATGTTTGCTCGTGCACGCTTTGTAATTCGGTTAACAAACGAATGTTTCCAAGTTTATAAGGCCAATAAAACTAATATGCTTACTTCTATAGCTGCCTGCTAATTTGCTATCGCAATCGATGCTTCGATTTACTGTTTTTGTTTTTTTTTTGCTGTGCCAGAATTCAGGTCAAAAATATTATCTTCAAGTATTGGCATTTTTGGAATGGGCGCAGGGCCACGAAGATATGCATTTCATTTTCATTTGATTAGACGAGCACAAGCATGCTTTCTTAATGGGTTATTATATATATAAAAATACTCGATATCACCAGTTTTCTAAGCACAAAGTGCGTCGTGTAAACTAAACGGTATGCTTAACTAGCGCACTTAAATTTAAGCCACCCTGCAGGCGTGCTTTTGTTTCCCTCGAGGGGAAATGGCAAATTAACGAAGAAACGCAACTGCCACCAATGACAGTCCTTCCTATTAACGATAATCGAATCTGAGCAGGCAAGACCTGAAAAGGGGAATTAAGGAGTACAAACCGACCACCACAGGCGTCGGAAATACAGCCAGAGAAAGGAAGAATACACAATGAGCCCTTGTTTTAGAAGCCCCAGGAAGAAAAACAAAGAAAAGTTATTGAATGCGTTTGTGCTTACCGCTGTAAACAAGACAAAAAAAGATGTGCCCAACACTTTGTGGAATCGCTTGGACTGCAACGTAACGCTTTCCGCTTCTCTTGGGGTCTGCGAAGTTTACGATCAACTGAAGCCACCAAAAACAGCCAGCTTTCTAAATCGGATGGTTGGCGGAGCAACATAAGACCAACAAAAATAATTCGCTTCGCAAAATTTTGGTTGCCACGTGCAAGCCTCAGCGATTTGGAAGCACGGCTGGTACTGCAGTTGAACAGTGGTTAACTTTGAACGGGTAAACAGCTGCAGCTGGTCGCAAGCCAAGAACGCGAAGCCAAGGGCAACGGAAGCGTTGCTATTCACAGGCTGCGCGATAACATTATGTGCCATATTTTGGTTACTTTAGTCTGTAGACTATCAAAGCCAAAATGTTGGAATTTTGTTGAAGTTTGGAAATGTTGAAGTTTGGAAAAGTTGGAAATGTTGAAGTTTGAAACGATGAGGACAGTCTGCGCCTGCTAATGATTTCGGCGCTATATCGAAGTGAAATCGGCTCCACAATGAGCGCCACTGCACGCACAAGAAATATTTTCAGCTCAACTAAGCAGCGTGTTTAGTGCAAGCGAAGGCTGCTCACGATCCGCAGGTGCCTGTGCAACTCATTTGAACGCTACTTTGCATACGTGCGAAATATGCGAATAATTGTGAAGGCATCGCCTGCATACTGAAAACTTTTATATTGTATACTGTCAGCGAATAATGCACATAATGCATAATGTACGCGCAGACGGCAACAAAAAAAAATCTTTTCGGTCAAAGTCCGCACCTGCTGTCAAATATACAGCGAGTGAGGACTGTCTCATTTTTTT
The DNA here is from genome assembly GCF_023375885.2 of Dermacentor andersoni. NCBI lineage: Eukaryota > Metazoa > Arthropoda > Arachnida > Ixodida > Ixodidae > Dermacentor > Dermacentor andersoni. The sequence continues at coordinate 179,161,849 of NC_092815.1, read as the reverse complement.
TTTCTTTTTTAATGCAATTGATGCTTCAATGTGTCGGCGCCGCAAGAAACACTAAACTTGACAAAATGGCTACAAGTGCACATCATTCCACTCCTTTCGCATTAACTTTGTTCGCGACGGCTGATACTGACAATGGAACAAAACAATTATGCAAGTCTTCGACACAAGCCCATCGATTTTATGCCAGCTCTGGAACAGTCTTGTGTTTAACAATTGACCCCGATCTACTGTTTCCGATTTTTAGTTGCCATGACATAGACTTTTTCATTCGTGCTATTACTTTGGAGGAGGGCACAATCTGTATGGAATACTTTGTTCACCTATGCATTGTGGCACGCGCCCTCATTCGCGGGAGAACGTTGAAGATTTGATAAGATGTCCTACGTTTTCACTGCAATTATGTACTTTAAAGAAACAATCATGATCCTTGCCTATCGCTCATTAAAGCCCGGTATACATAGAGCGGACTTTCACGGCGAACATCGCCCGGCACTAATAATAGACGCCGATGGTTCGCTGGCATCGCTTAGTCAGTCAGTCAGTCAGTCAGTCAATAAACTTTATTAAGGTCGTAAGGAACTACTAAGTTGTAGTTGCGGGCCGCTCCCACGTTGGGGCCGGAAGACCACGGTCCTCCGCCCGTTTGCAGGTCCTTTGGACAGGCTTTAGTTGGTCCTGGGGATCGCCGCTTTTAAGGGCTTCTTCCCAGTCCTCTTGTTTATTAAAAGATGCGTTTTGTAACGCAGAGCATTGCCAGAGCGTGTGTGCTAACGAGCAATACTCTTCATTGCACTCGGGGCAGTGTGGGTCGATGTCCGGAGCAAAGCGGCTAAACATTCCTCTCGAAGGGAAAGATCCCGTTTGTAACATTCTCAATGTGGAAGGTTGAGGTCTAGTTAGCTGTGGGTGTGGCAGCGGGAATTGCCTGCGCCCAAGCTGATAGTGTTTAACTATTTCATTAAAAGAGAGTAGAGGATCAGAGTTATGCTCACAATCCCGACTGCTTAGCGTATCAGGACCATTGCGGAATGTTAGACCTCGCGCCTGGTCTAACATTCGGGTTGGGTTTGCTGGGATGTACATTGGTTCCCGTGTGCGCCGGGAACCATGCGATAGTGTGAACAGCATCAGGCGGTCTTTGCTTGATTATAGCCGCCGCCTCTTTCGAGATTAGGCCAGATAGGAAGACTCGTATGGCTGATCTCGAGTCAGTGTAGATGTAAGGCCGCGAGGGGTCATTCATAGCTAGCGCGATGGCAGCCTGTTCAGCCGCCGCTACCGTGGTGTGTCTTACCGAAGCTGCGTTAGCTGCGTTAAGAATTTTCCCGTGAGGATCAGCTACAACAGCTACAAATGAATCTGTGCGCCCATATTGGGCAGCACCTACATAGGTAGTTAATTGCAGGCTTTTGTGCGTAAAGTCAATGAGAGAGCGGGCTCGTGCCTTGCGGCCAGCTGCATTATATTGGGGGTGTGCATTCCGAGGGAAAGGGCTAACTTGAAAGGTTTCCCTAACGGTGTGAGAGAGCATGATGGCATTCTCGTCGACTGCCAAGGGGGCTAGACCTGCGGACATTAATATGCTTCTGCCTGCCTTCGAAGACGAGAGGCGGACGGTTTGGGCCGTTCTTTGTGCTTCGATTACCTCCGTCAGGGTATTCTGAACCCCTAATTGTAGGAGCTTCTCCGTGCTGGTGCTAGTGGGAATTCCCAGTATGTGTTTAATGCTTTTTCTCATCAGCGCATCAATTTTGGCCTCTCCGAGCGGGACCAGTTGAGCGCCGATGCTACGTAGTTTATGTGACTCATGAGGAACGCATGACACAGCCTAAGGAGATTGCTCTCACTGAGGCCGCCTCTGCGGTTCGAGACTCTTGTGCTTAATCGGATCATGTTTTACGTTTTTGCTTTGATGCGGACAGAAGTTTGATTGTTGCTTCCCTTTGCATTTAGGATCAGACCTAGAATCCTGACCGATTCGACTCTAGGGATCATCTGACCAGATTCAGCTTATAGGTTAATACCCCTGTCACACGGCAAATCTAATGTCATTTCCAACAAATGACATTTGTGCCATTAATGTCATTATCACAGCGCGCTGTCACACGGCGAAAACTAATGTCATTTGAAAATGATGACAATGACGATAGTAAAAAAAACACACGCCTCAAACCCACTTTTGTCCAACAATTATTTTCCAATATGCTAAATTCCACTAGAATATGTGATCGTTGCTTTCAAACCCTAGCGTTCGATCACTAACTTTTCGACATTGCTAACAAAGTCGAGTCAAGCCAAGCCAAAGCTAAGGCAAGCAACAGTGCGAAGAGAACGATAGGCGCGTCCGCTACATCTGCTGAAGTAGTACGAGAAGGGCAGTTGCATGTCATCGCCGTTCTGATGTGCATGCGGGATCCTAATATCCTAATTCTTGGCGCGTACCACAGGAAAACACGCGCATGCTTTTACGCCAAGTAAATTGAAGCGGCCGCGGCCGATGCTCCGGTGCGAACCAACACAACTGCTGCAGCGAAAGCTAAAGACGGTTGTCTGGTCACTGGACTGAGAGTAGTTTTCTGTATTTGCGCACGTGATGGACTTCAATGTCGTTAAAGCAATAATCAGGTAATAAAATTTATAGAACAATAGTGATTTTTTGTTAAAATGAAAAAGAAGCATGTACCCTTTGTGAAACACTGGTACTCTCATGGTGTCGAGGATACACATTCGGTTCCAAACGAATGCGAATGAGTTTGGCGAACTCATTCGTTTGTGAATGTCATTTTCGACGAATGTCATTACGTTTAACCGTGTGACAGCAAACAAGTGGCATTATCAGCGAATGTCATTTGTTGCAAATGACATTAGATTTGCCGTGTGACAGGGGTATAATAGGAATCTGTTCGAGAGGGGTAGTGTGCCTCTTGCCCCTGCGATCCGGTCTATAAAGCAGTAGTTCTGACTTTGAGGGTGATAGACAGAGTCCCGTCCCTTTTAAGTACTCTTCCGTAATATCCAAGGCCTCCTGAAGGGCACGCTCCACGGCCCCCTCGGACCCCCCACCGGTCCAAACGGTGATGTCGTCCGGTGATGTCGTCCTCGACCGTAGCCAGTTTTTCCGAGAGGCCTTTCATCGCTATATAGAAAATAAGGAGTGATATTACTGCACCCTGCGGAGCAGGGGCGTAGCCAGGGGGGGTTGGCTTATGGGGCTTCAGCCCCCCCCCCCCCCCGAAAGTTTTTCGGGCTGTCCATGCACGGCCAACCAAAGCAACCTCCGGCGTCAGAAATCATTCTGGATTTTGTCTAAAATGTTCTTTTCACACTCGAAAAGACATTTCACCGCGAACATTGCGAACTCGGGCTGGATTTCGCGGCAACGCCTATGCACCGGGAGTCACATAATGCAAGGAGCCCCATCCGAGCACCAAATTTCAAGGGTGTTTTGATGACGAACGGGCTCACCGCGACATGTCGCGGAGGCCGCGGAATCTACGGAGCGCATGGATGTCAATTCCGAAACTTTATGGGTATAAATTCTCATAAACGTTTGATGCGAAAAGTGCATTGACATTTCCAAAGTTGTGATTCAGATTTTCAATTGCGGAACATTGTGGGTTTAATGTAGTTATAAACATTTGACGCCAAAAATGCATTGACTTTAGTTCTAAAGTCTTACATCGGAACATACAACGAGACAAACCTAATGAACACACTATCAGGCAAGATAAACAAATAAATAATCAATCAATCAACTTGACAAAGCACGCAGCGAGGTCCGATGAGACGAAGCATTGTGGTGGTTCATTCGTGCCGTCATGTCACATAAAAAATATCAACATTTTTTTTCACCTACGCCAAAGCTTCCATGTCAAGACACTAAAGCCAGCCAAGGTAACTACGTTCTTATTTACTTTTTCTACTTTGACTTCTACAGGGGGGGAGGGGGGGAATGGATGAGCCGAAGATGGTGGCTAAGTCTTGTGCGCGCAAAGGAGAAAAGCGGGGAGCAAGCGCGCCGCCTTCCGTCGCGCGCGGTACATCGAGGAGAATGGATGGAATGGAAGCGGGATCTAGGATTCTGTGAATCTGTGATTGCGCAACATGTTCATTTGCCTTGTCTGACGCATTATCAACAGTGACTTTTTCTTAGATAGGTAGATTTATTGGATACTTATGCGTATACTTAAATATCTTGTTGCCAGATTTAGTGTACACGTGCAGTGAACTTTTTTCAGTGAACACTTTTTTGCCCTTTATCAAGCTGTATCTTCGCATTTGTATATATATTCAATTGTATCTTCGCATTTATAATGAACGAGGGTGAGCGAAATGAAAGTTAGCCTACCCACCCCACGCAATAATGGTTCGGTTCATTATCTGCGAGGCATGCGGGTAGCACACAGGCATCTCTCATTTACAAAAGTGACAGGCAGGTGGGAGGATAAATGTTCTTCAATGCACTCATACACTGGGTTGAACATGGTTGCGTGACGTAATGGATGCTCCAGAAGTTGATCAGCGTGGTGCCGTGAGGTTTTTGACAGCTGAAGGTGTTTCCCAAGAAGAAATTAGACGCCGTATGGCTGCCGTGTTCGTTGAACATTTCATTTCATTGGCCACTGTGAATCGTTGGAGTAAACGGTTCAAAGAAGGACGTCAAAGTTGCAAAGACGATCCAAACCGGGCCAAAGCCATCGTGCAATCACCCCCAACAACATTCCAAAGCTTGATGATCCGATGAGACAAGAACGAAGAATAAGCATCGATGAACTGGCAGAGCGTGTGGACATCAGTCACTGTTGGGTTCACGCCATAATTCATGGACATCTCGGTTATCGACTCTTGTGTGCGAAATGGATGCCCAAGATTTTGAACCACCACCAGACGACGGAGAAGTTCGGCGCTGCCTTGACTCATTTGATCCGGTATCATAATGAGGGTGACGACTTCTTGTCTGCAACTGTGATCGGGGACAGACCATTGTGCCACTAATATGAGCCTGAAACACGACGGCAAAGCTTACAGTGGAAACATTCGAATCCACCACCCCCAGAGAACGCAAAGGCCGTCATTGTCGCCGGAAAGGTGTTGTTGAGTTTTTTTTTTCTATCGTCAGGGGCCATTACTCATAGAATTTGCTGAATTTTGAGAGACTATCAATTATTTCCGATATTGTGACACGACGGATCGGCTGCGAATCTCAATCAAGAACAAACGACGTGGAAAATTGACGAATGGGGTCATCTTTTTCCACGACAATGCCCGTCCCCAGGTCGCTGATGTGGTTAATATAAAGCTGGCAAAGTTCAAGAGGGAAACGCTGCAACATCCGCCACACAGCTCAGAGCTGTCGCCTTGCGACTTCCACATGTTGGGGCTCAAAAAAACAGCTCAAGGGAACCAGATTCGTGTCGGACTATGACGTGAAAGAGTCGGTTGCAGGCTTTTTGAAGTAGCAACACAAGGAGCTTGATGAGACGGGAATCACGCGACTCGCTAGTCAATGGGAGAAATGTCTAAATGCTCATGAAGACTACTTTTAAATAAAGTACCCCGTTTGTCATGTATTCCCACTGGCTCATTTTCATTTCACTCGCCCTCGTATATTTTGCAGAACTACCGCTTTTTTATACGTGATCTCTGTTGCGACTAAATTTCGATGCAATTACTCACGACACACGACCGGACACACGACTGCTCCTGCGTAATGCATTCGAACAAATGACAACGTCACTGAGATTTTTCCCTGGCCGTTGCATATGTACAAGAATGTGAACAAGGTTATTGAATGACAAAGTTTCATTAACACATTTGTCATCAACTTGTTCATTTCATGGCCTTTACATTTTTCCTACCAGCGGCAAGCACTGCTATGCTGGTTTCAAACTGATATAGTTCTAAAGATCGTGGGATATTCTCTTCACTTATTAGATAGGCAAACAACATGGAAGCGTTAACATCAGGTATTCTGGGCACAATTTTTGGCACATACGAGTACATTCTTTTATGAAAAAATACATATTTTACTTGTTTTGACAGTGTGTAGCGTTCATGAATCCGTTTGCAGCATATTTGGCAATGACAATGTAATTATTATTCATGTATTTGAAACCTTGACGAATTGTTTAGGAGAAAGCTTTAGCTCGGGCCTTACTCCGACGCGGCCTATTCAAGTAGATGTAAAACGCAGAAACACTTTTCTGAGATAACTCCCCGATCGCTTTTCTTGGAATTTGTTGCACTTGAGAGAGAACGTTAAATTCTAGTGTCTTTTAGAAGCGGAATTATGATTGAGGGTCTGAATTTTGTTTAAATATCCTGAAAAATTCGAAAGTTCGAAAAAAAGACAGAAGCACGACGTTTAAAGCTAATAGCTCTGCATCAAGAACAGATATCGCGGTTCTGTAAACGGCACCTATTATAACAGTCAAAGCGGACAAATGTGATATGTCAATTTATATCTTACGTGAACTGGTTACGTTGTGTGCAACGGTTCTGCAAAAGCCATATTTCCACAAAACTAAATTTTTTTGAGATTCATGTGTAACATATCAATTTTGTCCGTTGTAAATGTACTATTAGATGCGATTTACAGAATTGCGATGTTATTTTTCATTGTTGAGTTACAGACAGTTAAACATTATAGTTTCGTTTTCTGAAATTTTGTGATATTTTCCAATTTTCAATAAAGAACTGGCAACCTAATTGAAAAATTAGAAACCAGAAGACAGTAGAATTTATATTTTTTTTCTTTTAAATGCAACAAACCTCGTCAAATTTGGTGCAGTGGTTGCCGAGAAAAACGAATTCACCTTCTACACGTATTTAGATAGGAGCCTCCTCTTAAGGAGGCTTGGCCTCCTCTTAAGCAGGAGGCCAAGCTGCAACGTGAGCCCCTCCGAACGAAACTTCTGGCTACGCCACTGTCTGTCACCATATTTGTCGAACGGTTATATAATCTGCGCATTATATGACCTGCCCAGCGCCAATTCTTTCTCTTAATGTCTATTAAAATATTGTCTATACCCGTTTGCTCTCTGATCCAAACCGCTCTCTTTCTGTCTCTTAAAGTTACGCCTAACATTCTTCGTTCAATCGCTCTCCGCGCGATCCTTAACTTGTTCTCAAGTTTCTTTGTCAGTGTCTAAGTCTCTGCGCCATATATCAGCACCGGTAAAATGCACAGATTCAATACTTTCCTTTTCAATAATAACGGTAAGCTTCCAGTCAGGAGTTCACGTTGTCTGCCGTATTTCAAATGCAACAAACCTGGTCAAATTTGGTGTAGCCGTTGCCGAGAAAAACGTATTTACATGTATTTATGAGAGCATCCGAGCTAAAGCTTCTTAATTAAGGAGGAGGCCGAGCTGAATGTGAGCCCTCCCCCCCCCCCCCCCCCCGAACGAAATTTCTGGCTACGCCACTGCTGCGGAGTGCCCTTAGCCCCTAACTTGAACTCGTCGGATCTTAGTTGACCGATTTTGTTAGTGGCTTTACGGTCCCTTAAGAAAGAGCTGACGTAAGCGTGAAAGCGTTTCCCTAAGTTTAGGTGCGAGATGGATTCCAGAATGAATCTGTGTGTGATGGTGTCAAAGGCTTTGGCGAGATCTAACGCTAAAATGCCTCTGACATCCCTGGTGTTCACGTCGATTATCTGCCTTTTGATGAGAAGCATGATATCTTGGGTGGATAGGGAGGGCCTGAAGCCTACCGTGTTATACGGGAACAGTTCTCGTTCCTTGATGTATCTCGTTACTCTCTCATGGAAGACGTGCTCAGCCACCTTGCCCACGCAGGACGTGAGCGAGATTCGTCTAAGGTTCTGGGGTGTGAGTGTTTTACCTGATTTCGGGATAAGGACAACAGAGGCCGTTTTCCAGTCCTCTGGGACCCAACCAGTTTCCCACGTGCGGTTTATCTGCTCCGTAAGCTTCTCAATTGATTTCTCATCGAGGTTACGCAGGAGTCTGTTGCAGATGCCATCCGGCCCCGGCGCCGAGCGGCCGTTTAGCTCGTGTAGCACCTTTCTGACTTCCGCTTTAGTCACCGGGGCATCAAGCTCCTCCATGGGTTCACCTGTATACTCTGGGTAGTCCTCGCTCCCCGTGGGGCCTACGGGGAGGTACCTATCTGCTAGGCTCTTAAGTATGTCTACATCTGTTAGCCCCTTTAAGATCATGAATAATTCTATCAATAGCTAGGCCCTGATTTCTTTTGGATTGTGAGTCATCTAACAGTTGCTTCAGGAGGTTCCATTTGCCTCCCGTACGCATCTGTCCGTCAACTGCTGAGCAGACCTCGTTCCATTGCTGCTTGCTCAACTCTTGGCAATACGCTTCGATTTCACGATTTAACATCGCTACTTTCTTACGAAGCCTCCGACTGAGCCTCTGCGTTTGCCATCTGGCGAGTAAGGAGTTTTTGGCCTTTACCAGGTGCGCCAAGTGCGCATCCATCCTGTTTACATTTAAGTCAGTTTCGACTGCTTTTGTAACAGCCTTGACGTCCTCTTTGATTCTCCTTAAGAGGTCTTCGATGGACTCGTACTCCTCCAAGTCCTCTCCCCGGCGTTTACGGAAGGCATCCGAGTCTACTACGGTGAACGCCCTAAGGGGGGCTGCGGCAACTTCCAGAGAAATCTCCACAATAAAATGGTCACTTCCCAGGTTTTCTTGCTTATTGTGCCAACTAACAGAGGTGGCATTCTTAACGAAGGCCAGATCCGGCGTGGTGTCCCGCTAGACGGAATTACCGGTGCGCGTGGGAAACTGTGGGTCCGCAACTAGCTCTAATGAGCAGTTTGTAACCGCTTGAAGTAGATTTATTTCTTTAGGAAAGTGTCTCACATAACCCCACGCCTGATGCGCCGCGTTAAGGTCTCCAGCTATCACAAGTGGAGCATCCCTTGCTTTCGCCGCCGCCTTGGCCATAATCGACAAAGATGCCTGGTGACGGTCTCTCGGGGAACCGTGAATGTTTAAAATGAAAAGGCTGTTTTTAAGCGAGCTGCTGGGAATGATTTCGATAAGCATTACATCCGCCTTCGTGTTGCCCAACTGCAATTTGTGCCCTTGAAAGGAACACTTCGTTGCAACTAGGACCGCCAGGCCGAGTTCGCCCTCTCCGGTTGCCGAGATAGCTCGGTAACCTGGAAATGACGAAATTTCAGTTCTACTTTCCTGTAGTAAGATAACATGTGGTTTGTTCGACTGTGTCGCGATAAATTGCTGCAGTGGGGCCTTTCGCCTCTGAAAACTGGCGCAGTTCCACTGCCATATAATGAATTCTTCAGTGTGGCCCGCCATTGCTAAGGCTTGAGAGGGCCTCTGGGACGCTACCTGTAGCTTCTCTAGCTGCCGCTGGAGCGACTTCCATACTCACTGGTTCAGCGCGCTTAGTTTGCACGTTTTCTAGAACTTGGACTCTAAAGAGCAGCATTTGATTGCCCTTGATCAATTCATTCACGGATTTTTGTAAACGGTCCAGCGAGCGTTGCATCGCTACCTCCGACGTGGCAGTTTCTAAGCCTGCGTCCTGCGAGGACGTGGCCCTACGTTTAGCAGTACGCGCCTGCGCTTCTCCGTTTTCCGAAGAGGACTCTTGCCTTTGTTGTAGGTTTGCTTGCCGAAAGGCTTCGGAATCGGCCTTCATCTTTTGGATTTCTGCCTTGAGGTTAGCGTTTTCTTGCAAGAACTGTGTCACTCGGGGGTCTTCCCTATGCTCTGGCAATGTTACCTGCGTTACCTTTTTTTTGGCGCCTTGTCAGTCTTGGGCTTGACAAGGTCCGCTCATGAGGGTCCAGGTCCTTTCTGGATGCGCGCCCGGGATTGGGAACGCCCCTTGGAGCGGGAAGGTCCTCTGGAGTAGGAGCGGTCCCTGAAGCGAGACCGGGGGCGCCCTCTGGAGAGGCTGTGTTGACGATCCGTTGGCGTCAGCGAACGCGCACGTCCAGGCGCGCTTGTGAGACTGGAGACACGTGATCGAACTTCCTTGGCCGCCTGTGATATCTTGGCGCGCCTACGCCGTCGTCTTCTTTGTCGTACTATGTAGGGCAGCTGGAATCGCTGCTTGCACTTGCGGTCCGCAGTAAGGTGAGGACCCCGCAGATGGAACACTTTGGCGTGCACTGATGATCTTCGGCTGGGGAGGCTACGCCGCATCCCCTGCATTTCTTCCTGCTTGGGTTCGGGCACACATCAGCTCGATGTCCCAAATCGCGACAGTTGTAACACACTTCCACTTGTCTTCTGTATAGTGTGCAGGGCAGCATGCCCGCGCCACACATGACGTAGTTCAGCACTCTCATACCTTCGAAGAGCACCACCACCGTCGTAGTAGTCTTGATGCGTCTCACCCCGAGCGCTTTCGGGTTCCGTTGGTTGATAATCATTGTCCGCAGCTGAGCATCGCTGAAGTCGGCGTCGACCCCGCGAACGACTCCCTTGCATGTGTTGTCCGAGGCGGCTAAATAAGCTGCCACGTCGTACTTGCCTTCCCTGAGGTGTATCTGCTGAACGGACGCGTAGGCACACGCGTTCTTCCTCACCGGTGTAGAAACGACCAGAATGTTCTGAGCAGCGTTGGGGCAGATGATGTCTTCACCCACTTCGTCCGCAGCTAAGGCCACCGCCATGGCCAAAGCTTGGGCTAGTCGAATCGTACTGACTTTCTTAACGTCGAGGCCTCCTCTTGGTCCGGCGATGATGCGCATATGGTCCCGAAGCATTTTCAGGAGTCTTGAGGCGTTCACGAGCGGCTTCATCGCGCTCTGTCGGGTGGCCGTGCGGCGGCCACCTTTCCCGCCATTGTGCGTTTCCTTGCTGGCCGTCGACTTCGGCGTCTCCGGTCGAGCCTTCTTGTTTCTGCCCACTGCTGTGGTCCAGCCCGGGCAATTTGCTTCGGTGGGGTCGATCTCGACCTCTTCCACCATCTCAACTTCAGGCATTTCGCCCCACAACGCCGAGTAGGCCGTGGCTTACCACGGACGCCGCGCCGACGCCAGGCTGCGTCCGGTAGGGTGAGCCGACGAACACCTTGGTTGGTAGTTCAAAGTCTCTCAAATTGTCTAAAAGCTCACCTATCGACAAGAATCCAGTATGAGCTGGTTCCTTGCTACATACTGCGTCAAATGATGCACAACTTTCCAGGACATGGCAAAAAAATTCGCCAATATCATTTGAAAAAGCAGGACCCGATGTTTGCGCGTCCTATTGGATCTGGAGGACAATCCCAATTGCTGTACCCCAGATATTGGACCTTGCCGTTTGGTGCGGGAGTTGGCCGAAGTTGAAGAGGACGTCGTGATGAAAAACTGGAGGTTTATTTACATTATTTACAGTGAGAGTACAAAGAAATTAACAGTCATAACGTCATTACGGGCCGGCAGCAACTCGGACGCTGCGGCCCGTGGCAAGAAGCTCGAAAGAGATGAATGAAGGAATGCGCTCTTGCTGCTCCCGGTCTCTGGCTTTTAAGCCTTTCGGTGTCTCGAAGTCACGTCACGTTCGGCCAATCGGCGAGCCCGATAAGGTGACGCCATTTTCGTCCAGTCGGCGAGCCCGCTCAGGTGTCGTCATTTTCGGCCAATGGTAGGCGCCCGTGCGACTGTGTCACACCCGGCGCCGAGGGTCGCTCCTTGGGCCCCAGTTGTCCGAGGGCTTACTTCTCTCTGCGGTATTGCCTTCCCTGCTTGCAAGTACCGTCACAATAGGCGGATGGGGGCGACGTTTCAGTGCTGCAAAGCAGTTTTGCTCGGGACCTGCGTTACCTGGAACCGTGCCAGGCTCCCGCTACACTTTCGGGAAGAGTCAAGCAGTGAATAGCTCCACCTGCGGCGCACGAGGTGGGGGACGCGAACTCGTTTGCACGTGCCGCGCCTCGGGAACGGGGTAGATGTGCTTCTGCGCTCCTTAATTAGCTGTGGCGCGATTCGATGTGGTCTGGTGAACTCGTAGGAAGCTCAGGAAAAGGTCCCGTATCTAACAGGCCGCACTACTCGGCGCCCCCTGGCGTTCCATCAGGCATCGCTTACATTCAGCGAAAAACAGGCGGACGCCGCCGCGCGCTCGCCGCGCATTTCTCCGGGTTGCCAGACTCTAGGAATGTGTTCTTGGATAAGAAAAAAATACTAAATAGCCGTTTTATTGTTTTATTTGTCTTTATTGAATAAACAACTTGGAAAGAGTTTCATAGAAGCGCTTATGAACGATTTCCGCACCTTTCATTGAGCTGCAAGCCTCTTAGCAGGCTGGCTTTGCGCCCTCTGGCTACGTTGAGCGGTGGCACCGCGGATCCTAGGCAGAAGGAGTTGTGGTTTTCCAGCTGTGACTTTAGTTTACTTTGTGTAAAAGCACATTGCGTTTATTCATGTTTACTTCAGTTTCAGTTTCACTACTGCAGCCGGAGAGGATAGCATTATCGGTATTTGGCGTGAAATAGGCCTCTCAGCGGCTCTCGTTCTCGGTGCCCTCGGCATTCCGTGGGCCGCCTGGGCCCACACAGATGCAAACAGCCGCAAGACCAGGCGTAGTCGGCTTCTAGCTATAATCTGTCCTCGCTCTTTTCCCTCAAGGCACTCGAGCAGAAGGGTCTTGTGGTTGTTGAAGAGCAGGGGTGGTTTCTCAGCGAAGAAGCACAAAACCAAGCTTTGCGAGCACGCGTGCCGACAGCGAAAAAAATAAACCGGCTTTGGGTGCCGCGAACGAGAAACCGTTTCGACCCCTATTCCCGAACCCATATGGGTGGCACAACACACACAAGAAAGACAATAATAAAAAGGCAGCACAATGCACACACCATTTTCTACCATGGTACCTTCGATCGCGTTGGTAAGAAAACTGCACCGCTCTTATAACTATGATCTCTTTCGTGAGCACCTCACTTAAGTTTGTAGACGCAAAATAAGTTTACACAAATTTGTACTCTTAAACATTCAATATCCGGCTGAAACGATCAACGGCGTCCCTTTGACGCGCAGACAGCCCGAAAGTGTGCGGCCAAACTAGCCCAAACGCCCGCATTCCGTCAACTTCAGCGCGGCTGCGCCGACGGACGCTCCGATGGAACCCCCCCCCCCCCCCCCACCCAAAGAAAAAAGAACACACACACACAAACCTGGCGACAAGACGACATCTGGAACAACCTGGGCCGACAAAGTGAAAGGTACTGTGAGGGCTGCGGAGAGCGGTGCGGGGCGGCTGGTCGGAGATAATGATGCCAGGGTAGAACAGCTAATTAAAGAAGTAACGTATCTGAGAAAGGCAAATGAAGAACTTACTAAGCAGGTTGTAGAACTTCGCAAGAACTCGCAGACGAGCTCCACAAAAGTAGCAATAGCCAAAGCGGTGAATAATGACAACAGCCAGGATGAAGAAAACACACCAGCTCCAAAGAAGCGGGCAATAAGCCCAGTAGAAACCACAGTGTGTTCTGCTTTGGAAGAGATCAAGGAGGCGATTAAACAACTTAGAGATGCCATAGATAAAACTACCTTCAAAGTTGATAAGTTATGGAAATGGAGACTGACGGCTGAAAAGAGGCTCACCAAAGTAGAAGCACAGGGCGATGACGACGAATACCTACCCTCAGAAGCAGAAAGCGTCAGATCGCTCCCTTGCGTGTCGGGGGGTTCTACGAAGCGTACTTTAGCGGGTAGCAGTAAGGCGGGTTCTATAAGCAATGGCTAGCAGGGGGAGCTTTACCGTGTGGCAATGGAATTGCCGAGCATTTTATCACAAAAAAGCACCTCTTATGCAGTTAATAAAAACCTCTCCAGACAAACCGAAAATAATTATGCTGCAGGAAACCTTGGCGGATGAGATCAGCCTATCCGGATACAAAGCGACATGCAGGGGCAAAGAGCCGGGTAGGGGGTTAGCCACGCTCGTAGATAAGAAAATACCTTACATAGAACATGATTTGCGCCTTGGACTAAACAAATTAGAATACTTACTAGTGGAAATAATTTTGAAAAGGAATAGAAGCAAACCGCAAAGCCTCTTTTGTCTTAATGTTTATAGCAGCCCTAGCGACATGAAACAGAGTTTCAGGGCACTTCTTAATAAGACTATGGCTGTTACTAAGCACGCTCCACTCATTATTGGAGGGGATTTCTACGCCCCACATCAAACCTGGGGATATCGCTGGAATACTAAGAAGGGGGATGGACTCTGGCACCTAGCAACAGATCTTAATCTCTCCCTCATCACAGACCCAGCTTATCCCACTAGGTGTGGTACATCTACATGCAGGGACTCCACCCCAGACCTTACTTTTGTATCAAACTTAGCGAACGCTGGCTGGAATAACTCCAATATTGACCTAGGTAGTGATCATTACATATTACAAATACTATTGGAAACACCAAGTAATGAGATAAAGCACTTTAACTACATTGACTGGGATCTTTTTCGGAAAGCAAGGAAAAGCAGAGCTGAGACAGAGGCAGGACAAAAGAAAACACTCCAAACTTGGACCACTCAGCTCAGGGAAGATGTAAAGGCGGCAACGAAGGATATTACCACAGAGGAGGATATCGAAATCATGGACAGTAGGCTGGCGCACTTGATCGAAGCGAAACAATCTATGTTAAATAGATGGAAAACGCAACGGCTGAACAGGAGACTCAGGAAGCGCATAGCATTGTTGAATAGGGAGATTGAAGAACACTCCAGAAATTTACAGAAACAACAATGGGATGAGCTTTGTAATTCCATAGATGGTCGAATCAGACGTGGTGGGAATTGGAACTTACTTAGACATTTGCTTCATGAGAACGACACGAAATCTAATAGGAGAACAGCAGTAGCACGACTCGTCCATCGTGAGAGTCAGGACACAACGGAGGAGGACATTCTGGATCGGCTCGCAGCTAGGTATTTACCACTTAAGGATAGCGATGAGAGTACAGACCTGCCTGAATATACAGGGGAAGACTGTGAGCCTATGGATCAAGACTTCACAGAAAGCGAAGTTCGTGCAGCCCTGTACGACCTCAACAGTAGATCTGCTGCCGGTCCAGATGGCATTTCCAATAGGCTGTTGAAAAATTTGGACGATCATTCCATAAAATATTTAACAGAGTATTTCAACGAACTCTGGAAAAACGGTGATTATCCGAAGGAATGGAGAATTGCTAACACAATTCTTATTCCCAAACCAGGCAAGCAACTCAATCTAGATAACCTAAGACCCATATCATTAACATCATGTCTGGGCAAAACCATGGAGCATGTCATACTCAATAGACTGACTAAGTATGTAGAAAACAGAAATGTTCTTCCGCATAACCTGATCGGTTTCCGTCCTGGACTTTCGACTCAAGATGCAATGCTTTTAATCAAGCATCACCTTATTCTTGCTAGCCCGCTACATACGAGAGCTCTTCTAGGCCTAGATGTAGAAAAGGCCTTTGATCGCATCAAGCACAGGGCCATATTGGATATCCTCTCGGAGATGGGATTGGGTAAGCGATTGCACAATATAGTCAAAGCCTTTCTCGGTGGCCGTTCTGCTTGTCTCAGGTTAGGCGAACTCCAATCGACAACCCTGGAACTTGGGAATCGTGGGACACCACAAGGGTCTGTCCTATCTCCCATGTTATTTAATTTGGCAATGTCAAAAGTGGCTCGAGGTCTCGCGCAGATTGAGGGTATCCACTTTGCTATATATGCAGATGATGTAACAATCTGGAGTGCCGAAGGTAATATGGGACAAACAGAGATCAAACTACAGGAAAGCATTTATGTGGTAGAAACAACACTTGAGGGTATGGGACTGAACTGCTCTGCTAAAAAATCAGAACTATTGGTATTACGGAGCAGTAAGCGTGGGCGCAGGCCGAACGGATATATCCCAGAGGAAGAACCCCGCATTGACATATACGCCAAGAATGGAGAACCAATCAGGCAGGTGGAGACTATTAGAGTGTTAGGACTTCTCCTGCAAGCGAACGGATCTAATTGCAGGATGATAGAATACATCTCTAACAAGTCAGAAGAAGTCATTAGGCTTCTGCGTAGAGTTACCAACAAGAATAAGGGGCTAGGAGAAGACAGTGCCATAAGATTGGTACATGCATTCGCCTTTTGCCACTTCTCGTACGTGGCTGGCATGCTACAATGGACACAGGCTGATAAGAACAAGCTAAACGCTTTAATCAGACGACTTATAAAGACTGCACTAGGACTTCCCATCAGCACGGCCAATGATAGCTTATTGCGCCTAGGGCTGCATAACACACTAGAGGAGATAGCTGAGGCTCAACAGGTGGCCCACCAGGAGAGACTAATGGGGACACGCCCTGGGAGGGCGCTACTTGAAGAAATTGGCGTAGAAATTAACAACCACACCAACGAAGGAGAATTATTAACACAATTGCAAGCGGGACTACGAGAAACAATAAAGACGACCCCGTTCCCTAGGAACATGCACCCGACACATAACCTCGAGAGACGGAAGGCAAGGGCGAAGGCACTCCTTCAAGACATAGATCAACATAAGCAGCAGGCGGTGTTCGTTGACGCTGCCTGGGTTAAAAATAAGGATGCGTATACCTCCGTTGTCGTAGACACTCAAGGTAACATACAGGATGCCATCACCGTCTATACCAAGGACCCAACAGTAGCAGAACAGGTAGCAATCGCCTTAGCCATCCGGGCTAATCGGTGGACACATATTTACAGTGACTCTAGAACAGCCATACGCAACTTTACCAACGGATATGTGACACGGATAGCAACAAAATTATTAGTGAAGGTCAAGAGTGAGAGGATCGAAATCCGCTGGTTTCCTGCACATCTGGGGGTGGTGGACGGAGCACGGAGAAACCTCAATGAGGTGGCAAATGAAGCAGCACGAGGACTTTCTAGCCGTGCTCTTCAAGACCGAGCAACTTACACTTCACCCGGGGTACACAGGGATCGATTATTAACATATAACGAAATCACAAAGCATTATTATTTAAGCAGAAGGGAATACCCATTGCCACATGGTAAGCTTTGCAGAGCCCAAGCGGTCACATTACGTTTGCTACAGACAAGAACATACCCAAGTCCATATTTTATTAACAGGATCTATCCGGAGAGGGAAATTCAAACCAACTGTAATAAGTGCAATGGCATCATTACTCTTGACCACATGCTTTGGCAGTGCCCCGCGGTCTTCACAGACCGTGACAAGGAACAAGAATGGTGGCGGCAAATGCTACACAGTGAATCACTCTGTGACCAATTACGGGCAGTCCAGAAGGCCCGCGATGTGGCTGAAGGGCTCGGCCTGACAGTCCCAACGTGGGAGCGGCCCGCGTCAACGTATGGTTGACCTTCAGGACCCAATAAAGTTCTCCATACCATACCATACACAAACCACCCAGCCGCCGGAAGTCGGAGGGAGATCGATCGTCGCGACGCCTGGTGAGCGCGCGAGGCACCCTCGCCACTTCCGCCGGCGATAATCGCCGGCCGTCGGTTTTACGATCGGACCGGGCAGCCGGAGGGAGTCACATTTTTGGACGCCGAGAGAGCGAGCGTTTGACGCCGGACGTATTTCGTCGCCTGGACGCCGGTTTTCCGCTCCATGTGTCCCGGGCTTAAGATATAGAAAGGTGACTTTGGCCAGGGGACAAAGCATCATGGCAGCGATCAGCTCTGAAAGCTTTAACATAGCCTTCTTACTGAATGCCACGTGTATCTGCATGAAGTTATTGTACGTCCTTGGCTGTTTGTATAATTAGTATTATTTGATTGAATTGGATGATTTGTGTTTAATAGCAACAAAGTGCATAATGCGTCATTTTTGCTGCTAGACTGCGATACATGTAGCAAAACCTGATTTGATCAAGCACGCGAGATTGCTATTTGTCACCACACCGCTTCAAAGAGGCCGACAATAAAGAGCATCAATTTATGTCCAACGTTCAGTGCCAATAAAAAATTATAATTCCTGCTTAAACCGTATACTCATCTGCTCAATTATGTCGCAAATATTTATGATCTTTTCATTTTCATCGAAATCTCAGGGCACGTTTTTTTGCTCCAAGTAAGCTCATATCATGCAAGTAAGTGTTATACCCCTGTCAAGCGGGCAAGTTAAGTGCACTTACGGGGAGTGCACTCGGTTTTAAGTGCACTTTCCCAAATCTGCAAGCGGAGTGTACTCGCAGAAGAGTGCAATACGGTCGGAGTGCGTTCACGGAACACACTTTGCTGGTGGAGTGCGTAGCCTCACCGCCAGCGGTCTCAACGATACAAAACGTAATGCATAGAAAAAGGACACAGAAGTTCATTCTAGCTGTTGAACAGCTTTTAACGATATAGTCAGAACAGTACTCGCTGATATTCTGTTCTAGCAGGATCGAATTCCGCCTCGTCGCACGCCACCATCTTGTTCTGGATTGGCTAGGCATTCGCCTTAGCCGGCATTTACTTGTAACACTCTTATGATAAAAATATTTTCGTTTCTTGTTGAGTAAATATAGATTAAGATTGTTCTTTATTTATACTACAACTAAAGCAATCGCTTTTTAGAAGTTCTTTTTAAATTTTAATCTACATCTTCAAAAAACATTATTTTAGTCTGTCGCCATCTTTCTTTAGTTCGAGTGCACTCTGTTTTCCCGTTTAGCATCACGTCGCCTAAAGTGTCACTCAAGGCCCCGAAGTGCACTCCCCGTAAGTGCACTTAACTTGCCCGCTTGACAGGGGTATTGAACACTTAACACTCCTGAGGGCGCCTAAAAGTGCCCTTCAAGAACTTGCACGCTGCGTCATACAAATATACCTAAGTTTGGTAATAAGAATAGCTCGAATGAAGGCTGCGCTTACAAAGTAAATACGGTGGCCTAACGGAAGAAAAGGACAAATCGCCTGTATTCTGAAACCATTCTTGACCGGTAGTCCTTCCACCACTACAACAATTTGTGTACAGTGGCACACTTCCGCTAAAACGCTACACTTCTGAAGAACTTCCATCGATTATCATAAAGTGGAGTCACCTATTCTGTCCAGGGGTGGCTCTGACATTTGCCTTTTTGTAGAGTCACTGGAAAAAAATTTCGGAGTACAGCAAAAATGTGGACTGTGCCATCAAAATTTGGCGGCGGTGATCATACTTCTTCCACACCGCCTGTGCAGTGCTTGTGTGCGTTGGGTAACAAGCTTTTCGCGCCTGGATCTCGTGTTCCGTTTGGTGGAACTGGAATGCTTATTTTACGCTTCTTCAAATGGACTATGACTATCACCATCCTCAGATTATGTTTATGTGATCTTTCATTACGTTATCTTGCGCTAGCTGATCCCAAAGTGCCTCAGCACATTTCCTAATTTCATCACACCACCTAATTTTCTGCCATCTTCGACAGCATTTCTCTTCCCTTGGCAACCAGTCTGTAACTCTAATGGCCCACCGGTTATCTACTCTACGCATTATATGGCCTGCAAAGTTCCATATTTTTCTCTTATTAGCCAGCTTTAGTACTGCGTACGCAAGGTCGCTACGTTCTGCAAAGTGAGCATGTGCAGAACGCAACAGGAACGGTACGTGATGCGTGCGCGGCCGCTGCGTACGCACGCATCCGATTCTTGCGTGCGTGCGTACGTAGGGAGCCTTGCGTGCTGCTCTCGTGGTTGAGCCTCCCAAAATGCCAGCGTCAAAGGCGACCAGCGCAAGGCTGTACTTTTCAACGGCCTACGATGTGGATTTGCTGCGTGAAGCGAACGCGCAGCAGCCATTCCCGGATCCTGCACGGTGGGAATGCATAGCAAAAATATGAACTTTGTTTTTGGCAAAGTGTTCAGTGTGTGCGGTTTGCGCTAAATGCTCCACCTCCTTTTGGCGCAGTTCGTCGCAAATGACTGTGCCAGCCTCAGAAAGCAAGTACTCGCTTTTTTTATTTCTCTCGGTATGATTCGTGTATTTCATCCGTATTAAGCGGAAGCTTTAGCTCGGGCCCAACTCCGACGCCACCTATTCAAATACATGTAAAACGCAACAACGCTTTTTGCGATAACACCTGGACCCAGGCACGTACCCATGATTTTTCTTTCGGGGAGGTGGGGGGGGGGGGGGGGGGTAACTTGAGGGGTTGGGGGGCAATGTACGTTTACTAGTATAAATGTGAATAACATCCACCATTCGCCATAAGAACGCGTAAACCGACAAAAAAGAAATTAAATGAGGTGTATCTTAGAGGTACGCCTGTGCGATACACGTCTCCTTTACTTGGCAAACAAGCTACTACGTCAAATGTACTTGCGCAGGAAAAAAGCGCAGGAAGAACACTGTCAAGAACAAGTAAAGAAGCCAAAGTGTAAAATAAAGATTACTTTAGTAGAATACAACTTTAAAAAAAACAGCAGTTGGCAACCAAGGCACACAAACCGCGCAGGGTTGTGTTACTTCGTCAGCCAATCACAGAAGCAAACAAAATCGTCGTCATGCGGCCTTTTCAAAGTGGCGTCGTACTTGATTCCTCCGGAGCGTCTGCTGTTCTTGAAGAGTCTTTTCAACGGCGGAAGCAATGAGACGTGCAACAGACTTGGGCAAAGCGTATGGAGTCCGAGCATTTCACTCTTGAAAAGTCTGCGGTGCTGTTCACTTCACTGCTTAACCCGTTTTACTCTTGAAACTTCACTGCCAACTGAAGTGAAACTTGACAATAAATAGTTGTCATTTCAAGCATGTTATTTCAGTTCAATATTGAATTAGGCTTTGGCCATTCCACTATAACAAGCGAGGGAAAAGGCACAAAATTACCCCCTAATATTTTCATTTTTGTGGTTACCGCCTTATTTGGGTAACAGGAAAAGTTTGAAGTACGAATTATTTGCAGCCTCGCGAAAAAACAGTGGCTGGCGTTTGTGAGGGCGTGGGTGGGGCTTCGCTGAAGACTTAATTTGCATCCGACTATAGTAGCGTTTTTGAATTAGCTCTGGAAAATTTATAGAGAAATATATATTTGCGGAACAATCACACTTCTTTTCGATCCCTTGTTTACTGCTTTACCAAGTTAAGTGCCACAACCGACTCGTATTGTTATTTTGGGAAGTTACGTATAACAATGCGTGGCTGCCAGTGCCGTACAACTGCGCAGGGCTCAGGATGCTGCGATTCTAGACGTACTACGCCCACCCAGGAAGGTTAGAAAAACAGCTACATAAGCACAGCAGAGAAGTGGCTACGTTAGGCTGATCGAATGATAACTGTTGAAGTGTCACGCAGAACACACTGAACTGTTCTCCACTTCCTTTTCCTGTTCTACGTCTTTTTTAGATAAGAATATGCTGATCCATAAATATTTTCATAAACAACGGTTAAATTTGCTAATTTTCGCTTTCCTTCCTGTTTGGCCCTTGCCTTGGCTCTCTCCCTCAGTAGATCGCTTAATTTCTAAACTCCTTGTGATTCTTGTTTCCAGTTGGGAATTTCGCACGAAAAGACCTCTACAATGAGGGATAAACCAGACGAGGTAATGGGTGACAGTCGGACTGCCTATGAGTTTAAGGGTTATTGCAGGGTTTAATGATGGACGCTGTCTCACATTATTTTATTTTCCATCTTCTCTAACCCATATCAGAAGTATATGCTTCCGGGGATCAGTCTGCGCTGCGGCGAACCTTTACTCGAGGAAATAATGAAGCAAAAGGAAAAGTTAAACGCAAGTGGCGCTTTCTCTGGCCGCAACTCGTTACACGTGCATGCAGACCAACTGACCACGAACCGAATCCCTTTCCTGGTCCCTGGATCAGTCTGAACAAAGAAGGTTGAACTAACGAAGCAACAGCGATGCGCATGACCGTCGAATAGACGGTGACAACTGAATGCATATCGAGTTAATCGCGTGGGCACCGAATCGATGAGTAAACTGGCCTTCGTATCCCAGGAGATGCCTTTAATACCGCCATGCAAAAGGAGTGAAAAATGCAACAAAATGCTGACCGCCGAGTAGCTGTCAAGTTTCAACGTTGATGTGGCAACACTTTAGGAATGTGTGTGAGAAGTGGTGGCGTGGGCGGGGAGGGGGGGTGGGGGTATGCGTTTTAATTTCGGAGGGGGGAGGCGCCGGGCCCCCCCGGGTCCCCCCTTGGGTACGTGCCTGCTGTATTGCAGAATGGCTTGGGTGAGCTCTGCTGTAAAGGCCGTTCCCCTGTCGGTGTTGAGGATTTCTGAGGCACCATGTCGCAGCAGGATGTTCTCGACGAAAAATTTCGCCACTTCAGCTGCGCTTCCTTTCTGTAGAGCTTTCGGTAGAGCTCAGCGAAGCGGGTGAGATAGTCCGTCGCCACGATGATCCAGTTATTTCCGGATGTTCACGTCTGAAACGGTCCCAACAAGTCCATCCCGATCTGCTGAAATGGTCGGCAAGGAGCTTCGATCGGCTGTAGTAATCCTGCTGGCCTTGTCGGTGGTGTCTTGCGTCGCTGACAGTCTCGGCACGTCTTGACGTAATGGGCGACGTCGGCGGTCAGACGCGGCCAGTAATACCTTTCCTGTATCCTCGACAGTGTCCGGGAGAATCCGAGGTGCCAAGCAGTTGGATGGTCGTGTAGGGCGTGCAGTACTTCTGGACACAGCGCTAACGGAACAACAAGAAGGTAGTGGGCGCCGACTGGTAAGAAGTTCTTCTTCACGAGCAGGTTGTTTTGTAGCGCGAACGAAGACAATCCACGCTTAAGTGCCCTAGGGACAACGACGGTGCTCCCTTCCAAATACTCGACGAGGCCTTTTAGCTCCGGGTCTGCTCGTTGCTGTTTAGTGAAAGCTTCCGCGCTTATTATTCCAAGTAAGGCGTCGTCGTCCTCGTCGTCTTGCGGCGAGGGATAGATAGGAGCGCGTGATAGGCAGTCGGCGTCAGAGTGTTTTCGTCCAGACTTGTAGATTGCCGTGACGTCATATTCTTGCAGACAGAGGTTCCACCGCGCCAGCCGTCCTGAAGGGTCCTTTAAGTTAGCTAGCCAACACAACGCGCGATGGTCGCTCACTACTTTGAATGGCCTGCCTTGTAGGTAAGCGTGGAATTTTGCTGTAGCCCAAATGATGGCGAGGCATTCCTTTTCAGTAATAGAACAATTGCCTTCTGCTTTTGACTGCGACCGGCTAGCATAAGATATCACCAGTTCAAGTCCGTCATTCCTCTGGACTAGGACGGCACCAATGCCTAGGCTATTGGCGTCAGTGTGGATTTCGGTATCGGCGTCCTTGTCGAAGTGCGCAAGTACTGGGGGCGACTGCATGCGTCGCTTGAGTTCTTCAATTGCGTCGGCCTGCGGCGTTTCCCACTTGAACTCGACATCACATTTGGTTAGATGTGTCAACGGTTAAGCAATGCGTGAAAAGCCCTTGACAAACCGCCTGTAGTAGGCACACATGCCAAGGAATCGACACACTGCCCTCTTGTCGATGGGCTGTGGGAACTATGCGATGGCAGCAGTCTTCTGCGGGTCGGGGCGGACTCCAGACTTGCTGATGACGTGGCCAAGGAACAGAAGCTCCTGGTATCCTGTCTAACTCTGTTAGACAGGATACCAGTAAGCTATCGCAGGAGACGAAAGATCTGATCAAGAAACGCCAATGTATGAAAGCCTCTAATGCTACAGCTAGAATAGAACTGGCAGAACTTTCGAAGTTAATCAACAAGCGTAAGACAGCTGACATAAGGAAGTATAATATGGATAGAATTGAACAAGCTCTCAGGAACGGATGAAGCCTAAAAGCAGAGAAGAAGAAACTAGGAATTGGCAAGAATCAGATGTATGCGTTAAGAGACAAAGCCGGCAATATCATTACTAATATGGATGAGATAGTTCAAGTAGCTGAGGAGTTCTATAGAGATTTATACAGTACGAGTGGAACCCACGATGATAATGGAAGAGAGAATAGTCTAAAGGAATTCGAAATCCCACAAGTAACGCCGGAAGAAGTAAGGAAAGCCTTGGGAGCTATGCAAAGGGGGAAGGCAGCTGGGGAGGATCAGGTAACAGCAGATTTGTTGAAGGACGGTGAGCAGATTGTTCTAGAAAAACTGGCCACCCTGTATACACAATGCCTCATGACCTCGAGCGTACCGGAATCTTGGAAAAACGCTAACATAATCCTAATCCATAAGAAAGGGGATGCCGAAGACTTGAAAAATTATAGACCGATCAGCTTACTGTACGTTGCCTACAAAGTATTTACTAAGGTAATTGCAAATAGAATCAGGAACACCTTAGACTTCCGTCAACCAAAGGACCAGGCAGGATTCCGTAAAGGCTACTCAACAATAGATCATATTCACACTATCAATCAGGTGGTCGAGAAATGTGCGGAATATAACCAACCATTATATATAGCTTTCATTGATTATGAGAAAGCGTTTGATTCAGTCGAAACCTCAGCAGTCATGGAGGCACTGCGGAATCAGGGTGTAGACGAGCCGTACGTAAAAATACTGAAAGATATCTATAGCGGCTCCATAGCCACTGTAGTCCTCCATAAAGAAAGCAACAAAATCCATATAAAGAAAGGCGTCAGGCAGGGAGATACGATCTCTCCAATGCTATTCACAGCATGTTTACAGGAGGTATTCAGAGACCTGGATTGGGAAGAATTGGGGATAAGAGTAAATGGAGAATACCTTAGTAACTTGCGCTTCGCTGATGATATTGCCTTGCTTAGTAACTCAGGGGACCAACTGCAATGCATGCTCACTGACCTGGAGAGGCAGAGCAGAAGGGGGGGACTTAAAATTAATCTGCAAAAAACTAAAGTAACGTTTAACAGTCTCGGAAGGGAACAGCAGTTTACGATAGGTAGCGAGGCGCTGGAAGTGGTAAGGGAATACATCTACTTAGGACAGGTAGTGACTGCTGCTCCGGGTCATGAGAGTGAAATAATCAGAAGAATAAGAATGGGCTGGGGTGCGTTTGGCAGGCATTCTGAGATCATGAACAGCAGGTTGCCATTATCCCTCAAGAGAAAAGTTTATAACAGCTGTGTCTTACCAGTACTCACGTACGGGGCAGAAACCTGGAGGCTTACGAAAAGGGTTCTACTTAAATCGAGGACGACGCAACGAGCTAGGGAAAGAAGAATGATAGGTGTAACATTAAGGGATAAGAAAAGAGCAGATTGGGTGAGGGAACAAACGCGCGTTAATGACATCTTAGTTGAAATCAAGAAAAAGAAATGGGCATGGGCAGGACATGTAATGAGGAGGGAAGATAACCGATGGTCATTAAGGGTTACGGACTGGATTCCGAGGGAAGGGAAGCGTAGCAGGGGGCGACAGAAAGTTAGGTGGGCAGATGAGATTAGGAAGTTTGGAGGGTCAACATGGCCACAATTAGTACATGACCGGGGCAGTTGGAGAAGTATGGGAGAGGCCTTTGCCCTGCAGTGGGCGTAAGCAGGCTGCTGCTGCTGCTGCTGCTGCTGCTGCTGCTGATGATGATGATGATGATGATGATGATGATGATGATGATGATGATGATGACTTCTCTGGCTTCAGAGTGAGCCCTGATGACTTGATGGCCTCTAGTACTGTCGCAAGCCGCCTAAGGTGATCGTCGAAATTTCCGGCAAAGACGACGACGTCATCCAAGTAAACAAGACACATCTGCCACTTCAATCCTGCTAACACCGTGTCCATCACGCGCTGGAACGTTGCAGGCACCGAGCACAGTCCAAAATGCATAACCTTGAACTCGTAGACGCCGTCTGGCGTGGTGAAGGTGGTCTTTTCGCGATCCTTGTCATAGACTTCTATTTGCCAGTAGCCAGACTTGAGGTCCATCGACGAGAAGTATTTAACGTTGCAGAGACGATCCAATGCGTCGTCTATCCGAGGGAGGGGGTACACGTCCTTCTTCGTGATCTTGTTCCGTCGACGATAATCGACGCACAAACGTAGGGTTCCATTTTTTTTCTTCACTAAGACAGCAGGAGACGCCCACGGGCTTTTCGACGGCTGGATGATGTCGTCGCGCAGCATTTCGTCGACTTGTCTTATAGCTTCGCGTTCTCGCGTCAAAACTCGGTAAGAGCTCTGGCGGAGTGCTCGAGCGCACTCTTCAGTTATTATGCGATGCTTTGGGACTGGTGTTTGTCGAATTCTTGATGACGTCGAAAAGCAGTCTTTGCATCGTCGAAGCAGACTTCTGAGCTGTTGCTGCCTAATCATGTGGAGTCTTGGATTTATGTCGAAGTCTGGCTCGGGAACTACGGTCGTCGGGGTAGATACGGCAGAATCCGAGAGGACAAACGCGTCCCTAGTCTCCAGAATTTCCTCGATGTATGCGATCGTCGTGCCCTTGTTGATGTGCTGGAACTCCTGGCTGAAGTTTGTCAGCAACACTTTCGTGTTTCCTCCGCGCAGTCGAGCGATCCCTCTTGCGATGCAAATTTCACGGTCGAGCAGTAGACGTTGGTCGCCTTCGATGACGCCTTCTAGGTCAGCGGATGTTTCGGTGCCGACCGAAATAACAATGCTGGAGCGAGGCGGAATGCTCTTTTGACCTTCGAGCACACTCAAGGCGTGGTGACTACGAGGGCTCTACGGCGGTACAGCTTGATCTTCCTACAGCGTTACTGACTTCGACTTCAGGTCAATGATTGCGCCGTGTTGGTTCAGGAAGTCCATGCCGAGAATGACGTCTCCTGAACACTGCTGGAGGATAACCAAGGTGGCAGGATAAGCCCGGTCATGAATGGCAATTCCTGCCGTGCAGATTCCAGTCGGCGTTATGAGGTTTCCTCCAGCGGTCTGAACTGACGGTCCTTCCCATGCAGTCTTAAATTTCTTCAACTGAGCGGCGATGGGTCCACTCATGACGGAGTAATCGGCTCCTGTGTCTACTAAGGCGGTGACTGCGTGACCGTCGAGAAGCTCGTCGAGGTCAGTGGTTTTTTGTCTTGCGTTACAGTTAGGCCTTGGCGTCGGATCACGGCTGCGTCGCATTGACCCGTGGCTGCTACGTGGCATCGTCAGGTGGTCTTTCGTCTGCGTATTCTTTGCTTACAGACTTCTTCGGGACGGCGGCGTGTCCTTATGTCGTCGACGTAGTCTCTTCGTAGTCTTCGTAGGCGGCGGAGGTTCTTCGTCAGTTCGACGAACAGTAACCGCACCTCCATCGGTTGCTGCTTTTAGTTTTCCGGGTATGGGCTAACGGACCGGCTCTGGGCTGGGCCAGTGTACGAAATGCGCTGCGGTGACAGGTAGCGGCCTGGTGACGGCGAAAGGGACGGTCGTCGAGGGCTCTGCTGAGTAGCGGCGAGGTAGTCGGCGATGTCATGAGGGCGTTCACCTTCCCTCGGGCGCGCTGCATTGACGCCGAAGCCTCGCAAGCCCTGGTCGCGGTATGGGCATCGGCGGTACGCATAGCCGGCTTCGCCGCAGTGGTAGCAGAGCGGGTGGTGGTCGGGGGCGCGCCAAATGTCCGTCTTCCTCGCGTAGGTGCGCTGGGCGACGGGTGGGCGTGCTGGCGGCAGCGGCGGCGGACGACGGAATTGGGGCGTTACAGGACCCTGGCGCGGTCGCGGAGGGGGACCTTGACGGCGTGCGACGGCGACGTAGGTTATCGCTTCTGGCTGGGGCTGCGGGAATTGAGGTTGCACCTCAGGAACTCCAAGCGATCGCTGAACCTCATCTCTCACGATGTCAGCGATCGAGGCCACTTGAGGCTGCGACGAAGGCAAGACCTTGCGCAGTTCTTCACGCACAATGGCCCTGATGGTCTCTTGGAGATCACCGGAGCCCAGTGCTTGGATGGAGCACTGAGGCGTGAGCATTTGGCAGTTATACTGCCTAGTGCGCGTTTCTAAAGTTTTCTCAATCGTCGTTGCCTCTGTCAGGAACTCGGCTACGGTCTTCAGTGGGTTTCGGATCAGTCCGGCGGAAAGTTCTTGCTTTACGCCTCGCATCAAGAAACGCACTTTTTTCTCTTCGGACATTTCCGGGTCAGCGTGCCGGAAAAGAAGGGTGATCTCTTCCGTGAAGATGGCGATGGTCTCATCGAGTAGTTGGCCTCGGGTTTCCAGCAGAACTTCGGCCCTTTCATTGCGAACAACGCTCGTGAACGTCCTCGGGCAGTTACTGCAAAACAGGTCCCATGTTGTAAGGCGGACTCCCGGTTCTCGAAGGAACTCCTCGCGGCGTCTGCCAAGGAGACGCACACATGTCGTAGCTTATCCTCTGAGGTCCAGTTGTTGAAGGTCGAGATCTTTTCGAAGGTTTCGAGCCAGGTTTCCGGATCCTCCATCGTAGCTCCACGGAAGGTAGGGGGCTCTCTGGGCTGTTGAAATACGATGGGTGACACTGGGGCTGCCATCGTGGTTGCCTTGGCCACAATCTTCTTGGTCTTCTCAGGTAGAAGTCCGTGCTCCGGGGGCAGCTGTTGAAGACGGCGGCTTGCTCGATGGCCCGGGACTACGTTGGTGTTCTCTTATCGGTCCGGGCTTGGATCACGGCTTGTCGGAGGCGTCCGGTACATGAATGAAAAGCACCTCCATCAGATGTCACGTGAAGTGACATATTAAGAACACAGTAGCAATACTGTGAAAGAGGAAACTAACTTTTATTGGGCGAACCTGTGCTCACAAAAACAGGCTACACTTAAAGAACGGCGACAACGGCGAACACAGCCGGCGGCCGTCAAAATCTGATCAGTGGGTCAAGCGCGTCGGCTTTTATAGATCAGTCGTCGAATGTTCCAGAGTAATCGCTGGGACCCGCGTGACTTCCACAACGTTCTACATTATTCGCGTCGCGCACACATGCAACCAGATTACACAACGTTCGGTCCCATAAAGTGGATGGAACCATCGATAACATTCCAGAAGCTTCCGATACATGCAGGCGCGTCCTGCGCTGTGCGATAACATTTGTTAGGCGGTGAACCGTGGTCGCCTGATAAAGATAGGCGAGTACACGTGTCAATATGTTTTAATTCGCCTAGAATTCGGCGACGCAAGTTCCTGTCAACGCTTACAGCTTGCTTTAGGAATTCAAGCTAATGGCCGTTCTCTTTTAGAAAGCCTCATCATGTACTATGTCGAGCTGTGCCACATTCCTAGATGTCAGGAATGAAGTCTCAAACTGTAGTAGGGCAAGCTTGCCTAGACTCTTTTGTGCGCCCTCCTGCCCCGCGCTTGAAATTAACAAGCTGCTTTCGGTCTCTGCCTCAACAGTACGCATAACGATATGAGTTTCGAATACATCCCACGGCGCTCAAGGTGTCGCAAGAGGCGATTGGAGGATTGGTGGAAGAAAAGTATGGAAACGGGACAAACAACTGAGGCGTACAAAAACAATATTCCCAATAGGGGTTCAGAAAGTTTGGTTATGGGAATTATTTGTGGGTCTCCATTTCTTTTCTTTTTTTGACATAGGTAGCACACTAGGGAATATAATAACAAGAGCTCGGTGCCACAACGCACCACCCCGTTCCAAAGGAGACGCTCATAGCATCCATCCATGCACTCATAGCCTCCATGCACTCATGCACGTAAGCACTCATAGCCACTGTCTGAAATGACCCGAGTAACAGAGACAAGCAGCGGGGACGAGCAGGCCATCGATGTCACAGACCAACAATATACTGCCTCCAATTCTTGATTACCATTGCACGGAGCATCTCCGCCACAAGTGAATTACCTTCTCATTGGACCTCTCCGCTGAATCTCTCGGACACGCGGGACCTTATCTAAGGTCACTGAAGTCCTACTGCCAAAGTAGACTGACTCGAGACTCTGAAACTCCTTACCATGTAAAGGTCGTGAACATAATTTTTGTTGTGTTTTGTCTTCGTGCTCTCCCCGTCGTCTTCTGATTCATGCGATGAAACCCACCTCACCCGTCCATTGTCGTATCATGGCGCCTCGTTATTTGTAGAATGAGCCTAAGAATGCGTTTCTGATCACCACTGTGACAGTATGTTGTTTTATTAAAAGAGTTCAGAGCCACATAAATCACTAACGTCTAGAGTAGCTTTCGTGTATTTGCAAGCCATTTAGTATATCTATTATTTATTCAGCATCCCAAGCGCTGTTAACGTGAAAGCTGTGACTTCCTTCGAAAGCTACCACGCATGGTCACTCGCGAGCGCCTGTCTACATTTAGTACAAAATAAAGCTCATCAAGAAACCGTAGAAGCTGATTATTTGAGTAAGCGAGTAGGTCTCTGGAGAAGAGAGCGCATTTGGACTGGTAGGTCCATGACTTCATCAGAACCAACGCACAGGAGCAGGGTGTAAGGAACGGAAAGGCAATTGTGCTGACTACCAACCAAATATTGAATCTTTAAAGCAGGGTCTAAAGCAAGGTAACACATTGCAAGAGAAATAGGAAAGACGGAATGCGGGCATGCGTAGAAGTAACGTGGAAGAAAATCACTGCGATAGTGTTGATATGGCCTCCGGAAAGAATGAGCACGGAGAGTAGCTCAGTGGCTATTGTGTTGGGCTGCTGAGCACGAGGACGCGAGATCGAATCCCGGCCATGGCGGTCGCATTTCGATGGAGGCGAAATGCAAAAACACCCGTGTACTTAGATTTAGGTGCACATTAAACAACCCCAGGTGGTCAAAATTTCCGGAGTCGTCCACTACGGCATGCCTCATCATCAGAAAGTTGTTTTGGCACGTAAAACCCCACAATTTATTTTTAACTGACCTTACATGAAAGTTTTCGCCGTGCGGTCATTCGCAAAGCGCCTCCTGTGTCCAACGTACAATGGCTCTGTCGTCCGACGTGTTGCGATAATTCTCCACTAACACAAGCTAATGCGCACTCTAAAGGAGGCCATCAAAAGTACATGCATTAGACTGCTGTTGACTGCCCCAAATAAGCTTGTATGGGCCTTCTGATAATAATGTAATAATACAAAAAGGCAATTAGAAAACCAATACTAAAACAAGTTGTGAAAAGAAAGAAAGAAGCCGAAACAGCAGTTCGTTAAGTGTTGTAGTACTTTTGTTTATCAAATTCCTCTTTCCGGCGGGTGTTTCTATGCCAGAAAAACAGGCCACTGTGTGAACGACCGCATGCGCGAACCCACAAATAAGGTCACTGTGCAAGCAACCTATATGCTCTTAGAGCAAGGTATGTTTCGAAGACCGTATTTATTTTTATGTTGCATTTACTGACGAGTTGAATAACGAAAACCTCCTGTCACTCATTCACGTGCGACACCTTCTACGATAAGCGATCTCGATGATGGGTACGGCAAAATAATTTTTTCTCGCATTGCATTGTTGGCTCTATTATTTATAGACTGTTGACCGAAGGCCTGATAAATCTTATGGTGAGGAGTTTCTAAGGACGTGTCGTGGCATGTGCTGTTTTATGTGACCAAATTTGGAAACGCCGTCTTATCACAATGAAGTCCCTTCTGCAAGCAGTCACCTGCATTATCCATACATTTAATGCCGCTCGAGCACAATCATTACGGCTCTGCAGGAATTTACCTCTGTGCAGTTCTGTCCTACAGAGTATAGTTAATAACTGTACACGCAGCTTGAAGTATAGTAAGTCTTTGTATGCGCCACAATTCTAATCTCCTGTCTTCCTGACTGGCATGTGTGAAGCACCTTACCATTTATAATTACAGCTTTTTATTCATTTGGTGTTGTAAGTAAAATGTTGTCAGGGAAACATTTCCTCGTAACTGATTGTGCTCCAAATTTGCGGAAGTATACAAGTCCAAGTAACATTAAAGTGCGCCTCTTAAGCGCATGCTCCTGCGTTGAGCGTCGGCGTGCTTCGGCGTGGTTATACCTCGTGACCGAGCGAACGAGCACAGCGAAAGATAAAAGCGAACGCGGAGCGCAGCGGTAGATGAAAGAGCGCGCGAGGAGGAAAGTGGGGATGAGGATACAATGAAAGCAAGTGGCGGAAAGCGGAGGGGAGACGGCATCTGCAGCCACGTGGACGATCTCATCAGCGCTTTGGGGTGATGGGGGTTGACCGCGGCGTCAACATAGAGCGTCAGCTCCTCAGGTCAGTCTGCAGCACCAGCGCGCGTGACGGGAACCACTGCTCCTGCAAGGGGTGATGCCAAGAAGTGAGGGGTGAGGTGAGTGAGCAAGAGGTGAGGTGAGTGGCTGCGAGTAAGGCTCGATGTCCCGCTCCCTTGGGTGTTGTCGCCGCTGACACTGGTGACACGATTTCGCCGCGACGACAGCCCGCTCTCGTAGCTGGGGGAACCAAAGCGCGAGAAGAAAAGCGTAGTGCCCCGCACGACGGGCTGTGCGGCGGCGATGGCTGCGATATGGCGATAAGAGTAGCGCGCGTCGTCTGCATGGAAACAAAGCACTACATGAGCTCCATGCATCGGCTGCTGTGAATCGCGTCCACGCGTCACCCACGCGCTGCCTCTTGCGATGTCCAGATTAGCGAGGCAGTTGCGCCACACTTCGCTTCGTTTGCGAAGCGCCGCAGGAGACAGATTGTCCGCGCCATTCAATACCTGGCGATATGAAGGCACGTGTCTAGCTCTGCTGAAATCAGCAGCAGCAGCCTGTTTTATGTCCACAGCAGGACGAAGGTCTCTCCCTGTGATCTCCAATTACCCCTGTCTTGCGCCAACCGATTCCAACTAGCGCCCGCGAATTTCCTAATTTCATCGCTCCATCTTGTCTTTTGTCATCCTCGATTGCGTTTTCCTTCTCTTGGCATCCATTCTGTAACCCTAATGGTGCAACAGTTATCTAACCGGCACATTACATGACCTGCCCAGCTCTATTTTTCCTCTTGATGTCAATTAGAATATCGTCTATACCCGTTTGCTCTCTGATCCAAACCGCTCTCTTTCTATCTCTTAATGTTATGCCTAGAAATCTTCGATCCATCGCTCCTTGCGCGGTCCTTAACTCAGGCCTACGTTTGCCGCTTACATGTGCCCTATTTTAGGAGGTATTCAGACCTGGATTGGGAAGAATTGGGGATAAGAGTTAATGGAGAATACCTTAGTAACTTGCGATTCGCTGATGATATTGTCTTGCTTAGTAACTCAGGGGATCAACTGCAATGCATGCTCACTGACCTGAAGAGGCAAAGTCGAATGGTGGGTCTAAAAATTAATCTACAGAAAACTAAAGTAATGTTTAACAGTCTCGGAAAACAACAGCAGTTAACGATAGGTAGTGAGGCACTGGAAGTGGTAAGGGGAATACATTTACTTAGGACAGATAGTGACTGCGGATCCGGATCATGAGACTGAAATAATCAGAAGAATAAGAATGGGCTGGGGTGCGTTTGGCAGGCATTCTCAGATCATGAATAGCAGGTTACCATTATCCCTCAAGAGAAAAGTGTATAATAGCTGTGTCTTACCAGTACTCACCTACGGGGCAGAAACCTGGAGGCTTACGAAAAGGGTTCTACTCAAATTGAGGACGACGCAACAAGCTATGGAAAGAAGAATGATATGTGTAAGGTTAAGGGATAAGAAAAGAGCAGATTGGGTGAGGAAACAAACGCGAGTTACTGATATTAGTTGAAATCAAGAAAAAGAAATGGGCATGGGCAGGACACGTATTGAGGAAGGAAGATAACCGATGGTCATTAAGAGTTACGGAATGGATTCCAAGGGAAGGGAAGCGTAGCAGAGGGCGGCAGAAAGTTAGGTGGGCGGATGAGATTAAGAAGTTTGCAGAGACAACATGGCCACAATTAGTACATGACCGAGGTAGTTGGAGAAGTATGGGAGAGGCCTTTGTCCTGCAGTGGGCGTAACCAGGCTGATGATTATGATGATTTTAGCAGTGCTTGTAAAAATGCAATCTATCGTCGCGACTAAAAAAGCAACCCGCGACTTATATAACCCCAGTCAGAACCTTGCCCCTTCAGACACAGCGATCACCAAATGGGGCGTCCGTGCCCACTGCCTCACCGCGCGGGCAGCCATCGACAGAGCGTAAACTGGACCGCACCCCGCAATGCCGGCATGCCTAGGGGACAAACGCATACAAGACGCCCTAAAAAACCTCCTCCGTAGTGCCTAGGCAGAGTCACATATTCAAGGAACAAAGGCCCCCAGATTTTCTCTCTCGCACCCGCTCCTCCATGGAAGGCCTGCTAACACATTTTGACACCGGTCTCATCATCAGCTTCAATAATATCGCGTGACAGCCTGTCGTGTCACGTGGTCCTTACAACAGATAGCGCATTAAAAAGACGATTTAACCCATCTTGTTGGCTTAGTGGCTATGGCACTGCGCTCGCTGCTACGCTCGAGGTCGCGGGTTCGAGTCCCAACCGCTTCGGCCTCATTTCAATGGGGGCGAAATAAAAGAACGTTCGTGTACCGCGCATTTGGTTGCACGTTAAAGAACCGCCGACTAAAAAATCTCGTCTTACTGTCCTAAACTGTTATCATGACATCACCGTCATTACGTTGTCGTCATGCGTTCGTTGTCACCGTCGAGCCGTCGTGATCGTTTTAACCTCGTCATTCTGACTTCGTCAGTCGACTATAGTCGTGTCGCCGTCGTCAAGCTATCGTCGTCGTCACTTCCAGTGCTGACATGCCGCCGTCGTCGTCTTACAGTCGCCGTCGTGCCGTCATGCACATTACCGGCCTCGGCAAGTGAGTGTCATAGCAAAGTGGGCCGATACCGCCGATACTGCAGTCGATGTATGTCGGATATAACCGAAGCAACAAAAGTATCAGAATGACTACTACCGATTCTATAATTGAGCGCGCGTCTTCAGCAATAGGGTGTGTCAGGCTACATTTGTTGATTGCCAATCGCGTTATCGTCGACTGTCATGGTAAGATTGGCTCCGCGGGGCTTCATGTCCGCCGTCCTCAGGTCTAAATCTTGTATTGGTAATTCAGTACATTCAAGATGCCCTTTTCAAGATCCTTTAAAAGAAAAGAGAGACTACTGCTCCCCGAGTTAAGTTTTGAACAGAAGGATTCGCCAAACTGTTCTAGAGCGCTCACGCTCCTTTCCTTTACGAGATGAAAGGCCGAAGTCGACCTCTGGCCATAGGGTAGCACATTAATACGTAGGTACTTAAGTTCCGAATGCCTGCGCACGCCTTATACAGTCCGTGTATTGTTCGCGTGCGGACGTTTCTTGCACGTAAACTCATCGAAGAGACTGTTGTTGTTGTTGTAGCCTGTGGCACGTGTGGCTCCTACCCACGATGGGGGATTGGCCAAGAAATAGGTGGATTATTCCAGAATTATATAGAGCATAAATTTCCTGATATCTATGGGAATAGCAGTGAATAGGGTTGAATTACCGGCTAAAATAAAATCAGGAAGGTGCTGTTGAATGAGTAATAATTAATTTAAAAGTAATGAAAAAATAGAATTTAGCAGGGCATTCGTTTAGATTCTGTAAGGAATGTTTGGACAGCGAAGCATGCATCCCTGTGGCTGAATCCCAAAGTGGACGCCCCGAACGAAAGAACTGCAGGTTCTGTCAAGTCCAGGCCAATTCTTCGAAAAGGTATCTCCAACAATCTTTTTCTTAACGCAGCAAAGCGGCGACAAGATAGAAGAAAGTGCTGTATCGTCTCCTCCTCCTCACAAAAAGAACAGAGGGGAGAGGGAACCAAACCCGACCTGTGTAAATAGAAATTTAGGGAGGGAATGCGGCAGCGTAATTTGGTGAGGCAGACCTCAAGCATCTTTGTGTAACAAGATTCGCTATGCCAGGGAAATGCCAGGTGTTTATACTCTGGAGAAGCTGTCAAATGTGGGTTTGATAAGGCTAATCTAATTGATCTCATCCAAAATCTTGCCGCCGTGATCTGTGCTGTCACTGGTAGAATAGGAAGAACAGGGCCGGATAGTGATGCATGTGCCAGTGAATCGGCAGTTTCATTAAATAACAAACCTTTATGACCAGGCACCCAAATCAAATGAATACATTGCACATGGGCAGGAACTAGTAAGTGGAAGAGCTTTAGCATGGGTGACTCATTAGTAGCGGTAAGGCAAGAGCATACAGAAAGGGAGTCCGTAAGAATAGCAGCCGTTGTAATCATTTGGTCTAATTTACGTAAAGCTAGGATTACTGCTAACAACTCGGCCAGAAAAATAGGCACAAGATCAGGCAATCTTAAAGAAAAAGACCAGTCGAGCGCAGGACAAAATATTCCAATGCCAGCTTTTTCCTCACACTGTGAGGCATCTGTTGCAATGATAATGTTTGTTTCTAGGGTGCTTAGGTGGTCTTGCAACATGGCGTTTAAGATGCCGTAAGGGAGTAGTTTCGCGTGGTTCGGGAAAATGTCGTCGAACCTGATCTCTCGGTAACTTGAATGCGTATTATTAGGAAGCAGATCACGAATTTGCACATTTAGTGGTTCAAGTAATGTTTGCACAAATATAATCTGTGGTCTATGAAACCTGGGCCAATGAACAGGAAAAAATGATTCTGGATCGGAGATGAAAATTATTTGAGGACGGTTTAATGGTGATTCATATAGCCTTAAGAAGGTCTGAACGGTCAGAAGGTGAAATCGGCATAATATGGGTGGGATTCTTGCTTCCATGTATAATACGGCATTTGCAACGTATTTTGGAAGGCCTAAGCACAAACGTAGTGCCTCTTGTTGTAACAAAACTAGCGGCCGAAGCTTGTATGATGGAACACCTGAGAATAAAACACATCCAAATTCTAACACCGGACGAACGTACATTTTATATACCATCAAGAGGGATTTTCTGCGCGTACCTGTTCTTCGATTGCTTAACTTGCGCAAAATGCCCATTGTACGAGCTCCTTTTGTCGCAATATATTCAATATGTGGCCGCCAGTTAAGATTTCCGTTGTAAATAACTCCAAGGTACTTTAGTGACTCTACTTGTGGGATATCTTCGAGATGGTAGTTCAGCGATATGTATACTGGGTCTTTAACTGGAAAAACAAGTATAGCACACTTATTAGCATTCAGGTTTAAGTGTAAGCTATCCAGCCAGTGTTCCAGTTCCCTTAGATACGACTGCAAAATTTCGTAAAGAGAGTATATGTCACTAGCCATACCAAAAAAGGCAATGTCATCAGCATAAACGTAGGTACTGACTCCTGGGTGAGCGGGGATTCTGCTCAGTAAAATATTAAATAATACTGGTGAGAGTACCGATCCCTGAGGCACACCTCTTGTTTGCTTATGTTTTCTAGAAGAATAGCCGCTTCGAAAACAATAGAATTCCCTGTCTTTTAAAAATTCATGCACCCATGCTACAATATAGCCTGGAAAACAATGGCTCCGTAACCGATTTGTTAAAATTGTGTGTTCAATGCTGTCATAGGCTTTACATATATCCAAGGTAACTAAAGCCGCGTATTGCTTTTTCTGTCTGGCGATGTTAATTCGACTTTCAAGGTCTACATGCGCGTGCCATATTGAATAGCCAGATCGAAATCCAATTTGGCAAGGACTCAACAATTGATTTTCGTCAATAAACTCTATTATGTGTCCGAGAAGCACTCTTTCAATAAGTTTCACTATGTTTGATGTCAACGCAATTGGTCTGATGTTGTCGATAGTGTACCCTGCCCCTTGCTTTTTAAGTAACGGAACAATTTTGGCGATCTTCCATTCTTGTGGAATCCATGCATTGCTAACAGAGTAGTTTACCAAGTTCAGAAGCTCACGTGGAGCTTCTTGAAAGAAAATCTTCAACATTGCATTTGTTATTCCGTCCAGGCCAGGCGCTATAGTTGGCAACCGTAACATAACTTGTGCTACTTCCGAATAGGATATCTCTTTGTAGTCCGATAATGCAGGAGTAAAAACAGAAGCTTGAAGGCGCGTTGCGAACCGGCTCTCCAATCCTTTAGCCAATAGCTCTAAGGACTCCTGCATTTCCTGTGAGGTATAGACGATTGAGTCTACATTAACGCTCATTGGGAGTCTGTTTCTAAACCGAAGGTAATTAAATAAAGCACTTTTGTTTTTGGATTTAGATAGATAATCGAAATGGTTTTTATCGTACTCATCTTTTGCGTATTTAATAGCACGTTTGAAGGTTGCCGAAATAAATTGATAATCTTTCCAATTTTGGGGGCTCTAATTATGTAGAAGTTTTTTCCAAGCAGCTTTCCTTCTTCGATAAACTCGTGTGCACTCACTGTTCCACCAAGGACTAGATGGGGAACGCTTAGCGGTCTGAATTACAAATTCAGACTTTTGTCGGGACATCTGTAACGCTGAACAAATATTCAAGCCAGTTTCTTCGTTATTACTGTTAGTTAATGGTGCAATGGTGGAGCGCAAGCAGTCTTTAAATTTTTTGCAATTCACAAATATTCTGTCGTGTCGATCAACTGATGTTAAAGGGCATGCAATTTCAAAGTATACCGGAAGATGATCACTGTTTGTACCGAAATCAATCGTAGTCCAAGATGTCACGGTGACGCTTGTGCTAGAAAACGTCAAAGGTAACACTGATTGAGATTGCCCACGGATAAAAGTAGGTCGTCTGACATTAAGGCATGAAAGATTTTTATCTATGGTCCAGTCCCATAGACGTGTCCCACATGCATCTGTTTTCTAACCCCATGACACGTGATGCGAGTTGAAGTCACCAGTAAGGACGACTTCATTTTTGCAGCTGGCAAGCGCGCTATCCAATTGGTATGTACTGTGTACGCCCGTAGGGAAATAAGCATCTATAATAGAAAATGAACGGTAGCCTGGGATGCTAAGGTGCACTGCCAAAATTTAACATTCTGGAGACATTAACTTGAAAGCTATTTTCGCCTTATGACAGAATTTAGACGATACCAAAATCATTAAACCACCTCCTAGTGAAAGGCGATCTAATCGAAAAGATCGAAAATCTTTAAAATGAAACTTTTTCTCAGGAGTAAGCCAGGTTTCTTGTAAGATTATGACGTCAGGATTAAGTTCAGTTGTTAAGTAATTTAAGTATGTTGAAGCAGAGAACAAGGAACGACAGTTCCACTGTAGCACTTTTAAAAAAGCTATGGTGATGATCTAATTGATATTCAGCTACTATCGTCGCGATGAACTTTCTTGGATGCCAGAATGAGAAATAGGATTACCCTTTTTGTTTTTGGTATAAGGACAAGAAGTAGTTACTGGAGACCCAGTTCGCTTTTGCGGCCTGATATCATGACCCGTTTCCATGTCGACCTGCGAGTCTGACTGACGCGAAGAACAAGGATCGGATCCTACAAATGTTGGGTCCGATGTGGTACTCGGCGCTAGGATTGAACTGGCTACCTGTTCTGCAGCACAAACAATCGATTTGGTGATTGGTGCGGCAGCTGTTTGCAACAGCTGTGTCATCTGCGCAGTAAACACTTGTGAAATACATTCGGTAACACTTGTGACAATATGTTGCATAGCCTTTGTCATTGCTTTTTCTACTGCTGATTCAATAAGTTTAGGCAAGTTGTCTTCATGGAAAGTAGATTGCCTCGCAGTGACGCCAGCGTATCCAAAGGCTCTTTCCTTGACGACTGCAATAGCTTCTCGCCGCGAACATCGTCGCCTGTAAATTATCTCTAGTAACTGTATTTCGTTAGCTCTAGCTGAGCAGCTTCCATAGTCAGCCGCATGGTTTCCTCCACATAGGCAGCACGTCTCGGTTTCAGCTGTGCATTCATTGGGGGAATGATCGGCACCACAGGCGCGACAGCGTCCATTTGATTTGCAGCCGCCTGCACTATGGCCAAAACGCCAACAGTTTCGACACTGAAGTGGACGCGAAGCGAGAGGTTCCACTCTAAAAATAAGTGGCCACACTTTTAGTTCGGATGGGTAGGACATGCCAGCAAACGTAGCAATAACCGATTCTGTGGCAACTTTTTCCCCGTTTACGAGTCGGTTATATCGGTATACAGCTATCACGCCAGCATCAGACAGTTTCTCCAGAGTCTCAGTCGGGCTCAATCGAGAGTCTACGCCCCGGACAATGCCTTTAGTGCATGCTAGATGAAGAGGAATGAACGCAGTCACCGGGACAGATGCGAAAGTCTTACACTTTAAGAGGTCTGCAACACAGGTCGAATCTGATGACCTACAAACTATCCCACCTCTTCCCAATTGTCGGACATCGCTTATCATCTGGAAATGCTGCGTCATGGCTTGGAGCTCGGCCTGAACAGCTTGTGGGTTGTTCAGCCGGATGAATCCACCGTTCGAGGGCACCAGCGCGACAGGGATGCTGCTAACACCGCTGCGGAAGAAAGATTGCAAAGGCAAATCATCAGGAGAAAGGGAGGCTGACCAAGGGCTGGGCCCTTGCCCAGGAGAGTTTTTAGACATCAGTGCTGATTCAATCACGAAATAAGTCCTACAAAAATTAGATAACTGAGATAACTAGGTCAAATCCACCCAAAACTCAGCCAAACCACCAAGCAAGTTCCAGCTTGGGCACACCGGGGCGGAGAACCGAACGAGTCCACGGGGCTTGTCACAGGCACCGAAACACGCAGCCGTTCGAACGTCAGCCAGCCCACCAGCCCGAGAAGATGGGTATCAGTCAGAAGCGCTTCCGACCTTTCGTCTGTGTGCTTCAAATTTGGACAGTGCAGTACTCATTGCATTACATCGTCATCTTCTCTCATCCTCCTCTCCTACCGCCTAAGCCTTGCCCAATCTACGCTGTTTAGAGAGTATTAGGCCGAAAGTACAAAGCTCTCCCGTCTTTACTTTCGCGAAACTTTCTGCTTTTCTTAAAATTGTATTTGATTTTGCCAGTTGTTATTTGGGCCTCTGATGCTAACCGTTCATTGAAATTCTCTCCCGTCATGTAAAAAAATGTAAAGCAAAAACAAATTTACTGAACTGTTGCAAGCAATTTCTTCTTCGTAATAAATAAGTTTGAGACGTAACCCACCGAAATACGTGTCAGCGCGATCTGCCGTGAAAACAGCGTGCTCGAGCCCTCGCGCAGGTAAACACCAGCGAGCCCGAACGACTCAACGCAAGGCAACACCAAGTGACAAGACGTTAACGATCATCATCATTATCATCATCATTATCCGCCTATTTTATGTCCACTGCTGGACGAAGGCATCTCCCTGCAATCTCCAATTACCCCTGTCCTGCGCCAACCGATTCCAACTAGCACCCACAAATTTCCTAATTTCGTCGCACCACCTAGTCTTCTGCCGTCCTCTACTGCGCTTCCTTCTCTTGGTACCAATTCTGTCACCCTAACGGTCCAACGGTAATGACCTGCCCAGCGCCATTTGTTGTTCTCTTAATGTCTATTAGAATATCGTCTATACACGTTTGCTCTCTGATACAAACCGCTCTCTTTCTGTCTCTTTAAGTTATGTCTAGCGTTGTTCGTTCCATCGCTCTTTGCGCCGTCCTTAACTTGTTCTCAAGCTTCTTTGTCAGTCTCCAAGTCCCTGCCCCATATGTCAGCACCGGTAAAATGCACTGATTGTATACTTTCCTTTTCAATGATAATGGTAAGCTTCCAGTCAGGAGCTGGCAATGTCTGCCGTATGCGATACAACCCATTTTTATCCTTCTGTGAATTTCCTTCTCATGTTCAGGGTTCCCTGTGATTAATTGACCTAGGTAAACGTACTCCTTCACAGACTCTAGAGGCTGCCTTGCCCTCTTGAACTCTTGTTCCCTTGCCCAGTTATTTATCATTATCTTTGTCTTCTGCATATTAATCTCCAGCCCCACTCTTACACTCTCCCTGCTAAGGTCCTCAATCATTTGTTGTAACTCATCTGCAGTGTTGCTGAATAGAACTATGTCATCAGCAAACCGAAGGTTTGCTGATGACATAGTCTGTACTTCTTGATTGAGTCTGTACTCCTTGAGTCTGTACTCCTTGATTACGCAATGCCTCTATGACTGATTGTATCTCTACTGAATCAAATGCTTTTTCGTAATCTATGAAAGCCATATAGAGAGGCTTATTGCACTTTGCGGATTTCTCCATAACCTGATTAATGACATAGACGTGATCCATTGTAGAGTACCCCTTCCTGAAGCCAGCCTGTTCCCTTGGTTGACTAAAGCCCAGTGTTGCCCTTATTCTATTGGAGATTATTTTGGTAAATATTTTATATAATGCTTGGAGTAAGCTAATGGGCCTCTAATTTTTCAGTTCTTTAACGTCTCCCTTTTTGTGGATTAGCACAATGTTTGCATTTATTCCAATTTTCTGGGACCCTTGCAGTCAATAGACACTTCGTATAGAGAGCCGCCAGTTTTCCTAGCATTATGTCTCCTCCATCTTTGTTTAAATCGACTGTTATTCCATCCTCTCCAGCCGCTTTCCCCGTTTCATGCTTTGCAAGGCCCTTCTGACCTCACCTCTAGTTATAGGAGGAGTTTCTGCATACTGTTCATTATTGTTTCGAATGGAGTACTCCTGAGTCCTCTGGGTACTCTACAGGTCAGTGTAGAATTCTTCCGATGCTTTTATTATACCTTCGAGATTGCTGATGATATTACTCTGCTTATCTTTCAGTGCATACATCTTGGTTTGTCCTATGCCAAGTTTTCTTCTCACTGATTTCAGGCGGCGTCCATTTTTTACGGCTTATTCACTCTTTCTCACGTTATAATTTCGAATATCACTTATTTTCACTTTGTTGATCAGTTTTGACAGTACCGCTAATTCTATCTTATCTATTGAGTTGGGCACGTTTATTCTTTGTCGTTTCTTTATTAGGTCCTTTGTTACTTGGGAGAGCTTGCCTACTGGTTGCCTTGGCGCCTTGCCTCCCCCTTCAATTGCTGCCTCTGAAGCCAGCCTTGTTTCGGTTTCCTCCATTACCTCTATGTCATCATCATCATCTCTCTGTTCTAAGGCTGCATATTTTTTTGCAAGTACCAGCCTAAATTGGTCTTTAGCAGTGTGTTCAATGGGGCTGGTTGGTTCATCTTTAGAATAAAAACAGGAACAGCGCAACACAGGACGAGCGAGTAAACAGGACAGAGCGCTGACTAGCAACCAAATGCTTTATTTGCAGAAGCAGCATATAAATACTTCATGAAGGTGACATAAAAAATAGAAAAAGAAGTATAAGGAGGATAAGTGTCAGCCATGAAGATAATCAATTTCTTTTGTTGAGAGTGAGAGGGACGCAGAGCTGACGCGCACGTCGCCACTTCCGCGCACGCTTTTCACTATATCTTCCGATTATTTCGCACTTGTTAAAGATCGGGGTGCAACCACACGTCTTACAGTGCGCAGCTAGATGACTGTACGGGTTTCCTTTTAGTGAAGTGGCATGCTTGCGCAAGCGATCATTAATGCACCTCCCCGTTTGCCCGATATAGCAACGTTTACAATCAAGCGGGATTTTATAGACGAGTGCGTTGTACAGTTAACAAAGCCCTGAACATGATTCTTATAGCAGCTTTTGCGCGCGACAGTATTCTTCCTGTGGACTATTTTGCACAACCCGCTCAGTTTATTAAGGACATTGCACAGCACCATCACCCCTGCCTTGGCCGCAATTTTCAGAATGTTATGGGAAACACGGTGTAGATAAGGAATGACGGCAAACCTAGATCTGGAAGGCGGTGACTGCAAAGTTTGCTTTCCGGCGTTCTTTAACTCTTTTACAAGGTGCACAAGGTGCAACACTGCACAAAACGCTGGTCGGGTAGCCTGCTGATGTTAGTCTGCTGACTTGCGCTGAAAAGCTCTGTTCAACAGAGTGCTCGCACGAGCGCTTCAAAGCAGCTTGCAAACATGCCTTAGCGATGCCTCGTTTTACGAGTTTCGAGTGAGCAGATGAAAGCGGGAGAAGCCCTTTCTTTGAGCGAGGCGAGTAGCTCCAGCAAACATGATGCGGTTTAAAGACAATCTCAATGTCTAAAAACCTTAAACGGTCATTAGTGGGCTCTTCCGTTGTTAATGTAAAATCCTTCATAATCGTACTGAAGGCGTCAATAATTGTCTTGGAGGTTAACTCCGTTGCAATCGATGCAATAGGCGTAGTTAAGTTTCAAAATGCCTTTGGAACGAGTGTCGGCAGCTTCATGGAAATGCTCACTTACTACCTAAAATCCACATTCCTTTGTCATGACAGTAAGGTTTTAATTCAAGAGCAGGGAGTGTGTATAGGTTCATGTTTGGCCCCCATACTTAGCGACCTTTTGATGGCACGCTATGACAGGAGCTTACTCGCTCGCCTACAGCTGATGACCATAAGAATATTTCGCTTTGTAGACGACTTTTTAGTATTTTATCCAGTTGACCCTTGTGACACGGAGTTAATCTCCAAGACAATTATTGACGCCTTCAATTCTCGGCTCGGCGTGTGCAGTGAACCGGCTCAGCTCGGGTGCGGTTCCACGCTCCCCTCTCGCCGTTGGTATGCTTCAGCGGCGACTATGTCGCTCGGAGTTTTGCGGGTACGAGCCGTGTTCGGCGTTCCGTCGACCAGCACCACCGTCGCCTCTAGTGGCTCGTCCGCATCGGCATCGCAAACCGTGCTCCTGGCTTCCGCCCGTGTGCTGGCCGATGGAGTAGAATAGCCAGGGATGGAGCATCGTGACCTCCACGACGGAGGAGGAGGCGGAGCGCGGTTCCTGCAGCAGGGTCGGGGTGGCCACGTCCCAAGAGTCCTACTTCTCATTCCCGTCGTGCGTCTGGTTGAGGCGATTCCAGGATGGTGGGACCTTGCGGGGTCTGAGTGAGGCCGAGTCGCCTGGCCAACTTGATCGCGGGGCGCCCGTCCCCTATTCGCCCACGCAATCACCTTGATCGGCTCCTTCACCAGCTCGGGGGCCATAGAA
Organism: Dermacentor andersoni; assembly: GCF_023375885.2. Lineage (NCBI taxonomy): Eukaryota > Metazoa > Arthropoda > Arachnida > Ixodida > Ixodidae > Dermacentor > Dermacentor andersoni. Next base: position 179,117,155 of record NC_092815.1, on the reverse strand, counting down.
CGTGGCCAAGCCTGGGCCTGGCTGAAATACGAGACTTTCCGTCGTCATCACCTACTAATAGCAGCTGTCGGCGTCACTTACGCCGACAGCTTCCCTGCTGCGGTGGTCAGTGCAGGGCTTCAGGCCGGCGACGTCTGCCTGCGCATAATGTCCATATTTTCTGTCAGTTCACTTTCTCGGAAGTGTTTTTGCAATTGCTAGTAGGTACAGCAAGGCGTGACGCTTTTCACGGCGCTCGACCTTTCTGCGCAGGCGCGAGTAAGAGCGGGTGCGAGAGAGAAAATCTGGGGGCTTTTGCTTCTTGAATATGCGACTCTGCCTAGGCACTACGGAGGAGGTTCTTTAGCGCGTGTTGTATGCGTTTGCCCCTAGGCATGCCGGCATTGCGGGGTGCGGTCCAGTTTACGCTCCGTCGCTGGCTGCCCGCGCGGTGACACAGTGGGCACGGACGCGCCATTTGGTGATCGCTGTGTCTGAAGGGGCGAGGTTCTGACTGGTGTTGTATAAGTCGCGTGTCGCTTTTTTTAGTCGCGAAGATAGACTGCATTTTTTACAAGCACTGCTAAAAGAGGGCACATGTAACCGACAAACGGAGGCCTCAGGAGAGCACCTCAGGTTGTATTAAAGCAGGCGGCGCAGGATCTCCGAGGCACCCAAGCGGCAGCGGGGGGATCAAAGCTGGAAGCACGGCGGCCCGTGGGTTGGGGCCGCGGAGGTCGAAGCGTGCAAGCGGGTGTTCGCATAAAAAATTGTCTGTCCGCTATCGCGGACAGACGATCTTATACTCCATTCGCACGCGCAGGCCTCTGCGAGCCCCAACCCACGGACCAGTCAGGGTTCTAGCTTTGGTGTCCTGGTGTCCGCTTTGGTGTCCTGGAGGCGCCGCCAATAATGCGAAATAATGACACGTTGTTTTAATTATTAAAAACACGACTGAATAAATATAATTGCGTCCAGCCGTGAACTTGCCATACAAAGTTCAGCACTACCGCGCCCCGCGACTTCTTCTGCCAGCATGCCTAGAGACGAACGCATACAACACGCGCTAAGAAACTCCTCCGTAGTGCCTAGGCAGAGTCGTATATTCAAGGAGCAAAAGTCCCCACATTTCGTCTCTCACACCCGCTCTTACTCGCGCATGCGCGCAAACGTCCGTCGTCTCCGCAAGTGCCACGCCCCACTGTACTTACTAGGAATTGAAAATACGCTTCCCGGTATACATAAAACACGTCTTTTCTTTTTTTGTTTTGTATTCTCGTCATTTCAGCGACTTAACGTGGAGACAAACAATTCTGGGGTCTTACCTGCGAAAACCACGATTTGATTACCAGGCACATCGACGGAAAATAAGCGCACAGAAAGATACACACGAACAGCCGATAAAGACAGAATAGCGGATAGCGCTTCTCCTGTGTCTTTCTTGCTGTTCGTGTGTGTCTTCCTGTGCGCTTATTTTCCGTCGATTGCAGTGCACCAGCTAGGCCGTCTGCAGTTGTCAAATTATCAGGCACCCCGTAGTGGGGGATTCCTAATGAAGTTTGACCACCTGGGGATCTTTAACGTGCATGCAACGCACGGCACCACGGGTGTTCTGCCATTTCGCCGCTACTCAAATGCTGCCACCGCAGCTGGGAATTGATCCTGCGTCCTCGGGTTTAGTAGCGTAACACCAAAGCAATCACGCCACCACGCGGGTATACTGTATATTGCAGAGAGTTTAACCGTTCTTCAAACTTGTAAGTTCGTTGTTTTATCTGTGCGGAATATTACCTGTAAGATATACTACTTTTATGCAACCGGCGCGTATAAAATCACCATATAGCAATCTCCAAGGATGCGGCACTGAGGCATAATGACGATGAAAACAAGACGAAGAAAAATAAATTTTATTCCAGCCTAGTGTAATGCAATATGGCTGAGAGTATCATCTGGATCCTTAGCCTATGTGATTAGTTTTGCATTCCTCCCATAAAAGTCTGCATAAGTTGAAATCCAAAGCAAAAATAGCTAATCTTATATACATGACTTCAAGTGACGTTTTACTGATGGAACACCATCAGTTTTTTAACGAAGCTGCGTATTTCACTGCAGATTTTTGCACCGACAAATGATAGCGAACGCTAGGTCGCATACGTTCATAGTTTTCGGCAAGTTGAATTTATTATGCTCAGCCTGTCTAGTATCCCTTGACGACGTGAGAAATATTGATGGCTTGTTCGTGGATAAGTTGCATCATATTTAGCTGTGCAAAAAGTTGTGCAGAAGGTGCGTCCTTCGTGGCCGATGTAATTGTTCTCACCGTCATCTCCATAATCCCACCGTCCATAATCTAAAGCGTGAATATTTCAACATTTATCTATTACTGCAAGTAAACGGGCATTACGTAGAGTAGGGGCCACTCTACTGGCGTGCGTGAGTGCATACGTGCATGCGCGTGTCTGTGCGTGTGTGTTCAGTATCTGCATTGCAGACAGCATTATGGTTTTTCAAAGTTCTATATTTGCAGTCTTATCTGTGGCATATACTTACTGTAAATAACGGTTGCTCTATATATATGCAGCCATCGCTTATAACACGCATCGGGCAGGAGGCCTAATTGATGCTGGAGGAATGATCTAAAGCGTACTATTTCTGAAATTTTACTATTTCTTCACTTTTCTTTGAAGGCAGCAAGCATACGTATTGCGTAGGGTCTCAGCACATGTATTTGCGATATGTTGTCTCATTTGCTTCTTATTTGTTCCCATGTCCAATTTTCATTTAAGGCATTATGAGCCCAATATAGATAATCGGATCAACAATGATGAGTGGTTTGCTGTTATCAGAAAGAGCTGTTTGCCTTTTGGCCAGCTACCTTTGCTAATGATACGCGAAACGTCATAATTAGCTGAGTCGTGCTTTTATAAGGAACTATAGCTCTTGCATAAAGACTTTTGCGAAAAAGACCAAACGCACAAACGCATCTGTATGTACGTTAGTTCTTATTGACCCTTGCTTTTTCTTTTTCTTTTTTTGTACCATTCACAACTACGCAAAGAAATTTAGTTTGAAAAATGTTGGAGCACAAATAATATTTGAAAGATGAAGTACGGAGCATAACAACGTAGTGCCTGAGAGAAAATCCTTAATATTAACAAATATACGAAAAATTGTTTCGACGTGCAACGCAGACGCGCTCCAGCTAAGCTTTAACGAACTACGTATAACCAGCGCCTATATTAGACAACCCCGCTGTTAGATTAACATCATGACAGAGTAAGTCCAACAACTGAGCGAAGCACAGTGTGCTGGTTCTCGGCCGGAATCATGCGCCATGTTCAATGCCACACTCATGAACCTCGTGGGCTCGCCCCCTGTAGTTTCGACGCATGCATTTCAATTGCAGCCGGTTCATCGTCAGTTTTGGCCGTCCTACAATATTCGTTAAAACGTTCGGACTCACGAGAGTACGCCTTCGTTGCACCGCCATGGAAGCTTTCCACTTATGTAGAAGCTCAACTTTAACGTAACCCGATGGCTTGGCATAAGATCTGTTTGGGCCATGCAAATTACTTAGCTGCCATAAATCGAGCGACATTGGTCGATGATTTTGTCTGTCAAGAAGTCTAGAAATGAGGAATAAAAATGTGACGACGACGACGACGACGACGACGACGATGACCTTGAAACAAAAGTATCTCACCCCGCGTTCTTGGGCGGCTTCTTTTAAGCACTCGACACGCACTCACTCACGGTGGCAGCATCGTCTACGTCGTAGAGCACTAAGCCTACACATGGCCCGTAAATGCATGGTGTAAATCCAAAAGCCTTCGATAAGATTTCTTTTAAGATTTATTAATGAAAACTGAAGGTAACTTTCCGGATACCGGTTTTATGCAGTGGTTTTCTCATTTCCATGCCTGTGAGCGGTACCTTTAGGTAGTGGAAGAAAAATCTATACTTTCACGTGTACCAGCTGGTGAGGCTTATACATTTCTCAATAACGGCCATGTCCTCTGCTATAGAGGTCTCCCAGATAAGAGAAAGTACGGGGTGCGATTCCTAATCCAAGAAGACACAGCGGGCAACACTGACGAATTCTACAGCATTAATGAGATGGTAGCAGCCGTCGTAATCAACCTAATAAGAGGTATAGATTAAAGGTAGTACAATCCTACGCTCCAACATCCAGTCACAATGATGAAGAAGTAGATCAATTTTATGAAAATGTTGAATTACCGATGAGAAAAGTGCGAACTCAGTATATTGTAGTAATGGGCTACTTCAATGCAAAAGTGGGGGAAAAGCAGGCTGGTGAATAAGAAATTGGCAACTACGGCGTCAATTCTAGAAACGCTAGAGGAGAGATTCTGGTAGAATTTGCAGAAAGGAATAGGCTAAGAATAATGAACACCTTTTTCAAGAAACGTAGCAACAGAAAGTGCCACCTGGAAAAGCCCTAATAGTGAAACAAGAAATGAAATTGATTTCATACTTTCTGGCAATCCCAGCATAGTGCAGGATGTATAAATGATAGGTAGGGTAAAGTGCAGTGATCATAGGTTAGTGAGAGCTAAGATTCACCTCAGTTTGAAAAGAGAAAGAGTAAAATTGGTCAAGAAAAAACAGGCATACCTAGAGGCAGTAAGAGTAAAAGCAGACAAATTCAGGCTGGTGCTCGCAAACAAATATGCAACCTTAGAACAGAGGGATGATGATATAGAGGTAATGAATGAAACCCTAAGTTGGCTTCAGAGGCGGCAACTGAAGTGGAAGGCAAGGCACCAAGGCAACCAGAATATCATCAGCAATCTCGAAGGTATAGTAAAAGCAGCGGAAGAATTCTATACTGACCTGTACAGTACCCAGAAGACTCAGGATAGCTCCATGCGAAACAGTAATGAACAGGATACAGAAACTCCTCCTATAACTAGCGATGAGGTCAGAGGGGCCTTGCAAGACATGAAACGGGGAATAGCGGCAGGAGAAGATGGAATAGCAGTCGATTTAATGAGAGATGAAGGAGACATAATGCTTAGAAAACTGGCGACTCTCTATACGAAGTGTTTATCGACTCCAAGGGTCCCAGAAAACTGGACAAATGCAAACATTATACTAATCCACAGAAACGGAGACGCTCAAGAATTGAAAAATTATAGATTCATTAGCTTACTTCCAGTATTATATATAATATTCAACAAGATAATCTCCAATAGAATAAGGGCAATAATGGACTTTAGTCAACCAAGGCAACAGGCAGCTTTCAGGAAGGGATACTGTACAATGGATCACATATATGTCATCACTCAGGTAATCAAGAAATCCGCAGAGTACTATTAGCCTATGTATATGGATTTCATGGATTACCAAAAGGCATTTGACTGAGTAGAGATACCAGCAATCATAGAGGCATTACGTAATCAAGGAGTACAGACCGCTTACGTAAATATACTGGAAGATATCTACAGAGATTCCGCAGCTGCTTTAATTCTCCACAAGAAAAGTGGGAAGATAACTATAAAGAAAGAGGTGAGACAAGCAGGCGCAATCTCTCCGATGCTATTCACTGCGTGCCTGGAAGGAATATTCAAGCTATTAAACTGCGAAGGCTTTGGAATAAGGATCGACGGCGAATACCTCAGCAACCTATGGTTTGCCAATGACATTGTTCTATTCAGCAACACTGCAGACGAGTTACAACAAATGATTGAGGACCTTAACAGAGAGAGTGTAAGGATGGGGTTGAAGATTAATATGCAGAAAACAAAGCTAATGATGAATAACCGGGCAAAGAAACAAGAGTTCAGGATCGCCAGTCAGCCTCTAGAGTCTGTGAAGGAGCACGTTTACCTAGGTCAATTAACCACAGGGAACCCTGATCATCAGAAGGAAATTCATAGAAGAATAAAAATGGGTTGGGTCGCATACGGCGGACATTGTCACCTCCTGACTGGAAACTTACTATTATCATTGAAAAGGAAGGTGTATAATCAGTGTATTTTACCGGTGCTGACATATGGGGCAGAGACTTGGAGGCTGACAAAGAAGCTTGAGAACAAGTTAAGGAGCGCACAAAGAGCGATGGAACGAAGAATGCTAGGCATAACCTTGAGAGACAGAAAGAGTGCGGTTTGGATCAGAGAGCAAACGGGTATAGCCGATATTCTAATTGACATTAAGAGAAAGAAATGACGCTGGGCAAGTGATGTAATGCTGAAGTTAGATAGCCGTTGGACCATTAGAGCTACGGAATGGGTACCAAGAGAAGGGAAGCTCAATCTAGGACGACAAAACACTAGGTGGAGCGATGAAATTCGGAAATTCGCGGGCGCTAGTTGGAATCGGTTGGCGCAGGACAGGAGTAATTGGAGATCGCAGGGAGAGGCCTTCGTCCTGCAGTGGACATAATATAGGCTGATGATGAAGATGAGCTGGGGCACCTGCAGGCAGTGCTCTTGGCTCTTTTCTATTTCTTGTATTTATTACTGGCCTCCCAAACGACACAGGCGTACCAATCATATCTTCTGCACTTGACTGCACTTTTTATAGCAAAAAAGAAGCACATATATTACCAAAAAGTGTTAAGCCTGCTTAACATCAACACATCAACATCAGTACGATGACTCGCAAATACAGCTAAATCTAGTCAAAAAAGACTTATGACTCTTTCTAGAAAGAAACACTTTCTGGATGGCCGTAGAATATTATTTATTATGTATTAAATGAAACTCTGCAGTACAAGTACTTATGGCTGTTGTTCCTTATGGCTGTCATAGTGCTTCGCGGTTTCAAGAGCAATTTGTACGTCTGTTACAAACTAAGAAATAAAAGGAGTAGCCTGCAAATCGCTAATTATAGCAATAATTGGATACGCGCAAATCGCCTTGGACCCGTACACAGTAACTAATAGCAAATTACCTTGTGCTGTTTTTTTTTTTCAGTTTCTGTATCAATGACGGGTATTTTTGCTAGCTTTTCTTGACACTACCGCTCGTCTTTCAAACGTCATATTTTGCACGGAGGCTCCTTTATGCCTGCGTTATCATAAACTAGGCTTTTACGCGGTGAAAATTTTCGTCCCAGTTGGCCTCTGAATGAAATCGCCGACACACTTCAGCGTGCGCCATCTTCCCGGCCAATCTCCCCGTAGTGGGTGTGCGCCATGGCTTGAGGAGCAAGCAAGGAATCAAGCACGTACGTCTACAGTTTCGGCGGCTCGCTTTCACGGCTCAGTTCCCCTTATCACGACACGGCGACAGCGTCCGACCATGCAGTGTCCGTCACCGTCCGACGTCACCAGCAGTCCTCGGACGCAACCTATGATGGCGCGGCAGGAGCTCCCACCTGCACCCAAGCCAAAACCGATGGAGACTGACTGCACACCAGCGTCGTCGCAGAGCACCACCTTTACCAGCGCCTCAGCCCAGATCTCGGCAGCCGATCAGAGGCCACAGCAGCGGAAGAAGGAGCGCGACCTTCAGCGGACGCTGGCAGAGGACAGGGCGCCTCTGGTCGTGGCTGTGTTCATCCTCTGCATCGTTCTGCTGGTTCTAATCTTCCACGCATGGCTGTACTTCCAAGAGGACGAATTTTCACAGCGCCGCCGCGGTCGAAACTCGCTGACTTTCCGCGCGCAAGTGGCGCCGGCTACCGGCAGGGCCAACGCGTGGATGACGCTCGAAGACTCGACGGATGCCACGTACGAGGCCACGGGCGGTGCGACGGGCACCAGCAGGACGCCGCTGTCGACAGCCGTAGTCTACGGCAAGACGCGTGAATGGAAAGAAGCGAGAAACGATACTTCTACCGGCGTCGAAGAGGCTTCGGGAACCATGGCGGCGTCGCAGGATGCAGTCGAGATTCTATGAGCTGACCTTCCGTGTTAACAGTCTGAATTGGACACGTACGCATCGTTTATGGCCAGCGTTGGTGTCGTCATGTTTTATTTTACGTTATATCATTATCCTTGCTTAATATGGGCTAACGTCTGCGTCTAAAGAAAACCACGTCGAAATACGAACTGAACGAGCGACAGTGATGGTCATACCTAATAAATACGTCTGGTTTAAGGGTGTATAGTGTCATCACGTGTATTTCTTCAGAAGCGAATAGCCTGCTGTAGTGATAAGTTTTTCGCCCGACATGGTGGTGCTGGGCTGTGGCTCGTCTTCCTCTGCCGATGTGAAAGTGCCGATGCAAAGGGCGCATGATCTCGCGCTACCGGATGTATAGGACGCTTTTTTTATCTGACGCACGCACTCTCACACGAGAGACAGAGAGAGAAAGAATAAACTTTAATCAAGAATCCCGGTCTGGGTTCGCCCGCTTTGTTCTAGTCTCTGTACCAAGTGGAATTTTGTGTTGCAACTCGAGCATCGGTTTAATTTGTTAGCAAAACGTCGTTTCATGCGCTAAAGCACACAAGCAACTGGAACTCCAATGCATTTCTCCGCAAAGTTCGGTAATTTATATCTCGAAACTGGTGTCGTCCTGAGAATTCGTGCCAAGTGGCACGAATTCTCAGGGCGAAGTCTTGTTATGTCCTGCGAATTCATGACCTTGCGAAGATTGCGGCTAGAATTTGTGAATTGCAATATGGGTCATGAGATAATTAGCTTAAAAGTTAATTAGTGCAATCTTGTTAATTAGTCGATTTTGCATTTCAATTTTTTGTGCAAGTAGGGTCCGCCGCTTCGAGTATACCGGCTCATAAGCTAGAATTGAGCTATGTGCCACAGGCAACCTTTAAAAATTTTTGAAAGTGCTCGCTGAAACACCCTGTATATCCAGGCCCACACAAGTGTGATATCGAGAAGTTCATGACCGAGCACTTTGCATGGGTTAGCCGTGATGACACTACTTCTGTGATCATCGTTGGAGACTTCAATGTGGACATTTCAAAACCAGACAAGAAAGGGTTCACTCAGTTTGTGCTTGAAGAGTTTAGTTTGAAGTTCCACACTAATCCAAGTGACTCAGCTACTCAACAACGGTCGTGCATAGATTTAACTTTGGCCAAGAATCTGTCTAAGTCCGTAAGCGAACCAATTAGTGTATATCACAGTAATCATAAAGCCCCATCGTCCCTACCATTGCCAAATGACGAAAATAAACATATGTACTCTGTTTAAACTTGTGTGATGTGCTACAGCATCGCTGGTCATCCACCTTAACGGAGTGGGTTGGCTCCTCAATTTTTTTTTTTTTTTTTGGGGGGGGTAATATCTTGGTTCACTTGCAGAGTTGTTAGTTCTCGTTCTTTTTCTCTGCATGCTGTTCCCTTTGGTTGGTTACTACTATGTGCTCACATTTGGCGCTAGACAGGGAGAAACCCCTTTCTTGGAGGTTTGTGATGTTACACCGTGATGTTAATAGCTGTTTCTAGTGTCTCTTGAATTCCAGCTGGAGATCGTCTGCTGGCCCAGAGTATGATAACGCCTGCATATATCGTAAAGTGCAGGTCTTCTACCCGCCTTAGGAGAGTCGACAGCTTGCTTGTTGCTAATGAGAATAGTGTGGGTAAAAGAATCGACCGTTGGGATACAATCCTTGTCGGGTACCTTTTCTACAGCGAAGCTGTATATGGCTAGGGTTCCACGCATTTTTGTTCTCCGTGAACAAAAACTATCATCATCAATGGTTTATATCCCCGTAAGCATTCATACTCCCGTAAGCAAGCAAAATATGCAATGGCTTATAGCCCCGCAAGGCAGAGGCTACAAGCACTCAGCAAAGTGAAACGAACAATGCTTAAATTCTTCTTAATCACACATACAACATACAGAACAGCATGTCGAAAGCTGTTATCATCAATGGCTAATACCCCCGTGAGTGGCTCATACCCCCGTAAGCAAGCAAAAAATGCAATGACTCATAGTCAGTCCCATAAGGTTCACGGCTACTCACTTTGAGTGAATTAGCTGCAATGACACTACCCCTGTTGTCGTTGTCAGTGATTTGAATATGGAATGGTCGTTACCGAAAAGAGAGCGGTTTACGCGTTCCGTATTGCAGACATTTCCCTTGCAATGTCACACCGATGCGGCCCAATAGACCACCCAGCAGCGTATGTGCGTCGATTTGACATTATCAAACAATGGGATTGCAGTTGCGAGTGAAATAATTACCACCGATCAAGAAAACAAACGAGTGTGAGTACCTTTCGTCACGGTTACCACCCATCAAGGCAATAAATGAGTTCGTACATTTGTTCAAAATTATGTGTTACCTCCGTTTCGTGTGCTAAATAGCTTCGCTGGTCAACCACCTTCACAGAGTGGAATGCCTCATATTTTTTCTGACTCTTCTTTGTTTATCAGTACCGCTTCGTGGGTAACATTTTCAAACGCTGCTCTGATATCCATTCCCACTACGGCTCCGAGTTGGCTACTGCTCTGTGTTCTATATACTTCTTGTGTGGCGAGCAATGCATCCTGCACACACGTGTCCCTTAGGAAACCAATGGATCGAGGATCGACTGAAGTACAAGTCTCCTACTGCCATTAGAGTGGTGTGAGGGCCATTCATTCGATATTCTTGCCCAGGCATGACATTAAAGAAGTGGGTCCCAGGTGGGTAATGGCGTTCGAGTTCTCATTGGGCTTTGGTATCGGAATCACTGTACCCATTTTTCGCTGTAGCCACCTAACCAGATTGCGCTTTGGAAAGGACAGGCTAGGCTAGGTTAGGTTAGGTCAGGTAAGGCTAGGTTAAGTTAGGTTAGGATCCCCTTACCCATGGAGGAAGAGTACATTTCTAGAACGCGGACAAGAAGGCAAAAATATCTGCCCCAGATATTAACCGGACCTCCAGATACCACTGGCTTTAAAATGATGAATACCACTACGCACTGGGGCAGTCGGTCTATAAGCGCAGCTGTGGTTAGCCGGCCAAGTCGAAAAGGCGCATCTTGACAAGAGACGCGCAGCGGCGTTTGGCGACGAACGCTACCCGCGACCGTCATCCATGGCGGTGGAGAAACGTGACCCAGCGCCACCAACGGCCGCAGCATCTAAACCTTCAGACAAAGCTCTCGCGTTACAGCACCTGCGTCTGGAAGAGCTGACTGTATAGTTGGCGCACCGCAACCAGGTGGCACGAGAGATGTGGTCTTTGTTAAGTCCCTCGATAAAAAGAAACTTGTTTTGTCAAGGAACTTTCGCTCTTCGCGGAGAAAGTCCGGAAGCAAAACAGCCGAAAGAGCCAAGCAAAGCTATTCACTCTAAAACAGGAGGAATGACCAAATAAATAGCTTTGGTTCATTAAAGTACTTGTGTGCTTAAAGGTGTATGTTTGTTGCAGTGAGGATATTTAGGTTGCGTTTTCGTGGAGTAATGCCCGTACAGGACACAGCCGTCGGCCGGCGCATCTACCGCGCTAGTACAGATGGCTGGCTATACGTATACGCCGGCTCGTTATACGGGGTGATAATTTCTAAGTTTTCCGGACTTTTTTAAAAAATCGACTGTTGCAGATAACGTAATTTTGGTCCATGAGCTGGACTATTCAGAGAGGTGGGCATTACTTGCACGGGAAATGGAAACACATAATCAACTAATTAAAAAATAATAAATTAACTTCTTAATTGATTACCTTGCGGCACATATACCAATTTACGAATTGTAAGCGGGGAGTTAGCAAGGCGTGTCCCCTAACAATGAATTTCCCCCTGAATGACACCAGTGTGGAGATATGCGCTGTCAAATTCGCCGTAGATATGCACTGTTGTTCCACTTACTTTTCTAAAGCTTTATTTTATGCACTGAAGCATAGAAGTAAGTGGAATGCCTATGCATTACGTCCCACACTTTGGGAAATATCTCGAAATTGGTGTCATCCCGAAGCTTCATTTGAAGTGTATACGTATCGGGAAACTCACCTGCTACAATTAGTAATTTGCATAATGTGCCGTGAAGTAAATAATCGCGAAGTTCATTAGTGAATTTTATTAACTAGGTGAATATGTTTCGATTTTTCGTGCTTTTATTGTCCGCCTCGTTGAATAATCCAGCTCTAGGACAAGGCTTATGCTACCTGCCACAGACGATGTTTAAAAATTCCCGAAAACTTAAAATGAACACCCCGTTTCTGTGCATTCCTCTGCCCAGCATGCATGTCGGGCTATGATGTAGTTTCCGTACAACGAAACTGCGCGGGAGACCTCGAGAAAAAACCGCTTCTACTTTAATAATTGTGACCAGATGGTTAGAGCATTGCGGGCTGCTGCACTGGAATTGAGAGGTTCGAGCCGGCCGCGCATTCATTTTTATTGCATGAGCAGGTCCGAAACGAGGCCAGACAGGAACCTATTCACCGCAAAGTGCCTGGAATGAAGCAAAGAAGGCAGCGCATTAAAATGTTGTTGTTGATGCCATTACACCTGGCTCATAGTTTTGTCGTCGTCGTCGTCGTCGTCGTCGTCGTCGTCGTTGTTGTTGTTGTTGTTGTTGTTGTTGTTGTTGTTGTTGTTGTTGTTGTTGTTGTTGTTGTTGTTGTTGTTGTTGTTGTTGTTGTTGTTGTTGTTGTTGTTGTTGTTGTTGTTGTTGTTGTTGTTGTAAGTGGCCGTGGCACAACATACCCCACTGTGGGCGCTGAGTTTCCCCACTGAACTTTTGCCTCCACAGGTCTGGTCTGGTTATATCGCCTTTGTGTTCTTTATGCAATGAGAGTGGATTTCTGCAACAATTCTTTTTGACATGCCGCCGGTTCACTACTCCAAGGAAAACATTTTTAGAAGAACCCTTCTAAAACATTGGCTTGAATTTGGCTGTTCCAGTAATTCTATCCAGCGAGGATATACCGTACTGGGTTAAAGTCACAGAAACGTTTGTGGAGCCCTCTGCTTCTTTCTGCGGGGGACAAAAACAATTGCATGCTAAAGTTTTTCTTTATGCTTATTATGCTCACATAATTTTTACTGTAATGCTTGAATATTTCATCTTTCATCTCTGCAACAGTGGACACTTTAATTCCCATTCACAAGGTACTTATTTTATCTCACCTTATCTCCCAAAAAAATTTGATAACCTTCTCACCGCTAGAATTACGGCGGACCCCCCAGAGTGGGTAGCGCCATTTTACTAAGTAACAAGAACAAGATGGGTACCTGGCTGCAGAAATCTTTCTAAACGAAATGTCTGTTTCACTGGAGAAGTCTTCTCTTTCTGGAAAATTTTTTCTATGCTTCCGACCACAAGGTTCATCCCTTCCGCCAGGTTGCAAAGATATATTTTTTCACTGCGAAATCCGATTTGACATCCGTACCAGAGCATGGTTGGTCCAGAAAATTCTGTAAAACTCGGCAGACGGAGGTGACGCTCTCGAGGCAGCGCTGTGTGTGCAATATTCCACAAATAAACTTTTTTATAAGTACATATCTGGCCTGGCGGTCTCATCACTATGTCTTTTGGTAGCGATTGAATCAATCGGTCCTTTTTACCGACTCGACGGCGCTTCTCCCCCCTAAGGAGGATTCAGTTCGAAATTCCGCGACGCTTGCTTGGCTTGCCTGACTTACCCTTCCTGTGCCGCCATCTTTTGGAAGAGCCATACTGGGGCACACGCACAGAAACGCATGCGATATCATCGAAGACTTCATTCGGGACTTCCACCGACTAAATTGTTAACGTTATTGTTCTCTTTTATTTTTTCTCTGCGTAATATCGGTATACGTTTGTCATCAACCTTGTTGCTCTTCATAACCAAAAAACATTTGCGTCTGTTCATTCTCACTGCTTACTCTACGCGGTAGCTCGGTACATATGGCACTGCGCTGCTGAAGTCGTGGGTTCGACCCCGGCCGCGGCGATTTAGGTGCGTGTTAAGGGACCCCAGGTGGTCAAAATTAATCCGTACTCTCACACTACCGCGTACTTCAAAGTCAGACCGTGGTTATGCCACGTAAAACTTCATAATTGATTTTCCTTTTCTAATTCCCACTACCTTTCTTTTTTCTGCTCCTCTTCGTTTGATTTATTAAGCTTTAGAAGTCCGTGCAATCAATTCATTCGCTTTTTTTTGCCAGCGCTCCTAGCTTCTTCGCCAATCCTCCTCAGTGGGTATGTGGCATGGTTCGAGGCTATCACAGTTCACAGTTTATTTTAACGCGACAGCGTTAAGGAGCTCGTGTCGCAGAAAAGCCGGTGTCGTCGGCGTTGGTGTCGGCGGCGTTGGCCGTGAGCGATAAATCACAGCAGGCACTTCATGAATAAAAAACAACTTGCAAGATGGGCTGGGTGGGAATCGAACCAGGGTCTCCGGAGTGTGAGACGGAGACGTTACCATTGAGCCACGAGTTTTTTTTTTTTCTCTTTAATGTCTGACTTTGACAAAGAAAGAACAGCAATAGCAATACACAAAACAAGACATAAAAGATACAATGAACACGTAGTATTGACATAAACAGCCTGGTAGGGGGCTGGCAACGCCACATTAAAATTCATTTAGAGCCATCAATGACTCCACCCTTGACAGCCACTCGGGGGTATCGCCACCGGCCTTCAATATCTCAACAAACCGATGCACAGTTTCACGGAAATAAATTCGCGTAGGTCGTGCATCGGGATCACAGTAGTATCCTGCCATTCGAGAGCGCCAAATACTGTGGAGGCCAATTAACATTATTAAATCAAACGGAAAACCATCCTCGTTAGTAATGGGTAGATACCGCATTCCATGAGGGTCGAGGGGGAATTGTTTCTTTAACGTTCTTTGTAGTACGTCCCAAAAAAATACCCCTCCCCAACAATGAAGAAAAACGTGATCTATCGTTTCTGGTTGTTTGCAGATAAGGCAGTGAGATCCCCATGGAAGAAATAGGCCATTTTCCTGTAAAAACATTTTTACTGGCAACGTTCCAGTGTGTAACTTTAAAAAAAAGGTTTTAACCCCTGGCGCAACTTGCATTTTTTTTACTCTCTAACACGTCCCTACCAGGGCCTCCACTGTACAAGGCTCTGTACATTGGCTCCGGCAGAACAACGTCACACAAATCCTTGTACAATTTTTTTTTCTTTTTGACAGTAGATAAATATTCATTTGAAAACCTCGTTGCAAGGAATCGTACACTTGCGACAACTTCTCTAAAATATCCAAAAATGCTTCCCGTGAGTGTTTCGGTTGAAACAACAAAGTCTGGCAACGCGCGCCCGAGCCTTACTTGGCATGCGGTGCGCAAGAAAGGATCGCTGACGTCGCGAAGGAAAAGAAACCTGTTGACAATCTGCCGCAAAAAAAGGTGTCCCAGGCCCAATCCACCATTCTTGACTCCTCTGAACAAATTTGTTCGGCTGCACCTTTCCCATTGCGCATCCCACACGAAAATGGCGAAAATTCGATGCAGCTTCTGTACATTGAGCCTTGCACAATGTAACACCTGCATTACATACCACAGCCTACTAATAAAGAACAGATTGCACACGGTGGCTCTAGCAAAAATAGATAAGTTCGTTCCTTTCCAGCTTTCCGCCTTTCCACGTGTATCATGCGTCAGCGCTGTCCAATATGTCGCGCTATCACGGTAGCATTCTAGAGGTACTCCCAAATACTTCGTTGGGGTCGTAACCCAGGACACGTTTGCAAAGCGGTCGGGCGTAGATTGCCATTCTCCGTGCCAGAGCCCTAGTGATTTTGCTAAGTTCACTCTGCTGCCTGTGACTTGGCAGAAGTTCTCTACACATTTAATAGCCTCAGTTACACCTTCCCTACTGGTTGAAAAAACCGCCACATCATCCGCATATGCCAACAGCTTGACTTCCGCTGCTTGCAACCGAAAGCCGGGAATTGTCTGTTTTTTCACGATGTTTAAGCACATCGCCTCTATGTATATGCAAAACAAAAGAGGGCTGAGGGGACAACCCTGGCGTACCGACCGCTGCACGCTAATTGGGGCCCCCAGACTCTGGTTAACGATCAATCTCGTCGTGCAGTCATAGAGAAAGAAAAAGACTAAGATCGGACACTCCGAGAAATCTGGCCTCAGGAACTACGTCACGGCTACGTAACGAACTAATGCTCTCATCAAACGCCAGGGGACGCAGTCGCAAAAAAAGAAAATGTTGTAATGAATTCAGCTCAATCGCTTTACAATATAATTATACACCCAAATTTGGCGTGTTTCTGATACATAAAAACAGAATTTATCGAAGACACCTTCCATGCTTTTTGTTCTTCATTCGTACTGCCATCAACACCAATCACCATTCGTCCATCGAGAAGAAATCAACGACACCAGCGGCGTGCCAGCGGGAACGAGTCGTGAACGTCGGCTGCGGCGGTGTTCTTGTGTATGAGAAAGGTGAGTCACGTTTTTAAGTGAAGCTTGGAGTAATTGACTTGTGAGCGCGTCGAGGTTCGCTAAAAAAAAGCAGTTTGCGGCTCTATATGAGGCGGCTAGACGCGAACAATGCGAAAAGCATGCCCCCTCAAGAAACGCGTAGCAAGAGGGCTGTACTAGCTGTACTTTTTTGCTATCCCCACCGAGAAGGGCATAATCTTTGTTGGTTGCGTTCCGTGAAAATAATCAAACGACGCGAAGCTGCCATTAACTTGCACCGGTTCACGGCTGTGCACTGCACTGAGACTCAGCTTGTCAGACGCTATCGAAACGCTGCGACTCCGTTTGCGAGGGTAAACCGTTCTTGCCCAGCGCTGTTTGCGATAACCGCGGTATCGGCGTTCCATTGAAATAGTTCGTGTTGGTGGATTAAAAACGATCTGCTGGACAACGCTTAAGGTCAATATCATGAATTGCACATTTCAGGAAAATTCCGGTTTCGAGAAAATTGAATTCCTACACCGCGTTTAAATGATCGCGTCACGGTTGACGGTCTTTTCGTTGGCCCGTTCTAGAGGCTGACGAACGCTGGAAAGAACATAAAAGACGCCACGCTGATTCAGACCGAAAACGGCGTTCCGGGGACGGGCGCTACCTAAATAAAGAAAGCAGGACGTTAGGCACGCTGTAGCCAAGTTTTGCTTGCTCGTTTCCCTTATAGAGTAAGGGCTCCTGAATATTTTAACGATATTGCTTGCAAACAATGGCATGTGACATAAACAGCGAGCATAGCTTATTGCGTTTGGTACTTTAGCGAGGTGTGTATCTACGGCGCACGGACGGACGCTGGTGTAGGCGTCCGTGCGGATTGTTTATACAGAAAAGTAACGGTGGGGAAAAGTCACCAATGACTACTGCATGTACTTATTGCGGCGGCCGTGTTGGGAAGTACTGCGCATTCTAGTAATTTTCGGTTCCTTATCATTTTTTCGTGGCGAAGACATTGCACAACGTATTGTCGCGTAGGCGTGGCGTGGCGCGCATTTGAACAAAGGCCTCGTATTTGGACGTTTCGAATGTATCTTTATCACGCTTATGTGAACTGCTATTTTGCCCACCAATGTACTCCTTATACTGAGTACGTACAGGGGTGTCCAAAACTTCACAGGCCGCGATGCCCTCCATGGGATTAAATAGGATGGCGGCCTGGGAACTTTTGAACACCCCTGTACGAGGTATTAACATTTATCCTTGTAAGTCCGGGTTATATGGGTCAGAGGTCAGGATGTGTCGGTGGTTTTATATTGTGCATCGGTTGGCTATTACTTCAAAGCGGTTTCCTGGTATAGTTATGACGTGTACATATGTTTTTGGTAATTAACGAAGCGTGCACTTATTGATATTTTCAGACCGTGCTGATGCCATGCCGTCCGGCGGTCCAAGCTACGGCAGCTACTGCTGTGTGTCGTGGTGCTTTGACAACGGCAGAACCCAGAAGAAGCCTATCTTGACTTGGAATAAAAACATTGCGGAAACTCTGTCTCTTTGATACATATGAGCGCTTGTACCAAAACACAGAAGACAAGCGCGATGGATAAAGCCGTAGTGAATTATGATTACCTCTATCTCCATCTGTTACAACTTAATCGAAATAAAAATTGCGTCACTACCTCAATTCACACCAAATATTGAACTAGACAAAAGAGTGAATCGCTAAATCAAAGCGACAAATAAAAGCGTTGCCATTTGGGTGCCGAAAAGTGGTCTGAAATGACAAGCTTCCGCTACAGCCCAACGTCGGTTACGAGGGGTAATCCAAATTTCGCGCCAGCGAAACCGAAACAGGACGTGCAGGCCAGTTGCTCTCATCAACCGCTAGGCGCGCTAGGGTCGATTGGGCCGCTGGGGGTGTATGGGAGTGTCCACTCTTAACTTTTTTTTCTTTCTCTATGGTGCAGTTCCGATACGCCAGGGCGACACCCTCGCGAATAACAGAACCAACGTTAACATGGTCTAGTATGCAAAGCAAAATTTCATGCGCGACACAGTCGAAAGCTTTTTCAAGGTCTAGTTGCAAGATGGCCACGCGGCTACTTGTAATATCGCAGCACTCCAGCACGCATCTTGCTGTGTGAATATTAGTCGTAATAGATCGTCCCTTAATCCCGCACGTTTGATGCGGTCCAACGATTTCCTGGATTACGGACTGTAATCTTCGCGCTAAAACTTTCATATAAATTTTGTAATCCACATTTGTGAGTGCGATTGGCCTGTACGCTGTTACTTGTCGTAACTTCTCTGCTTCGTCAGTTTTGGAGATTAAGACAGTGTGTGATCTTGCATAAGACGGAGGCAATTCGTTAATTTCGTAAGCTTCATTAAACACTACCGTCAATATTGGCGCGATTCCACGCTTAAAAGCTTTGTAAAACGCCGCGCTTAACCCGTCCGGTCCTGGGGATTTACCAGGATTTAAATTGTCTATCGCCGTTTCTACCTCTGATTCGGTTATTGGCAGCTCTAACCTATCCTTCTGCTCATCGTTGAGTCGCGGCAGTGCCCCAAGGAACTTATCCTTAAACGTGTTCGTGTCGGCAACATGTAAAGCGAACAACGCCTGATAGTACTGAAAAAATGCACGCTTAATATGTTCGTTATCATCCGATAAGACGCCTCCCCATTCTATGTTGTCTATGTGATTTCGACGAGCGTGGGCTTTTTCAATTCCGAGCGCTCGTTTAGACGGCGTCTCCCCAGCAGCTACATGTTCCGCTCTCGCCCGGACCAGCGCACCACGATAACGCTTCTCTTCTATCACTTCAACTTTTTGTTTCGTTTTCCTAATGTCATCGATCCATTTACCAGGCGCTTCGCATTCTTTCTCGAGCAGTTTTACAAGCATAGACCTTAGATTACGTTCATTTAGTTTCTCCTCGTACGCCATAGAACAAGACCGCTCTATTGCTTTTATTTTAAGTTGTTCCTTACAAAGCTCCCACTGTTGCCATGTTTTCAGTTCTTTATTCGGCTCTATTTTGCCGATTTCTTCAATTACCGCACGGTTGAAAGCATCGTCTTTAATCAGCTTATTTATCTTCCACAGTTCCCAGCTAAAAGCACTGCCACGTTTTTGTGCCCCAATCCCGCACTCTACTAAACAGTGGTCTGAGAAAGACACCGGCACTACTTGATAACTGTTGCATTTTGGAATCACGTCCAGCGTTACATAAATGCGGTCCAGACGGGCATGACTTGCACGCTGGAAATGTGTGTACTTCACACCACCCGCGCCTTGCATACACTCCGCCACATCCTCAAGGTTCCATTTGTCTATGATTTGCGACAGTACCTCAGTACTTGCGTCCCTGAACCGCCGATCACTAGTCTTATCGCAAGCACTCAGGACGCAGTTGAAGTCGCCCATGATAATCAGCTGTTTATCGAAACTGAGACGCTGCTCAACGCTTCTAAAGAAATCGACCCTTTCATCCACAACATTTGGTGCGTACAAACATAAAACCCGCCATTCTGTATCGCTGAGTGTGAAATCGACAGCAACACACCGACCTGACAAGCACGAGAAATCAGCATGCACGACCAAAGCCGGCAACTTCTTAATAAAAAGGACACAACCAGCAGATGTGCCGATGGCATGGCTTACAATAGCATAGAATCTAGACGTGAAACGTCGCACCATGCTCCCGGTCTCTTCCTCACCGTCAACTTTTGTTTCCTGCACGGCCAATATATCAATGTCGTGCTCCGTTAAAAGCCGATACACCTGACTTTGCTTTTTCTTTCCTGCCAAGCCCCTGACATTAAGTGTAGCTACCTTCAACGGAGATGCAGGAGCCATTTTAGCAAGGAAGTGAAAAGGCCGAGAGCATGGTGCTTACCCTCCGCGTCTAGCGCATGGCTAGACGCCATCGCTGATGCCGGAGCCACCCTGCGCAGGCTCCGAACCTTGCAGCGTAGGTGCTGTATCGCCACTTCGCCTCTCAGACGAAACGTTAGGTCGCTGCCGGAGACTGGCCCGCCTGGCTTGAGTTGTTTTCGCAGGCGGCTCCTCGATGCTGGTGGCTGCCACCTTATCCCCTTCGTTTCCGGTGTGGCCATAAGGGCGCTTGGCTGGCGCGGAGACGCTGACTGCGCGGCCACCGCTCAGGTCCGCGTTCGGCGAGCTGTTCGCCGGTTCGCCGACCTTGGGTGCCGGAACGCTCTTCCCATTCTCTGACGCCTTCGCCCGAGACGCAGGCAATTTCTTCTCTTCGGGGTGCATCTCTCCGTTGCTTGACTTGGTTGTGTCACCTCTGGCAGGCAATTCCTTCTCATCGGGGTGCGTCTCTCCGTTGCTAGACGTGCTTGTGTCACCACTGGCAAGCCCCGACGGGTCGGTCATTCCTGCTGGCTTGCCCAATTCCTCGGCTCCTTTCGCTGCCTCTTCCGCCTCGTCGACGTCCATCAGCAGCTCCGTCGACTTGTCTTGCGATGCCGGTTCCGTAGCCACCGCATATGTGCGGACGCAATCGCTGTCAACGTGACCATAGCGTCTGCATTTTGAGCACCGTGGCACCTTGCATTCACGTCGAACGTGGCCCGTTCCCACGGCAGCGTAGGCACTGCATAGGCCGCCCAGGCGCCACCACAAGGGCCAACTCTCCTGCAACGCGTATGGTGAGGTAGATCATCGACCTTCAAACCGGGTTTCAGCTTCAGGAGCATGGTCCTCGTTGTGGACCCTTTCTCCTTGACGCCTGAGACACGCCAACGCTCCCGGGTCACTTCGGATACGTTGCCGTAAGCAGCGAGAGCCGTCCGAATGTCGTCGTCCGCCACGCCGTGCAACATCCAGTGCAGCCGTAGTTTCACCTGTTGGTCATCTGGATCGAAGATAATGCAGCGGCGTCCTTTTACTTCCAGTTCCTTGAGAGCGGTCAGCTTCTTAGTTGCTTCGATGCTGTTGAGAGTCACCGCCCAAACATGGTTGATTTGGTACGCCCCCAACGCCACCACGTCGGGAAGCGCACCAGCGTTGGCTAGGGCGTCGCGGGAATCCTCAACCCTGTAGGGCCTAACTCGTACGTCGCCGTGCAAAAAAACGGTGTTAACCACAACACGTCCGGTGGGCAATGTAGGCAAAATGATCTCGTAGTCCTGACCGTCATTGTCTTCAATCTTGTTTCCGCGGCTTGCAGAGGCCGCTGTCGCCGCTCCGCTGGAGCACATGATTCCGCGTCCGCACCGAACGGTAGCCGGAAGAAGAATCCCATTGAGCCACGAGTTCGATGCTTCAAAGCGGTACGAAAGCGCCTCTAGTGAACGCGGTGTTGCCTTAGAAACGAGGTGTTTCTAAGGCTCAGGCGTGCGTCGCTTGCTCAGGTGCACATTTCGTTGTCGCGCCGAACGCTGCGTTGCTCGACGCTCACCGCGTCCGATGCGGGGCACGTAGTCGCTGCACCGTAGCCCATTGTCTTACACCCCTTGGCGGGTCGACGGGAACGCTGTCGCGTTCCACTCTTGAAGGCGACGCTTAAGCGTCCTCCAATTTTATTTCATCTTGGGTTATACATTTGTTTTTTTTCTTTTTTGTGTTATTTATTCGTTAACTAATTCATTTTATTTTTTCAATCATATTACCGCCCGATTCGTGGCCTATTCCCCATAGTGGGTTCGTGCCATTAATTGAGGCTTCATCATCATCATCAGCATCACCGTCATCGAGCGCAAAATTAATAGAAAGATTATTAAACGCACGTATGGTTCAGTTTGTGACCACAAGAGAATTATTGAGCCCGTGCCAAATTGGATTTAGACCAGGGATGTCCATTTGGTGCGCACATATCGACCTAGAAAGCCGAATTCAGTTGGCTCGTTACCAAAAACAATATGCTGCCCTAGTCACATTAGACATTTCTAAAGCATACGATAGTGTGGAATACCCTTTATTAATAAAGAGGATGCAGGATATTGGATTGCCAGACTACTTCGTGACGTGGACTGCAGAGTTCTTGCAGGGCAGGGAGTTTTACTGTGCACAAAGCGGAATTTCATCGGGAAAATTCAGACAAACACGCGGGGTTCCTCAAGGGGCAGTTTTGTCCCCGCTGCTGTTTAACATCCTACTCAGCTCCATTCCTCATCATCAAAATGTAAGCACGTACGTTTACGCTGATGATATAGCGTTTTTTGCATCAGCAAGTGATATTCAGTCACTGTACGAATGCTTACAGGAATACTTATGCGAGCTAGAAGCATGGCTGGACAATATTCGCTTGTCCCTTAATGTGAATAAGAGTGCCGTTCTTGTCTTTCCCCTACAAGACCCAGTTACTATATCCCTTTCATACCGTCACTCCACTATCCCACAAGTGGAAAAGGTCAAGTACCTTGGAATTATTTATGATGGTAATCTTGATTGGCGTCAGCATATTGAACATATAACTTCAAAAGCTTCTCGTGCAATGGGGATATTACGAAGGATAAGTAATTATCGATGGGGCATGCGCAGAGACACACTCATAATGATTTACCGCATGTATATTCGACCTATACTAGAGTTCGGTTGTGTGTTATTCTCCGGCGCCGCGGCTTACAAGCTACGCCCACTAGTTTTGCTGGAACGGGAAGCGCTTCGCTTATGTCTGGGGCTACCAAAGTTTGTAGCCAACGCTGTGCTCTACAAGGAAGCACGATTACCTTCCCTTGAAATGAGATTTAAGATACTTACCGTTCAAACATTTATAAGGCTCTATGAATCCCCACTAAGAAGATCCCAGTCCATCTTCATCAAACAACGAGTCCAATTTTTTGGAGTCAGATGGCCACGGTTTCACACGCCACAAGTCATTGTATCGCAATCGTTATTGAATCCGTTAGACGTAAATATAAATGATATAATCACGGAAAGCAGCATCTCAAATTCACTAGTTATTACTTATGATGACCTATACCCAAATAATGTAAAGCAGCTTCCCTCGCATATTCTTAACGGCTTACTCCAGGATCACTTGAATCAACTCCACACTAACGTAATTATAGCAACGGATGCTTCGCAGAGTGAAGAAAAGGCAGGAGTTGGAATCTTCTCATCATCATTGGACTGGTCTTTTTCTATTCGGCTTCCCGACTTCACTCCAATATACCTAGCGGAATTCCTAGCTGTTGTCCTAGCTATACGAAAGCTACAATCTTTCAGGTCAACGGCGGTAACATTCACAGATTCTTTGTCGCTGTGCACCTCACTTACTGCTCCCGGCGAGACACACATATTGAAAACTTTGTACTCCCTGGCTCCAAGTCATTTGAGAAGTTTACGATTGATATGGGTACCTGGGCACAAAGGCATATTTATGAATGAGGTGGCAGACAGCTTGGCCAAGGCTTCTATCAGCGGCCCAGTGCTTCCCCTTCTTCCAACGATGGGCTTCATCACGTCCGCCAGGTTCAGAAGATACATCCTTTTAACATCTCAATTTCGATTGAGATGTCAAATCATCCTTGGAACTACGCCACTTACAATTCCCTTGGAGCAGGAAGTTTTGCAAAACAAGACAAACTGAAGTTACAATAACGAGACTACGTTGTCGAGTCCCATCTCTAAATTTTTACATGCACCGATCTGGTCTGGCAATATCCCCATTGTGCCATTTTTGCAATGCATTAGAGACGATTGAGCACTACCTACTGGAATGCCGGCGTTTCTCCTCCATGAGAAAAATGACATTAGAAATTACAGTGCGACAGCTTGGCCTGCCATTGAACACTCCGGTACTACTGTCTTTCGGAGCGTCTGTGCTTGGGCACTCACACAGGAATGTGTGCTTCGCCTTAGAAAAATTTATTATTGAATCAAACCGATTTCATTGATGACCGTAATATTCTATTCATTCCTCCTCTATTGCCTCATTGATATATTATAGATAATTATTTTTTTTCCTCTACGTAGCATGACAATCTACTGAACCGTTTCGACTTTCCCTCGCCTAAATTCATGTAACAAAATTTTAGATCCTTACCCCCATTTTCTGAACACATAAGTAAAGTCTGCCCGACTCTTGGCCAATCCCCGCGAGTGGGTAAGCGCCAATCTCATCAAGGACATCATCATCATCATCATCATCATCGAGCGCAACCGTGCGCGCGCGCAGCTCGCGGCGTGGAACGGAACCCCCGGATTCCGCTGCACAGCGATGGCCGAGAACCTTCCGAGCAGCGAGGTCCTCGCCGTGCCGGCCGAGCTGTACGGGGCCGTCAGTCCCCTGCCCCCGCCAGACCAGAAGAGCGCGCGGTGCTGCAGCGGCGGTGGCTGGACCGCGGCCCTGTGGAGCCTCAGCGTCGCCACGACCCTGCTGCTGCTCGCGTCGGTAGTGGTCACGGCCTTCGTCACCGCCACGCTGTTCATCGCCAGCGGCGCCTCCTCTTCCATGCAGCCGCCGACCACCACGGCCGACGGTGAACCGCCGCCGGCGGACCGCGGTACGCCGCCCAAGGTGGCGACGGCGCCTCGGTGAGTGACATCGCTGCATAGCGGGGTTGCGGCTCGCCGAGTTCGATGTTACCTCGTTTGCCGTCAGGCGTCTGTACTAGTAACCTGAACTCGAAGCGATGAAGCTATGGCTCGTGTGAACCACGCATATAACGGCGCGTAAAGTTAATAGGAAGGGGCTATTCTGTAGGCAGTCGGGCAGGGCAGGACAGGTACATCGCCCAGTTGATTCCCAGTGCTGCTAGGTCGGAGCGGCCTGCTTTATCCCTGGTGTAATCTGGTCCTATGAGATCATCCAGCTTGTAAAAATGTAACCGACAAATGGAGACCTCAGGAAACCACCTAAAATTAGAATGAAGTGGCCTGTGAAGCATCTTCAGGACAACCAAGGAGGATCAAAGCCGTAACCAGGACGGTCTGCGTGGGGTACAACCGAGGCCGGAACGTGCCAGGGGATATTAGCACATATGAAAGATCGGCTGTCCACGATATACACCCTTAGCATTCGGAGGCTTCGGTGAGCCCCGAACCCACGGACCAGTCCGCATTCCAGCTTTGGTGCCCTCGTTGCTCTTTTGGTGCACTGGAGGCACCGCCAAAGTGTACTACTTAATGACACGCTTTGTACACTTGCTGTCAGAACCCGTGCTCGCAAACCTGGGAATTTCTGCGAATTGCCGGAAGAATTTCTTGCGAGCGTTCTTGCCGGCTTTCGGCAGAATAACCACACCCTAGTTAATACGTAAGAAATTAGTGGTGCCCTCATGGGTGTATAAGGACAGGTGACATATGAAAAAAAGTTTTTGGAACGCTGTACATGTGCTAGCTATACCCCGGACTGCAAGCTTCGCTAGGTGTGCATTCGATCGGTTCACCCAAGCCCGCTGAACGCTACTATTGTACAAAATTTACTGCTAAGAAATCTGGCACTAGGTATATTCTAGCCGCAAGCACGGCAGTTCAGCCAACGTGGGAATTACGATTAGTACATGGATTTCCCCCCCGACTTCGTCCTTATTTCGCACGATTTTCTTTGCTGTGCTAATGATCATATTCAACAAAGCATCGCGCTATGAGTGCAATGGCTTGCAATGATTATGCTAGTGCTCAATCTTATTAGCTTCGGTAGTTACGAAAAAGTATGTTGCTTGGAAAAAGGGACCAACTGAAGGCCGGATAAAGCATAATAAGTTATTCCGAAACCGCATCCCACGAAGATTAGACCAACTCGCCCAACTTAATCGCCGCACTTGTCAGACAAATCCATGTGCTACCCTGTAGCTGAAGAATGGCAGCGCCACTAGTGATTTTAATGGGAAGCTCTGTGAGCTTAACGTTTGAACTGGGTGAACGCGCGGGCTCTTTAGACGCCTCCACGCTGGATCATCTGTTCAAGTTCGAATACATTCTGTAGTGCAGTCACGAGGACATGATCTAGCGGCATGGTGCGTACCCAGTTGCTGCGAAAAAAAAAGTCAGTTTAGCCATAATGGCGAAAGAATGAATGCGATAGCAACATGTTAGAATATTACGCGAAGTGTAAGACTACAAGTTGTAGGGGTATTATGTGACTACGTAAAAACGACCTGTTGTGATATGGATCCGTTCTTTAAATCCTACCATCGGACAATTTTATTTATGTTAATAATTAAATCCGTCGACTTTCTTAGCGACTTTACCACCACTTTTCCGTATCGGGCTATGTTTCAAACCTCTTTCCTGGGCAGATCCTGCACAGCCGCGATAATAGTTCGCACATTTTCATATTAAGTCTGACAATATTTAAGATAAATGACATGCGCTGTCGGTGTTTTGTTTCATGACATTTGCTTGTGGGCTGCCATTCTGATTGCTGAAGAATAATTTCGCAAAGAATGTAAGACCTGCTCAGAGCAACTTTAGGGATAGAATGGTGTGGCAGTATACTCAGCAGATGCCGCATGTCTTATAGCATGGCGTGGCATATAGTATACATATACCTAAATATATACGGAACCTCACCGCGGCGCCGAAGGCAAGAAATTCGCTTGGCGTGTCCACATAATTGCAATCGCAGTAAAATGTGCAGAGTGTTTGCGCGCTTCGCCTATGTCTCAATGTGGGACCATGGCACAGCGAAGTCGTCATCATTTACCGTACGCTCGGCGGCATTTTCGTTATCGTCCACAAGCTCTTTTCGTTCAGCATCTAACCCATCTTGACGGCTCAAGCAAATTGGTGAATCCGTTCGCAGCGAAGTTCCAAATGGAGCCTAAGTTGACGACTGTAGTACTGTTCTCACGTGGTTCTACTGCAGGGCGAGCTTTCAGGACGCCTTCGTCGACGCACCCGCGCGGACCAGCCGCGCCTGCACCTCGACGGCGTGCGTGGAGCACGCGCGCCGGCTGCTGCGCCAGATCAACGCCAGCCGCGACCCCTGCGACGACTTCTACGCGTACGTGTGCGACGACTGGGTGCGGGCGCGGCCGCTGCCCCCCAGCAGCGAGCGGCTCTCGGTGGACACCGCCCTGGTGGACGGCTACGCCGAGCTGCTCGCCTCGGGGCTGCGCGACAACGCGACCGGCCGATTCCCGCCGCTGCGCTTCCTCATCGACAACTGCCTGCGGCCGCAGCCGAACCTCTTCCACGCCCTGCGCGCCATGTTCATGGACGCGACCCGGCTCCGACCCTGGATGGCCCAGTCGACGGCGCGCCGCCGCCCGTCGCCCGTCGAGGTGTCGCGCAAGCTGGGCGTCGCCTTCCGCGAACTGGGCGTCGACGCGCTCTTCCGGCCCTTCGTGGTCAAGGAGGTCTCCCCCAACGACACCCGCCGCTTCGTGGGGCTCGGCGAGCCGTCCACCGTGCTCCTGCGCGGCCCGCTGGAGCGCCGAGAGTACGAGCTGGTGCGCGTGAGCTTCGCGCCCCTGCTGGGCTTCTTCCAGAACCAGACGGACGCCGACCTGCTCCAGTTCGAGGAGCGGCTCGCGCTCATGCTCGGCCGGCCGCAGCTTGACGCCGCGGCGCTCGCCGACGGCAGCACGGTCAAGGTGTTCGACCTGCCCGCGCTGAGGAACATCGAGTGGACGAGCTTCCTGCAGAGCGTGTTCGGCAAGGGGCTTCGCCCCATCACGGCCCGCACGTACGTCAAGCTGGCCTCGTCCGACTACCTGCTGCGGCTGGCGCGCGGAGACCTGCTGCGCTTCTCGAGCGACTTGCTGGGCTACCTGCTCTTCCGCATCACCATGGCGCTGTCGCCGTTCATCGCCAAGCGCGAGCTCCGTGACCAGCTGGCGTCGGTGGCGTACGCGCGGCACCCGGAGTTCGCGCGCGTGCTGCCGCAGGCCCACTACTGCCTGCGCCTGCTGGACCGCTTCGAGCCCAACCTGCCGCTGCACGTGTCGCGCCGCTTCGCCGAGTCCCTGCTGGGCGGCGAGGGCGCCGTCCAGGACTTGGTGTCCGCGCTGCGCCTCGTCCTGCTCGAGGCGGTCCAGGCGCAGCTGGGCCCGCTGAGCAGCGAGCTGCGCGCGCACCTGCGCGACAAGCTGGCCGCCGTCTCGTGGGAGCCCCTGTCGCCGCGCGCCATGGACAGCGAGACGACGCGCGCCGAGTACGTGGACGGCGTGTACCTGAGCAACTCGCGGCTCTCGACGGCGCAGTTCGTCTACACCTGGATCCGCAAGTCGCTCGAGAAGAAGCTGATGGCGCACATGAGCACGCGCGCCGGCGTGGCCGCCTACCCGGGTTGGACGGGCGGCTTCCTGAGCGCCGAAAGCCGGTTGCCGCCGCCGTACGAGAGGCTCGAGATCCCGCTGCCCGTGTTCGACTTGTTCCTCAACGAGGACCCCTCGCTG
This sequence comes from Dermacentor andersoni, assembly GCF_023375885.2. NCBI lineage: Eukaryota > Metazoa > Arthropoda > Arachnida > Ixodida > Ixodidae > Dermacentor > Dermacentor andersoni. The sequence continues at coordinate 179,088,588 of NC_092815.1, read as the reverse complement.
CGCCCCTTTCAGATGGCGCGGGCCGGCCCCAGGGTGTACCGGCCGCTGCTGCGCGCCGTCTACCACTGGGCCTACAACTTCGAACGCGGCAGCAACGCGGCCGGGACGGGCCTGGCGCAGCGCATGAGCGAGCTGAGACGCTGCCTGGAGCGCCAGTACTCCGCCCTGTCCTGGAGCGAACAGAGGCCGCAGCTGGACGCGTCGCGCACCTCGTGGTCCGACCTGTGGGACAACCTGGCCCTGCGGCCGGCGCTCGACGCGTTCCTGCTGGACAGCCGGCGAGTGGCGGCCGACTACCGGCTCGCGCTGCTCGAGCGCTGGAACGCCAGCCAGCTCTTCTTCGTCTCGTACGCGGCCAACCTGTGCGAGAGCTGCAACCAGCGCTTCCTGCGCAAGATGGCCGCCCAGGGACCGCACAGCCCCGCCTGGTTCCGCGTCAACGGCCCGCTGCGCAATTCGCCGGAGTTCGCGCGCGCGTTCGGCTGCAAGGCCGGCTCGTTCATGAACCCAGCCGGCAAGTGCGCCCTGACTCGTTGAGTCTCCCGCCCGACGGGTCTTTGTGACATCTTGTTATATGCCGACAGAGAAACGAACTTTTAGTGCCGTGACGTTTTGGTAGTGTTTTTGGTAGCACTGAACTTAGCGCTTACAAATGTTTGGTTGTTTTCTTTTTATTGCTGTTAATTTTATTTTATTTTTATTTTCTGCTAAGCTGCGTTACGAAATCGTAGTCGACGCATTACTCACGCCATTGAACACCGCGCCAAGGCCTTTAGGTTTTTGGACAATAGGTACATGTCGCCTCTTTCTTATTTTAACCGCATTGGCGTCCTAATTGTTCACTCGTTCGTAGTGTTTTATTGTTATCTGTACTGTTGTTGGACAGCGTTGTTCTGACATATACGCAAACATTTACGCAATTACATCAATATACAATGTCAAGAACTTTTGCGTCGACATCACTGTTATACATAAGTGTTTGTCAGCCGACTAAAATGCCCGGATTCCATGCGCTATTCTAATGGCACTTTATGACAGATGCCGTATCTATACGCGTACTGTCTCACCATGTTTAATCGTGCTAAACTCAGCAAAATGCGCCTCGCTTGTAGCACTCGTAGTGCCTGCATCATCGGTAAACGAATGACTTTCCATGCAGAACGTGTGCATTATAACCTGATTCGTGTCTTGCCAAATCGAGTCCGTTGGTGAACATGCGGACTACTCGATATACTTGAAAATACTCTGAAACATATAATGTGACAGCAAGAAGACGAGCAAACGTCTATCCAGCACAGTTTCCAACGACATTTTCCAGCTTGTCCCAGCTAGCTATAGCTATGCTGTTAAAAGTTTTGCACAGTATACAATTGCAAGATCTATGCGTCGTCAGTCCTATTCGGCCGCCAGAATAATTTTCGTGCGGTAATTATCTGGCTATTTAGATAAAATTGAGCAAGTTTTTATTTCTTGTCATGACTTCAGTGCGCTACTTTTGATGGAAAACTGCTATTGCGTCCTAAAACAACTAATTCAGTCGTTTTCATTGAAAGCTTTTCCCTGGGTAATTGTTTCCACGCTTTACTCGTAGCACGAGAAATACGAAAGGTGTTGTCTGATTGCGCGCGAATGCACCGCGACACCAAGGATCCCAAACGGGATTTGAAACAACTGCCCGGGCTGCGGTGCCTCCCCGATGACGTATTGAGGGCGGGGTGCACGGCTACTGAAACACGTGTTTTACGGGCCCGTTGCAAGGGTAACATCACTGGTCGTAATGTAAAAGATAAAGCTGTTGTTTGACTGGACTGCCAAAAATGCTAAATGACAAACTATACAAGCAAATGTGGCAACTTTACATGTGGGCTTTCGCCGCGAAACCGAAAACAAAGCTTGCATTACCCGTTTTGTTTCTACGTTGTTTTGAAAATTTTTGTCGTTATCTCACTTCTGATAATTTTGGATGCTTGCTTCTGTTTGTTTTTTTCAGATAGAGAGCAGTAACATGACGCTAACGGTCGGCTAATGCGAAATATTTGGTTACTTTCAAATACACGAAGTACTGAATAGTTCCTTTTCGAATACGAATGCGAACAGTTAGCGTGTAATAATCGATTCGAATTCGAAACTTTGAATATCCGCATAACCCTAGTATGCCGTCATCGCGAGATGAGTTCTACCGGAAGTGTTCCTCGCTCGTTTTCCTACCCCATAGTTCGTAGCTATAGCGTACAGTTTCTTCGTTTCTCTTTTTTCAAGAATGTGTCTAAACCGCATAATTGGCTCGTGTTGTCAATGTTCTCAATTTCTACATAACTGCCTTCAATATATATGCATCTTATTTATATACATTACCATGACTACAACTTCTTTCGTAATGTTCTAACATGTATTTTTCCTTGTAGGGAAGGCCTGATTGTCTACCTCACGCGTTTTTGTTTGGTTGTGAACAGACATGGGCACCCTCGTGAGTGAAGTGAGGTAGGGATCCTAGTCGAAAAGTTTGAGGGTGAGACGACTTCAAAAAAGTGAAGCAACATGAGGAGATCCCGATGGTGAACGGCGCTGCGAGTAAGCCAGTTGCGACTTTATCTAGAGACGTTGACTGCGAGCGCTTTTGCATTTGATGGCGAAGTCAAAGGTCTAGGAATATGTCGACCAACTTGGCCAACAGAACTGTAACCAGTTTTGCAACCAAATACAAGGCACACTCGGCACGCGGAAAACGGGGGCTCCCTTCCAAACCCTCCTAGCTCGCACGGATGGCGGCCAACCTGCCCGCCAATTCACAACCATCCCGGTAGAGAGCAGGCAGCCCTCGAAGCTGTCAAAGCAAAGTTGACTGGATCGAACTGGATCGACAACTTGCTCCATCAACCTACAGCCATACTGGCGCCGCCAACACTTTGAGAGCCTTTTCAGTAGAGTCGAACTGATCGTGGCACTTCGCAACCATTCTTGAAACACTACCCCGGGAAATGACCGCATTACCAGCAGAACCCTCCAGAACCTCCACGATATTGCCATCACACAACTTTTCGATTGCATTAACCAGTGCTGGGAAATGAGCATCCTCCGTCAGCAGTGGAGACATATCGAAGTCACAATGATCCCAAAGCCGGGCAAACATCTCACCATTAAAGAAGACGGCGCTGACATGGCCACAGTATGGAAACTTCAATCCACCGTTATCCACGTCACCTACCTCCTCAGGCGCGTGGCGAATCGCAAACATGGCCTCAAAGAACAGGACACCGCATGCATACTACGAACCCTAATGATCAGCCGCATCACATACGGCACACAATACCTCAGGCTCAAGACTACAGAACGAGACAAACTAAACATACTCATTATAAAAGCCTACAAGGTCGCCTTAGGTCTATCCCCTGCAACAGCTACTGAAAACCTCTCAAACTAGGCCTACATAGCAGGTGGAGGCCACTGGAAGGAAATAGTAGAGGCCCATCGATCCGGCCAACTCGAACGGCTTCTACTTAGCCAAACCGGCAGAGAAACGCTCCGCCGTCAGGGATACCCCGACGTTGTCACATAAGACGCAGGACACACCATTCGACTCGCCATCAGAACCAACATATTACTGCCCCCCTCTTCCGAAACATGGGTCCAGTGCAGAACGAGGGTAGATGGAAAGCACCTGTTACTGCCCCGAAAAAAGGCCTACATAAACACCAAAGACACAGTTCTATGCACGAACGCGGCCACTATCCCGATCGTCCATACTGTGCAATCAGCGTTGCTAATCAGCATAGCCTAGAAATCGCTGCCGGCACAATACGCACACTGAACTCCACAACGGCTGAAGAGTCTGCCACGAGAGTGGCAATCACCTTTACGCAGGAAACCATGCTATCAGACTCGCAAGCTGCATGCCGACGTTTCCAACTAAGTGTGCTCCAAACCCCGCACTTCACATATTACGAAACGAGGTTACCCCAGACATGGCCACTGATCTGGATCCCAGCTTATGAATCCCGATAGAGGGCAACGTGCAGGCACATGCCTGGGCCCACGACCACGCACACTGGGATGTCTATATACCCAGGCGATCGCGGTTCCTTTTTAACCAGTACCCTAGCGCTATACAGACATCCTAAGTCACTGACGTCTAAAGCACCGACGAATACGGCTGCCACATCCCACCTTTACGCGAGAAGAAGCAGTTACGTTCAGGCAGCTACAGACTAACACATATCTATCAGGCAGCAGTCCTGCACGCCATGTTCCCTGCACAGTACTGCTATCAATGCAAACTTTGCACAGCACCCTGCACACTATTCCATATGATGGGGGAACGATCACACGCCATACCCTTACCACCCAACTCCCAACCCACCCAGTGGGAGCTCCAGCTCACCAACACCCACCCGGAAGAACAGTCCAAGCTGACAGACAGGGTGAAGAGTACGTCTCAACGCCAAGGCTTCAGGCCTCCCATCATAGGATGACAACAGGCGTCTGGTGAATAAAAGTTTATGCTTTTTTTTTTCTCTGTCTTGCTGTTCGGGCGTCATCTCTGTGGCGAGAGGGCTCCTGGCCTGACCATGACCCCGAGTCACGACAGCGACTAAAAGAGTTCGAAAGAGAGTTTGCACATTGTCCTGAGAGAACCGCAAAATTCACCGAGTTTATACTGTATTTAGAGGAGAAGTGCTCCCGCTGTCCTGAAAGAATCAAGTCGGCCAGCAATCTCATATTCGGAGTGAAAAGGAACCATGCTACGGTTGATGCGGCCGAAAGGCTAAAATGTGAAGGTTAATTGTGAACCTTGAAGATATTTAACAAAATGTAAACGTTTCGAAGAAATGGGAGGATATTATTGGGCGGGGGGGGGGGGGGGGGGGGAATGCTGTGAGCAGTAAGATTCAAGCTAATAATATTGAAAAACTCGAGCTACGAAGAATACAACCGTACAAACTTACTTTCTTTACTTATTAAATGTAGGTTGACCCTCAACCCCAGAAAATAATTATTCCTTATGTCCAGAAGACATACGTGGCATTACCGAGCTCGTTCTCTAAACCCGCACAGTTCGCTAAAACTAACACTTACAAATTTTTGACATTTTTCCCGTACAATACCTAAGTGGAGCCACCTAACTGAGCCTTACCAATCATATGTAGATTAGAACCTTATTTATTCTGTCATGCACAATGCATTAATGTCTTGTTTACAATTTGCATTTTGTTAGGTGTCGCCTGTACTGCTTGGACCACATTGCGGTCCGCATTGTGTACTAAATAAATAGATATAATAAAGATTATTAGTTAACTACACATTTTTCACCCAAGGTATCTTAGCGAATGCGCGAAAGCGTGATACGGCCGTTATCTGAAATGTTTCCCAGTGTCCTGAGTGAACAGTGAACCACAACGAGTTCTCATTTGGTGGAAATGGAGGGTATTAAGGGTGTTGTGTCGCGAAAGGATTAATTATGAGTTTTGCAGATAAATACTGAACACTCGTTTTTCCATCGTTTCATGCGTAATAGGAGTCGAATAATAGGTTTCCCCTGTGTCCTCTGGGAATTAGGAGTTGCATCGACTTATTTACTTTAGGCCTTAAGTGGCTATGTCTTAAAGCACGTTATGACTTAAGTGCGTGCAAAGTTTGATGTGTGTGTGAAATAATTACGGTAGTACTAGAGCCTTATAGGAGTGTTTTCCTGGCATTCTGAGAGACTGATCTATCAAGCAGAGTTTCAATTTGCGCCAGATGAGCCGAGGTCAAGAGTCATCAAGTTACACGCAATTGAAATTCTTCACGCAACTGCTCAAAAGAAAAGGCTTCTATGCAAAGTCGCACAAGTCGTGTGCGCTTCTTCTCTTTCCTTTGTTTTTATGAGTGCTTATCGCAGAATCGCGAGTGGTGTGCCATCAGCGTTCATGCGAGGACTCGGCCGGATGTGCATTTCCAATTTCGTAATAATCCAGCGAGACTGACAATTTGCACTATTTAGGTGCAATAAATTCGAATTCCCAGTGACGCAAGCTTGTCTCATTCGTATTTTTTTTAATATGTCCTCTTTTTTCTGCTTTTATCCATCTATGCAATAATTAGCAGAATCGGTTGTCTTTACTCAATTTGTACCGCTACTCTCACTCTGCACCCACCTTCGTGTTGCTTACTGTATTGAATAATCTTAACTGCGCGTTATACAGACCGTAACTACTTGTTACTCACGCAGAACAGCACATTTTTAAGGCGTAAGCCTTTAGTGGCTCATGAGTGTCCGGGCGCAGTCCGTAGTGGACGCAGGAAAGCGGTGATCACCGGCGAAGGGAGCAAAGAGAGGAGGCACCATGCTAGTAGCGCTGTGCGAGTGGGCGCGTGGGAGAGCGCGTACATGCGCGTGGGGGTGCGCGCACATGGGCGACAAACGTTGCAGCTATGTGGCTGCGATTGCATCCCATGCTCGCGGCCACGGCGGCGTCCGTTCGCAGAACAGTTCAGACAACTGCAACAGAGGCAGTCATAGATAGGCTTTCGCCTATCGCAGTTTAGCTAAGCAAAGTGCCCATAGATTTTTTTTTTTTTTTACAAATCGCCGTTCAAGTAAAACACGAATGAGTTAGAGCGAAGATTTACTGCGAGCAGTCGACCAAGCCGCAGCGGATTCATGCTCTTAAAGCACGATGCGAATTAAAAGGCGTGTGACATCAGCGAATGTGTCTGAGCCCCATTATGTACGCTGGTTCTTTATATCTCCGCATGCAGTAAAGCATCAGTGCTCTGACTTGCAAAGCATGCTTTTAGCGCGCGTCAGTGAGGAGGTAAGGCAGCGTGGAGAGCCACCGCTCAGGGCTGTGCAAGTCATTGTAGACAGGCCTCGTTCCCCCGCGCCTCCCGCGACAGTATGCACAAAAAGTGTGACTGCAGCGCCGCTACTTCAGGCAAACGCCGCTCGGAACGCGCTCCTCCCTTGTAGTGACCTGTGAAACTGAACTAGTGCTGTAGTAGCGTAGAGTTTCCCTACGAAAAATTACGAGAGGGATTCTGACCACGACCACTGGATTATAAGGCGCATTATGCGGCTCACCGCGTGCATTGAGAACGGCGTGATCCGTCACGGTGCTACCGCCCGGTGATGGCTGTCGGGTATCGGCTTGATAAAAGCGCCAGGGACGCGCCAGGTCGGAACTTTTTCGAAGACAAGGTCTTCTTAAATGACATCAGACAGGTTTGGCGTATCTGGGAACTGGGTATCCTGTAACCACTCACAAAAAAGCAAACCTTTCGCCCCTGCAGAGCGTCGTAGCGAGTTTCAAGAGGTGTCAACGAGACAAGAAGCTAGAATTAGTCTCAGAGTAGGTAAAGATAATGACACGTACGGGCCTAATTGGTGTCAATATAGTCAAAAATTAACATTGTGCTGACACCTGTAAAGGGTGCACCGCCGTAGATATATAGATGTTGAGGCAAAGCCGCCGTACGGTGCACTTTTGGGAAATGGAGCGAGTTCGCTTGAACTAAGCAGGGCTCGCGCGAGACAATAATGTCTGGAAGGAAACTTTAGTGGTGCCCGCAAGAAATGAGCGCCAGTCGCATAGTACGTAAAATTAACGGTATGGGCGTAATTAGTGACAATATAGTCGAACATTACCCACGTAAACTTCACTGTCTCAGGGATCGGCCCACCTGGCCTTTTGGTAAAAAAAAGAAAGGGTCAGCCAATTGTCCACGCTAAAAAAGACAAGCTCGACGTAATTGCACGTGAAATGCCATACCAATAGAAATTATCAATAATTTCCCTTATTTTATTTCTTCCTGTTGAATTATCTTGAAATGTCTTACAGTTTATATTTTTTTCGAGTTTCTAAATTTACCTCTCTTCAACCCAAGCTTTGCTTCGCAATATTTTATTTTGATTGCAACCCTAACAAACACACATTGAAACCGTCTGCTTCTTGGTCAATTCCCTGCAGCGCATATGAGCCAGTGTTTGGAGACCGGAACAAGAATACGAAATGAGTGAATAATTAACGTTAAAAAGAGGCAGAATAGAGAAATATAATCAACATTTATTCAGTGAATCATTTGAGCCACCATGTACATCGACCTTGCCTTCTTTAGCGTCAACACTTGGTTGGCCCTTTCTTTTTAGAAGGAGATATCTCCGGCATTGACCCAAGTTTTCTTATCAAGCGGTCATTCACTGGTGAAGCACCGTGTAGATTGTGATGATGGCTAGTTCTTGAATTTGTCCAATCTTCGTGTTCGTAGCTTCAGATGCTCTTGCAGATTTATTTGCAGCTTTCTAACCGCCTTTATCGGCCCTATTTTTGAATAAATCCTTTTTCTATATACAGGAGGCCATAATACTCGGCGTGCATGCATAATCATGGTGAATTGTTGCGTTTCCAGCGCAATATTTTGTCGAAATGATCAGTTTGCACAGTCAAAAAGCTGTTCGAAGCCAGATAGACGATGTTTAGGAAAATCTAAGTGCTAACATATATTGCCTAGTTTATAAGTCCTTTTTGTGTGTGTGTGTGTGTGTATGTGTGTGTGTGTGCACCAGTTTTTTTTTAATTGCCTGTGGCAAATAGAAAAATTATAACCCTTGAGCTAAACTACTAGTTGCAGCGGCCATTACTTCTATCAGGATTGTAAATGCTGAATTGAATAATTAGAATAATTACGCTAATTAACATTTTAATTAGTTACCTTAGGCACATATTCCGATCTGCGAATTCTAGCTACTGAGTTCTCAAGGCATATGCACTTGGAACGAATTCTGAAGATGGCACCGGTCTCAAGATAGGTGTCGTGAAACTTGCAGGAAGACGTACACTGTTGTTCCAATTACTTTTTTTGACGAAAGGCGCTGTTTTATGCATTGAAGCATAAAATTAACTGGGACGCCAGTGCATTTCGTTGGACGCTTTGAAAGCTATCTCGAAACTGGTGTGGTCCTGAGAATTCGTTCCAAGTGAATACGCCTTGCGAACTCACCGGCTACAACTCGTAGATTGAAATATGGGCCGTAAGATAACTAAATTAAAAGTAAATTGGTGTATTGATGTTAATGATTCAATTAAGCATTTTGATTTCTCGAGAATTTAGCTCACGAGTAAATCGAGTAATTTAGCTCACGGGTTAGAATTCCGCTATCTTCCACAGGCAATGTCTGCTTTCTTCTTTTTTTTTAGTGCAGCTAAATAATCTGGTGGTCCATGCTAGCTGAACCGCCATATTAGCAGAACCCGTAGTCGCTATAGCACCTGAGTTTCCTCCAGTAATTGTTGTAAGAAACTTCATATAACCATAATGTTCGTCTGTCGCTATGCCAGCAGCGAAATGCAGCACGTATGCCTGAAAAGGCTGCTCCACTGTAGAGCCGATTCAGCAGAGCGTGACGGTGCGTTCCCTTGGGTGCAGCTAAACGCACTGCAGCTAAACGCATGCATCGCCTCTTTCTCGCTTATCGCGCATGCACCGTGACAGCACTACAGCGCCACCAATGTCCATATAATTTCTATCCCGTGTTTCTATACCAACAAAACTCCACAGAGGGTTAGCGCTCGAGAGCTTCTATCTAAATGCATCAGAACTGAGAAACCACTTTTCTCGGCAACCACTAGTTAAAATGTAGGTAAGATGTAGTAACTATAGAAAGCACATTTTAAAAGTATGCCGTCAATATTACAGCGGAGTTGTTGTTGCGACTAGAAACGCTCGAAAACGTTATACGCCTATTTTCACGGTGTTGTGATGCAACTATGAACCGCTCACCGAGCTAATATTAAAAGAAAACGGTGGACACGCTAGAAGTTATACGCAGGCAAACTTTCAAATGTGTAGTTTAATTAGGCGGTGAAGGAAAATCGCTAAGCCCTCGTATTCTGCCTCTTTAGTTGTGTTATCGGTTGGCGCAGGAGAGGGGTGATTGGAGATTGCAGGGAGAGGCCTTCACCCTGCAATGAACATAAGATAGGCCGATGGTGGTGGTGGTGGTGGTGGTGGTTATGATGATGATGATGATGATGATGATGATGGTGGTGATGATGATGATCGTGCTGATCAAATTTTTCTTGCGGTCCTCGGAGAACCAGAGGTGGTAGCAATTTTCTATTTGTGAAAAGGAAAACAGAAACCCAACCAAAAATAAAATGGTTTTTAAAAAGTCGCGGTTTCGCCCGAAAGGCGAAGCATCGATTGTCATAGCAAATTAGTACATAGGTATACCAAGTAAGGTTAATAGTTTCATCGGCAGTATAAACTTGTAAACATTCGCTTATAACTGAATTAAAAATCATGGTGTCAGCGCGCACAAGCAAACATGAACACAAATTACTCTCGATGAGCGCGGACACTCGCTGTTAAAACGCTGGTGGAAGCAAGCGCGGCCGGAGCAGCGAGCGAAGTGACCTTTGTGTGGTCTATCGTTTCAACGCAAGAGCGGCGAGAACATAGCGCGCACAAATTGTATGAGCCGTCTTCAGATACCTTTCAAGATACGGCGCGCGCGACCCACGTGCGGCCTGCAAAGTACGCACTTGTTGGTGGAGTCGAAGCCGCCCCCCCCCCCCCTCCCTCCCGCGCTGCCTCCCCGCTTTCCTCGATATGTGGCGCGCGAGATCGATCCGCGATCGTCAGCTCCCCTTGCGCCCGGTCGCGAAATGCGCAGTTACTGCCGGAGCGCAACGCCGCCGCCCCTCCCTCCCATTCCCACACAGCCTTTCGCGCGACGGAAGACGGCGCGTTTGCTCACCGCTTTCTTCCTTCGCGCGCGCCAGATTGAGCTGCGATCGTTGGCTTCCCTCGCGTGCTTTCGATAGCACATACAGCGAACGGCGCGCGGTGACGGTGTTATCGCCCTTGGACTTTATACGGAACATCTCGGCGAAGGCGACGGCAAAAATGCGCCTAGAGTGTCCATATAATTGCGATCACAATAAAACTTCAAGACGTTTCGGCTTCCGTAAGGAAGCCTTGTTCACAAAAAAAAAGTGGCTTATGTCCGTTATAGTATGTGACCGAGGCACCTAGCGTACGCATGTGGAAGACTGTCGACATTTATGTTTAGCTTTTATTTTTTCGTAGCCTGGATAAAAAGCGATTCCAGAAACTTACGGGAACACCAGTTTCTTTCGCGATTATGCTTGCCTTGGTCCAGCCAACCTCATGATTAGAACTTGCCACGTGTTCCGCAAGAGAGTTGGAGACGACGTTCTTCTTCCTGACGTCATTCATATAGTCTTTCAGCCATCTTTCAAAATTTCCGCTCTCGCCGATATAAACATAGCCACAGCCTGCGCAGGGAATTCTATAAACAATGCCTTGAAACTTTTCTTCTTGAGCCGGTCCCTCACGTTCACCAGTTCGTGCTTCAGCTTTCGTGCGGGTACATGCGCCACGTGTACGTCAAATGTCCTCAGAATCCGTACCAACGCCTCACTGACCACTGGCACATAGGGGACGGCTGCTTGAGCTCGGGGCCACACCGTGCAGGTCACCTTGAACAGGTCAGACGAACAGCCATCTTCACTGGAGCAAATCATGTGATCTTTGTATCAGGGAAGAAGCAAAAGGGCGTTTGTGGTAGGCCGGGTGAATAGACTCGTAATGCAAGTAGCGGCCGGTGAGTGTGTCTGCGTTTCCTTCCTGAAGACACCAAAATATAGGCGGCCGTTTTTCCTCTCTGCCAGCACGTCTGGAAAAAGAAGACCTCCGTTTCAATTGTGAACTGAATGGATTTCTCTAGGCTGTTCAGGTGCGCCGAGTATGCCTCTAAAGCTTCCTTCTTGATGGTGCAAAAATAGTCATCAATATAGCGCAGAAATATCTTTGGGGGCCGGTCGAGGGAACTCAGAGCCCGTGTCTTCACTGACTCCATGGCAAACTTTGCCGCCGTAACTGAAATTGAAGCCCCCAACGCAGTTCCATGCACTTGTTTGTAGACCGCATCCCGAAACACAAAGTATGTGTTTTCAAGAGAAAACTTCCGTACCTTGAGAAGGTCGGGTGCGTCTGTCGGAGATCTGTCGCTGAGTTTTTGGTCGGCATTTCTCTGTTTCACTTTTCATTGTGCCCCCTCCCTACCACATGAATTATCATCGAACCATCAATTTCAGTTTTGTTTTATTTTTTTGCGTGACACAGGGGCAATGGCGTACAGTTGGGGATATCGACGAACGATTGATCGATTATTCGAATAAATGTATCCCGCAAAACGATTAATATTCACCGATGTCCATTTTTCATTTAATCGACTTAATCGATTATACCTGTTTGGTTAATCGTTTTCGAGAGTTTGACCTGAGTGGCGCGAAAATTTCGAAATCGCACTGGAATTGCGGCGCACGAGTAGTGACTGTGCGGCTGTGGTAGAGCGAATGTCGACTGTTTTTCAGAGTCCCGAGTGATGCCGAGTCGCGCACGCTTCTCCTCTCTTCACCCACACTGCACATGCCACCCGAAGTCGGAGGCTTGAAATGCTCTCGCGATTTAAGGCATACTATACCAATCCAGTCGTTGACCGTGGTGTCACTCCCAGTCCACTAAAGACGTGGCACAGCATGCGAGCCTGTTTGGAGCATGTATTTGACATTGCGATGAAATTCATGTCGATTCCAGCAAAATCTCTAGCGTCCGAGCGTCTATTCGCGCATGTTGGTTGTCTGACCATTCAAAAAACATGTTGGTTTCACCCAAGCATCCTAACCAATTGACATATTCCTTCGCTCTGTAGAAAAGACCATGGGGTTTAGAGGCCTAAACCAGTAATTTTCTTTTCCCCTGCGCGTATTGCAATTTCTCGCGTATTGCAGTTGGACTTTGCCTTTCACTTTTGTCATTTTTCTTAACTGCACAAAGATTCACTATACTTGCGGACAACTTTCTTTGGCAATGAAGGGAAAGCTACGGGCGCGTGGCTGCTGCACATGTGTTACGGAGCCAAGTAATCCGTCAGCATTTGACTGTGCTTTTGGTTGCTCGGAACAGACGCTGAATCGACGCAGCTTCCCTTGCGACGGTTCCGCATTTGCCCAGACGCGGAATGGAAAAGCCGCGAAATAAGTAAACTTTTACACTAAGTGGTGCGTTTTATCTTATTTAACTGTTGCTAAGAAGGTTTTTATGTTTTCTCTTCCCCAGGTTAAACTAACGTGGATGAAAACACGGGACTCTTTTCAGAAGCGCTCTCACTTCAGCGTGCTTTGCCTCCGTAGCTTTCCCTTCATTGCCGCAGAAAGTTGTCCGCGAGTATAGTGCCATGTAATTTTATTAACGCGACAGCGTTAAGGAGCTCGTGTTGCAGAAAAGCCGGTGTCGGTGGCGTTGGCCGTAAGCGAAAAATTCCGGAAGGCAATTCATAAATAAAAACAACTTGCAAGATGAGCTGGGTGGGAATCGAACCAGGGTGTCTGGAGTGTGAGAGGGAGACGCTATACCATTCAGCCATGAATTCGATGGTTCAAAACGGGACAGAAGCGCCTCTAGTGAATGCGGTGTTGCCTTAGAAACGTGCCGTAGAAAGTTATACTGCGGTGTATATCGGTAATTATGAGCATGTAAATTACAGAAGTCGCAGTTGAACGAGTAGCGAAGTACGTTTCTGCTACATTTCTTCTGCGCTTGGCGCACACGAAGAGCCATCTTGCGGCAAACACAGAAGACCCCCTCCTCGCAATGTACGGCGCTGCTCGACAGGTGGCGCGCCACTCGCCCGTTTCTCCCCTTCGTCTCGTCAAGAGCATGCTGAGCGAATGAGTGGGCGGTGCGAACGGGGTGCTATAACGCTATCACGTTCCACTCTTGAAGGCGTCCTCCAATTTTTTTAATTCTGCTTTAAGTGCCCTTTTATAACATATGTTGTTTATCTTTTCAGTACTTTCCAGTAACGAACGGCATGCGCGTTATCAGCATGATAGCATTTCCTGTCGGCAATGCTATCATGCTGATAACACGCGTGCCGTTCGTTACTGGAAAGTACCGGGCTCGCAGCGTTAAAGAAAGGAAACGCATCAAGGCAGATGACGATTATTGTTGTGTGTCAGAAGGGGCACTCCAAAGGGTGTAAACTGTTCTTAGAGTGTAGCAACGGTGCCAACATGCGCTCCTCGTCACTCCGTAGACACTTCTCGAGCAAAAATGGCGCTGATGCATGGCGCGAGGGTCCACGTGATGCTATTAGGCCAATAGCGACGCAGCGTTGGCCTCGGCAAGAGCGCGCGAGGAGGAGGCGGCATTCTTCAAAGCGTGGCACTACTTTACGAACGGGTGAGTAGCGTGACCTCCGCCTGTACCGTGCCGCCATCTAGTTCAGGCGCTTGCAAACGCATTATTTCATGCACCGTAAATTTTATACTGACATTTTATAAATAGCAATCGAATATTTCCCAAAAATATGCGGAATGAACTTTACACATTGTCCATACGCACGTGCTTGTTTTTGCATCATATTTTGATCATATTTAGCGTTACAAAAATGAAAGCTAGCAACGTGGCAGCGTCTTTGCGGTTGCCATATTTTTTTTTTCTCCCAGCTTTTCCTCTAGATGCTTTAGACTTTATGAGAGAAAGCCGACATTGGGGCGTGGATTTGGACCCACATGTTGCGTTGCTTTTTGATATCGACCACGCCGTCGCACGCCGGAGTTCACCGCCACTCAAAAACCGTTTCAGAACTCATCATAGCAGCTTCCCTGTAAAAAGAGAGAGAGAAGAAGGAAATAAAAGCGAAATACAAGTGTTTGGATGGTTTCAATGGTTTGAAGTGTGAGTAGCATCTTCGTAGTATGAGGTAACATGGCGCCGTCCACAGCGACTTCTGCCCTACTGCTGTCACACCTATCTAAGTTTTCCATGACGTCAAAATACTAAAAAAAACTATGAAGCTAACTTGATATTTAAATACTTAAGTTTTTTATGTTTCTAATATTTTATTGTAAATTCTTTCTATAATATGTTGTATAATTTTGCGTATCTTGTTACTTTCGTATATTTACTGCGGCGCTGTTTTCCGCTCACGCCGCTCTCTGCTCTTCTGTCTCTGGAATAGTGATTTGTAAGTGACCCGGTTCTCCCTATTTAACGTATTTAAAGAAACAAGCAAACAGAATCCTGTAATTCGAAGAAACCAAAGGTGAGCGGACGTCTTAAATTCGCTTTTACAAACTTTATCGCCTCCTTATTGCGCCTACTTTACCTGCAAATAGTTGAGGCGCTTAGCCTGAGGAATGAATGAGTGTGAGTGGCTTAGTGGGGAAGTCCTTTGTCACACGTCAGACGCCTTTAGAATGTTTTTTTTCTTGAACTAAATATAAATAACAGCACATTGATTGCAAAAAGTGCCTGCTTATAACATGACTCCAGCTGCTAGACTTGCGTTTGCTTCCCGCGGCAAAATTTCGGCAACGCTGCAATCCCTGAATTGCGCATTCACGTCAGTCGGTGTGACCGCACCTTTAACCAACCTTGGTTTCATCGGTCCACCGCAGTGTTTGCGACCTGTTCGCAGCAGTGGCGAACCAGCAATTTGCCTGTTTGTTCTCTTTCGAGGCACACTGTCGTGATTCCTTAGGGGGAGGGCTGGGATGAAATCAAAATCCGTAGTAGCCGAGAAGTGCGGGTTACTAAAGGCTGTGCCGCCAAGGCCGCCGCCAGAAATTGCTTGCGTGCGCGCGCCACAGCTGATTGAAAGGCGCGGGCGCTTCAGGAGCTGATTGCGACGTACTGAGCTTGTGCCGCTTTTCGCGTTTGCCGACGCCGAAATGTTTTGAGGAAAATGAAACCATAGTCGTTCTCGAACGTCTTGGTAACCTAATTTAGGCTTATAATGTTCGCGCCGCCGCTAAACCTGCCGCCAACCACGTCACCGGCCCCGCCGCCGTTGCTTTTACACAGAGCCATGCCGTCCGACGCCAAAAAGAAGCGCGATGCCAAGAAGAAAGAGGCAGTCAAGAGCAGGAACCAGCAGCAGCAAAAGAAGACGGCTAAAAATGCGGCCAACGGCGACACCGCCGCCAACATCATCGAAAACGGAGATTGCCAGGGAGACAGTCTGCTGAATGGCGACAACATGAGCGGTATGTTTCTCTTTTTTCTTCTTTCGTTTTCTTCCTAACATTTTTTTGTTTTTTCAATTGAAAATTTGACTTCATTTCGTTGCGTTCAGCGGTCGCGATTGCGATCAGAGCTGTGTGTTAGGGGAGTCGAGGTGAGCGGTGACGTTGAAGGATTTTTGTTTGGTTTAATCTAATTTCCTTTTTTTTTTTTTTTTGTGCGCTTGTTTCACAGCAAGCTATTTCGGTCCCCTGCTCCGGTTTAAACACTGAATTTGTATGCTACTGGATCCTTTCCGTGCCGTCTTGGTCGATGTCGCAAGAAAGATCTCGTATTCGTTCGTCAAAAACAGGTGCGACTGTTGCGTCGGCCCATTGTTTAGTTTTAGCCAGCAACTTCTTCACCACCAACGAAAGAAGCTTTCATGCACGTTGCGTGTGCGGATAATTATTTGTTTGTATGTAGTAGAAAGACTGTTCAGCAGTTAAGTCTGTCAGGTATTTATTTTTTTTTTTTGCACTTATCTGTAGAGCAGGCTGACCAAAATTTATTGATTCTTCGATAGCCAGCAAAGTTGATTTCAGCTATAGGCTATAAGTGGAACTTCAGGTTGCTCCGAGATGTTACTATATATCAGTGTCTAACCGTTAACAATCTCAAAAACATCTGTGGCGTCATGTACATGTGCGGCCAAAGTAAGGTCTGTTCGGCTAGCCTGCGGCACCTGAACCAGTTCACGAGGTGCTGCACCGTGCCTTTCATTTCAGTGGTGGTGCAGCAATGGTACCCTGTGACCCGTGCCGTTCATTCTAAAATGTGCACGATATTTCTGCACCCTTTCTACTGACGGTGACGACTTGGCACGCGCATGGGTGCGAAGCAGCAGTGCAGCACATGGGCATAAGCGCCACTGTCTACGCAAGTTCGGGGTGTATTTGTACCTCAGCTGTGGTTTTAGATTTCTCATGCTTACGTAGGCGGCACATATTAGTCAGACAAAACATAACGCCTGCACTTCATCTCCATTTTGGCATTGGTTTGTAGTGTCGTGTTGTGCCTGCGCAGCTTAAATCGAGCTGCACAATTTCTTAACATTTCGTGCACTACTCTGAACTGGCTTGAGAGTGGTGCAGGTAAAGGGACCTGTAATTGGAACATAGGAGCCTGTGACTGAACAGAATCCCAATGCCCTCTAGCACCTTCGGGGGAAAGCTAGAAATTGAGAGCATGGTTAATAGGGCTGGTTGGTATTGATTACAGTGCAAAGTACAATGTCAAAGGGGAGACACGAATTGACAGGATCAAGCGCTGTTTATTTGACGTGTTGTGTGTGTGTCTTAAGTTACAAATGTTTTATAAAAATGTGATCATGTATGTGCTTAGCCCAGCGCCCACCACCAGTTCACAATTTTCTGTCTGTCTTTACCCGTGTATCAAACCATCGTTCACATCCGCCATGGTTGCTTAGTGGCTATGGTGTTGGGCTGCTAAGCACGAAATCACGAGATCGAATCCCGGCCATGGCAGCCATATTTCAATGGGCGCTAAATGCGAAAACACCCGTGTACTTAAATTTAGGTGCAGGTTAAAGCATCCCAGGTGGTCCAAATTATTCATGAGCCCCCCCACTATGGTGTGCCTCATAATCAGATCATGGTTTTGACACTTGAAACCCCACAATTTTTTTTAACCCTTGTTCACACCTTCTGCAGCTGAACGCTCACTAGCTTGATGGTGCTAATAGCATAGATGTTTTTGTAGTTTACATGTGCTGCACTCACTCCCGGTGGCACAGACGAGTGTCGCTATATATGCTATCGGCGACATCTTGCTAGCGAGTGCTTAGCCACAGGTGTGAATGACAATTCGATACACGTGTAAAAAAATGTCTCCTCCATCTTTATGGAGGACATCGTTCTTAAAAAGCTTGTGGCCCTTTATACACAATATCTCACAACTTCAGGGGTCCCAGAGAACAGGAAGAATGTCAACGTTATACTAATCCACAAAAAGGGAGACATTAAAGAATTGACAAATGATAGACCCATTAGAGACCCATTATCTTTCTTCCAGTATTGCATAAAATATTCACTAAGATAATTTCCAATAGAATAAGGGTAACACTTCAGTCAACCAAAAGAATAGGCTGGCTTGAGGAAGGGACACTCTACAGATGATCACATCCATGTCATTAATCATGTAATCGAGAAATCTGCAGAGTACAATCAGCATCTCTATATGGCATTCATAGATTATAAAAAGCATTCGGTTCAGTAGAGATACCAGCAGTGACAGAGGCATTGCGTAATCAAGGAGCACATATAAACAGGAGGCATACATGAATATCTTGGCAAATATCTACAAACATTCCACAGATTCCTGGGTTCTCCACAAGAAAAGTAGAAAGCTACCTGTCAAGAAAGGGGTCAGGCAATGAGACACAACCTCTCCAGTGCTGTTCACTGCATGCTTAGAAGTATTGAAGCCATTAGACTTGGAAGGCTTATGAGCAAGGATCAACAGGGAATATCTCTGCAACCTTCAGTTTGCAACTGAAATTGTCCTGTTCAGCAACACTGGGGACGAATTACAACAAATGATTGAGGACCTTAATTGAGAAAGTGTAAGTGGGGTTGAAGATTAATATGCAGGACAGACAATGTTCAACAGCATGACAAAAGAACAAGAGTTCAGGATTGCCAGTTAGCCTCTAGAGTCTGTACAGGAGTATGTTTATCTATAGGTCAATTACTCACAAAGGAGAAATTGAGAAGGAAATCGTGAGAAGTAAATTTACAGAAGAATAAAAATGGCTTGGAGTGCACACAGCAGGTATTGCCAAATCCTGACTGGGAGCTTACCGCTGTCGTTGAAAATTGTGCAATCTTTGCATTCTACCGGTGCTAACATATGGGGCAGAAACTTGGAGATTAATAAAGAAGCTCGAATACAAGTTGACCACACAAAGAGCGATGGAACGAAAAAGATTTTAGGTGTAACATTAAGGGACAGGAAGAGAGTGGTGTGGATCAGAGAGCAAACGGGGTAGGCGTTATTATAACCGACATCAAGAAGAAAAAATCGTGCTGGGCAGGCCATGCAGTTAGTAGGGTGGATAACTGATGCACCATTAAAGTTACAGAATGGGTGCCTAGAGAAGGGAAGCACAGTCGAAGACTGCAAGAAACTAGGTGGGTTGATGAAATTGGGAAATTTGTAGGTGGAAGTTGGAATTGGCTAGCGCAAGACAGGTAATTGGAGATTGCAAGGAGGCCTTCGTCCTGCAGTGGACATAAAAATAGGCTGATGATGATGATAAACAAATCTAGATCTGTGAATTGGCAGTGAGCACAGGCCTGAGTGCATCCGTGCTCCAATTTCTAGCTTCCTCTCAAGGCTGCTATGGGGCACTGGGATACAATTTGACCACTGCTCCTGTGTTCCAATTACCTTTTGGCTGCACCTGTACAAGTGGCAGCATTTTTGCACAAGTCCCTTGCAAAGCCAATTGGGCATGTATATTGCATTCCTTGTTTTAAAGGGCATTAAACATTGCCTAGCCTTAACATGGCAACTTTATTGACCATTTTCGCGGCGATCCCGTGGGCGCTACCATGTTTGATCATGTGGTGACACATCCATTGCTTGCCTCGGTTGCCTCCGTTGCTTGTCTGTTTACAATGGATGTGTATGACGCCGGTGCTGCTCGGCATACCACTGTTTCGGGAGATATTGTTGACGGTTGACTGGGTGGATGACACGAAGCTTTGGCCAGAGCTTCAGAGAACATGTAACAGCGCTTTAGGAGCTGATTAAGCTTTGTCCAAACAGCACGAGCAGTGTATATATGGTGCTTGTTTTAAAAACAGGGCTAAATATGTATTGCAAGCTATCCAAAATTTCTGCTTATGAATTGATTCAGGATCAGTGTATTTTGCCCTTCGTTCTTTATTTGGCAAATACTTTGAAGCAGTGGCTTGTCACATGACTCAGTAAAGTTCCTTGGTGCAGTCACTATCTGATTATTTTCTGCCTAATCGCCTGCGGGTGGGCACAGTTGTGATAGATTTTTTCTTACTGCGCACAAGGCTTCAAACGTAGCTGTTCTATACATTGTATTACTGTTGTAACTCGCTTACTCTTGTGCACCGTGGCAAAATATTCAGCTTTGTATATTCGTGTTCTGTCGATGTAGTCCGTCATTTATTGTGCATATATATATAGTGTGCACCCGTTTACTTATTCTTAATAGGCTGGTGATAGAGCGAGCATAAGTTAGTGTGCCAGTTTGGGTCGGTGTGCGTAGCTAACGTGTGCAAAACTTACTATGACACCAAGCGCCACTGCGCCCTCTGTCATTGCTTAACGAGTGGTACTCACTCTTGCCAATGTTCCGTCGCTGAAGCCCTTTCTTTAAAAGTTAGCGATACCACGTTGGTGGATGAGAAAATTTCTGTATCGAGGAAAGCCGTAGATCTTGGAAGTGCCCGTTACACGGACAGTTCTAGCAGTGGTCCGCGAACTTGGCCACACAGGTTCATTTCATTCCTCAATATGCCAGTCACTATTTTTGCAGCAAACTACTGCACACGTCTTCAAGCCACTACTACACAATTCTTCAGCGTGATTGGAGCACAGTGCGTCTGTGAAAACTCAGTTGCATTTCCAACAGCTGATCGCACAGAAGCAAGGTAGAAGCGGTAATGGTTTCGCATATGTGTGCTGTCGCTGAGGCCAAGTGTGGCACACCGCCGGAAGTGCCATCTCGTTTTTCTAGAACAAAGTGCTCCGTGAAACAGGTCAATATAACATTACACTTACAAATTGGCAGAGATGCGTTGCAACAATAGACGAGATGTTGCTTTTTATGTTGCAGTTTCTCTCAGAAACTCAGCGTTGGGATGACATAGAATAAAGAAATAGAGCAAAGGCAGGGAATCTCGGTGATTATCCTCTGAAGTTTGCTTTCTACATCTCCTTTTACAATAGAATATTTATTAAATTTGTGCCGTCTGCAATTTGGTACGCACTTGTTACGCTAATGTAGCTCAGTGTCTATGGCACTATGCTTCTGAACACAGTTACAGGTTCAAGGCACGCTGAAGTGGCTACATTCCGATGGGGGCGGCGTGTTGGAGCACTTGTGTTCATACCAAGTGACCCAGCTAATATGGAGCAACTTTTAAAAATGTAGCACTGCCTCTGGGCAGACGAAACCACTTGTACATTGTCAGCAACCTCCGAAATAAGGCTACAGTATATGTGTTCTTATTAAGTAATTAATGTAGCGGTCTTGGTTTGAGTAAGTAACCACGAGATGCAGCTTTGGCGAGGTGGGTGTTGTGTACCATTTAAAAGGCCCGTAGACCACTGAGCTTTAAAATTTGTCATATAATGGCAGCTGTGTACAAGTCTACAATTAACACACAGCCGTAGGAACAGTTTTAATGATGCTGTAATGTCAAAGTTATAGGCATTTGACGAGCGGCAACGCGGCCGCCACGATTTCTCATTTGCCTTAGCTACCTTCCCTGCTATTGCTCTCTCCTCACCGTGTTCTCACACCAACTCTATGCAGTGTAGTGAAAGCTACTGGTTGCATCAATACACCGGAAGAAAGGGTCCCCCAATGTCCACCCCCTAATCACCCTCCACTCAATGCCAACTGAACGGAAGCTTCATGCAAGGTTCAGTGGTACACAGTTGGCGAGCCTCCCCGCCTTGAAAACTTCTCATATAATGGCAGCTGTATACAAGTCTACAATGAACACACAGCCAGGGGGTGCTGGTGTCTTTTTGTAGACTAGCACGTCGCCAGCTTTTACCTTGATTATGTCACACAGAGCAACCTACTGGCATTACGACTTGCGAAGAAAGGACAGGAAAATCCTGGAGAGGGTCAGAGGAGTGTTTTTGTATGTGTATGCATATGTGCATATGTGTGCGACTTCCCCATGGCGCTTAGTGCTGCCATATTCACAAAAGGTGATCATCACGGTATGCTGCACACAATGTGCATGTTTATTTAAAATGCATAAAAAGAAATATGAGGGGTGGCTTAGGGGCCCTTTAATCTTATTCTTTGCTAACCTTTCTTTTTACAGACTTCCTCTTCTTTCGTATGCCAATTTCAGTCTGCTTCAATTAGCATATTGATTTGAATATAGGTCGACCCTTTCCTTTCCCATGGAAATGTGGCCCACAATGAGCTGTTGACCTATATTTTTGACTAAATAATCTCAGCCTGTATACATGGACAAAGCCAGCAAAAGTAACAAGGTAACAGAGTTCCTTTGTCGCACCCACCATGAAGTCAGTCTGGAGATTATCCAGGCTGGCGTTAAGAAATGCTGCATATCCAACACTGAGGACACTGTCGTTAGGAGTGCCAAGGACACCTACAAAGTGTCTGATGAGGATGCAGCTTGTGGCACCAACTAGCGAAATCTAGTAGCAGAGCTTACTGTGAATAAAGCATTGTCATTTTTAAATTTTCTCATTCTAAAAATATATGCGTCGGCCTAAATTCGTGTTGGACCTGTCTTCAAGTAAATATTGTAACTGACTAACATCATTAATTTTACACCTACAATGTCGATACAAAGTTCATAGGGCACATTTGAAAATGCCACTTTCAAATGTATGTCACATGCAAGTGGCAAAGGCATTGAGGGGCTTTCTTTAAAGCATGAAAAAAAAACTATGCAAACAGTAACATCATGAACATCTGAAAGTACTAATATTTTCATATGTTCTCTGCAAACTTCATATTGATAGCTTTCACGTGACCTCACAGACCCAGCTTATCACCGTGCCTGTGCACCAGCATGACAGCTGCAATGACATCTGTGCAACCCATCTGTTGACATTGTGGCCATTAGTTTAATGATCAAAATATTAGTTAACCCCTTCTGTGTCTTTGACTAGCGGGGTTTGTACACATGTTTCTGGTAAAAACACCCAAGGGCAAGCTCAGAGCGGTACTACGCATTTTCTAGCAATGACATGGACAAGCCTAATTATTTCTCAGTGCTCAACGGGATTTTGATAGATGGCAGCACACCATTCTCAAGACAGCACAAGCAGAAGCACCAGAATTATTTCTGGTGAGGTGAAAAATATGTTGGCAGTTGGGGTCTTTAAAAATAATTTGGCCATTTTTGGCCAGAATTCAGGACAACAGCTTGGCATGAAAGGGTTAAATAATCGCTACTGATTACTTAATATAAGTGATAACGCAAAAATATTGCATGCTTCTTCAGGAGGTTCATTCATGCAGAAGGCATCTTTATTGATTTGCTCCGTGTTAGGTGGTACACCAGGTAAATTTAAGTGGACGTTACCAGACCCCGTGTGGTCGAAATTAATCCAGAGCCCTCCATAGCCACCTTTGTGTGGTAGTACCTTTGTGTCGTAAAGCGCCACCATTCATTAATTATGGCCATGAGAACCCAGCAGTTCGCATTAGGAGGCCTCTGTGGTGAGTGTTACCAACTGTAAGAGTTGCCAATAATAGCACAAATACATTTTTAAATCCCTGTCATTGGTAAAACTGCCCCGCCATCCAAGTGCTAAGAAATCTGATAATTTGTTTGTAGTGTGATCTGCAGCTGCCAAGTTTGTCCTGTGTGTAGAAACACTCGCACAATTTTCACTGCATAGTAAAGTGCTTGTGACACGCCACTTGTAGCCTTGAAGGTTAGATTGCAAAATTGGTGCTTGTAACAACAGCTGTATTATTTGCCTTTTGTGCATTTGAGGGGTTAAAGGTTATTGCACACATAACATGAATCTGCTGTGAATTAGTTTGTTCTTGTGGTCTGAATCCACATAACATGTTTTCTGCAGTGAAAAACAGAAAAGTTATCATGTAATTAAAACAGCTGGCTGCGGTTGGTCATGTGTTATCGCACACTGCGAAAAGGCGCCAATTTCTTTCGGAGCAGGGCAGTACGAAGAACATCTCTGTGTGTTTATCCATAGGGTAACTTACTAAGCCAGCATGACCAACATACTGACCTGAGATTTGCATTGTCGCCCGCATATTGCAGAGGCCGAACGGGAGCTTGTGCGCCGCCTCGAAGAAGACATGCGGTTGAATGCCGAGGCGAGGGCTTGCACGGGTGTGTTGGCAGTGCACCCGCGCTCACGGGACGTTAAAATTGACAACCTTTCCATCACCTTCCACGGCGTGGAGATCTTGGTCGACACGCGCCTCGAGCTCAACTGCGGGCAACGGTACGGGCTCATCGGCCTCAATGGCAGCGGTAGGGCTCCCTTGGTTTTCTCAATTCCATGTTTGCTTGGCATCATTTTGCTGACATTGGTTTGCTTAACTTTTGCACTGGTTGCGAAATTTGGTGCAGGGTTGTGGGGTGGCATGGTTGGGTGGACCTTTCGCCTTGGTGCGGAATGCAGTGTGATTAGTCACGACAGCCAGTGTGCAGTTTTACTTACTAATGTGCCATATGATATGGCTGGTTATATGATCGTTTCTTGCTTGTGCATAATAGCATATTTCGTAGCAATAATACTTTTATTTTTAAGACAGATTGATGAAAATATTATTCTGGGAGAGGAGCTTTTGGTCAAGCTTGTTTTATGTGAACAGTGATCAGCAGCCTAACAGAAATACAGTAGAACCTCGTTGATACATTCCCGTTACGTAAGTTTTTCTGGTGCCAACGTTCGCAATTAAGAACACAAAAAATGACCCAACAGAGTTGCGCTCATTTTTTACGGGTTCATACGTTCCCGGAAAGAAATGATTTTTCGGCACCAACGTTCAGTACGTCGCCAAACTGCGATCGTGTGATATGTTTTCCGGCCGCTAGATCCCATGTAATCAAGAAAATGCACAAGGCATGCATGATCGAGAACAGCATATTGCTACCCGCCTCAGCAGGTTCACCGCAGTACTCACCTGCCCGTCTCGCGTTAAAACGCCGACGCACACCCAGTTTCTCATTTCGGTACCGGTAGATCTTCTCCGGGGTCGTCGCACATGGCGTTCACAGCTATCACCACCAATCCTATAGCGATAAGCATCTTTGCCTCTATGTTTTGCAGTGTGTGGTGCCATCAAAAGCGTAGTGCACACTTTTCATAGGCGATAACCGAGAGGCACCGCTGTTCCCTGCTGCAGACTGCAATCATGAACATTTTCCGCGCGCTAGATCCGATGTGAACAAGAAAAGGCGTAAGGCACACAATCGAGAACAGTATATAGCGGATTACCGTATTTACTCGCATAATGACCGCACTTCTTTGTCCAAAAGACTGACGCAAATTCAGGGGTGCGATCACTACGCGGGTTAAATTTCCCGTAAAAAGAAAAACAAATTCATCCCGCATTTGCTGCAGGATGACAAGTCAACAAATTAGGGGCTGCCGCTGTATAAATGGCGGCCGGCGGAGCAAGTCGAACGCTCCGAACGCAATTGTTTTTCTTCTCGTGAGTACATTACGCTCATTGAAATAGTTTCTTCCATATCAGTAATGAGTAATATCATTAATATCGGCGAGTTTACGGCAGTAACGTAGTTACGTCCGCTTTGAGGGGACAGAAACGGGTGGGCGTGCTTAGCTGCCAGTGACATGGGAACACATGGCGGGCATGCTGCGGAAACTGCGGCATTTGTCTTCACTACTATCCTAATGTGGCACGTTTCCGCTAAGGGTGGGAGAATGTCTTAGCTGTGTTACAAGCGTCAGCTTATGAATAGGGTACACTTCTAACGTATCAGTGTAAACATGGCTGCTATCGTTGCCGCTCGCGATTTGTTGCAAGCCCACGAGTGCAGACGAGAAGAATCGAAAGGCGTCTTTTTTGTTGTTGTTGAGCACAACCATTATAAAGCCTACACATAATAAAGACAAGTTTGGTTGTAGCTTTCGTTGTCATGAAAGTGCGGAAAGGAATGAAATGGGGCATCTGCTTAAGAATGTTTAGTGCATGCAGACCGCTTGGTTTGTCTTGAAGAGTCGTTCGCGTAGCATTCGACAGATGGTAAGCGCGATCGTTATTAGCTAGACTTGGCACATGACATATCGCTGCGGCAAGTTCGGGGTGCGACCATTACACTTGAAATAAAAAAAATCGA
This sequence comes from Dermacentor andersoni, assembly GCF_023375885.2. Taxonomy (NCBI): domain Eukaryota; kingdom Metazoa; phylum Arthropoda; class Arachnida; order Ixodida; family Ixodidae; genus Dermacentor; species Dermacentor andersoni. The sequence continues at coordinate 179,062,453 of NC_092815.1, read as the reverse complement.
ATTTTGACGACAGAATTTAGGGGTGCGATCATTATGCGAGTAAATACAGTATATGTCTCGTGTGAAAACGACGGCACGCACAGTTTCTTATTCCGGTATCAGGAAATCTCCGCCTGGGTCGTCGCACGTCGCATTCACAGCTATCGTCACCAAACCTCTTGCGATGAGCATCCTCACCTGTTTTACAGCACTCGGTGCGTAGTGCCATAGGTAGCGTACTGCATGCTTTAGTAGGCCAATCCAATCCAATCCAATCGCGCCGCCATTCCCTGCTGTGGGGGCACGATGTGGGCGTCACGTTTCCCTTCGGCTGCATCCGTCATCGGCCACCAGCTCGATTTTGTTTCGGTTTCCCGTCGCCCCCGTAAAACGCCACATAATAGGAAAACAACAAAATGTGTCTCGGGCCGCCGGAGCACCACCAGCTTGACGCACGTCGGCGTCTCGTGCCACAACGATCCGCACAAGGCTTTGTATTGCGTAGATGTCAACAATAGTTGAGTCTGTCAAATTGTTTATTTACTTCGGATCATGCATTTTCCTGGTCGGCACATTTTTTTTCTCACGTTTTTTTCCAGAACTCATGAACAAAGTTATATTGTAATTAGGGACCATGTCTGAAAAGACATTTGAAATAACATGCAAATTGTGTTGTGTGCATTACAACACTCATTTGGTGCTAGGCCACAAAAGAACACCAGCCAGCAATGAAGTAACGTTTTCATAAATATTAATGTAATGTTTCCCTTTCTTTGCTTTTGATAAGTTGGCTCAGTGTTGATGTGTCCAAGAAAGTTTTATTTGTGGTATTGGTGGGTGTGTCAGATTGTCTGTTTGTGGCAGTGATTGTAATCGTTCCTGATTACATGTGATAACAGCCATATCTGTTAGATCTTTAATTATGGCCACACATAGGTCATCACATTCAATCTAATCACAATGCCGTTGCATCATCCTTTATGAAAAAATTCATATGCATTCTCCCAATTTTCTATTGTTCATATAGAAATGACATGGAGTCCATATCACTTAGCTTTCGTATGAAAGTATAGTCAACTACTGTTAATTCAAATTTGATGGGACCGGAGAAATTTATTAAATTATCCAATGAGTCAGATAAAGCAAGATGCAGAATAAATGCCAAAGCGCACCACTGATTCATTTGGCAGCATTTTCCTGATTCTAACATGCCCCGGAATCAAGCGCCATCTACTTTTTGTGTGTCCATAGTTACAAGCTAACCTAGAAATGACATTAAAGTACCTAAACTAAGTAGAAATCTAACACACACACACACACACACTCTTTTTTTTTTCAAGAAAAATGTGCAAGAGTCATATATGCGTTGCACAATGGTATCCAGTTTCCTAAAGTCAACTTTGCCGCAATACAGTAGAACCCCGCTGTTACGTTCCTCACTGCTGCGTTTTCCCGGCTGCTACGTCGTTTTCATCCGGTCCCGGCATAGCTTCCATAGGATCCAATGTATAAGGAACCCCGCTGTTACGTTGTAGCTGTGAAAACGTTCCCGCATGATACGTCGCAACTTAGCACCCCGAACCCGCCTGGGCTTAAGTAGACAACGCGCTCCAACCGCCATTTTGGCTTTTGACGAGTTTTGGCTGGGCTTGGCCGGGCTTGGCTATGGAACTGGCTGTAAGAAGCCGCACGCCAGTTCGAGAGGCCGCATGAGGCCGCCACTAAGTGGCCATTCGTGAAAAATGATCTTACTATCATCACTGTGATTACGGTCACCGCATGGTTGTTGGACGGGTCGACTCACGGAGGAAGGAAACTCAGGAGAGGCCCTGACGTCACTCTTTGTGAAGCTAAAGTGAAACTGGAAGTTGGCGTTGCTCGTGGCGTTGCTCCGCCTATCGGGCCTGCTCTCCTCTCTTGTTTACGTTTCTCCCACGCCGCGCTGCGCGCAACCGGGCTGCTCGGACGCGCGCGCTCCGCAGTAATACTAAACAATCGTTAGCACGTTAGCATGATTACGCCAAAGAGGGCAAAATTTCCCGCGGATATTCGTTCGTTCGTCCGTTGCCATTGCCGTGGCGCGGTGACGACAAGAAGCACGAGCCGCATGATGCCGGGGAGTTGCCAAATCCTAGCTTTGGAGAAGCCGTCGCGGCTCTGGACCTCCTCCGCAGGTACGTCGCACCTCACAGCGACGCTGACAGCAATGCGGCCTTCCAGGGTATTGAGAAACGTGTGGCGATTTCTAGCGAGCGAAAGAAACGGCAAGCCACCATTCTAGACTTTTTTAAGTCCTAAGCGCACTCTGTGGAAATAACTTGTCTATAGTTGAAGCTGCACTTTTTTAATTCATTTTCGGAGCTTTCCTCACTGTTGCGTTTTCCCGGCTGTTACGTTTTTTTTCCCCGGTCCGGTGAAAAACGTATGAACGGGGTTCCACTGTACATCTGTGTTTTGCGGTAAAGCATGCAAACGCCACTGGGCAATGTTAGTATCGTGTCCACTTGCACTGTGCTGGCGAATACCATAATGAGACGTCGTGTGCTACAGTTATTGCTTGAGAAACTTCCTAGGGCAGGCCGAAAATAGGCATTTTCAAAGAGATGACACATGTTCAACACCTTCGCTGTCCCACCAACACAAATGCTGCCACTAAAGGGGTTGCTATTGGGGTCACCTTAGGGGATAGGTGCATGTGTGCTGATTGGTAAAGTTCGAATTATTTGGCAAAGCCCACTTTTAGGGTGAAAATATAGAAGGTTTGACCCCATAGAAATGCATGAGTGCCATGCGGGACCTTCGACAGGGATTGAAGTAACGGAAGTCTACTGTATATGAAGCCCTTTCAGCGATAGTGAATGTTAAGTTGCTGCAAGATGCAAGTTTGCTCCCAGAGAAAAGCTTGCTCACTTTGTTTTCTTTGGCTTATGCTGGCCTTTCTGTGTTCACCTCTTGATGTTGGATGATATGAAGCTTATTTCAATAGTAGTGCTTTTGCATAGCCATTGTTTGACTGAGCTCTTTAATCATCTGTCCCGCTTCTGGCTGGATGCAGGCAAGTCTACGCTGCTGTCAGCGCTGGGTCGGCGGGAGGTACCAATCCAGTCGCAGCTGGACATCTACCACCTGACACGGGAGATCGCACCCAGCGAGAAGACGGCACTTCAGGCCGTCCTGGAGGTGGACAGCGAGCGCAACCGCCTTGAGAAGCTCGCAGAAGAGCTGGCACATATCGAGGACGACGGTATTAATAACTCCTCTCAGCTTTGACTGAATTATTGACAACTTGCAGACACACCCATCGTTGATGCGATTCGTGATGACCTTGTTGTATTCTGTCTCATCAAATTTTATTTTCAAGCAGTATGTATGGGGTACACTGCATGCTGCTAGGGGGGAAAGGCAAGCTCCTGTTCTAGCCACACTCAGTCAGTCGGTACTGCATCCACAACTCATGGTGCAAGTAGCTGTGACTACTGCAGGTTTGGGCGAACAAGGCAGAACAACAGTGTGCTAACTAAGTGTGCGGAGAAAGGATATCCGCTTTGTAAACTGTTAAGGATAGCAGTGAAGGGGCTCGCCCATCTTCGTGCAGGATTATCCAACGAGCTCGGCTGCGAGAAGGCCAGGTTAGTTGCAGCCAGAAAATGCGAGTCTTCTCTAGAACTCTTTTACATCTAACAGTCGAAACTCGTGAATGAAATTCTGTGACAACAAAATGTTTTCGTATCCCCGGTGAATGCCCATAGGATTTAATGCATTTCGTACCTCTCAACAACGAAAAGTCGCTGAACTGCAATCCCACATCATCACAATTTACTAGTATGTAACCCTGCACATTACCTACTCTTGCAAGACTAGTAGACTCGAAAAAGTGCTCAAATGCATTTGCTTTGCAGTTAAAGTGCACAGTATACTACCCCATTACGCTTGCACAGGTGCCGCCATCTTTGTTTACAAAAATAACCAAGCGCAGGAAGTGATTACGTGCACCAGAAACACATGTACACCATCTTGTTTATTGATTGCATGTTTGAGGTGGCAGGCATGTCGCTACCGACGTGTAACGATGGTTTCTGCACATCTAGTACAATGCGCAATGTGCAGCTCAGTGAGAAAAGTAGAACAAATAAAAATCCATGTCCCACCATGTGGACTTGTTTACGTCGCTTGAGATGGCGGCCGCAGCGTGAACTGCCACGCATCTGTTCATGATTGAGCTATCGTCCGAAATATGTGTCCCTTACTTCAACAATGCTGGTTTCAGTGCCACTCAATAGGCATGGTGTGCAGATTATTCGACACAAATCCGCACATGATTTGGTGCCAGATGTTGATTTGCACGAAGGGCCTGTAATCTCGGTCGATGGCTTTCAGGAATGTGAGATACAATCACTTTTGGCACTCGCACTGGCATCTATGCGCAACAGTGTGCGCTGGAGAAATGCTCCTGCGTGCATGGAGCTCTTTTGCTGCGCATCCTGTGCCAAGTTACGCACTATCTAGCAGAAGTGATTGTATTTCTGAAAGCAATCAACCAAGAATACTGCCACACGGCAATGCCGATTGATGCATGGCGCACACTTTGTCAGCAGTGCCGTTCTATGGCCTTGAGCAAGGCTTGCCAAAGTAGGCTAATGGTATTTTGACAGTAAAGTTTAGTTCTGCAGTGCATTCCCTATCTGTGCAGTCTCATTTCGCAACAATGAAATCCATACAATACGAATTTTATTGCGTTCCCCATTGATTTCGTTATTGCTTGGTTCAACTGTAGTTTTGCAAAACAGCTGTCCTGCTTGAATAGGGAGGAATACTTATTCGCTTTCCAGCCAGACTCGTGGAAATGTGCGTCGTGCAGGCAACTGTGGAAGGGGGCAAGGTGCGCTTTCCCTGACCCTTCTGCCAGCTCTTGGCACGGTACACTGGAGGAAATGTGCGTGTGTGCTCCTCAAAAAGTTATCTCTTATTGTTTGTGCTACAGCACAGGTGGCAGTAATGGCAGGTGATCAAACAGTCACTCTGATCTGGAAGTAGTATAGCATAGGAGCATCATGTGTAAAAGGAAAATGTCTTTTGAAGTGTTGGATGGGTCGTTCAGCTCATTGTGGGCTTTCAGCACTGCGGCCTTTCCTAGCTAATGTCCTGGAAAGGCAGGTGCTTCTGTCTCTGCCTTGTTCAGCAGAATGTGTCGTTGCAGTGGAACAGGTTGTTTCACCCTTGTTCTTACCTTATGAAATGACCTGAAGCAAAGCCCTTTACCATCCGAGCAAACTTGTGTAAAATTTTGTTTGCTTTCGTCCTGCAGTAGTTGTCACAATTAAAGTGTGCGTGAGCACGATTGGTAACGTAGTTCTTCGGTCTGGCCATGCAGAAGCCCAGGAGCAGCTGCTTGATGTCTACGAACGTCTCGATGACATTTGTGCCGATGTGGCCGAGATGAAGGCGGCCTACATTCTTCACGGCCTGGGATTCACACCCGCAATGCAGCAGAAAAAGTGCAAGGACTTCTCTGGTAAGTTAGGAGCAGACTGTCACATGAATGTGTGATCAGTTTTTCTTGGTGATTTCTTTTGTGATTCATGCAGTGCATATGAAAGGCATTGCTTACCATTAAACTGCAGCATTTTGTCAGTACAGCAGTGCTTGTAGATTAGTAACTTTAAAGATAAAACGGAATGCCATGAAGAGATTGAAAGGAGACAATAGCCATAGCTTATCGGAGGCAGGGAGAGAACCACACATTTAAAGAACTGTAGAGGGCAGTTCAGAAAAAGCAATAGCGGGTTTAGCAAAAATAACTCAAAATGACAGCACAAGCACACACACTTTGCAGACCAGGAATCAAGTTCTAGGTTTGGACGAGTGATTCTGGTGAATACTTCCAAAGAAAGAGGGCAGTGAACACAATAGCTGCAACTTACTCCACGAACAGCAATCACTGGTAAAGCAAACCATAGATCCTGATGCTCTAGTTCAAAAAACTTTGACCTTGGTTCAGCACACACTGACTGTAATAAAGAGATTCAGGGTTCTGATGGAGCGACAGGGTGTGAAATGCCAAAGGATGGGCAGTTGGGGCTGTCAGAAAATGAGTTGAGCATATGCTGCAAGGTAAACATTGTTTTCGAATCACATGGGGGGGAGCAGAGAGATAGGCTTGGGAAATGCCGTTGGGTCCTGTGATAGACTCGGTTTATGTTTAATTTATCTTGACCTACTGCAGCCAAGCCTGGCTATAGCAGGGTGTAGGGAAACAAGCATTGAAAAATAGCTTGTGCGCATTGGAAATGATGTCGCCATCTTAGCAATAATGTAGCAAGAAATGTGACCCTTGTGACCGTGACACCCTTGCCTCTGCTGTTGCTGCAGGAGGATGGCGGATGCGCATTGCCTTGGCCCGTGCACTGTACGTACGACCGCACATATTGCTCTTGGACGAGCCTACGAACCACCTTGACTTGGACGCTTGTGTCTGGCTGGAGGAGGAGCTAAAGACGTGCGTGGATTTCTTTTTTTTTTTTTCTTTTTTTTTTTCAGTAGCACGGGGAGGGGGTGATGTGTGACATTTTCCTTTCCTCGTAATTGCTGCTGTCTCGTCGTTCATTTTCCTTCCCACTTTTCACGTCACTCTATTGCTGCTCACTTTCCTACCTTCGTTGTTGGATCATTGAGCTTTCTGCGGCAGCTAGACTGCAAAATGCATGTCAGTGCAAGAGAAATACTGGTTTTTCCAGACAATGCATTGTGCCATCCACCAGACACATACAGCCTTCGAAATGTGAAAGTGGTGTTTTTTCCGTGGCACTGGATGAGGTGGGTGCAGCCGCTGGATGCCAGAGTCATAAAATGCATAAAGCACAGCTATAGAAAGCTTTTAGTGAAACGTCTACTGGTGATTATGGAGCGCAATGATTCCAAGCAAGTTTCCTTGCTGGGCACCACACACTATATCGCCAATTACTGGAGCGCAGTCTCCCAGACCACCATTGCAAATTTTTTCAAGCACTGTGGCTCTAGGTGCGACTGTGCCTCCTCTGCTTGCACTTTTGCAGCCGATGACAATAGGGAATTTGAAGGTTTCAGTGCAGGGACCTTCACCGAGTATTGTTGACGTCAACGACAATGTTGCAGTCTGCCGCAAGCTATCGTTGGATGTCCCATCAAGGAGGCATTACTTCAGCATGGCCCATATGCCTTGTTGTTGCCTGTGCCTAAGTTGCGGAAATGCTACAGAACATTGACAGCATTCAGAGATGTGTCTGCAGAGTAGCCTATGTGGAAAATCTTACGCTTAAAATGCGATTGAGTGCATTGCAAAATGTTTGCAAACATGGATGTTTTTCATACTGAAACAGAAAAAAATGGCATTACCACTCGTGGGAAGTGACACACAACTTAGACTGTTAAGAACCAGTACTAGTGTCTGTTTCCCTTACTTGTACCATTCCGGTGTATCAGCGAAAAAGTCCCGCATATGTGCTAGCCACAGAGTTATTATACTCAGTCACCTGCATCATACGCTGTTTCTTATCAGTTCCTCTCCGAGCGTTCTTCTCCGTGTCAAGCCAATTGTCTGTATCTAGTTGCCTACATGGCCGACGACCACATTGGCGACACATTACAAAACAAAAATAGTGCTGATTTTGCTTGACTCGGTGGCCATATTAATACATGGCACGGGATCGTGCAGCTGGAGTCGTAATTATCACACGACCTGTTGTAAAGGGTCCGAAATTGTGCGTTAAATTTATAGGGCTAGTGGCAGTGCCGCAGTGCTGTAAAAATAATCAAGCGTGTCCGAATAATCGATCGTTTGCTGTAATTATTTTTCGTTGAGAGGTAGGTCAGCTCATGCACGCCAACATTACTTGCTTGAAGTTTATCTTGTGTGTGGCTCACCTAACAACTTTTCTGCAAGCTTTGTCTGTTCTGGCAGTTGGTGTGTTAGTATTAGCTGAATCCATTAGACGGGGGCATTTTTCTCGCTACTGTAGGCTCACCAAAGCGAAAACTATGATCCGCCCTAAAAGAAGTTATGATCTGTTCAATAGGAGGCTATTGTACCAATTTAGGGGTGTTGGGATTGCGCAATCCGATATACTGTCATGTAGGCTAGTTTTTGTTTGGAATATTTACCGAGAAGTGCTGACATAACTAGCACATCAAAGCAAAAACTCGCATGGCTCTGCAACTAGATACACAGACAAACAGGCCCTAAGAAATTGGGAGGTTGAGCCACTGTTCTGTGCATTGCACTATAGTCGATTGCAGATATATTGAACTACAGTAGAATCTCGGTGATACGAATCTCAAGGGGAGGCGAAAATATTCGTATCACCCGAAATTTCGTATCACCAAAACACGAGCAAAATCTGTCCCGAAACCATGAGACACGCACAAAAAAAAAAACATTTATTTACGAGCAAAGAAGTCGCGTATGTCCTTCTGCGTCTTCTTCTCCACGAGGTCGGCCAGCAGAGAATTTTGGAAGCTGAAGAACTGGGCTGTGGTGTTCTCACGCACAGTCTCGGACGTCACAGCACGCCGCAGAATATCGAGAGCGTGCATGGTTTCGGCTGCCGACGGTGCTTGCTCTTCACCATTTTGGCACTCGTCTTCTTCATCGTCACTGGTCGAAATTTGAGGCTGCGACGATACATCCTCCACGATGTCTTCCACTGTGCGCAGACCACAGGTGATGAGATCGTCGTCCGCGGTGACGAAATCGTTGGCACTGCAGTCAGCGCCAAGCTGGTTCCAGACATCAACCGGAAATGGATCTGGCACTTGCGAGGTGGTAGCCACTGCGGATTTAAAAATCCCACACTTTGCGAAACAATTCGCGATGGTTGCAGGGGAGACGCGCTCCCAGGCCACTGCAATAAAATGCATGGCGTACAAAAGACTGATCTGCATATTTGGGTCCTTATGGTCAATCTTCGCAAGGAGGCGGCGCACCAACAAACCTTTGAAGTGGTGCTTCACGTTACTTATAATGCCAGCATCCAGTGGCTGCAAATGACTAGTGGCGTTCGAGGGCAGGAATACCACTTTGATGCTCTGTAACGTCATGTGCTTTGGATGCGCCGCACACTGGTCCCGCAGCAAAACAATCTTTCTGTTCTTGCATGACATCCTATTGTCCAAGTATGTCACGAACTCCATGAACAGAGCCGACGTCATCCACGCCTCTTTATTGGCTCTATATATGCAGGGCAAACGACCGGCTGCCTTGAAGCATCGGGGCTTTTGGCATTTTCCAATGACGGTCAGTTTCATTTTTTCTGACCCGTCAGCGTTGCAGCAAAACAAAACAGTCGCACGCTGCTTACTTTTCTGTCCTCCCTGGCAGGCTTCGCCCTTGAAGCAGGGACTCTTTTCGGGCTGAAGGTTGTAAAAAAGCCCTGCCTCATCAATGTTAAAAACATCGCGAGCGTCATATCCCGCGATGAAAGACTGCAGCGTGGTTGCCATCCAATCTTCAACGACGGAGGCGTCAACCTTTTTCCCTTCGCCGCAAACGGTTTTGTAGGAGAGATCATGCCGTGCCTTAAATCGGTGAATCCAACCACCCGAGGCCTGAAAATTTTCAATTCCAAGCGTGAGTGCGAGGTCCGCAGCCTTCTCACGCAGAACTTTTCCGTCAGCGTTGACGCCAGCCGCGGTGACCTCTTTAAACCATGTTAGCAGAACTTCCTCTAACTTTACGTGGTGAGCAGTCTTCGCTTCTTTGGAGTTTACGCCAAAGTGCTGCACATTCTGCATAATTTGGTCACGCTGACCGACGATGGTAGACAGCGTAGAAATTGGCAGGCCTAATTCCTTGGCCATGTCAATGCGCCTTTTCTTGGGCTCTTCGTCCACCTTCTTCAAAATATCCAGTTTGTCCTTCAAGGACAGCGCCTTCCGCTTTCGCGACATCTTGCTGATTGCAGTACCTTTCGGGCTGACGCGATCAATGCTCAACGACACACGCAAACAACACACTGCACTTCCGTAGTCGTCACGCACGAGGAAACAAAGAAGCGGGAGCTGCTGCTAGCGTGAAGATCTGCTCGCTGGCTGTAGCGGAAAGACCGGCGGAACGGGCGCGCAGGGCCGCGAGAAATGTGGAGAGGACAAATCGCGCTCGACCGGTTGGGTTGGCTGGTTCGCAGGGCGAACGGACCAATAAGCAGCGGCGCTAGCCTCGGGCAACAACAAAGTAAAAAGAAAAAGGCGAAGAGACCGCCCCCAAAAACGAGAGAGAGAGAGAAAAAGCTTCCCTTGCCTCGTTAGCCTCCCTGCTGACGCAGAATCCCAAACCGGCACGGGCGCACGCTGCGCCGGTCTTCTTCTTCTTTTCTTTTTTGCGCTGGTGGTGGCTCGACAGTTGCGGTACCGAAGTTCGTATCACTCGGCGCAACGCGGAAAAGTGTTCGGAACATCCGAATTTTGGCCCATTGCACACAATGCTTTTGGGCGGGGGAATTCAACGAATTCGTATCACCGAAATTCGTATCAGCCAGGTTCGTATCACCGAGATTCTACTGTAGAAGGCAATACACCCAAGTCCATTGCCACAGATGTGTCCTTGCGAGTACGAATGCGACGCGTTCAGAGCAGGCAGTGGGCCCGCGAAATCACACAGCGATGAGTCTTGCGCACAACTGCTGATATGGTATTTCTGCCAAGTGCGGGTGTGGTGTGCGGTGGTTTTGTTAAATCCAAACTGCCTGGCTGCCGGGCAGTTTTGGCTGCTCACAGAACCTTAGCCTGCCATTAGCGGAAACTCTACGCAAGACAAATCCAACAGCGCAGACATCGCTAATCCAGCATGCCATGTCCAGAACCACTCAGTGAAAAGATTGAGTGCCATGCTTGTGTCGAAATGGGAGGCCTTTTTCATTTTTGAAGCAGCTTGGGTGTCCTCCTTTCAATAACGAACATCCGCAGGTATAGCATGCTCCACTGCACGACAGTTCTGTATCTTATGAGTATGCTTCACCGCAATACACGGCTGTGTTGCCATGAAGCTTACAAATCTGTCATTATGGAGTGCAAATAAGGCCCCTGTTGCACAAACCATCCACATTTTCAGACCCACATCTTGCTCATTGTTCCTCCGTGGAATGTAGTACTGCCCTTCAGATTCAATGCCTTGTTTGATAGCATCTTCCAAAAAGTGCCATTTCATTAGTGTGAATATCTCTGATGACACCAGAAGTGATTGCAGTCTCATTAGAAGCGCACTTGCTGGGGCACAGTGTTCAATTTACCAGATGTAGTGGTGAACAGAAGTGATAGTTCAGTGCTGTATTTTTGCATGGTGTTTCAAAGGATCTATTGCAACTGTTCAATATAGACAGTAATTCATTGTTTCCTAGTTTGATATATCTGGGATGAACTGCATGCCATATTTGTGCACATACAAAGCGTACCAAAAATGTGTATAATTAACGGTTTTACGTCTGGTTACTAATAATATGCGAATTTCACCTTGGCATGGCATGTGCTGCCATGGAGCCGCATGTCAAGGCAATGTTCTCCAACAGGCAAAGTTTTGTTATCTCCTCGGGAACCCCAACTCCGCTTCAGGATTGCCCATTCTCCTCGTCTTTTGGGGTAGCTATCTTGCATTTTGGCACTGTTAGTAGCAGTTAGAGAATAGGGCACACAGCGCCAGCAAACGAGAACTCTGATCACGGTGAGCTGCAGTCGATGGCAGTCCTTACAGCACAGCAGAAGCTGAAGATCATCAGCATTACGGAAGAGGTGGGGAACAGAGCCACTGACTGAATATGTGTCAAAGTCGTGCTTCCACAAATGGTCTTTTTTAGCAAAGATTTGAGTGTTCTTGGTTGCATTTATTTGCACATGTAGGTGCATGGTTTTTCTCTTTTTTTATTGCAAAAGCGTCAAATGGCCCATTAAGGGGGGACGCGGGTTTTACATCGCGAAAAATGGCCAAAAATTCTATTTTTTGAAAATAACATTTTCAGTTTCTATAACCCTTTTTCTATCTGATACCCAAATATCATCACTGTAAACCACTTAGAAGTGCTCAAAAAATTAGTTTTATCAGCCAAGGTGGCGAAAAATCTCGCGGAAGTCAAGAAAGAACAGCGTTTTTCACGCCACAATATCTCCGGAACGGCGCGACCGAGCGCCGCCATCTTGGTCTCGTTGGAAAGCGCATTTCTCCGTCTTCAAATCTGCCGCTTCAGCGATCTCCTCCATACAGAAACAAGCGCACAAGAAGCAAATGATTGAGGGTCGTGCGGGAGTCTGCGATTGGCCGCGCCCGCCACGTGACTCCAGCGCGGTTCGCCATTGGTCCGGCGCTGGCTTCGTCTGCTCAGCTCTTTGCACCTCGCGAGTTTGACGTCTCCATTCGCCGTGAACTCGACGTGTCAAAACGGGCGCTACGCGGACATCGCAGTAGCGTGGCCGATCCCTACGCTTGTGGATGTTTCAGGCTCTCGGCTAAGCATTACGAGCGTCGGCGATGCGGACTTCGCGACCAAGATTCGCGCTCGGAATCCTCGGACATGCAGCTAAGCCTTTCAGCAGTCGGTGTTTCGAATTCGTGACACATTCATATCGCGCACGCAATCCTCAGAAACGCGGCTTAACATTTTGCGCATAGGGAGTCTTCGACTCGGCGATCGTGCACATCGCGCGCGGACTTCTCAGACCGTCATCTAATCATTTTGTGCATCGGCGCCTCCGACTGCGCGAATAAGCACATCGAGTGTCGACTCCTTGAGCCCGCGGCTAGGAATTTGGCGCGTCGGCACGTAGGACTGCTCGAATGAGCGCGTCGAGTGTCGACTCCTCGAGCCCGCGACTAGGCATTTCGCGCGTCGGCACCTCACACTGCGCGAATAAGCGCATCGAGGGTCGACTTCTCGAGCCCGCGACTAGGCATTTCGCTCGTCGGCACCTTGAAATGCGCGACTAAGCACATCGCACGTCGGCTCCTTGTATCTGCGGCTATGCATTTCGCACATCCGCACTTCGGACTCGCAACCAAGCACATTGCGCGTTCACTCTATTATCATATTGTCACGATAGCTCGTAACAATATCTATCATACCACCCCTTCATAAAGAGAACCTCATCATGAGCTCTGTTCATTAGGCCCCTTGGGCTGGCACACACCTGGCTGCAGAAGTGATCGAGGCATCATCCAAAAGTAAAATTCTGGAAAGCACCTAGCAGCTGCATATCTATCACTGGCTCTCTGATCGTAAGTTCCACTGCCACTGTCAGGTGAACATGACTTGGAAGGCTACTTACACTCGGAGCCTTCATTCAGTAACATGGTCAATTCTACCAAATGAGAAATGCCTCACTGATTGTAATGGAGACTGCTATTAATCAGGCAGCCTGCATGTACAACACTGGAACTATATTCATGCCCACACAGAGTTCTACACTTCGGTTTGAAACCCAGGCACCATGCTCTTTGTAGAGCATGGTGCCTAATAAAGTTTCTTGTGCTAGTTCAGTGGCCAGTGTGCTATTATTTTGAGTGTGCAGTCACACATTTAGTATGGCCATTCTTACAAAACATAGAGCTTCAAAATGGTGCCATTTGTATTGCTGTAGATTCACTTCAGCAAAAGCTACATTTGTTTGAAACTTCAAATGCGTTTATTTCAGTTCGATGTTTTTGCACACTGTACTCCGCCTTACGGGTGTTTTTTCTGGGTTGTTTTTGGCCAAAAATGGCAAGGGTGGTATCATTTTATTCGTGTTGAAATGATCTGGGGGGTGATGCTATTTTTATTACTCTTGCACCGTCATGAAAATTACATTCAGGTATAGTAATTGCTGCTAATTAGAAAAAGAATTTTCATAATAAATGCAAGATTGTTTTCTTGTCTGCAAAATGTTTCCAAATGAATAAAAATAGCATCACCCCCTACAGTAGTTCTTTAGCAATGGTGTCATGCATTTAGTTTTTGGTTTAGCAAGACGGAATCATCAAAAAGCCCCGTAACGAGTTTGAAATTAATTTGACTTCAGACCTCAATATTTTTTGAACTGCTACAGCTATCAAAAATCTAATTACAGATCTGAAATCGGCATGAAAAATTACCCCAGGCAGTGAAGTTTATTAAAGATTCACCCAAAAATAAGAAAAACATTTTTAAGACCCACTTCCCCCCTTAAGTATAAAAGCCGGTGGCGTCTGTAGCAGCGAAACTTCCCATTGGCTGCGACGACACGTCACGAGCACGCCTCGCGGTCATTACTCTGGCTTGCGCTTTGCCGACTTGAGCCTCAACGGAGCAGAACGGGCGAAAGGAAACATCTGCTGCCGCGGTATTGCTTGAGGGGAGAGGGCAGCGCCACAACGGCTCGGAAGCCTCTTGTCCGCGCACACTCTCACCTGCGTTCTAACTGCACCTCGGTAATCAAAATGTGCCAAGCATCTCAACACGCTCGCTGTCCCGCGAAGATTTCGTAACTCGGAAGGACCGCTCAGTGGCATTCAATTGAACATTAATGCTTTCCCATTCACAACTCGTAAGAAGTGCTTAGGTGTCCTCGGATTTTTTGTAGGTGCAGCTTATACGCTGAAAAATAGGGTATGTGCCTTACCTGTCAGGTTATAGTATTGTTAACTGATGGTGGCATTTTGTTGCACAGGTACAAACGAATCCTGGTGATCATATCCCACTCTCAAGACTTCCTTAACGGTGTGTGTACAAACATCATTCATCTAGACAACCAAAAGCTCAAGTACTATGGTGTAAGTCTGTCTCCTAGTACAAGCAACTCCTCTGTTGAGTACCTCTGCACGGTGTATGACGTGCTCTATGCTTTTTTTTTTTTTTTTTTTTTCGGTGTTTAGGGTAACTACGATGCCTTTGTGAAGACACGCATTGAACTTCTAGAGAATCAAATGAAGCGCTACAACTGGGAACAGAGCCAGATCGCACACATGAAAGTAAGTGGTTATGTTTATTTATTTTTGTACTTAGTGTTATTTTCTAATGAACACAATATCCTTTGAGAGCCAGGAAATGCATGATACTATTTCAAGTTCCTTCTTGCTGCCAACTGGTATGTTATGAACCTGAACAACATTGTTGAAATACAGCAGTTGCACAAAACATCTTCATGTTCTTGAACAAAGAAGCCATCTCTTCTAGTTCTCTTAATTACCACGTGCATACCTAGACACAAAGGTGAAAATGTAACATAGTGTAGCATGTAGGTTGTCTTGTCATTTGAACTGTACTTTATGGGGGCTTTTCATTGTAGCCCACAAATTGCTGCCAATTTTCTTGTAAGCTGGTGACAAGCATACGGTTAAACCACTCGCCTTTGGTGCCCAATGTATCTAAATTAGACGAAAGAGGAAATTTTGCCAGTTAATATGTAACCCATGTTCAACATGGTGCACTAGAGTTCTTCGGAAGATATATATACAGTTGAACCAAGGTATGTTGAATCTGAAGGGGATCACAAAAAAAGTTCGATATACAGTCGACTCTCTTTAAATGGAACCTCAAGGGACTAGGGCAATTGGTTCTGTGTATCAGAGTTCCATTTATTGAGAAACAAAGCTTAGTGCAATTTCATGAATACAAAACCGACCAACCATGAGGATGGTGTTCCATTTAAGAGGCAGTTCCATTTACGCGATTCCCATTTATCGAGATTCCTTTGTATAGGTAATTCGATGCATAAAATAAAAATTTTATACTCAAATTTTCAAGGTAATTTTACTGCTGTTCATTATACAAAATAATCCATTAAATGTAGGTTCAATCAACGCCTCCTCTAGAAAGATGCCTGCGGCGTCGCTCGCTTACCCATTGTAGCCGTTGTGCCTTGAGTTGCGGTCAGTTGTCAAGAGATGGCGCCACTTACGTCCCTATCTCCGCCAAGGGGACTGGGGCGGTGTAGTGTCGCGGCGGTAGCGCCGGCCACGCTGCCATGCGGTGATGTGCGCATGCGCACTTGTGTTGCAAGCGACCACCGCAACAATCGCTAGCTACCGCCTCGAGTGGAAAGGAGGAAAAGGGGAAAGGTAAGGGCAGCAGGTTTTCGGCGCACACGGCAGGCATCTTTTTAAAGGAGGCGCTGGTTCAATATATCCAGGTTCAACTGTGTGTGTGTTTGTGTTCTAACCACAGCTATTAGCATTTCAGTCACAGCTTTTCGAAATGTTGTACAAAGCATTAATAACTGCATGCTAGCCATCCTTTTTGTTTCACATTTGTTTAGGAATCAAACATTGTTGCACTATTCCCTCTGTGGAAAAAAATGTTCTCATTGCAAATCCTACAGAGGCTCAAGTTTTCTGTTAAATGCTAAGTCACATGCAGAGGGCTGTGAGCCTTCGCTTATCCTTGCACCTGTTTGCAGAACTACATAGCCCGGTTTGGCCACGGTAGCGCCAAGCTGGCCAGGCAAGCCCAGAGCAAGGAGAAAACACTTGGCAAAATGGTTGCAGCTGGCCTGACTGAAAAGGTCATCGCAGACAAGGTACGTCACCTCTCCACCGCATTTGCCACAGAGGGAACGTTAGTTGTGCTTTCGGCACTCATTAAAAATAGACCGCAATAATCCAGTGAGAAAGGTTTGTTATAGAGGTGTGCGAATATTTGAAAAGTTTGGATATTATATTAATATTCGCATTCGATTCGAGGAATAGATATTCGAATCAAATAGAATATATTACTGGCTGTGCGGGAGCAAACACGGTTCTTAGCATTTGTTTCTATCTAATCTTAAAATGTTGGGGCGATTTTCTGCTGAGTTTCGCGACGATTTTGTGCTGCTAACAAAATTTTGCCTGTAAAGCACTTGGCCACTAAACGTGTAACCTTTGCGGCAAGTCCCGCCTCTCAGTGGCAAGGGGCACAGGTTTGCGGACAGCGAGAGTGCTTTTTTTGCAGCGCCGCTCTCAATTCTGAGCTCATTGCTTGACAGCAAGTTTCATGAGCAACAACTGGCACTGTATGAATTGCCTTTGGCTTTATGGGCATTTGATGCAGTATAATAAGGCACAGGCTGGCAAGGACAGCTAGTGGGATTTACTAAATTTTCCAAATTAACAGAGCCAAATACACAATCTTTTAGTAGAAGGGCTTACTTGCCTAGTTTTTTAACATTGATAATGCGATTTCAGTGTTCCATTATAACAAATTAACCCATCTTGCTAATAAATGCACGTGCATATCATTATTCAGTATTCGTTCATATTGGAAAATTTTGGTATTCGTACATTCCTAGTTTGTTATATTCAACGTCTGTTCTGTCCAAAATTAGTGCCATGGTATGTTACTAAATGTTGGTAGCCGACAAATGGCAGTTTCGTTGCACTTGGGCATATACACACCCTCACAACAGCAAGATTAACGGCCGGCACCACGGCGAGGGAGCCAGTTAGCTGTTTGGTCCGAGTACCTCGCCATTGGCGCAAGCATCGACAAGACTTTCACAGAGAACGATGGTCAGTAAACTGATGTCTTAATATAATCTTTTGCAACAAGCGATGACCAGCCTCAAACCTCTTAGGTGAACTAGAGCTCCGGTGCAAGCCAAGTTTGGGTCTGAGCCCACATGTGGCCGCTGCTACACCGCACGCGAGATGGCTCGACTGCATCAAGCGCTTTGCTGTTTAGACACCGCGAATAGCATCCTCTCTTCTTTTCTCTGTAAATTGATTCGATGAGAAATAAAGCATTACCAAAACAATATCAAAACTTCACGAAAATGCTATATGCAGTGGCTTCGAAGCTAATAGCTTTGTAACTATAATGGACTAATAGCTTGTAGCTAATAGTCCATTATAGCCAGGTCCGTTAAAGCTGAATTCGTTGCATTAATACTATAGGCAGACAAAACTAAGTGAGAAGAATGGTCTGTTATATCCGAAAGTATGTTGTATGCAGATCCATTGTAATGTGCATGGACGGTATTTAAGGGGGGAGGCTACCCTGGAGACCGAACTTTCTTATTTTTTAAGATATCCAGATGAAACTTCCAGGGTACGTTCACACCACCGAACTATGAGGAACTGCAAAGTTTCATGAAAATATGTTTATTAGTTCCAGAGTTATTGAGGTCTAACTAGGTGATTCATGTATGCCTGAGGAAGAGCCTGGAGAAATGCCAGGACATCGTAGGAAGCTGAAATTCACTGTGATGATCCCTTGATAGATATCCCAGGGGGCTAAAGAGCCCTTTTCTTTAATTTCACCCCCCAAAAATTTTAAGACGACTTTGAATTTGATGTAGCCAATAATGACCACATTCATCAAAAATAATTGCTTATTATTAATTAACCGCACCAGCTTTCAAAAAAAGAAGCCTGTTACCCCCTGGCAAAGTCTTTCAGGAACAGAATAAAAAAAACGGCATACAAATCTGAAGAGCGGCTCTTGAGATATCGCCTTCCCCAGCACCACTGCTAGCGAAAAAATCCATTCCGAGAAAACAGGCCTTAAAGTTGAACACATGCGTTTTTTTATTAGAAAGCTCCTGCGGAGCTTCTAATTAGCTCTCGCGGCTCCAGGCACACTCAGGGTGTCGGATTTTCGACTGGCGACAGCCGAAAGCAAAGTTCCGCCGCTGAAAAGCGTCTACGCAGTCGGCACTCGCTGCGGAAGATCGGAAGTTCGATGCTCGTACAAGACGCATATCGCGCTCCCGTGCACCGAACATCTGCACTGTCTTGGGCTTTGCCGGCATCGCGTGCAGCGAGGAACTAGCGAAAAGAAAAAAGCTGAGCAAATAATCTAAAAGATAGCGCAAAGTGATGAGCAGCGCGCAAGCTCATGTTGAGGCGGACGGAGCAAGGGGCAACAACGACGCGAGCGCGGCATCAAAGGGAGCAGCCGCCGCCGCCCGCGCAGCAGCCAATGGCAGGCGCGCTTTACCCCGCGAGACTTGAACGCGCTGCTCCGGCCAATCAGCGCTCCGCATCACATCGCGGGAAAACGCCAATAGCGCCTCAACCACGCCGACGATGCCATTTTGCAAGGCGGCAAAATAGAGACAAAGAATCCACGGTAAAAATGACACCAAGATGGCGCAGGCAGGCCGCATGGGTCGGGAATGGCGCGCGCGCGAAGTTTGACTTCATTTCGGCATTTGCACGTGTTTTTTGGGCCGCGGTGGCCTCAAAAGTAGCGTTATTTTTGGTACCTTACGGTTGAATTAGGTGCTGATAATTACAGAACAGGTAGTTTACGAGACATACAACCCAAGAATATGGTTTTTCAAAAATCGACTTTTTTTTTTTCAAAAATCGACTGCTGGCTTTGCTGTGGGTCGTCGTACTGGAGGCGATAGACAGTGCAGTCGAGTCCACTTGATACAAAGTTCATTGCACAGAAGTTGTTTGGATCGGGCTGTTGATATTATTACGAGGATGGTAGTCATTGTCTTTAAGGGGGGATGCGGCAATTGAAGTGGTCAAATTGTCAAAATTTGCTATTTTCAGATTTTTTTTTGTTCCGCTCCATGGACCTTTGTTTATTGTTTTGAAATATTGTAACAAAATACACAGTAGAAGTGGAGAAAACGGCACTTTCCTAGGCTGCTGTTATCAAAAATTACGGAAGGAAATCGGGCTTTGGAAGGTGCCGTCACACCGCGGATCGCTTGGCTATTCGTTGATGCAGAGCTCAAGTTAGCCGCAGCGATGTATTTGTCTACTGAAAATAAACCAGCAAACGCGAGCGAAAAAAAAAGGCAAAGACGGCATTGTGCTCTTATTGACTGTTGTAGATTTGGATTGCTGACGAGCCTGACGCGTTCCAATCAATGTGATTAACGACCGTGGAACACACATGTTCTGTGACAAGCCCCAAAGGGAGTAAGTTATGAAACGGCTCACACGTATGGAAGACCACAGAAGGCGTAGAACAGAGGGAGAAAAACTACTCGCAGAAGCGGATGCCGCCGACCTTGTCGACGAGGAACGACCGGCGCATGTAGGTGACCGGGAAAGCACATCCCCGTGCGGTCATGACGGCAACATGACATCAGCGAGAGCAGAAGTTTTCGCACTTTGAATGTGCTGTCATCTACCTCTGCACAACACATCAAAAAGGCAACTAAGGGGCATGAAACTGCTGCAAAGAAGCATAAAACATCAAATTGTAGAGAAAATGCATTCTGACAGGCAAAGGACAATGCCCCAGGCGAGTTTTAGGTGCTCAAAGTGAAGATTTAAATGTGTACAACAAATTAAACTTTGAGCTCTGTTTTCTCAGCTTTCATTTTTTGTGCAGTTGCTTTCAGTCATCCCAATGCGATTTCACTACGAATGAATACAAAATCATTGTCTTTTGCACTTAGAGCCTGAAACATTGAGTGCACTAAAGCTGTCCTTCTTTTATCTGCACTTCATAAAAAAAATATAATGGGTTTTTTGCAAGTCGTTAGTAAGACAATGAGCATAGGAAAGTTAAACTTTTTATGCTCATTTTGGCATTTTAAAGACCCCGATATCTTTATTGCACAGAATGGGCCTTTCTGGACATGCTAATGTGCAAATCTTGGTGAACTTATGTGTAATTAATTAACTTGGGGATGACCATAAGAAGCTGTCAAGTGTTGTTGCTTGAAAACTATGATAGCAAAAAACTGATTTCAATTATGATATCAGCATAACAGATCATACCTGCATGCCAAATGTCATCAATTCATTTCCTTAAATAAAGAAATATTCATTGCCACGTTCCCCAAAGTCTTTTAGCTTGGGGAATCGGATGGAGGGGAAGTTTCTGCTAGAAACATCACTCACTATCAGAGTGGCTGTTTTTATCTTGCAAAGTTCCCTGGCAAAAAACTTATTTTCAGTAGGGGTGTCGTGTGACAATCTTGGAAGCCTAGAAAGCACCATAGCAGTCAATCATGCCATTTGATATGCAAGGCGCTGGTTTCTAGCCCCGTTCTACAAGTCATGTAGTCAGGTTCACTATAGTTGCCTGTTGTGCAGCTGCAAATAAACTTCATCAGCCAGCGCTGCCAGAACCTACATTGACGGGGTTCCTACGTCGCTGAAATCCTTGAAAACTTTTGAATTTATAAAAACAGACTCAAGTGCGCTTAAAACTCTACTCTTTGCCGTCCTTCGTGCCTCTTGAATTCCTTGAAAAGCAAGGTTAGGGGGTACACTCAAACATTCAAAGTAACAAACTCTGCAAAGGGGCTATGTCATGAACACTGTCTCTCAGGAAACAATGCTAGATATTTTCATTA
Source organism: Dermacentor andersoni (assembly GCF_023375885.2). Classification (NCBI taxonomy): domain Eukaryota; kingdom Metazoa; phylum Arthropoda; class Arachnida; order Ixodida; family Ixodidae; genus Dermacentor; species Dermacentor andersoni. Next base: position 179,041,255 of record NC_092815.1, on the reverse strand, counting down.
GGAGTCTCTCTAAATGATTGTAATGTGGCATTCCCACGGTAACCAAAGACAAGCTTGTTTAAATCACCTTTGCCCTTGGGAGCTGGCCAGATCAAACGACCAAGCTGTGCCCTTTTTTTTTTAGTTCGTTCACACCGCAGCCATCATTGCTTCATTTCCAAGTCCTAGGCTCTCGATATGCCTGGCAGACAGCAAGTTTCAGCCATTGGTTTTTTAGTACAACAAATATCTTAATTTGGCTAATCATTTCTTCAGTCTGTGTGTACAAATTAGATTTGTTTCCCCCTCCGTGAATTTAGGCCTTCAGCATCTTTGAAATCCTTGCGTTGTCCTTGAATTTTGAGTCTAATGTGCTGTACTGTTACGTATTCGACGGCTAGACGCCAAGGGCAGCAGGACGACCGGCCCAAGAAACAGACGACCCACGCAGCGGCAGGAAGACAATGACGTTTACTCGTTCGGCGACGCGCTTTTTGAGCGCTAAGCAGCCAATCAGGGAGTGGCAAAAGAGAGGAAGATATTGCGGCAAGCGGGGCAATCTTATCTGCAGATTACAACGTAGAATGCGACCAGCACCGCGAATGTTACAGTACAAACCCTGCATGAGTCAAATCTTGGCACGAAAAGTCTTGAAAGCATGTGCATGCAGGTTGTCTACCAACCGGAAAAATGGAATTCTCAGGGATTTCGAATAGTCTGGAAATACTCGGGGAAAATTCAGAGAATTCGTGTTTCTGTCAGGGAAAGTTAGCTTTAACTTTACTGAACGGGAACGAAAGTGGCGCTAATGCTGGCTCTAGTAACAGAGAAGAATCTTAACGAATTGTCTTTTACGCTCTGTCGTTGGCTGGAGGAGTTGCCAGTGTACAGTCAACAACCGACTTTCCAGATGCACAATTTTCCGGGCATGCCCGATAATTTGGACAGCTTCACGGCACCACCACATATCCCGATTTTCGCCCCAAATCTCGTTAAAAAACCTGCGGCCATTACATGAGGGTATATGGTATTTTATTCGTTGTGCATTTTTCTAACCCCGCTCTTCTGTTTTTTCTTTAAATAAAATAGTTGCTGCTCCTTACTATTCAAGCTGGATTAAGTCGTTTGTCTTTTAACATGCTTACTAGAGAAGCATCGGGTGACATGGTATCAGCCCATCTTTACATAAAACAAAGTTCTGTGTCACTCAGGGAATTTTGCAAAGGCACTCAGGGAAACCTGGAAAACTCGGGGAATTTCGTAATGTCAACTTGGTAGACACCCTGGCACAGTGCTTTTTCTGTGATTCAGTGGGCTGTAGATTTTGCGAGCGAGGAGAGTTAAGGATAAGAGGAACTTTACTCGGTAGAGTTTGACTCTCTTACGTTGTGGTTTTCCTTTATCATGGTTGAAAAAAAAATGCATTTGGAAAAGAGCTTTCTAAACAACTCACCTGTGCTTGTCTTGTTCACTGCAGACGGTGCAGTTTTACTTTCCTTCGTGTGGCCCGATTCCACCACCGGTGATCATGGTGCAGAATGTGTCCTTCCGGTACAGTGACGACGGGGTGAGCATCTTTTGACATTCCATTCTCTTGAGGTGTTCCGACTGATCAAATGAACCTGTATTACTGCTTGTACGCCATGGCAAGTATGCACTGACACAGCCTCTTTACATAGTGTTTGGCTTGATTGTTGTGTTCTTGTTTTGAGAAAGTCGTGGCGTAAGCGGACTGAAAGTTCCAGGTGAGGTGAAGCAGTTGTCTGCAGTGCCTGTGTACATTTCTGTTGGTGTGGGAGGGACGAAAGCTCATTGAAACAAATGCTTGCAGTCAGTGCAAAGCATTTCGTACACAATGTTTATGTTTCTGCTCTACACTACGCACAATACCCACGGGGTAACATGAGGACAAGACCAATACACCACTGTGTGCCACGATGGTACTCCCTGTCTAGACATCTGTCTAAACATCAAATGAGTTTTTCTCATTTTGATGTTTTTACACACCACACTTGGTCTTACAGGGCTTTGCTCTATGATGTTGTTGAGAGACAATAATTAGTTTGGTATCAGTGTATTCATGTTGAAATGGTGTAGGGGGTGATGCTATCTCTGTCACTCAAGCATCATCTTGCAAATTACAATAAAAACTAATAATTAGTGAAAATAAAAAATATTCACAGTAAATGTTGGTCTGCTTCTTCAATTAGAATGCTTTCAAACAAATAAAAATAGCATCACCCCATAGAGCAAGTCTTTCGCATCAGCGTCATGCACTTACTTTCTGCATTTAGCAATGCGAAATTGCCAAAAGGCCCCATGAGAAGTACCCATTAAGTTTATTTTCAGACTTCAATACTTTCTGAACCAGAGTAGCTGTCAAAAAACTAATTATAGATATGAAATCAGCATGAAAAACTGATAGAAACAGTGAAGTTGATTTCAGATTGAACCAAAAATAAAGAAAAACATTTTAGAACCCACATCCCCCCTTAACCGTCCCGCTCCCTGAAAGGAGGCAACATTTTGGAGCCTACGCAGACGTCGGGGTACCGTGTCCGCCGTGGGTAAGGAGGCGAGAATGCGCGCACAAGCGTTAACATCTTTTTGCCATTTAAAATGTCTGGGCTTTCACCGTTGTTTTGGCGGCATGACACAAATTGTTCACCACATCAGGCCACTCGTAACAGGCACAAAATTAAGTGCATCAGGCACATCAAGCACCTGCACTGCTTTGCAACTTTGTCTAGGGTTGCCTGGTCCAGATAGGCTGTGCATGATTTAGTACCGGTGGTGTTTGTGCAGCCCTGGATTTACAAGGATCTCGAGTTTGGCATTGACCTGGACACGAGAGTGGCCCTGGTAGGACCCAATGGAGCCGGCAAATCAACCCTGCTCAAGCTCCTTTGTGGCGAGGTGAGTCACAAGCTTGACATTCATTTAAGTTCGTAGGTTTTCACTGTGAAATGAGGATAGCACGGTACGCAGTGATGATGAAAATGCTTTTGGTGTTTTCTTTTGCCACCCTGGTCTGTTGTGCTACCCACATTTCATAATTAGTCGGCAAGTCTTTCTATATTGACGCCAGTCACCATTTTACAAGCCACTGTCACCTCCAGCACTCCTCGCCTCCGCTGTACGCAAGACACAAGCTGTCTGCATGCCAATAGCAGAAGACAGCCTGCCGTTCGTATTCTCAAGGGGACTGGCACGTATGGCAGAGACGCGGCAAATGAAAATCAGATGGAAAGTGGTGTGCCCGCATGCTAAGTGTCAGTGCTGGCAGTGTAATTGGTGTTTGTCAGTTTGAATGGCAAACAGATCAGTCGGCTATGGTCACAATTTACAAAATTCATGACTCCCATTGGACACACGAAGGGCATAATGCTAGCTACAGCACAAGTGACACGTAATACTCATGACCTAATTTGATCAAGCAAGCATAGTTCACACAGATGTGAAAGAACATCATTGATGCTTATGCAGTTGCCGGCGGATTTTTCGGACTGTGAAACTTTGGACTTGATGGATGTTCTGGACTTCATAAATGCACCGTCAGGGTTCCCTAGAGCTAATGCATTTTCGTGAACGATTTTTCTGACAAATTTAGGCGTCAAAGTTTGATTTTCCAGACTGAATTGCCCGTTCCGAGCCACGCTACCCAATTCTTTTGGGCGCTGCCATGTATTTCCCACTAGCTTAGCCAGGCTTGACTTCCAGTGGCCCACTCTATAACCTCCAAGGTTGGGGCATGCAAGCTTTCTATAGAGAGCATGCGACATCATCCAGTCTCGGTCATGCCCGCTCTTCTTTGGCTAACAAAATGCCACTCTAAGCATAATGTATTTTATTTTTCTCGCTAAACGAGTTTTTCAGGCTGTTCGATTTTTCGGACTATCTTTCGGTCTCCGCGAGGTGAGGAAAATCGGTCGACGACTGCAATATGAGCAATATGTTCTTGTATGGTGCATGTAGTGCACGGGGTTTGCAGTTTTCCACCATAACTTTACAATTTCAATATGAATAGACTGCAGAGACACTTCGGCTGGTTTTAAACATCTTTATGTATGTGCTCATTTTTCTTCTGTGTGCTGTGTTCTACTTCTACATAATGTCCTGCCTTCGCTTTTGGAAAAGTGCACTTACGAAGTTTTGCAAAACATTTGCTCGACAGGACTTTCTAGCCACACTGGTCGTGTAGTGGTGTTTCCTGCTGCACTTTCGTCTCGACCATTCTGGCATGAGCTTATTGCGATGATTGTGCAGTGCAAGGGGGCTCCCTGGTGTTCTTCTGAAATCTAGAAAGAGCATTGGTTTTGATGCTGCTTTTTCTTCCACACAGCTTGTGCCTAACGATGGCTTGATCCGGACACATTCGCACCTGAAGATTGCTCGATACCATCAGGTAAGATGGATTTATTTTTTGTCTGTGCACTGGGACCCGTTTCATGTATAGCAGGCAGCACTATAGAAAGGCTTCTCCCACTGCTCGCATTTGTGACCAAAAAATAGTGAATCACATTGAGAGACACAGATATGTGTCATGCATTTTGGTGTAAGATTAAGTCTCCTACTATTATGCAGCAAAATGTGACGCAATTATTATGTGGAAAGCGCTGTAGGTCTGGACCTACTTGTAACTGAATGAGCAGAGTGACATAATTGTGTTGTCAGCAGCCATGCCACACTGCTCGCACTCCCAATCAAAATATGGTGCGTGACATGTGGGCAGCACAAATAATGTGAGAGTTGATGTATCCTTAAGTCTGTAAGCTGTATCTGTATTGCATGAAGTGGTTATTTCGTTTTTAAAAAATGCGTTACCGATCAAATACGACTTCATTACATTCATTACTGATACGGAAGAAACTGTTTCAATGCACGTAACATACTCACAAAAAGAAAAAAAAAAGCGTTCGGCTTGCTCCGCTGGTCGCCATTCTTGTATTGGTGTCCCGCACTGTTACAGCGGATTGGCCTGTTTGTTGACCTGTTGCCATCCCACAGCAAATGCAGAATGAGAAAAAAATTTTCTTTTCGCAGGAAATTTAACGCGCTTAATGATCGCACCCCTGAATTTGCGGCAGTTTCTTTTTTATCTACAAAAAAGTGCAATCATTACGCAAGTAGATACGGTACATGTGACCCAATCTTGCCCTGTCAGCAAGGTAAACAGAATTTACGCCTGTAGGTAGTCTTATCTCCATATTCCACTCCTTCCATCGTTTTTGGCACCTGATGACAATTCGAGCGTTTTCTACCTTTGAACCCATCAGATTGCACTATACACAGCAGCTTTGCTGCCACATAGAAGAGGAAATTGATTCCTTATCTTGTTTTAATTGTGTTCTTATCACCACCGGGCAGCAGCTAGGATGCAGCAACAAAACTCTAGATAACCAGGCAGATATTGAAATGTCAGCATTCGAACACTGGAGTGCATAGCTCACTGCCTCCAAAATATGCTCAAAACAAGCACGCCAGTGATTCAAATCTGTGTTGGCGAATGGGAGTGCTCCCGCCACGCCATGTGACTGCAGTAACAAGTTACTATGGTATTGTCAATAAACTTGTGGTTCACATTTACCTGGTTGTTGATTTTCTAGCAACCCTAGTGCTTTCTGTACCAGACTTGTACATGTGTGTGTGAGACATTATTCGCTATGCCTGTGCAGCACCTGTCAGAGCAACTGAACCTGAACATGTCTGCTCTGGAGTACATGATGTCCAGCTTTCCGGAGGTTAAGGAGAAAGAAGATATGCGCAAGATCATCGGCCGCTATGGCCTCACTGGAAGGCAGCAGGTGGGTGAGGCTGAATAGTTCTGTGAAGTGTGTCGGAGGAAGGGAGAGACGGGTGGGCAGTAATGGACCTGTGCTGTTGTTAAAAAATAGTGGCAATACAAATAAATGCTAATAAAGGATAAAGATAATTTCACTACTACAATAATAGTGAAATAGTAGTTTACAGAACACAAGTACATGAAGCAAGAGTTTATGGAATGGGAGAGCAGTATCTCTCGTTTATTAAGGCCACATTGTTATTTGTCTATGCTCATCAGTATTTGAACAAGGGATGCCTTAGACTAGAGCTCATGCTTCAACAAGGGAACCTGTCTTTGTCAGGACTCTGATGAAGACTTGTCAAATAGTTGGCTCCAGGCTAAGGAATTCCTTGTTCGACCACTGTCTATCTCTTCAAGCCTCCGTCTTTTTGTGAACTTGTCTAACTTGGATCTTTGGCTGCATGTTTTTTTTTTCACTCTGTCATTTTGTTATAGCAGTTACAAGTAAATGCCAAGTTGATTATGTGACGCACATGGCTTACTACTAGATAATGTAGTAGGGGCACACCCTTTTTTTCCTCGCATTCCATGCTACCAGTATCAAGATGAGAAGAGCTCTTCAAGCAGAGGATTGAGGGTAAATGCTACGAGAAGCCTAACAGGGCCTTCTATATGAATGAATGAATACATCATTTATTAACACCAAACTTGTACGTAATGAATACAAAAAGATTGTACATTTGACTCATCTTGACCAGGGAAATTGAGTCATTTCTACTAGCTGTCTGTTATCGCCAAACTGTGCCGTGTTATCTAGCATCACATTCCCATAAACTCTGAGGCATTTGACCCTGTGGCAGCTGGGACTCTTCGCATTGCTGTCAAGCAATAAACTCAGAATTGGGGCATCACTGCTGAGGATCGACGCATGGGACCTGTGCTCTCAGGAAGAGCATTCTTATTGCAGTTGTGTTCTTCTGCACAGTCACCCCTATCTCCTTTCATTCCGTTCTAAATGCACCCTCGCTGACCCCTAGCCGGCACCCCTTGGTACCGACAGGCTGACTTGCTCACACAGCTTAGCAGTCCAATGGCTGAGCGCACTTTACAGGCTAAATTTCATCAGCAGCACTAAATTACAAAATTAAGCACAAAAATTTTACATGTATTCTTTGACTAGATAGAAACAAACGCCAAGAACTGCTTATGCTAGCGCACAGCGATCAATATATTTAATTTGTTCTGAATATTTGTTTCGAAACTAATACAAATATTAAACATATGATATTGAATGGTACTCTGAATTTTCACATTTTTGCACACCCCTACATTTAATTAATTACATTTTATGGTAGTATTGTAATTCAAGTACAGTTGGGCCCGCTTATAACGAACCCGAGCGTCACGCGAAATTCGTTCGTTCTATCCAGAAGTTCGTGGTATGTGGGCCACACACAAAAATTGACATCAATCAAAACAAAAATTTATTGAGAAAATAAATCGGCGATCGTTGTCTGCCTCGTCAGAGCACACCCAATGACGGCGGTTTCAAGCTTGTTCAAAGCTGCGATGTGTTCGTCACCCAAGGCCTTAAAATGCACAAGATTTCTAAGTGCCTCAATATGGCTCACTGCTGTAGTCGCGCTTACGGGTGCTGGCTCCAACGGATCGTTGTCATCGTCCGATGCTTCGGCGTCGCTTGATGCCCGCACTTCCCGGACGGCGGTCTCGTCGCAAAATGACTCTGCAACTTCAGCAGCGTCGTCCACATCAACAAAATCTTGCCAATCAAGATCGCAGCCGGCCAGGTTAGCGTCAACAACGCGTCGCCACAAGTCGTCGTCAGGCTGGCTTTGTTCAGTGTCTTCAATGCCTGCTTCAGGTGCGTCAGCGAAGCCGGCTTTGCGAAAACAATTCCGGACGCATTCGGGTGTCACTTCCATCCACGCCGCTTTGATCATTTCTATCACCGAGTACAGCGAGACCTACAGAGGCACATTGGCAGCGGGGCGATCAACTGCAATCAGCATCCGCTGCACAACACGGCGCCTGTAGGCCGCTTTAAACGACCGTATTACACCCATGTCCAGCGGTTGCGCTTTTGAAGTTACATTTGGCGGCAGAAAAAGCAACTCAACTGCCGTTAAGACAGCTTGGACATGGTGGGCGGTACAGTTGTCGAGAATCAGAAGAACTTTGCGCCCTTTCTTCGCCATGCTGCTGTCAAAGTCAATAAGCCATTCCGCGAACAACTCGCGTGTCATCCACAACTTCGAGTTATGCCTGTAACGCACTGGTATATATGTGCGGAAGCAACATGGCCTCTTTGATTTACCGATGACAAATGGCAAGCATCGATCGCTTCCATCCATGTTGGTGCACAAAAGCACAGTTATGCGAACTTTGCTGTGCTTGCCGCCAGCACATTTGTCACCCTTCATAGCGTGCGTTTTGCCAGGCAGCATTTGATAGAATAGCGCCGTTTCATCGGCGTTATACACATCCCTTTCAGCATAACTTGATACACAGGCCAAGTTTTTAGACATCCACGTGTTGATGTCTTCGTCGCTGACCGATGCCGATTCGCCGTTGATGGTCTTGAAAATAATTCCGTGGCGGAGCTTGAAGCGATGGAGCCAGCCATTGCCAGGAGAAAAATCTGGGAAGTCCAGGAGGAACGCTAAGTCCTTTGCTTTGGACAACATCAGCGGCCCGCGGATGGGAACATTGCGTGCTCGAGTATCAAGGAACCACTTTAGAAGCGCGTCTTCAACGTCTGCATATGTGGCTTTCCGTAGGCGCTTCCTCGTCGCGGAGTCCGTGGCGGCACTCTTGTAGATTTTGTCCTTCTCTTTTAGTATCGTGGATATTGTCGATTTCGACAAACCATACTTTTTCACCAGTTCGTGGTTTTTCGCGCCTTGGGAAAGGTCTTTCAAGATCAACAGTTTCGTGGCCAAGTCCAAAGCTTTTCGCTTCACTGTCGAAGTAGACGCCGGCGAATCTGCCATCTCGGATAGGCACGGGACCACACCAGTAGGAAACAATGCCGACAACGCTAGCACAACCACAAGTAAGAAAAAGACAGTCCCGCAGTCGTGTGAGGCGCGGCGTTAGGGGGGGGGGGGGGGGGGAGAGAAGTGGGGGTACGAAAGCACGTGATCGCGTGCTACATTGTCAATTGGTGGAAAACTTCGCCGCTGCCCTGACGTCGACGATGGCGAGTGGGGTCCCGTGACGAATGAGCTGGCACTTTCGACTTGTGTGTTCACGTTGCTGATGCGTGCTGGGCCGGCATTTCTTTTTTCTCTCTCTCTCTTTATCGCGGCGATCCCCTCGCCGCATCGCCGCTCCTCCGTGCTTCCGGCGAGACGCCGCGGGAAAGCCAATTCTCGGAGCGTGCACAGCACAGGGTCGGCGGATCTCGCCACGTGGAAAGTGGTTCGCTGTAGCCGATCGGCTAGGCTCGCGGGCGTTCGTTGTAGCTGAGACCGAGCGCCATAGCCTAAACGTATATTTTGACGGTCACGCCGGACTTGTTCGTGATAAGCGAGCGTTCGTCTTAAGTGGGGCTGTTATAAGTGGGCTCGACTGTACTTTCTTCAGTAACCTGTTTACATGTAACCAGTTGCTTTACTTATGAGACACTCTATAACAGGCAATGCAGCTTTGAACACTTGAATATTGCAGAAGCTACAGCGAAACGCACGTGGTCATGCCACGCAGCAACCTCGTGGATGCACATTTTCAGTGGGGCAAATGCAGCCGCTCAGTATTTGTTTCGTCATATTCACGCTGCACCAGATGTTGGGCAACAAAGTGAACCGGGGCTGCTGTAGCTCCATAGTTATGCCCACTTCGAATGTTGATGCCAGCAAAGACCTATGGACAATTTTTTCACCTTTTCATTGGCCCTACCAGGAGCACTTTCTCAGAGACTTGGCAACATTGAAGCTCTGGTCTTTATGGAGCGTCCAGAAGCAACCATCGGGGCATTTAGTAACTACAATCACTTGGGCTAGGTGTCCATATGTAGCAACACCGCCCTTCACTCCCACGCATATGTCAAACGATTTTTCAGTGTCGCCACAGATTTCCTCGCAAGAAAACTAAGGGCAATGACCAATTAAATTTTTGAAAAGCAATTGTTAGTGAACATAAACGTGTAAATGACTGCAGAGGATGCACTGAAAGAGCCAAGCTCATTCTACTTACCGTATTTGTGCAATGTTGAAGTTTGGCAGGAAATTAATGTGAACGTAATCGACTACATTTCAATAATTGCTTTGTTACTTTTATGGGGCAGTAATTAGTCACTGTAATCAATAACATTTTTGAACGAAGTAATTGTAATCAGGATGGGTTTTCTTCTTCTTTCTCTTTTTTTTCTCTCTGAAACGTGTATGAGTAACACAAAGCTGGCTCTATCGCTTAAAGGGACACTAAAGCGAAACAATAAATCAGTTTAGACTAAGAAAGCATTGTTTGAGAACTCTGCAAGCAGTAATCTCAAAATAAGTTTGATTATTAGATGAGAAAAGGAAGGTCGAAGTATCAATATTTGAATTTCGCGCCGAAACCCTGACGCTGGTGCGTCAGTGTGATGTCAGGGATTCCAAAGTATGTTTTCGCATTTGGGCCGCGCTGGCTGAGTAAAGGTTCCCGAAACTTGCCATGCTTACGATTTAGTTCCTTTAGAACACAATGTAGTCAGTCTGTACCGCTGTATAAGTAAGTAGGCCCTAGAAGATGCCATCAGAATCCGTGACGTCACAGTGGCCAGGTGCGGGAACTTCAAGGAGGCGTCGCCACCCGTCCTTCGTTCTTGCACTTTTTCTGGATTACCAAGCGTCTTATCGTGGTGAGAGTGGTGTTTTTGGCGTCGTAGAAAGGTAATTTACTGATGCAGAGGGAAATCATTTTTCTCTTTAGTGTCCCTTTAAGTGTGAAGAGATGGCTCTGGGAGCAAACAAATGAGAAAGGAGGGACACTGTGGATGTCGGTAGCTGATTCCAAGGATGTCATACAAGACATAAAAATAAAATGCATGTTTGCAGAACTGCAGAACTCTGATTGCACATGCTCTCATTCAACATGGGGGAATCTCCTAGTGACCAAGAGGCATATTGAACGACTTGCCCATATAGTCGATTACTTGGTCAAGTTTGGGCATGTCGAGTGTGTTTTTGTTTTGTTTCATGTTTTACTTTGTCATAATGTGTACATGTATGGCTAACATGCACCATAAGTGTCAAAAGTTCACGCAGCATGGGATCTGAGAAAAGGCCGAGTATTTACACTCTGTGAATGCAGCCTGGTATTGATATTTCCACCATGTACTAGTGGATGCCAACAGGCTGTTCAGAAGTTAACTTTTTCACAAAACCCACATCCCATAAACTTTTACAATAGGAGATATTACAAGGGGAAGTACAATAGGAGTCTATTGTACTTCCCATTAAAGGCTTGCTTAAAGCCACGCCTCTGCATGTGCGTATTGTATGCTCTTTTCTTTTTTTTTTTCCTTTTTTTGTGTGTGTGTGTGTGTGTGTCAAATGTTGGGTAGAGACGTAGTTTCACCCCCCTCTCCTTTCATGTCACAGATCTGCCCGATTCGGCAACTGTCTGATGGCCAGCGCTGCCGTGTTGTGTTTGCCTGGCTGGCATGGCAAGTGCCCCACCTGCTGCTCCTGGACGAACCGACCAACCACTTGGACATGGAGACCATCGACGCACTAGCCGAGGCCATCGCAGAGTTCGACGGTGGCATGGTCTTGGTGAGCCACGACTTCCGGCTCATCAGCCGCGTGGCCGAGGAGATCTGGGTGTGCCAGAACCAGACCGTCACTAAGTGGAAAGGAGACATCCTTGCCTACAAGGAGCACCTGCGCAAGAGAGTTATGGCCGACGCACAGAACAACAAGCCCAAGTGACCAAGGGGAGGGGGGCTCTTACTAGAGTGCTGCCATTTTCTCAACAGAGATAATAAAACAAAACACTCACTTGTCCTGGCTGTCCAGTTGCATGAAATTGGGTATGCACGCTTCGCAAGGGTTCTGTTGTGAGGTTTGTTTGCCACACTGTTGCTCAGCTGCTGCCCAAGGCTACAGAACATGCTGGCACAAGCCCGTAATATATTAAAAATGCAACAATTCATTCAACAGAAGACAAAACGAAAACTGAATTATAAGTTGACCTTCATTAGTGAATGTAACATCGGTGTATCTTGTTCACTTTATAGATTTCTGTGTTAGAACACAAGAATTTCATGTCTCAAGTCACCTTCCTGTTACTTTGCCTCAATTTTTTACTTTTTCTTAGTTTGCTGGCATTCTCCTAGCATAACTATGTACCAACTAGCCCAATGAGCTACTTTCATGAATAAAAAATGCCACTTAATAGGGCAAGTTAACGTGGCATGATCCACATTTTTCGAGAATCTAAGTGCCGCACACACAAGGACAAGACAAATAATGGCACACAGCACTGGCTCGCAATTAGGATTCATACCTGTGCAGTTAATACTTAGAAGGGGGAAGAAAACGGCATATCTTGCGTATACCATTTCCCAATAAGTGCTGTCTCCTTTAATTGCGATTTCGTGTTCGCCCTGCTTGATCACAGTGGCAATAGATTTACAGTAGAACCTCGTTCATACGTATAGGTAAAAGTCAAAGAAACATACTAACTGCGAAAACGTAAGAACCAAAGTAACTAGAGAGTTCGACAGGCAAGTGTATTTGGCATATGCGTAATGCAAAACGTTACGAACGAGGCGCGTCGAGCTGGTGGGGCTTCGACAGCTCGAGACACGTTTTGTTTTCCTGTGGCGCAGTGTTTAAAGACGGCGACGTTAAAAGAATTGAGCTGGTGGGCGACTCCGGATGCCGCCGAAGCGAAGCGTGGCGCTCGCATCGCGCCGCCTGCAGCGGGGAGCGGCGGCACGTTTGGCTTATCACCTATTAAAAGCGTGCAGTACGCTTTCAACGGCACCACGTGCTGCGAAGCAGATAGGCGAAGATGCTTATCGCAATAGAGTTGGCGGCGATAGCAGTGAATGCGGCGTGCGACGACCCTGGATGGGATTTGCTGGTGCCGGAATAGGAAACGGTGCGCGCCGGCGTTTTCACGCGAGACGGGCGGGCGAGTATTGCGGTGAAGCTGCCGCGGTGGGCAGTGTTCTCGATCGCGCGCGCCTCGCGCATTTTTCCTTTGTTTTCGGGGTTTAGAGCTACCGAAAAGCGTATCGTACGATCGCAGTTTGCGATGTACAGAACGTTGGTGCCGAAAAACCGTGTTTTCATACGAAACGGTAAAAAATATCGTGGCATTATCGGGGTTTTTTTGTGTGTGTGTGTGTTCCCGATCGCAAACGTTGCGACGGGAAATCGTACGTAACGCGATCGTTTTAGCGTAGTCCTACTGTATCTTACTCATTGTCAATAGTGTCGGGGGAAGCTTCCTTGTCATTGGACCTGCTGTGGAGTACCATTTGTTTCAGGCCCAATAATTCGAGCAGGTTGCAGTTGCACACCTTTCCAGCGGGTTGACGATGACAGGTTTACAAGCTAAAGCCCAAACCTGGTGTCGATGACGTCTTGCAAAGACTTCGCTCTCTCTATTTTACCTTGCATCTAAGAGTTTGCGCATTGCAAAAAAAAAAAAAAAAGCGTGTTGCCGATTGTGTGTGGCAACGTATTATGCGGTGATAACTGCTGGAAATTCAAACAAAATTCCGCACGGTCTTCTCGAAGCTCTTCGGCCCCGCTCCATTGGTGACGTGACGTAATTGTCTAGTGCAGCAACCAGAAAGGAGGCGGGGTCGTGACGAAAGAAAGGCTTGAGTATTGCACGGTGCGGTCGATACAATGCAAGGAAACCTTGCTATGCAGAAGGTAGCCAGCAACATGACCCAACATTTCATTTGCCTTGATCTCTACCACTTCATCCTTAATTAATAAAGAAATCACGCAGAAGCTTCGCTGGAGGTGCCGCGGGCATATGTTCTTGCGCGCCTACTTCGCCGTGAAGCTAGGCAGCACGAATAGAAATTCTATCGCCGCTGCTGCCGCTCTTCATCACTGCAGCAATCTGACAGCAAGTGTGGCCGCCGTCGTCTAGTGAGATGTGTTCGTGTTTGCCTGTGCGCGCGTGACAATGGACTTTGTTAACTTAGTAAGTGAATGTTTACAGCAGTATATGCAGCCGATAAAATGACTAACCTTACTTTGTATAGCTATCTGATAGTTTGTTATCGCAATCAGTGCTTCGCCTGTTGAGCTCATTTGACTTTTTCAGCGCTGCGCGGGCATCGGCTTATACCTCGTGCCAAGAAGCCATGCGCTTTAGATCGTGTTATTTCCGGAGAGTGGTAGTGTAGACGGTTCTTTTTTTTACAGCGAAACTGTTAAGCGCTGCTCTCCTCACTATCGTGTCCGCTGCAGAAAAAGAAATCCCAGAGATAGTGCAATACCGCCGGGCCAACCCATGGCGGAAATCAAGCAGGCGTTAAACACTCCCCATACGTGAGCCGATCCCAAAGATAGTGCAGTACCGGGCCGACCCTTGGCGGAGGTGAAGCAGGCGTTAAACACTCCCCATACGTGAGCCGATCCCAAAGATAGTGAAGTACCGGGCCGACCCTTGGCGGAGGTGAAGCAGGCGTTGAACACTCCTGATACGTGAGCCGACCCCAAAGAAAGTGCAGTACCGGGCCGACCCTTGGCGGAGGTGAAGCAGGCGTTAAACACTCCCCATACGTCAGCCGATCCCAAACATAGTGCAGTACCGGGCCGACCCTTGGCGGAGGTGAAGTAGGCGTTGAACACGCCCCATACGTGAGCCGATTCCAAAGAAAGTGCAGTACCGCGCCGACACTTGGCGGAAGTGAAGCAGGCGTTAAACACTCCCGATACGTGAGCTGATCCCAAAGATAGTGCAGTACCGGGCTGTTACGTTTCGCCTACGACGCGCGGTATAGCCGGCGCGGATGCAACGGACGCCGGGGCTTCGTTCAAAGCGGCGGACATTTTGGCCCGTTCAGCGCCGCCGATACGCCTCCCCGCCACGCGCGTCCAGGCATGTTTCAGTGCCACGTGCCAGGGTCCCAGAGAACTGGAGGAATGCCAACGTTATACTAATCCACGAAAAGGGAGACGTCAAAGAACTGACAAATTAAATACCCATTAGCTTACTTCCAGTATTGTATAAGATATTCACCAAGGTAATTTCCTATAGAATAAGGGCAACACTTAACTTCAGTCAACCAAGAGAACAGACTGGCTTCAGGAAGGAAATATCTACAATGGATCACATGCATATGTCATCAATCAAGTAATCGAGAAATCTGCGGAGTACAATCAGCCTCTCTACATGGCTTTCATAGTTTACGAAAATACATTTGACTCAGTAGGGATACCAGCAGTCATAGAGGCATTACGTAATCAAGGAGTATAGGAGGCTTACGTAAATATCTTTGAAAATATCTACAAAAACTCCACAGCTCCCTTGATTCTCCGCAAGAAAAGTAGAACGATGTGGCAAGACGCGGACAGTACGCGGACAGGCTGTGTCCGCGTCTTGCCACTGCCTCTCGTCCCTTTTCGTGCGCTAAAAAACCTCAGTTATGCAATGTTCGCCGTAGGCGTCGCCATGAGGTAATTCCGTGTAAAGGCCAAGTGCGATGAGATCCTATCGCTAGGGTAAACTTGTGAAGATGAGCCAAGAAGGATTTTGACCATGCGCGCCTGATGTAGGGGGTCACGTGATAAAGTGCGCGCAACGCAGAAGGGGGGGGGGGGGGGGAAGGGGGCACGTGGTATAGTTCACTGTAGCGCGGTACCATGATCAGACCCGCTGTCTCCTTAAGATCCTTGAATAAAATAGTGTAAAATAGAGTTGTACGAATATTATTATTTTTATTATGAATAGTGAGTGTAGAATACCGAACAGAATAGGCAAACGCAGATCATCATCATCAGCAGCCTAGTTACGCCCACTGCAGGGCAAAGGCCTCTCCCATACTTCTCCAACTACCCCGGTCATGTACTAATTGTGGCCATGTTGTCCCTGCAAACGTCTTAATGTCATCCGCCCACCTAACTTTCTGCCGCCCCCTACTACGCTTCCCTTCCCTTGGAATCCAGTCCGTAACCCTTAATGACCATCGGTTATCTTCCCTCCTCATTACATGTCCGGCCCATGCCCATTTCTTTTTCTTGATTTCAACTAAGATGTCATTTACCCGCGTTTGTTCCCTCACCCAATCTGCTTTTTTCTTATCCCTTAACGTTACGCCTATCATTCTTCTTTCCATAGCTCGCTGCGTCGTCCTCAATTTCAGCAGAACCCTTTTCGTAAGCCTCCAGGTTTCTGCCCCGTAGGTGAGTACTGGTAAGACACAGCTGTTATACACTTTCCTCTTGAGGGATAGTGGCAACCTGCTGTTCATGATTTGAGAATGCCTGCCAAACGCACCCCAGCCCATTCTTATTCTTCTGGTTATTTCAGTCTCATGATCCGGATCCGTGGTCACTACCTGCCCTAAGTAGATGTATTCCCTCACCACTTCCAGTGCCTCGCTACCTATCGTAAACTGCTGTTCTCTCCCGAGACTGTTAAACATTACTTTAGTTTTCTGTAGATTAATTTTCAGACCCACCATTCTGCTCTGCCTCTCCAGGTCAGTGAGCATGCATTGCAATTGGTCTCCTGAGTTACTAAGCAAGGCAATATCAGCGAATCGCAAGTTGCTAACGTATTCTCCATCAACTTTTATCCCCAATTCTTCCCACTCCAGGTCTCTGAATACCTCCTGTAAACATGCTGTGAATAGCATTGGAGATATCAGATCTCCCTGTCTGACGCCTTTCTTTATTGGGATTTTGTTGCTTTCTTTGTGGAGGATTACGGTGGCTGTGGAACAGCTATAGATATATTCCAGTATCTTTACATATGGCTCATCTACACCCTGATTCCGTAGTGCCTTCATGACTGCTGAGGTTTCGACTGAATCAAATGCTTTTTCGTAATCAATGAAGGCTATATATAAGGGTTGGTTATATTCCGCACATTTCTCTATCACCTGATTGATAGTGTGAATATGGTCTATTGTTGAGTAGCCTTTACGGAATCCTGCCTGGTCCTTTGGTTGACAGAAATCTAAGGTATTCCTGATTCTATTTGCGATTACCTTAGTAAATACTTTGTAGGCAACGGACAGTAAGCTGATCGGTCTATAATTTTTCAAGTCTTTGGCGTCCCCTTTCTTATGGAATAGGATTATGTTAGCGTTCTTCCAAGATTCCGGTACGTTCGAGGTCATGAGGCATTGTGTATGTAGGGCGGCCAATCTTTCTAGGACAGTGTTCCCACCATCCTTCAACAAATCTGCTGTTACCTGATCCTCCCCAGCTGCCTTCCCCCCTTTGCATAGCTCCCAAGGCGTTCTTTACCTCTTCCGGTGTTACTTGTGGGATTTCAAGTTCCTCTAGCCTATTCTCTCTCACCTTATCGTCGCGGGTGTTACTGGTACTGTATAAATCTCTATAAAACTCTTCAGCCACTTGAACTATCTCATCCATATTAGTAACGATATTGCCGGCTTTGTCTCTTAACGCACACATCTGATTCTTGCCTATTCCTAGTTTCTTCTTCACTGCTTTTAGGCTTCCTCCGTTCCTGAGAGCCTGTTCAATTCTATCCATATTATAGTTCCTTATGTCCGCTGTCTTACGCTTGTTGATTAACTTAGAAAGTTCTGCCAGTTCTATTCTAGCTGTAGGGTTAGAGGCTTTCATACATTGGCGTTTCTTGATCAGATCTTTCGTCTCCTGCGATAGCTTACTGGTTTCCTGTTTAACGGCGTAACCAGCAACTTCTATTGCGCACTCCTTAATGATGCCCATAAATTGTCGTTCATTGCTTCAACACTATGGTCCTCTTCCTGGGTTAAAGCCGAATACCTGTTCTGTAGCTTGATCCGGAATTCCTCTACTTTCCCTCTTATCGCTAACTCATTGATCGACTTCTTATGTACCAGCTGCTTCCGTTCCCTCCTCAGGTCTAGGCTAATTCGAGTTCTTACCATCCTATGGTCACTGCAGCGTACCTTGCCCAGCACGTCCACACCTTGTATGATACCAGGGTTAGCGCAAAGTATGAAGTCTATTTCATTTCTAGTCTCACCGTTCGGGCTCCTCCACGTCCACTTTCGGCTATCTCGCTTGCGGAAGAAGGTATTCATTATCCGCATATTATTCTGTTCCGCAAACTCTACTAATAACTCTCCCCTGCTATTCCTAGTGCCTATGCCAGTGACTGCCTTGTCTCCAGCCTGCTTCTTGCCTACCTTGGCATTGAAGTCGCCCATCAGTATAGTGTATTTTGTTTTGACTTTACCCATCGCCGATTCCACGTCTTCATAGAAGCTTTCGACTTCCTTGTCATCATGACTGGATGTAGGGGCGTAGACCTGTATAATCTTCATTTTGTACCTCTTATTAAGTTTCACAACAAGACCTGCCACCCTCTCGTTAATGCTATAGAGTTCCTATATGTTACCAGCTATGTTCATATTAATCAGGAATCCAACTCCTAGTTCTCGTCTCTCCACTAAGCCCCGGTAGCACAGGACGTGCTCGCTTTTTAGCATTGTATATGCTTCTTTTGGCCTTCTAACTTCACTGAGCCCTATTATATCCCATTTACTGCCCTCTAATTCCTCCAATAGCACTGCTAGACTCGCCTCACTAGATAACGTTCTAGCGTTAAACGTTGCCAGGTTCATATTCCAATGGCGGCCTGTCCGGAGCCAGGGATTCTTAGCACCCTCTGCAGCGTCGCAGGTCTGACCGCCGCCGTGGTCAGTTGCTTCGCAGCTGCTGGGGACTGAGGGCCGGGGTTTGATTGTTGTGTTCATATAGGAGGTTGCGTTTATCGCCTTCAAATACGAATTTCCTTTAGCTACCTCCTGCCACCCGATTCTTGGCCTATAGATCCCCCTCAGTGAGAGCGAGCCATGACAGAGGTTCATCATCATCATCATCATCATCATCATCATCATCATCGCGTGGCGGAAGAAGCGATGGGCTGGAATGATGATTTGGTTACCTCTGGGCTGTGAATGAAAGAACCTTAAAAATTTTAAAAAAAGACGAGCATTTTTGCGGCGGGAGGTGAGCGAGGGAAGACACAACCGGGATTTCAAGGCTGAAACACTTGTGTTATATTAAGGTTTTATATGCGAGTAGTTTGACTGAGGGAGATGCTTAACACACGTTACAGCGTAGATAACCTAGTAATCGGTTGCAGGAATCAGTTAACTGATTGATATGATGGGTCCGAGATAAGTCACTCGATATATGCACTCCTAGGTGTTTAAATGTTTCACACTGTTAAAGTGGAGTTGTTAAGGGAGTACGAAGGTACTACATAATTACGACATCAATGAGAGCACACGTGAGAACACCCACTGACATTGAGGGACATGCACCATTTGCTGCACCATGCCTGCATTTGGAGGCTATACTCCCCGCAATGCCCACACTGTGGAGAGGTAGCTAACCTCTACCACATGGTGTGGGCTTTCCAATTTAATCCCATAGTTGACCCCATTCCAAATCCCTCAATAGAGCAGTGGGAGGCTATTCTGCTCAGCGATGATCCTGACCGTCAGCACTGGCTGGTGGGGAGGGCCAGCGCAGCAGCAGCAACCAGTGGGCTACCGGAATAGGCGGCCCACCCACGAGTTCTACGAATATCCTGCAAATAAAGATGTTTTCAACCAATCAATCAATGGAGGAGGTCTTCCTGAAGAGCGGAGCAGTCTAAAGCATTTGTTATCTGTCGGTATAAAACGAAATCGTCCGCGGAACGGCGTATGTTTGATGATAAGTGGAAGGTCATTAATATATATGAGAAAGAGGAGAGGCCCAAGGACAGAGCCTTGGGGCAGACCAGATATAGTACATGAGATTAGGATCGAGGAGATCGAGTTAGCGGAAACAAACTGAAGGCAATCGGTTAGAAATTCACGGATCCAATTAAAGATGTCTGGTTGAAGACTAAAGTGCGAGAGTTTGTGTAGGAGAAGAATATGCGACCCTTTATCGAAAGCTTTTTCGAGATCCAGAAAGCGAGCGTCAGTGGGGATGTTGCGATGGATATGAGAATGCAAATCGTGTAGGAACAGAGCAAGCTGAGGGCTGCAAGAATGAGCTTTGCGATATCCCGCCTGGTTAGGATGAATGAAATTGACAGATGACAGGAAAGTGGCAGTGTGGGAATGTATAACGTGCTCCATCACTTCCGAGCAAACACTGGTGATGGAAATTAGACGGTAGTTGCTAGGATTTGTACGGCCGCCTTCTTTAAAGATGGGAGTTATTTTACCAATTTTCCAGTCAGTGGGGACTGATCCAATTGTGAGATACTGTTCAAATATTAGCGTTCTTGCGCCCCTGGCCCGCCTAACAAGGCCCATGACACTGCGCCAAGAGTCCGTTAACACAACACACGCCGAGTACACGCAAAAAAAAAAAAAAAAAGGGTAAGCGGAACATGTGTTACTCACACCAACGTGGTAGACACGAGTTCAATGCGGACTAAGCGAAAGGGCAAACAGTGAGGGCGAGCGACGAGGGGAAGCGCGGGCGGCGAGGAGTCAAGGGAGGGAGTATTCTGGTGTAGTGACTTTTGAAGGAGAGGAAGAGAGAAGTGAGAGGGAGTATTATGTAAGTGCCCACCTGGTGGACACGTCCATTTCGTCTGCTCCTGAATTTCTGATCGACTAATCTGGGATACGCGGGCGAAGGAGACAGGCGCCCCCAGCCATATCATAACTTCAGCAGCAGACGAAATGGACAATTACAGATAGAATACCACCTCTCCGCCCCCCCCCCCCCCCCCGCCCCATCCACCTCCCCACGTGCCCCGTCGCAGTTTTCGGACGTGACAGCCGGAAAGATAAACGTAACAACCGGGAAGAGAAACGTACCTACCGGGAATACATGCAGGTGGCTTTATGGAAAGTAAACGTTATTGGTGCGTTAGAACCGGGAAAACTTAACAAGCAGGAATGATTCAACGAGTTTCTATACAGTACTTTAATTGTGGTGAAAAATAAACTGGGAAATCGGAAAACCTTACGAATTGGGCGCTCCAATTAATAACTTCGTGCGCGGAAGATCCCACGCGGAAGTCCGCTCTGCAATGAACGCAGGACGTACGTTTATTATTTTACTTATTGCACAAGATCCTCAGAAGCAGTCACCAGAATTTTTTGACTCATTAATATACCACAAAACAAATATAGGAACAAATTACCCGCATGTGCATAAGAATGCATTTTTATTTTCTGTCCACTGATGCTCATACATGGCATGTGCTTACATGTCTCATGCGTCTGTAATAGGCGCGCACACGTACGATCTCCGAGACTGCGCTTATGAATACTCTGTTCAAATCGGCTATAGCGGAAGACACCTGCTACGATTTCTTCGCATTACTATAATTCGTTACAGCAAAAATTCCGTTTCATACGCGTAGCACGCAACGTTTCGCAGGCATAATTTCTCTCACTGCTACAATTTGCCAACAACAACAACGACAACAACAACAACGACGACGACGGCGACGACGACAGTACTGCAGCAGCTGCAACAACAACAACAACAGCAGCAGCAGACATGTGTACTCATTGTATATGCGTTTATTTCACTGGTTTTCATCTTAAGCCTTACTGAGACTAGCGGTCACAGTGCACACCGCGCGTTCGCGACCAAAACATACTACATCGCATACTACAAACATAAAGGAGCACAAATAATAGGTAATTTGACGTGACCTCACGTCTACACGTTGTAGTTGTAATATATGCAGTTATTGCGCAGAAAGCGTTGCAGATCAAAATTAACTGCATTTCGAAACGCGCGCACTGAGACTTCTATGACCGGAGCACTTGCCGGTAACAGTCACTTGATATCATTGCCTGCTAAGTGTTCTGAGTTGCTCGATACAGCATTGGTTGGATGTCTGTTTTCTGATGGTCTATGGAACGCACATTTTACTGAGGACGGTCGGGGAACGGGCGACGAACGGTAAATTCAAATGATGTCTCGAGCGGCCATGCTTGCAGCAGACGCCACAGTCAGTTTCGGTTGTAAATCCGTTATCCGCGACAGCTAAACTGTCCTCTCTCCACGACAAAGCTACATGCGCTGATCAGACTGAAATTATTTTGTAATATTGTATTTTACTGAAGTAAAAACTTCTTAAGCTTATTTCTTGCAGCTTACGTTAAAGAAGTTTACAAAGTGAAACCTATTTTTCTTTTTGGTCACGTGGGTTAATGCGTGCCACGTTTTAGACTGCTCCAAGAGGGTGGCGATCGACAACGTGAGGCGGCACTCACACGAGCATATTTCAGTGTACCGTCGGCGTGTTAGTTTTTTTTTTCTTTTATTATTCTTTTCTTCTTGTTTCCCAACCCCAAAAACTGTCTCAAAACTGTATCCATAGATCAGTGTCCTCACCATGAACAAGCTCTACATCGGCAATCTACCGGCGGACGTGAACGAAGGATCTATCCGAGAACTGTTTCACGAGCAAACCGGCGCCGTTCCCAAATCTGTGCTCCTGAAGAAGGGGGGCTATGCTTTCGTCGAGTGTGCCGACGACTTGGTGATTAGCAAGGCCATCGAAGCCCTGAACGGTGAGACGTCGTGTTTATGCGCACTTAGTTGACATTATGACTCTAAGAAGCGCGTGCGGCAAGTGTCTCGTGCTGCCAGTTTACATTTTTAGTAGGGTTCGTGTTAGGAGGGCCGAGGAAACTCAGGTTGCATGAACTCGGCTTCAAAATGGCGCCTAATCTAAATTCTCCGGCCGGCGTGGCCAGGAGGTCGCATGTTGTCGCTTATTCATTGATGACGCGTTGCGACGCTTGCGTCCGCGGTGCGCGGCGTTAGCGCGAGGCCCGCCGACAACGTGACCGTTGGGCGTACTATCAGCGCGTGCTGTCGGCACTGCCTTTGCCGCAGCAACGCAACCGCGCTCACATGGTTATTGCGGTTAGGCTTAGCGAAAAATTGTGGGAAAATAGAGCTAAATTCGGCCGCGACAGACGATGCGGCGGCGAAAAGCGAGCCCGATGAGCGCGCGCTGTTACCGTTAGTTGCGCGAAATGGTTGACCTAGTGCTTATTGCCGCTTTTTTTTACGTGCGCGTTTGTGTGAACGAGCGTGCATACTCGTTGGGAAACGCCGGTCGCAGAGCGGCGCTGAATCTTCGGGTGCTTATTTTAGAGGCAACGACCTTAGAGGCGCTTCTCATTTCATGCTCGTGTTTGGTTAGGCGGGACTCGCCCACTTCATTTTTTTTAAATCCTGCGGCGTTTTATGCAGAGGAGCATCTCATATTCGCCGCGTGTGCTCCTAAAGAAATCTCTCCTGGCGGCGACCTTCATAGATATGTTTCTGGTTTGCTATAGTAAATGTGCTGTACTTTCGAGATAATTGTTAAAAGGAAGATAGAAGAAAGGATACCACCCCGTTGTAAGTCACTGCGCGGTAAGCTTTCGCCTTGGATGTGCATCTTTCATTTTACAAGTGGACTGTCGATAAGATGACATACTAAGCGCGATACGTGTCCCTCCTTTCCACGATTCCTCTTGTACTGATACGAAGGAAACGCCTGGGAGCGTTGATAAATTGTCGCGTCAAGATTGGTTTGCGTGACAGGTCACAAAAATCTGCCTCAAAGGGGATAGCAAAATGTTCTTCCAGCCAGACCGTCGCGCGTTCTTTCGCATATCGACCAGAATACTTCAGGACCAGCGTGCTTTTGAAGAGGCGGTGTATTTGAACAGCTAAGTGCAAAAATTGGTGCAATTGCATGGGTGATTTATCGTGGGGTAATTATTAACGACGTATTTGGACTTTTAGTAGTCGCCTCTATGATGAAATGCAGATAAGACAGGCACGTGCCATGCTTTTCTTTTTCTTCTGCGAACAAGGAAACTTATCTTTCTCGGTACGAACATTTAAAATTTGCACGATCGTTAAACTGGCCAAAAATATTTGTAGTTTTAAACTAACATGTACCACTTCTCTGCTGGGCTAAGTACTGTTCGAAGCGTTGGGCTAGCCATACAAAAAACTATGGAAGTTGCATCTTTCTCGTTGTGTGTTATCTGGACGTTGCCCGGATGGTCATCAGCGACTTCTCTGTCTATAGAACTATATGTAAAAAGTTATTTGGGAAGCCGGGAAGTTGCACTGCACACAAATAACACTGTGATGGAGCCCTTGCCTTTGTGGCGGTCTGTGTACTGATGCCATGACCAATATGTATATTCCAATATAAGCTGTTAAGATGTACGTATTCCATCATTGGAAGATATTTAAAGTGCTGTGGAAACTCGCCTTAATGGGCACTGTCTCTCAATATTGCTGGCCACCCATTAACTATTGCCACCAGGTATGTACGCTGGTCTTGTTAAGACATGCTTTTGTTAGGGCACTGTCAGTACCATGTGTGTAGTTTGTTTGGCATCTATAATCGACAAGGGTTGTCACGATCGTTGTCGCATTGCTGGGGCCAAACACTACAGCGACAGTTCTGATTTCAAGATGCTGGTGGTCCCTTAGTGCAAATCTTGTGCGGTCTTATTGCAGGGCTCAGTAGGCATCCTTTGAAGAAATACCAGAGAAAGATATTTACACCAGGTCAATAGATCATGCTTCTAGAATTTCAAATTCGGCAGTGATGACTTGGCATGCCAGCAGGGACTTCCTGAAGAACCTAAACTCTATTGATAATGAGCTGTTGATCAATTAAATCTTTGCAATGAAAGGCTGCAGAAAACCTCTGGCATTACTTTCTGGAATAACCTGCACAATTGAGCTAGCAGGAACTGGTGGTGAAATCTAGAAATTCCTGCACAAGTTTTACATGCAGACATCAAAGAAATTCCCACACATACATCACTTTGATGTCTTTGCGGGGTTAGTTATTGGTAAAGAAAGATTACATTGCATTTAAGAGCATGCCAGCAACCATGCTGGCAACTTCTTGTGTGCAGGAATGGCTGAAATATGTGGAATGAAGACTTAAGTGAAGTTTTTAGTGTAGAATAGGCTTCATCAATGTTGCGATTGGATGAGATTCAAGAACCCTGGGAACTTAGGCCTTTAACTTGTCTCGCTAATAAGAAACACTTTTTTTTTCAAAGAAGTATGAATAGAGCTAAAACGTATGCTCTGAACTGATTATCATTGGTGGTGAGTCTTTAGTGGGAAACTCTGGTGATCCTTGACCATATCAGATAAGTGGTTGCTATGGATTTTTCTCCATGCTTTTCTGCCCTAAGATCATTTTATAAACAAGCAACAATCTCTATGTCAACATTGGAATTGGGCTGGCCATGCCTTTTCTTGTGAAGTCACCAATGTGGTTAACGCACTGGGAGTGAGAAGTGCTAGTGGTAACACAGTGCGACAATATTTTTAAATCACGATTATAGTGCAGTTCATTTGTTGCAGCAGAGCAGACTAATGAATGTGCTAATTTCGTGACCCCCCAGGCATAGGTAGGCGAGGAAAAAGCATCCATGCAAGGGAAGTGATTAGGATTGTGCGTGGAAGTCTTGGAAATCCTTGCATAACTGGGCAGCTCAGTTGCATGGTTGTAACCAAGAGCCAGGCACATGGCTGAAGTGCCCAGAAGTGTGACATAAATTTTGTCAAGATCTGTGGTCCTAAAAAAAAGTGACAAATGTTTCCCTTTATAACTGTGCCTGTAAGTACTATGTGAAAATATAAGGTCATTAGTCTAATGACATGATTTATACCCCGTTTGGACCAGCAGATGTAGTCACGTTGGCAGTGCGCTTCTACGCATGAAAGAAAAGTTTAATTTGGAATTGATGGCAGTGCCAATGGGGAAATTGGTAGGCACATTAAATGTTTGTTGTTTTAGGTAATCTTTGCAAAATAACACTGCATTATTGCTTAGAACACTGTTTAGCACGAATTTTAACTTGAATAAAGCAAATCATTGCAACCACATTACCATTTTTAGTCATCGTGAACCAAAAGACTACAATGTCACATCCAATGCGAAAATAAGAAATATGGCTGTTTCCATTCCAGGTGGCACTGGGATGCTTGTGACAGTTAAAATTCCGTGTTGTAAATTTAATTTGGACTTTGCATTGAGTATTATGTTAAAAGTGCTGCTATTGAGGCTACACACTTAATTGCAACGAAGTGTGTTGAACGAAGGCACTTGACAGCACGTGCGTACTACAGCAACTGTCACTAAGCCATTCTGTGCGACAGCGTGCTGATGATGCCAATGGCAAAGTGCACTCGCCTGTAGTGACTCTAAGGCTATGTTCACACTTAGTCTTAGAGCAAACAGAAGTGGCAAAAATGTGACAAAATCTGCCCGCCTAGGCGGTGAAACGAGCAGAAAACTAGGTGGCGAGCCTGATCGGTCTCGGACCATTCTTTTGGCCATGGCGAAGCGGAAAGCTATTCCGCTTCACCGAAAGCTGCACTAGCATGCAGACATCTGGCCGTAATATTTAACATCTTCCGTTGTTCATTGTCCATTTTTAGGAAAAACAACTAGCTAAAAGTATCAAACTGTCTTCTTCCTCTTCCATGGTAGACGAAAGTTAAAGACGACATGCGCGGTTGTGCAAAATGATAGCTTTTAATAACTGATGGTTCAATGAATGAACATTCCGCTTGAAATGGTGTACTGAATATCGCCCTTACTCGGACAAATGTATGCAGACTAGATGGACATGGGTGAAAGAGCCATTGGCTTCCGCTGCAGTGGCGAAACAAATGTGAACATCTTGGGCAACTCTGGAAAAGATTTTCTGCCCGCTTTGGCCTTTCCGCCCGCTTGCGGCCTCCCATGTGTGAACGTAGCCTAAGTTTGCCTTTTTGACAGGGCAAATTTAGTGACCTTTAGATTTTAGTATTAGTGACCTTTAGATTGACGCAGGAAGGTCTACAGCTAGTGAGGTG
The DNA here is from genome assembly GCF_023375885.2 of Dermacentor andersoni. Taxonomy (NCBI): domain Eukaryota; kingdom Metazoa; phylum Arthropoda; class Arachnida; order Ixodida; family Ixodidae; genus Dermacentor; species Dermacentor andersoni. The sequence goes on along the minus strand of NC_092815.1, from coordinate 179,014,450 downwards.
TGTATCTCTGCACCTACATTTGGATAGAGCTGCTGTAAGGGAGCATGAAAATGGAATGGTTAAGTTACAGCACACGCTGTTGTTTTTAATGTTGTAATCTGGGCTGCGAGTTTGTGTGCACTGCTGTTGGCAGCATCTGGGAGATAATTCTTTGTGTACCCAGCTCGGGTCGCTGTGCATACTGAACTTGGGTGTACGCCCACTTTGCCTTGTAGGACACTCTTTCATGGGATCCCAACTGCTGGTGGAACCACAACAGTCGGCACCGCAGAACAGAAGGTATATTATCCCAGGGCTTGAGCTGTGGGGCAGAGAGTGCTGCTTACGAGCTGTAGTCAAATCGCAGTAATTCATACTCCTAGGGAGGAGACCACGTATGTGATAGCGTGCATGTATTGACTACTCTTGTATTACAAGTGCCTCTTATGAGCCACTTTCTCCTGCGTTCCACCTCCTTGTGAGGTAAAAAAGAAGTTCGAACTGGTAGTCTTTTTCGAATGGAGCATTGTTTGAATTGGGTGCTATTTAATGGCGCTGAGTACATGTTCAGCCAGTTGAAAACTTTAGATTTGTTTGAATTAATATGGCATTTCAAATTACTTATGAGGCATTTGTATTCTAGTGTTGCTAGCAATGGAGTGGAATGACTAATATGTTTAATAGTTGGATACAGTGCACTAATATGTTGAACTATGTAATTTTAACCCAAAGCTAATTCAGTTTGCCTATCTTAGTGGCAGGCTTTTTTTTCCGTACTGTTGTGCTTAATAGGGCACATGGGTCTTAAGCTATATTTCTGTATTTATGAACCAAATTTGGTAAAAATTAACATGTTTAGTTTCTTCTGATTCTAAAAATGAAATTTTTTCTTTTGGTTAATTATTTTGCAAGATAAACAAAAAATTCCTTTTTTCAGAATTGTGGTGCAAATAACCACTGCACAAAAATATGCAAATGACACATGAGTCAACACTAGGAAGCTTAAGACACACACAATGACGGAGGCACTTCTATTAATAGGTCATTATTTCTTGTTTTATAGCACACTGAACACCAGCGTTTTGAACTGGCCATGCAGTGGTTGCAAACAAGACAAACTTTTAAAAGCTTCAAACAAGAATATTTAAATCTGATCTCATGTTGTGTGCTCCAAATATCCAGCTTCTTGCTGCAAAAATAATTCTGTGATAGGTACTGATGTACCACAGTAGAAGCTTTGCTGGATTGCAAATTAGTATCTTGAGAAAATGAAGAAAAAGAAACAAATCACTTGCCCTACAGTTTTAAAATTTTATGGCTGAAATATCAACATACAAGATAAGAAACTTTGCAGATAAAGAAATTAATAGATGTAGATTCTGAAAATGCAGGTATACAATACTAGATATTTTTTTGTTAATTTCTGAGGCTAATGACCCCCCCCCCCCCCCCCCTTAGTATTTACCTGCTGGTAGTATGTTAACAAATGGAATGCGCTGTTTTCTGTTTTTGTTATGATCACAGAATGTTGGTGTTATCGCAAACTAAACTACAAACGCTCCGCAATTTAACCTTCGTGTGCCCTTTTAGTTGCGTTAACAATCTGCAGTTGTAATGCACTTGGCAAGAACAATTTGCATACAATGCCTTCAATACGGAGTCAAGCTTCCTAAGTTGGAGGCTTTACTAGCCAAGTGTCCATTTGTTTCCAATATGGGAAGAAAAGCACTCAAGAAAAGCATGAAGTTTATACACGGTCATAATTTATGTTGTCAGAAGTGAGTGCCATGGGTATATAATAAAGTTCGCATTCAGGAAATACAGAAAGTTTTTGAGTGGGTCATATGTAAACCTTGGTGCATTAGCTGAATTGAAACCTTCTGGAGTTGTCGCATCCTCACCGGCCAGAACCAGACTTTGTTTCCGTACAAAAAACGGTGTTTTGCGCAAGAGGAATAAAAGCGTTGCACCTCTTCGGCAGTCACCTGGATGGTGGTGGTGACACACCGTTCTCTCACATTCAGTGTCAGTGTGAAACCCCGTGACTTGCCATTATTGCTGAGAGTTCTCAATGTCTTAAATAAATGTAATTTTGGCGTATGCTTGTGTCAGGCCTCCGTTGAAGATGTCTTCGCCGAGGTAATGTTGAACCTTTCGCACAGGTTTTGTGTGAAACTGATAACACGGGCATTTTACGCAACAGGAAAATGGCTTGGTAATGTTTGGCTGCTATTGGTCATGTTCCCCGTCGTCCTGCTGATGTGTTCTAAAGCAAGATGCCTGCCTGATAGCTGATTCTGAAAAGCATAAATGTGAAACAATCTCTTCAGAGATAGTCGCACCCACAATTGGGTTTGTGCACGCAATTGAGTGCCATTGCGAACTTTGTAAATGTGAGAAATGCCAGGAGTTGCATTCACGTTGCAAGCAATGTATATAAAAGACATGCAGGCTGTCTCCTGGTCTAGAAGAATAGACGTACCTGCAAACTCTTGACCATTATGTGAATTTTAGAAATTTGGGCTCTGTTTACTAAATGTTGCATTAAGGTTTACGAAACTAGATTTAAAGTTGAGTTTGTGAAATTGCAATTGTGGATTTTATAAAGATGGGGGTGGCCATAAAATGTGATGGCCTCCATATAAAGAAGTACCCTCGAGGTACTAATAAGGAAGTTAAAAAATACCTACTTGTTAGTCCTCTCAAACTTTCATTGATAACAGTGGCAAGGTGTGTCTGCCTTGCCTTACAACTCCTCTGCAAAAATTCCACATTCGCTTGCTCATAGCCTTTTTAGTAAAGTCGTCTGTATAGTAAAAAAGGAAACGCTTCATATTATACAAATATGTGGTGTGTGTGTATATGTGGGCTGTGTATGCTGATAGCGGTGTGCCTTTGGGGTGTGTGTGCTCGTTTCCAGAAGTCGTGGCAACCGAGTGCATGTGAGCAACATTCCCAGCCATGTGCAGCGTGAAGACGTCCACGATCTTCTTGCTACTTTTGGAACTGTGCAGAACCTAGAACTATGTGAGTTTCAACATTTTTTTTTGCTTTCTTATTTTTTCAGTGCACAGAGGAAATGTTTCTTACAAAAATTACGAGACAGAACTCTGGCGCTAGTCCCTAGTTCAGCACGATTGGACAGCCATGAGAATGGTGGATGGCAGGTCGAATTAAGCAAGAGGCAGAAATAGAAACGCCGAAATACGCTGCCAATTCATCGGCAGTATTTGCCCCAATTCTCATATGCTCCCGAATCGAATGTGTACCCACTCTTTAGCAGTTCAAAATAGCTATGTAGAAATGGCATTAGGATCCTAAACAAAGTAGCAGTTGAATGCACACCTATTATTTTAGCAAGGAAAATGTACCGTGCGTGCAATTCTGGCAATAAGGAAACGAAAAAAAAAATACAGTGGTGAACTGTGACTTCACAGAATGTAAATCTATTTACATAGTACCCATCATCATCACTCTAGGACAGCACTTTATCACTGTCTATTAAGAGCCACGTCTTGCTCTTTGTGTGGTCTACAATGCATTTTGTAGTCTACATTTATCAAGTGACTTCGCAACAATTGCAAATGGGATTGTAGCCCACGTTTAGACTAACCATTTCGCTAGTTTGTCCGGTGACACATACAATTCTCCAGTATGCCAGTAACACGCGATGCCACTTGTTGCTGCTAGCTGAACATGTAAAATAACTTATCATATGAATTTGCTTTCATAATTGGACTAAAAGCAACAAGTTGTCATCGTTACGCTATGTGAAAATGCTCGTTTTGTCACCATCTGTGGCCGCCATCTTGTGACAGCAATGATGGGTGGGCTAGCTCTGACAACCCAAGAAATTTACGGCCAAATTTCTTCGAAAACAAGGTGTGCGTTTGAGTTGGGTAAATACTGTAATAATTCTTTGTAAGATATCGTTTTCGCTTGAAAATGTTCCTGGGATAGGCTGGAAATCGGCGTTTTCGACAGGAGATGGGTGCTGCCGTTATGGGAGTCGCCAACTGTGGTGATCATTGGGGCCGGGCACGTGTGTGATAACCAGCCAAGTTCAAGTTATCTGCTGAAGGCAAAATGTTTGGACCGAAATAACAAATGTTTGGTCCCATATAAATGTATGAGCGCCAGCTGTCACCTGGGTCAAATTGACCAAAGTTAAATCAGCGGATGTCTGCTGTACATGGGTTTGCCTCAACATCATCCTTCTGGCTTCAGATGGCTTTGCAAATTTATGATATTCATCTGTTGCATTATAAATGCAGCATATTGCAGTAACATATCGCTTTGATATATTTAGAAAGGTACGATTGCTAGGAAATTTAGAGAGATAAAGTGCACTACAATGGCGATTGTACGAAGCCACAACTGCGAAGAGTCCCCACCCTGGCAGTTTAGTGGCGATGGCGTCGCGCTGCTGATCTCGAGGTTGCAGGTTCGGTTCACTGATCTCTACTTTAGGGGGCTGTGTAGCACGTCAACCGCCCTCAACTGAAGCCATCGAAAGTAATCTCCCTTGTCCCGGAAGTCAGCGCTTTGCTCATTTACAGTGACACTTTGCCTGCACGGGAGCTCGGCATTTTTTAAATTTTCAGTTTGGATATCTGCCTATTGCAGCCTAAACTACCCAAGAATGCCAGATATGTCTTTTGGGTAGACATCAAAAGTTGGCCATCGCTGCTCCGACAGTTTCGCTAGCACGAGTGGTGCATGCTGGAAACATTGCCAGTTGAGAAAACGCTTTATGTAAGAACAAGAATAAGATATCACATACGGGTTCAGATTGTCGTAAAAGCCCTTACCGCACTTTAAAAAAATAAAACACCCCCAAATACGCGGTAAACCACGAAGAAAAATTGCTGCAGTGCACTAGTAAGGGCAGCATTCGCCCGACTTCCAGGACAAGCCGCTGCACGATGCCGCATTTCTGCTGGCTTCACCTGCACCTGGCTTCGTGAGCTGCGAAGCGGTGTCCAGCAACTTATAGTGCAGATCAGTGGTTCGATCCTTCCAAGCGGCTGCATTTAAATATGGTGAAATGCAGAAACTCTTGTGGTACTTCAGTGCACGTAAAAGAACCCCAGGTGGTTAGAATTAATCCGGAGTTTGCCCCTCTATGGCATGCCTCATAATCTGATCATAGTTATAGCACACAAATCCACAGAATTTAGTTTTTAAGCAAGACGATTACACTAATCCATGTACGACGCAGCATTCTCGTGGTATCTGAGTATCCACAGCGCCAGTTTCTTCTGCTAATTTTCATTGGAAACTTCATGACAGGGGTCAGAGCAGGAGAGAAGTTAACAGCAAGATGGAGACTTGAAGTCAGTGACAGTGTTTGAACAAGGAATGTCACTGGTTCCAACGATTTGGCAAAGGGACTTGGGTTCATAGGGGCGTCACCTGTTCCCTGATGTGGGTGGGGCACAAAAATATTTTGAGTGTCTCTGATCAGGCCATTGTCACTGCAAAACACGAGGTCATGTGATCAGATCCCTGGGTATGGTGGCTACATTTTGACATGGTTGGAATGCAGAAATGTTTGTTTACTGATTAGGATTATGCAAAAATGCCTGTTTGCTGATGTTTGTTTGCTTATGTTTAGGTTTGAGTTGATCGTAATACATAAACACCCTCCCCAATTATAGGGTCCCCGTGGCCTACCATGTGGCTTTGGCATGTTAAAGATGAGCAATTAAGCATGCATATTTTAAGGAAAAAGGTAACTAAGTTAAAGAAGATCTCGATTCTTTAGTGCACCTTTAGTTGCATGCATATAATTATTGTGAAAATAAGCATGTTAAAAAAATGCTCGCGAGTTGCATGGCCATGCAACAGATGCTTGAACCTTAGTGGATCTGTTGCTACAGCATACATTGTTTGATGGCATAAGAAAAGTTGTGGCTAAGTTGTTTCGATTTGAGAAATCATTCTTGAGCGGTATGAATCTTTGTAATGATGGCAAAGCACAGCATGGCCTGTTTGACTTGCTTACCTTGTTGCAAAAATTGTTGCCGAGCTGAAATCTGCTTGTATTATATCTGATGTAGTTTTGAAAGGAATTCGGACGAGTTGATTGAACTTAGCATTGGTTCTGGTGATGTTTTATTTGGCTAGCTCATGTCTCTTTAGTCTTACAATGCTTGGCAGTGCTTCATGGAATTAAAAGTAAGAATACAGGGAAAACTGAGAAACCTGACCAGAGCTTGACAAGTGCCTTTTGAGATGGTCTCCTGACAAACCGCCCAGAGAATGATGGCAGGGATTGGCTGGGACAGAATTGCTGGATGTTTTCTACTTCCTTCTAATACATAGCAATTGTGAAGGCTCTGTATCGGTGTGTGTGTGACCAATTTGAAGTTCAAGCTAACAACTGCAACAAATTATGGAGGTGGCCAAAGGTTTGGTCAGGTGTGGGTGAGCTTCGGTAGACTGTCGTCGCTTCTCAGAATGTGCCACATCATAAAAAAAAAAAAGTTGAAATGCCATTTTTGTTCTCCTAATCGAGCCTTCTTTGTCTGGTCCATCAATTATTGCCAGCAGTAATAGTATGAAGGGCATGTCTAAAGGAGTTACTGCACGCTCAAGAAAGGGTGCTTGCAGGGTCGCCTGACAATTTTGAAGCCTAGTCACACAAAACATAAAGGGCTCATGGGAAATAGGCCCTCACCACGCGACAAGTAAACAGCAATTTCTGGCTGCCGAGCGCATGGAGAATAAAGTGGTGAGCAGGTGGCGAGTGCCGATCGCGACAAGGGTGTCATTAAGAGCTGCCACGAACCAAACACCTTGAAAGGTCTGGCAACATTGGAGGGCTTACTTCCCAGGTACCAACATTCAGATAGGCCCTGAAGAAAAGGAGGGCCGTTGCTACCAGTAGGTTGCTTTGCTGAAGCTTGCTACCTGATGTCATGCTCTCTCCTAGTCGTTTTTTCCTTCCTCCGTAGCTACCATTACCTGTCATCAGCTGGCAGCTGACATCACCTGACATTCTGAAAAATGGTGTGGAGAAGCCCTCCATTAAAAATAGAGGGACCTGTCTTCATGTCATGCTCCTTAGTTACATGTTTCGCACATGACTACACAACTGCACTGAAGTGCCACACCTCTGTGCTGTACATGCAGAACGTAGTTAATCGCCAAGCTCAAAGGGCTGTTCCGGGATCTTTTCTAGGGAAGCCACATGCTCCTTGTTGCAGAGGTAACCATATGGTGTTGCAATGTGGGTTCTTGGGCTCAGCCGTGGCATAAAATTGTAGAAGCATAAATTGCTAATACAGCTAACTTTATTTTCCTGTTTAGTGTTGTACCATTAAAGGCCAGCTGCAGCGATATTTCAATTTGGCTAAATTGGTTATGAATGAGTAGTACTATGCACTATTGAAGCAGTCATTACAAAGCTTCAGAGCTCGAAATTGTATAATTTTCTTTTTAACAGCCTCTAAGTAGCATCTGAGTAGACAGCACACACACCTGGTAGTTAACGGATATGACAGAATACCAGCAGGCTGCGTCAGATTTTTTTGGCGCACTGCGGGCAGCTGCGGTTACAACCCTAACTAATCTCTGCGGTCACGCTGAGGACCCACGCTGGTACTCTGCCTTCTAGGTCATGGGTTACTGCCAGTGAATGGTAACGGTGGCATTGTTTTCAGTTTTGGTATCAGACATCTGTTTTTGCAAGCTTTCAGCAAAACATCCACTCATATTCCATAAGTAGAATTTTGAATGAGGGCTGCTCTGCTGCTATGCTATCTGAAACCAAGGCCAGGATAACGAGATGTCCGTGATAGGTCAAAATAACTCTTGCCCTGTCCGTACGGGCGGGGGCTGCATCCACGTGAGTGGTGCCAGAGTGGTTTTGACCATCGTGGAGAGCTAACTGCACATTTGGAATAAAAACAGGTGTGAACAATTTTATGTTATCCTGGCCTGGGCCTTTTATGTGGTCCTCGAAAACTTCGTTGCAGTTGGTCTTCAATCGTGGCTGTTCACATCCGAGGTTGTGCGGCAGTTGTAGGGTAATGGGCTGATGCGCTTCGCACTCTCAGCACCGTGGTTGTGGAGCAGGCATTTTGCATCTGCAGCTTGTGTCAAGCTGTTGTGCAGCTGCAGGAGGGATCGCATAAAGCATTGTGCAGCACCTTACTTTTGAAATATCCAGTTCGTGCTCTTTGCGTTGCAATATTATTGGTTCTGCTTTTATAATCTGGCCCATGAACATTACGCAGCTGCATTTCGTTGAATTTTCCTTCTTTTCATTTTGTTTTTCTTTTCCTCAGTTCCTCCTTCCAAGCCCGAGAGCCAAACCTTTCGAGCACAAGTAACTTACGAAACTCCCGAACAGGCGCAGCAGTACGTATGCTTTTTTTTTCTTGTTTTTCTGTTTCTATTATTGTTTCTTCTTCTTTGGGGACTGAAGAACAAGGTGACCTGAGGGGGCCCTGCAACCCTCCTTGAAACATTGTAAATATACCTTAGATGTTTATGAGAGCAATGCACAGAGACTAAGTCCGAAATAGGTGTTTAAGCATTGCGTTACCATCCTCTTGTTGCCAATACCAGCTGCCATGATTGCACCTGTGTGGAGTATACTGGTATCTCTGTATTTACCACTACCGTCTGACAAGTTCCCAGCGAGTACGAAACGGGACAACCCAAACTGAAAACTTGGCACATCTCAAGCCAAGATGAGAAAAATGAAGAAATCAAATGGGGACATCCTGTTCTAAAGGCAGTTGGCCAATGCACACAGAGTTGGAATGAAACTGCTGTATTTACTCGAAGAATGTCTGAACATAAATGTAGGTTGATTCCTATATATTGAACTCTCAAAGAAAAAGAATATGCCGTATATACTTCTGTAAGGAACGCGCTCGTGTAATAAACGCTTCCCCAACTTTGCTACTTTGCAGTCCCACGATCGAATGGCCGAGCTGTAGTTTTTCGGTGACTAAAATCTATTACTCTTGCACATGTTTGCAGCAAGTGCACTCGATGTTCGTTGCTGTGTCGGAAATAATGATCATGCCACGTGAGGAACGCCGACGTCGCGCAAAGAAGACTCTGTGGCTAACTTATGTAGGCTGCACATCCATGCTAGCGGTAAGCATACTGTGGTGGCGCACCGGCAGGGGCAGTGGGTTTGATGACTTGGAAGCCGATGGCACACTGGCGGCAAGCATGAAATAATAACAGGCTGCACGCTATCATGGTTGTCTGGGACCTGACGGAAAGTGTACACGATAACACTCGGCATGGTCTTGCTGTATGCTTGCCACCAGTGCTGGTGCGAAGGCACCTCGTAGACAAGAGAGAAAACAAAAAACGCAACTGGCTCTCTGCAACAGTTCATTTAAGCAGATTACGGACTTTACTCTGATGTAATAGGAGCATGCGTTACACTGCGCACGGGAGAGTCAAAGTGAAGAAGGGGTGGCTGGCACTTGGTCAGCGTAGTGAGTCATAGCAGGGTGTAGTGTCAAATTGACGTGTCAGTTGCCCACTTTTCTGCATTTCTTGATGGACACTTTGCGTCTTCGGTTTCGTTCTGAGCGATGAGCCCTAAGCCTGCTGCGGGTCAGAGTTCATCTGCTTACAGAAGCTGAAAGGCTGATCAGACACCAATAAAGTTTGACATGCTGATGAGCAGGATGATAAAGGAAAGAGACGCACACAGCATGTTTGTCAAAACAGGTGCCGAAAAGCAGTGCTTCAACAAGATGCTTGTGATAACTCCAGACGGCCTTAAGCGGCTGCGAGGATGTGCTTTTGTGGATCCACAATGCGGATAAAGCGGCCAGCAACATGAGCGATAATTCTGGTGGTTCCGATCGATGCAGTGTGAAGCGCAATAAAAATGCTGTTACGGTTTGCAAATAGTGTACGTCTATCTTTAATACAAAGATAATCTATGTAATGCATTTTTCAAATCATTGCAGTCGTACTTTACAATTTTTGCTGTTTAGAAAAAATGCCCATAAATTTTTCTCTGCATAATTAATTTCCTCCTCCCCCCGTGAACATTGCTTTGTTTTTTTTTTTTGAGAAATGTGTGTTAATTACGTGAGTATATATGGTGATTCGAATACAAGTTGACCCATATCTCTTTCGAGAAAAATATACTTCGAACATGATACACCTTTATTTACCGTAAGGTTGGCTACATCGTCTCGCTAGCTGTTGTCACATGCTGCATCCTTGTCTGAACTGCCAGAGTTGTCCTCATTGGATGCTTCGCTGACGTCCTTGGCACCCCAAACTGCAACGTCATTGGGGCTGTCAAGTGCGTTGCATAGGCAGCATTTCCTAAAGCCAGTCTGGATGGTCTCCGACTTGCCTTTCGGCGAGTACAATGGAGAAACTGTTAGCTTGGTACTTTTGCTAGGTTTTGTTGACACATCTAGGTTGATAGCTCATTTTTGGTTACATTCTCAGGGAAAAAAAGAAAGGTAGACTTGTATTTGAACATATTTGCTAGTATTCTTTGTTGCAACCACTGCATGTGAAACTGTGGTCGCTATTGTTGCGATCGTGGATCTATGCAGTTCTGAAGGTACACGCCCACCACAGTATCAGGCATGGTCGTAAACGTGAAAATAAAGGCAGAAATAGGGTTTGGTCGTGCTGTCATTCCCATACGTTTTCCGTTGATGCTTATGCTGATGTGGACTCCGCTACTTCATTTTGGGTGCTCGCTAGTGCTGCTGTTCCTCTTTTTCTTGGCATGTTCTTGCAACTTGTCGTGCTTTGAGAGTTGTCCGAATTAGCCGGTGTGCAGCTGAGTACATTTGCGTCAATGGGAGTTTGATACCATTAAATAATGCATATGCTTGCTGGGACCTCAGAAAGGGTTTGAATTTCCAGATTTTCCAAATTAAGGAGTCTCGAATAAATGAGGGTTTAGAGTATCTTATAGGTAGAAGTCGGAGCTTTTTGCCTGTCGTCTGTATATTTTCTTAGTTCTAACGGTGTAAAAACTCATATCAATACAGATAGACAAACCACTGTATCTGTCTTTTGTCTAGTTCAGTCATTTTTTTTTTTTTGAACGAAGCTTTCTTTGTCTTTTGCTGAGACTTTTTCACTGCTGCTGCTGCTGCCGCCGCATTGCACCCCACGTGGGATGGTTGAGAGCTCACGGCAGCAGTGCAGGCGAAGAGATGGGCGACGTCAATGATGTTTTGGTAGCGCAGAGCCACAGGGCCCTCAGATGTGCCCGGAGCTATGCCACAATCCCTTTTGAAGGTTCCCAAGGGACTCGGCAATGCCCTCTGGATGCTGTAATTATGCGTAACCCCCGGAAAAGCATTGCAGGAGCTGCCGTGCTTGCTTTCGTGCTCACGTGCAATAGCAATGACAGTCCAGGGAGGAGGTAGGGTGACTGTTAGAGATGGAGTAAAAAGAGAGGAGGCAGTGAGTGGGCACAACTGGATACCATACTGACAGTTGGGAAACGGGTGATTAACCCGTTTCCAGACTCCAGGCTCGTGGCACTTCACCTAACATGACATGGGAGGAAGAAAATGCGTGGTCAGAAAGCATTGCTCGTTTGGGCTCTCTCCAGTAAAGAAATGAGTGAATGAATGACATGTCTCTCTGTGTACTACGTGGAAAAACACAAGTGGTGCAGGCAAGGTAACATTTATCATGGCATCACAACTGTCATATGCTGTCAATGTTACCGTGAAATACTATTGATGAATGCAAACAGCACAGAAAGCTTCGCTTACATTGATTCCCACAGTGTGTGGGATCTGCATATCTTTTTTCTCCCTTTCTGTTCTCAATATCATGTACCAACAGCAAACTCTCTTGTAAAGATTGCTAATACTTTTTCCTCGGCATGAGGTAAGATGTAAGTGAATGCTGATTTTACTGTGTTATCTCGCTATCACAGCGGAGAGGAAATAGCAATGGCAAATTAGGATTCAGGTGGGCCGCCTGGATGCTGCCATGTTGTCACACAATCGCGGCAAACCAATGGAAGCGGTCATGAAAAACTTGCCGGACTGTAACGGTAAATACTGAGAACCCAGTAACTCTGTGCCTGAGGTCGTGGCAGCAATTATTGGTAACAGTAGGAGGGCAACTCTACACTAAAACTTTCCAATTATTGCTGCACTTCGATTAAAAGTTTTACCTGCTCTTTCTTTGTTTTTGAACTTCCTGAAATATCTGCCACTTCCATAAATTCCTTTACACTTCTCGAAGCACAATGGCCACTGACCGGATTTCTCTAAATGTCATGACTGAGCAGTGCCTCGAGCAGAAGCAAGAGAATTTCGTTACTGATAGGTGGCACCATCTGATGGTAAAGGATACCACTGCAACAATACAATAAATTTAGAGATTGAGTCGTGCTACAATGGATTGTGCCATAGTTTGCTGCAAAAATTACTGTAAAGGAAAACGTGGTGCCAGTGCCTATGGATGGTGTAAGCTTTGCAGTTCATCTCGTAGGGGAATGATGGCAGACATGTATTTGCCTAAACCTCCTACTTCTGGCTTCTAACAGCTCTGTGGCTTTGCAAATTGATGATTTTCAACGAAATAAGACCTTGTAAATGCAGCCGTTCACAACCACGCATGTGCACAGGGACTTCTTGCCTTCATTTGTTCAGAAAATTAATTGCTTAGAAACTAATGCTACAAACCTCTGAAGCCACATGCACAAAGGTGAATTCATGTTCTATACGTTATTCCCATGGTAGCAAAATGATTGCAGGGCCATACTTCCTTCCAGTATTTTGGTAGGGAACTCTGTGGGTCGTGCTACTTTATCTCGAGTTTATGCCGATGCAATAATGTGAGGCAGCGATGAACGGAGGGAAGTGGCATTTATTAGTTTGAATGACGGGGTACCGTTGCGAGGGTGGGGCAGCGACAGTGCTTAATTGCCATCAACCTCGTTCATGGTCTTCATACAAAACACGCTAAAATAGCTTTCTGCTTAAATAAAATTCACGAGGATACCAGGCACATTTTTACATGTTTTGAATAAGGCGTTGCTTCGTTATGAACAACTCCCCACAAGGGGTCCTGTCAAACCTTTCTTGCTGCAGCCACTTAGATCATGGTAACCATGCAGTTTCTTATTGCAGTGTTGTGTAGTTTAGCCCTCTCGATATTGCAAATTGTGGCTGGCTTTCATATTCTTGCGCAACCAAGCAGTGCAGGTCACGCACTTTCACCAGTGCATGCCTTCACCCCAAACTTGATTGACCACAGGCAGTGGAGCTGCGTGTGTATGGCTTTTTTGGGGGAGCACCACCTATTGAGGGTTGGCCATATTTGTTTATAGGGTGCAGGTGTAAAAAATTGGACTAAGCCAGTGGTTCTTGCGGGGCCTTTATTTACCATTCCATTTTTCATTTTTGTCAGATGGTGCACCATGTCGCGGTAGTGCCCCGTTTTATGCCACTGCGGCGATGTGGTGAAGCCTTCATTGTTTTTACCTAGTCCCGAGAGAATGTTTTAGCCTCTCCTTTGTTGCAGTAGCACTCTGTCCTCTCTGCAGGGCTGTGGCTCAGCTGAGGGACTACGAGTACGAAGGAAGCGTGCTGAGAGCCGAGTACGCCATGGACATGAGCATGCGCAACGGCGGCGGCGGCGGTGGCGGTGGCCGCAACAACATGCGCATGGGCGGCAACCGACCCATGTTCCGGCCTTTCCAGTACTCGGGTGGCCAGGCGTCCCCCATGAGGCCGTCCGACTTCCCCCTCAGGTGCGGACACATCTGGGAGAGCGTGAGGAAACCTCTGGGCCTCATGTTTGCTTCGTGGTCTTGCGCTAGAAGCCTCATTAAAAACTCTTTGGGGTTTACTCGTAGCGAATTCCAATGGCAGATTCGGAGTGGCCGACGAACCCTGCGGTGCAGGGCAACACAATGAAATCTGTGAGTGAAACACATCCACTCCGGCCAGAGCAATGGACAGGGGGTGCTTGCACACATCCGCTTCTGAAAGCGCCCAGCATTCCTCGCGTTTTTTTCTTCGTTTTCGGCTTGAACTTGCGCGAGCATTGTGTTTAGGAGTTTAGTGTTTCTTTTTAGCCTCCTGCGCTCTAATGCAAGTCACACTGCATGTAAGTCTGCTTCTCTCGTCCGCCATGATTGTGTGTTGGAAACATCGGAGACGCAGCGAAGCCTGCAATCAGTTCTCTGGCAACACGTCGAGACAGCCTGAAGTGCCTTCGCAACTACTTTTCATCAACAAAGTAAAGGCTGTTAAAATGCAAACTTCCGAAAAGGAGCTGTTGTTACCTCTTCATCCGAATATTGGCGAATGTCGTCATCGACGAACTTCGCGCAACTTTTGTTCTCTTGGCCGGCGGCCGAAACATGTCGAAAGCTTGCTAGAATACACTAGTTTCCGAAGCTTCTTCGTAGCTTGAGTCACCGCTGGTCAATTCGGAACTTGAACTAGATGAAATCATTGCTCTCAGCAAGCAGTAAAAGTGCGGGTTGACCATGCGAAGCACCACTCATTTCTTCCGAGAGACCACGATTTGCGTTCACGGGCACGCGCGCCATAGCGGTATGTTAGCTGTGTGTGGCCTGACATCGCGCTGCTTCTGGTCTGCTCCTTCAATTTTTGCGGAGTAGAGAGTTCTGTTTTGTGGAGTGAATCTAGCAGCAGAGCTGTTCCCAATCCGCCAATAAAGGATATGGAAGGCACTCTGAATCTCTCAATGAAATAGACTAGCTTCGCAAGCAGCAGATAAACTACTACTGGAAGTGCTTTGAATCTGCCATTGGAATTCACCAATAGGGAGTAGATTGTGCATGTATGTACTGAATGGTGTGCAGAGCTGGGCAAGTAGAAATACTTTCGTGGTGTAGCAGCGTAAAGAGAACCCTATCAAAAGAAACCCCCACATAATTTCTATAGCCAGTAGTCTTATATGAACATTTGGGGGTCCCATATAAAAACCTGTATGCTCTTGTATATCATATTGGGCATGCCAAGTTCTTATAAGGGACCCATACACGTTCATGTGGTATTATTGGATTTGGCACTTATGCATTTTTGCAATAAAGACAAGGAGCGGTTGGAACAACATAAGTGTTGTCCTGTAACTGGATTTATTCTGCACACAGGCAAGTGTTAAGTTCAATAGAAGCAAAGAACTTAGTACGCCAGCTTGCTTTAGTTGTTGGGTGTTTGCGTGTATAAGCCAACCTGGAAGTCACTTCTACGGCCATCAGTCTAGCCTGCGTGGGTAATCGCAAGTCTCCAGTCACTGGTTAGCTGATTGTACAAACTTATCAGCATGGTGGCAAACTTCTTGTGATGGCCAGTAGACAACTTTTGCCACAGCCTTGACTGGTTGGCCTACGTATCTCTGTTATGTAAAGCCCATGCTTTAGGACAAGCCAAGCCAAGCTGCTTAGTTGTGAAGGCAGCATCTGTGAATTCTCGTGCGAGTTTTGCGCATCTAGCATTCGGTAATTTATGTGTTACATAGCGACATGGTTCCAGGCAATTTCTTCAAGCGCTTTTAAGTGGTGCCAACTCCCCCTTCAATGTGCCGACGAGAGCGGCATGGGAAGTAGCATGCAGTATTTGTCGTAAGGAGACTTGCGATCATTTGGCTGTGGCAGTGCAGTCAGCCTTTATGTTGCCAAGGGATGAAGATTTGGCGTATGCATTGACTGTACTTTTGTCTATCTCTAGCAACAGCATGGCAGTGGTCATGTGTAGTATCTAGGTTAAAGGCAAGCGTAAATGTGCACAGCACCGCGTTTTATGAACTTCAGCCATATTCTTGGACAATCACTTGCGAAGACAAGTACTTTGCCATGTTTTGCATGGCTAGCACAGGACGCGTCCACAGCAGACAGCGTTCCCAGCACTGTGATAGGCAAAGGTGGTTGGCACTGTTCCAAGAATTGTCATGTGTAGAGACCAATGCGTATTGCATTAGATGTGTGATGTTGAAGGTATCCGAGAAAGTGGCCATCCAAGAATAGGGCACACGTTTTTTGGGAACTTGTGCAATAACTTATTTTCTGGCAAATCCAATATCTTTAATCTCATTTATTCAGGCATTTTCGTAGTCTCTGTTAAGACTGAATTGGTTGACAAATGTATACAGCATAAAAAATTTTTTAAATGTGGAATTGCAGCCTATTTTTATAGCTAGGGATAATTACTTCCTTTGTTTAGTGAAATAGGAGTGGTGTATGGCAAAGTGCCAAGTGATTTATGATCAGTGGTGATATGCCATCTTCATCAGCTGTGATTAAGGGTTTGCTTGCAGGCTGTCGGTTAACCTAAAGCATTCGGTTCAGTGTCTTGGAGGCTGCGACGAATGATGTATGGGCTGTTTTGTGTTGTGTGTTTTTGTTAAAGAAACGTTTACTCTTAACTGTGTTGCAGGATCCTTGTCTTGAGTGACATGGTTGGTGCCATTATCGGCCGGGCCGGAGGCACTATCCGACAGATCACCCAGCAGTCGCGGGCACGGTGCGTGGTACATTCTTTCACGGTAGACTTGTAGCAATGTTGCTTCTGCAACTATGGAGCAGACTTTTGTGTTATGTGGAACATATCCTGCTTTCTTGATTGGTTATAGGGAAGTGCCGTCTGCTACACCGATGTTTGTCAGTTGTTACATTGGATGCAGCCATTGCTTATGGCTGTTGCAGCAACGAAGTTTGACAAAGGAAGGTCCAGGCGAAGTGTAACTTTCAAAGAAGCATAAATGTGTATTGCGTGGGCCCTTTGTATCCGACATTGGAAAAAGCAGGGGAGGAATGTTGCTTGCGTGCACGGCTCAGTGCGGCGAGAGCCTCCTTTGACATTCGGTTTGCTTGTCTCTATCATGCAGATTTCACAATAATTTCAGCTATGTCCGCGTATATGGAGCGACACAAACATTTAGCTTTTCACCACTGCCTCGCGCTTTCAGTCTCTGGAGCAGCCTTCAGGATAGCACTGCTTCGCTCAGAAGCCATGATGCCTTTCGCAGTAATTTGGTCAAACATTTTTCTCCGCACTGTGCGTAGGGTTGAGTTAGTGCACAGGTACTCATCAATCCCTTTACGTTTTCAATGTATTTCCGTGCGTTATGCCTTATATTTGTTTCCTGTTTGTTTTTTTACTTTACGCTGCGCATAACATTTCAACGCAATGTACCTTGCTGCTTTTATGTATTACTTCTTGCTGTTCTTGCTTTTTTTATGCAATGCTTATCTGTTCATTCCTTTTCCTTTTTTTCTTTGTTTTTGACATCTTTCTGTACATATGTAAATTTCACCGTTTTGTGCCAATGTTTATCTTTTTATGTTTATGCGTCAGTATCTTTTTACTGATTGTATCTTGTGATAAACTGTACCATATGCGCCCCTCACGCTATGCCTCTTCTGTAGGCCTGTGAGGTCTTTCTACATAAATAAAATAAATGATGAATCAAATTGAACCCTCGTTTGACAGACTTGTAGTGGAATGCTCTTTTCACAGTGATTGACAATTTCCAGTGGACCCTGATGGTGTCCTTTAATGAAATGACCTTTACAGTGAAGCCTGTTTCCTGTCCTGCTTGCTTTGTTATAACGAAGGATTATTTTTGTCTTGAAGTTTCTAGTGTGAAGGTCAGCTGAATTTGAAGCATAATTTCTGGACTGTAAACTGGTCATGTGCAAACATAATTTTAATTTTATGTGACCAATTTGTTTACTGCACATACATAAGCTCATGCATTGCTTTGTGCAAGAATTTTTTCAGTCTAATTTGATGGCCGAACTTTTTGAAGGTAAAGTGGTGATGTTGAATTTCCCTGTCCTTGCAGAACGTGCAGAATGACCTGAAAATTAGTGAGAACTTGAGTGAAGAAGATATAGTGCGAAATAATAAATTTCTTAAAGTACTTGAGAAGTGGGCAAGGTCTACCGTACTTGCTTGCATAATGATCGCTCTTGCATAATGATCACACCCCTGAATTCTGTCGTCAAAATTCGATTTTTTTTCTTTACCATGTAATGACCGCACCCCGAACTTGCCGCAGCGATATGTTGTGTGCCAAGTCTAGCTAGTGATGATTGCGCTTACTATCTGTTGAATGTTGTCAAAGGCTACGCGAACGACTCAAGACATACCAAGCGGTCTGCACACACGAAGCATTTTTAAGCAGATGCCCCATTTTATTCCTTTCATCACTTTCCACACTTCCATAAAAAAAAAAAAAGAAAAAAGCTACGACCAAACTTGCCTTAGCGTTATTATATGTAGGCTTTATAATGGTTGTGTGCAACAACAAAAAAAGGTGCCTTTCGATTCTTCTCGTCTGCACTCGTGGGCACGCAACAAATCGCGAGCGGCAACGATAGTAGCCACGTTTACACTGATATGTTAGAAGTGTACCCTATTCATATGCCGACGCTTGTAACACAACTGAGATACTCGCCCACCCTTAGTGGGAACGTGCCGTATTAGGATAGTAGTGAAGACAAATGCCACAGTTTCTGCAGCATACCTGCCATGCGTTTCTATGTCAGTGGCAGCTAATCTCGCCCATCTCTGTTTCTGTCCCCTCAGAGTAGACATGGCTATGTTATAGCCACAGGCTTGCCGTTATTAACAATATTATTCATTGCTGATCGGAAGAAACTGTTTCAATGCGCGTCGTGTACTCGCGAAAAAAAGAAAATTGCGTTTGGTGCGTTCGGCATGCTCCGCCGGATGCCATTTTTATTTTGGTGTTCCGCACTGTTCCAGCAGCAGCTGCCTGTTTGTTGACCTGTTGTCATCCCACAACAAATGCGGGATGAAAAAAAAATTGTTCTTTTCGCGGGAAATAGAAAAGAAAAGAAGAAAGAATAAAAGAAAAGAAAATAGAAAAGTAGGAGATGCACAATGTGATTCGGCATCCAATGCGCCGGAACCGAGGAGTCTTGCCGTGCCTGCCATAGCACCAGGTTTGATGCCTGCGCAAACGAGATAGCTGATTCGGCGCTTTGGCATGGCAAAATGCCTAGGTTCTGGTGCGTTGGACACCGTAGCAGATGCTGGATAATACCATGTCTCCCACGTTTTGGAGGTGGCTACTGCTTAACAAAAAAAAAAAAAAAAACTCTTGGGACATTTAAGCACTTCTGAGTTGAGACTGTGAAGGCATTCATGTCTAATTGAAAGCTGCTGAGTGGTCTTTCGAGTTATGAACTCTTCGCAAGCGAGTGCATTGAGACACTTGGTGCATTCAGATTCCCGAGAAGCAGTTAGTATGCAGGCGAGAGCTTGCACGGGCAAGAAACTCTCGACAGGTTTCCGAGAGTGAGGACAATTGTGACATAGTGTCGTGGCGATGCCCTCTCTCCTCGCGCAACATCTGGCGCGCTGGTATTCTGGTTCACCCGCTCTGCTTAGTCGAAGTGGGTTCGTGCTGTGGCGTCGCAGCCAATGGGCATTTAGGCTGCTACAGATGCCGGTCGCTGGCTTTTTTTCCCTTTTTTTTTGCGCAATGAGCCATGTGACGCTTTCGCATGAAAATGTTGCTCTAACTTTAACCTGGCATAATGTAGGCGCACCTCCCCACTTTGCGGAAATTTTTCAGGGAAAGAAAAGTGCAGTCGTAGTGCGAGTATATCGTGCAGTATATCATATTTTTCATCTCATCAAACTGCACTTGCAAGAAAATTTATATTTCTAGGTGGAAAATTGTTTTACCCCTGAGTTCTGTTAGTTGTGTCGCTCACTGCTTGTGGTTCCGCTTTGTCCTGCAGGGTGGATGTTCACAGAAAAGAGAATGCTGGTTCCCTTGAAAAGGTAGGCATGCTTCCTTCGCCCTAATTCGTAGTAGTGCCGAGGTGTTTAGCACGACGCCCGAGTGTCGTACAGGTGAATTATGAATGCTCGACTCTCCTTGCAATGGGCCCTGATAAGCCGACAAAAAAAACATCAGTTTTATCCGAAGTCCGTAATGTCCGAAACGCCTCAATTCTGAAATGTTCGTCGCAATGTCTAACAACTTCAAAAGTGAGTGGCGAACGTCCAAAGTAAAAAACAGTAAAGAAAGGTCGCAATTTCGCCCAAAAGGCGACGCTTCGATAGCAATAGCAAATTAAGGGGAGATGTGGGTCCCAAAACCAACTTTGTTAATTTTAGTGTGAACGGGATGATATTTAACAGTATTGTGCAGCTTTTTCTGCTGATTGCAAATATCTAATTAGATTTTGTATATCTTCATTAGAACAAATGATGCAAATTTTTTAATACAGAAATTCAATCAATTTCTTACGGGACTTTTCAAAAACTTAACTTTGTCAAGAGGAAAAACAAAGTATACGGCTAGAACGCCAGAGAGTAGCTCTAGCCGGTGATGCTATCTTTATTGTTCTCAGTGCAATTATAATGCAAAAATACCAGATGTAAACATAATTTCAATATCTTTGCTAATTTTAATTTGTATTTAGTGGCAATTAAAGTTTAGCCGGCAACTTTAGAAATAAATAAATAGCATCACCGGCTAGATCGATTCGACACAAATATATTGATACCAAACATTTTGCTGGTACTTAGAAAGAACATATGAAGATCCCCCCGTAAGGCAGTGTGCAGTGTCCAAAAAAATGAAGCTGAGAAAAACGAGTTTGAACTTTCATTTCACTATAACTTTTAATGGACTAACAATATGGCAATATAAATTGCACCACCATGTAGCCCTGTCTTTCAGCACCAAGTTCATGACATATATATGGCCATTTTGCAAAAATAACATTGAGATATTGGTTGCAAAATCATGCATAGTCACTGAAAGCAATGCCAGAAAGCTAGCACCACGAGCTTCACATTCCTATTTTAGTTCCTTGTTGTACAGAAGGCACACAAATGGCATCCCTATGCAAATAAAGTTGCGCAGAGTTCATGGCCACAACAAAATATGTCCTTTCCACAAAGTTTATGGCTACAACAAAAAATTTTAATCAAATCCCAGTGGTGGTCACCATATTTCAATGGAGCTGAAATGCAAAAAAGTTCCTGTGCTTGTGTTGTAGCGCTTCCCAAGTGGTCAAAATTGGTCCAGGATCATATCACGGTTTTGGAACGTAAAATCTCAGAACTCAAATTAAAAAAAAAAAAAATTATCTCTTGCACACACTCACAATTGTGCATTCAGCAAAAGGTCACACCTATACCTATAAAAGCCCAGGACTGTAGGCAGAGTCTGTTGGTGGCTTGTGCCTCTTTGCAAGCTTGTTTATCAAAGCATTTCTGTTTGTGTGATCCTTGTTGGACATGTGAAGCCTCCGACGATCCTTTCGCGCATGCCACACGTGGAGCACTCCAGCACAAGCTTGGCACAGAGCCCGTACTCCTTGGCGGGGTCCTTCGAAAGCATCAGCGTTTTCTTGGCGCACACGGGGCACGGCATAAGTCCAAAAAAGTCTTGCACCACGGATAAATCCACGATCGCAAGTTCCGTTCCGCTGTCGCTGACGTCTTCTTTCGTGTCAACACCCAGCAGCTCAAACTTTCGCTCCGTTGCAGACAGACGCCAGGCGCGTTTGCGCCTTATCGGCGATCGCTGCGCGCTTGCTTCTTTCTTCGGTCATGAAGAAAACGTATCTACACGGTCTACGCCAACACGCGAGGCGTGGGTGGACGAAGTGTTGATGCTAGACGTACTGGGTTGCAGCTCGGAACTCGATCCGGCAGAATCTTCAGGCAGACCAGCAGCCGGCAACTCCGGGTACACGACAGGCTTATCAGTCTTCTGTCGCGCATTCCACGGCCGCCTTCGCGCCTTGCCGAACGCTTGACGCGTAGTAGTCTTCATACGACGGTGTCCTCCAGTCATTCGGGCAGCGAAAAAGACACTTTATCGAACGTTGTCGAGCAGCGAGCGGCCGAACGTTCACAGCGGCGCGATGAAACCACACAAACACGCAGCGCGCACGAGAGCGACCAGCCTGTCGGGAACGCGGGAATCGGCACTCAAACGGCGCCAGACCAATAGGAGCGAGGCGCGCGGGGGGCGTGCGTGCTTTGGCCAATCAGCGGCACGGGCGCATCCTTCAGAAATGACGCGATAGCGTCGGTTCCTCCTCACCTACGCCATATTGAACCGGCGCAAAATACGCACAAAGAAAGCAGCTTCCAAACAAGCTCAAAATGGCGCCCGCCGACCAACGCGTTCGCAAATGACGACGGCGCGAAGTGCGAACATTTTTGGCGATTTTTTGTTAATTCCGCGGCCACCCTGGCCCGTATAACTGTGTTTTTTTATTATTTCCCGATTAAATTTAGGTTCTAGATTTCGCGGAGGGATTCTTGAATGTATAAACGTAGCGAAAACGCACTTTTCCGAAAATCGACATTTTTGCTATTTTTTGACATTTCAAGACCCGAAGAGACCGAAAAAAATAGCAGGAATATCACTTCTTGAAAACGTTATTTTTGGATTCTACAGTGTCTGATGCATTATTTCAGAAAATTTCACGCATCTTGGACTACTATTTTAGTTGTAATGGCGTTTTAATCACGTCGACAAGCTGTATTTTTACTGATAAACGCGCAAGAAAAAGGCCTTCTTCCATGACGCCCAGTTGCCATTCTAAGTTTCCGATCACAGCCATTTTGATTCTGTTTGAAAGAGTAACTCTTTTCGTTTAGTTTTTGCGCCACCGCTCCTTTGTGAAATACGCGATGTCACGCTAACGTACCAGCGCCGGGGTTGTGGCGCGAAATGGAATAACTGGAATTGTGACCTTGATTTCCTCTTGTAATCACTCATTGCTGCGAAATTGAAGAAATCAGTTTTCAGAAAATATTTTATTATATGAAACTAATTTCGTTTTTTGCATTAGTGTCCTTTTAATGTTAACTTTCACGGTTTCATGCATTGCAGCCAGCAGTATGTTGTGACTCACTTATCTTGTTCCTAGTTGTTACAATTAAATGATTACGTAAACTAAACTAAATTTCATTTCTTTGTTTGTGCATTCGTGGAAGCTTTACGCCTGCTCTGAACACAGAAATGGGTGCTGAAAAATACTGAAGGGCATTCCCATCAATGTAAGCGGCTATCAGAGAGAGAGAGCTAATGATAAGTGAAAGGTAGGGAGGTTAACCAGGACTGAGCCCGGTTGGCTACCCTGTACTGGGGAAAGGGAAAGGGGATGGAAAGATTAAAAGAAGATAGAGTCCACTGGGGATATCATTCGGTCACTCAGTCTGGATCGCAGATGGTGACTCAGTCCGGTAGCTTTTAAATATCACAACAGCGCTTTGAAATTTGGCTATGAAATTGCTCTGCTGAGCCTAACGTCGTGGGTTCAATTCCAGTAGCAGTGGCCACATTGGTATGTGGTCAAAATGCAAGAAACGCTCATGGACTTTTGATTTAGGTGCTTGGTAAAAAACCCCCCCTCCCCCTCGGAGATTAAAATTTACTAGGAGTTCCCACTGCGAGATGCCTCATAATCAGATTAGGGTTTTGGCATACAAAAGCCTAGTTTTAATTTTTCCTTTAGCAGTGGTCGTGTTCTCCTTACAGGTGATCACCATCTATGGCAACCCTGAGAACTGCTCCACAGCTTGCCAGAAGATCTTGGAGGTGATGCAGCAGGAGGCTAGCAACACCAACAGGGGGTGAGTGGTCACTTGTTTGTAGAGCAGGACACTTGTTGACCCTTTCAGTAGACAACATTCGAAAATTCGAGAGGCAAAATTTGTAGGATCAGTTACTTCAACAGAGAAATTGGTAAATATTAAAGTAACAAAAAGGTTTACGTCATGTACACGTGTTTTATCATTCGGTGTGTGAATGAAATAGTATTTCTCTTACGTAGAAAAATTCTGACACGTTGTTAAATTTTAGCGGTGAGAAACTGCTCGGAAAGAGCCAGCAATGCGTGCAAGTAGCAATAGTGAGGTCTGCATGTGAGCACGCATACTAGTTTGATATTGCGTGATGCTTCATTCGTGACCCTAGTTGTCTCTTGTTGAGAACTTTCCACGTAGGGCATCATCTGTAGTGCAGAAAGGGCAAAAGCTGTAGCAGGCCATTTTAGGAAATCTTAAAATGGACCTATGATGTCTCAGATCGGTGAGTGCATGTGTGTGTGTGTGCTCGCTTGCACGAACACAAGCTCTCCTGGTCATTTGTAGCATCCTTCTTGCAGTGAAAGTAAATGCGCAACAAGTGTTCCACACACACGGTACACAGCATGCTGCACTGGAGCACTGTAACATATGGATTCAGGGTAAAAAGAAAAGGCATGTTCCAGCACAGGCAATTTGTCATGAGATGTGGGCCACAGCATGTCTGATGGTAGGGATGGTAGGTACAGGGAAAATGAATGGCGTGAGTGCGTCTCTTGTCTAGGTCAAGGGTGGTGCTAAAGGCTGCCTGTCATGTAAACTCCTTGACACATCGAGGCATCGCAGTACCCAGTTCCTTCTCATTATTAACGAATACAGCGAACTGTTAAGTGTCCCAGCTGTATAACTCAGCAGCTTCGGCTTGTGCAGGGATGTTCCCTTGAAGATTCTGGCCCACAACAACCTGATTGGGCGCATCATCGGCAAGAGCGGCAACACCATCAAGCGCATCATGGAGCAGACAGATACAAAGATCACCGTGTCCAGGTGCGTGTGGGAGGAAATGTGGCGTCGGCATATTGTCTTGCTTGGCATTCTTCGTGGTGGGCAAGGGTCAAAGCATGTGAATGTTTGAATTTAAGATTAAATGGCTGATAACTTTGATTCAACTTTCTGAGCACGGTAAAACACTGCAGTAAAAGCTCCTTAATTTGAATTGCTCAGCGATGCTACAAAAATTCGAATATACAAAATTCGAACTAATGAAGGTCGTTGAAAAAATATTTGCTAGGTTGAGGCACGCATATAGTTAGACGTAGTGTTGAGCGTGCGCGCACACATGCTACGTCACGTTGGCGAGAGCGTCTATATTTCGAAGCACTGGCGCAGCCAACGTAATGCAGTTCGGGGTTCGAGGTGCCCGATGTCGAGGTGGCTCTTTCTCCATCTGTGCTTTCATCTCGCCGACTGCACTGTCCCACAGTGCATGGCACAGAGAAAGGTGCCCACGCTGCTTTGCTGACGGTTACAGACACCCGTTAAAGCGGCGCACGGGTTGGCGATCGTTCTGCAAATGCTCCGAAGAGCGTAGCCAACGGCATGTGCTTCGAAGTATAGAGAGGGCGGCTTTTCGGCTGGCGTAGCGCTAGCGATGTACAGTGCAGTCCACTTATAACGATACCACGTATAACGATATATCGGTTATAACGATGGGTCGACATGAGAGTGTCATTTTATGCATTAGGTCTATGGGGAAAAAAACCATTTATAACGATAGGTTATTCACCGCATATCGGATATAACGATCAAAATTTTGCAGTCTGGACGGCGTTTTCCGTGCCAAATAATCGTAATGTTTGCGTTGCTTAGTTCCCTGAAACGAACGATGTCGAGACGAGGCGATGTTTACCTCCGTAAGTTCGTACAGTAAAAGCTCGTTAATTCGAACTCGTGGGGGACTGAAAAATTGTTCGAATTAAGCGGAGTTTGAATTAACGAGCGGGCGGCAAAAAAAAAAAAAAAGATGGCCATTGCATTTGGCTGCTAGGGCCGAAGCCAAAATAGCCATATCTGGGATCGTCATCGAGGAATACGCACTACTACTCTTTGAGGTCGGCGATTGCGGGTATTAAAATCATGCGAGTCCAAACACCAAAGGAAATAAAGATATCCAATCAATTTATGCGCCTGGAACTAATGATAAATGTACCCACGTGAGCGTCAGGCTTAATGATGAAATATGACACTATTTATGCTTCAAAAACATGTTTATTAACAAAAGAATAATGATCGAAGCATATCAACATGAAAAATAATCGGTGATTTGCATTTGTTTGCGCTTTCTTCGCCGCGACTCGAGAAGCATTGTCTGCAACTTGCCCAACATCTCCAGCGCAGCATCCGAATTCTCATCGGTGGAGAAATAGCGCGCAGCCAGATCGAGTCCCGATGCTGCTTCACATGCGCTCGGAGGAGGCAACGGATCGTCCTCTTTGTCGGACTCGTCGTCGCTGTCAGGCGTGCTCGCCGCGCGTGAGTCGTGCTGCTGACTGGACGCAGCCTCGATAATCTCGGCGTCAGTTAAAGGCCCCGTTGTCTCCACGCCGTTGTCTACGTCGACAAAGCTCTCGAAGTCCACACCCTCCGATAAAACAGCGTAGGCAGGGTCCAGCACGATGGAGCCATCATCTTGATGGCTCCATCGTTCAACCGCCTGCAATATTTCAACTTTAGTCTTTAAATCCTTTGCCGAGTACTTTCCACGGCTCGCCATGATCGGCACAGTCGATGAGACGTCAGCGGCGAGATACCACACAAACGAGCAAGCTCATGCAAAATGCGACAAGAAAAGACTACTCGTGCATTCCACCGATCGCAGCCGCCGCAGCGCAACGAAAACCTGAAACGGCTTGCTCCGGAGCATCGGCGGCGGCGGCGGCCGCGCGTCAGAGAAAACCTGCTACGGCATGCGCCGGAGAGTGGTGTGCAGCGAGCGATGAGCGAGCGCGGCTTCGGCCGCTTATCTGTTTTTTCTGCCAGCGTCCGCTGCGGCGTACGCGGTTGTTGCGACGCGCGTCTTTTCTTTTCTTTCTTTCCTCTTATCTTTGAACTCTCCTCTATCTGCACGCGGCAGCGGTGATGGCTCGGCCTGAGCCAATCGGCAGGCCCGTGCACTTTCCTTTTCATCCTTCCCTCAGTCGCAACAACAACAACGCCGGAGGCTCAAGCAAGGAAATTGGCGGCTCGCCTAGTGCGTGCAAAAATGCGCGCTGGCTTATTTATTCTCGTCGCTGTGCATATTAAAAAAAAATTTCAATGCATTGTACTCGTTACGAGGCGACTTCTATTTACGAGAAGCAATGTCGGCTGCCAGCTCCTAGTTCGAATTAACCGACGTGAGTACTGGTACGTTCGAATTATCGGGCGTTCCGGCCCATTGATATACATAGGGCTTTGCAGGGACCCGGGCATCAGTTCGAATTAACCGGCGGTTTGAATTAAGCGATTTCGAATTAACGAGCTTTTACTGTATCTGCCGCCATTACCGCGCAGCGCGTCTCGCCCCGCCCGCACACGAGTAGGCGCAGCCAACGTTGGCGCAGCGCGCCACAAGATGGCGCTAGCTGCTTCATGCGCGTCGGCCACAGTCGCGCCGAAAGAGAGAGAAAGAAAAAAACAAGCGACAAGCAAAGCGGCGCGGTGGCGCCCGTCCCGCGTCTCTCTCGCGATAGCAGGCGGCGAGAGAGACGCGCTGAAGCCACTGAAGCACTGAAGCCGCTGACGCTACTGAAGCAGCGTGCAACCAACGGTTCAACCCAGTTCGAAGATGGCGCCGACAAAGCGCAAAGCTGTGTCGCTTGACACGAAGATGGATATTTCGCATGACTCTCGATGCGGCTTCAAGGTGAGCACCCTCGTGAAGAAGTATGAGCTCGTCCAGTTAACGATATCAACCATCTTGAAAACCGGGAGCACCGTGATTGTGAAGGCAGGAGCTATCAGCGGCCATTCCGATCAGCGGAAAAGGGGTTAGAGACCCTTTGTACGCCGATGTTGAAGAGGCGCTTTACCAGTGGTTCATCACCAATTGCTTCAAGAAGGTGGGCTTTGTGCGTAAGGACGAACTTCCCCAACCCGCTGAGACCGACCCGGTGGAAGTCGCTGACATAACCAAGCTCTGGGAGCTCGTTCCTACTGGTGACACAGGTGGTGTGTCGAAGGAGGAGTTTTTGACTGCAGACAGTGCTGCCTCATTCTGCGATGAGGTCACCGACGAGGCGATCGCCGAAGATGTGCTGTCTCGACAGACGCAAAGTTGTGCGACGGTGGCGACGGCATCAGCGACAGTGACAACGAGATCGACAGTGGCTCCTTGACCCCGACCACGATGTCCACGCAAAGTGCACTGTCGTCGATCGACTCCGTAATTGATTTTATGCATGCTAAAGGATTGCCGCCAGTGTTCGCGCAGCAGCTGGAATCCATGCACACCGCGGTTGTGAAGCTGAAGCTGCCGCAAAAGCAAGTGCAGATTTCGGACTATTTCGGCGCGCCTAATCCTTGACACGGTCATTGGCGCTAGAAATAAAGTTTGTTTTTCACGGCCTACTGTATACGTCATCTATTCTTTAGAGCAAGTAGCGAATTCGAGTTCAGAGCTGCAAAGGTAAAGAGCGCAAACGCGTTTAAACTTTTTTTTTTTTTCATAACTGCAGTCCAGATATAGCGATCATCGGTTATAACGATCATATTTTTCGTCTTTCTCGATATCGTTATAAGTGGACTGCACTGTACACCGAAAACGTTGGATTATAAACACGCCTTTGCGCCTCCAACACACTCTGCACAGGAACAGGAGCTGCGCTCTAAATTGCACTCGCGAAATGCACCACACCTGCCGCGACGTTGGTCTCCGTTGTACTTTCGTAGCTGTGCCGGCTGTGCACTGATGAGTTCCCCAATACGTATAGATGGCATCCAAACACGTATCCCAGCGATGCTTTCCTTTGAGTAATAGCCACAAATTTCAAAGGCTATGCTTTTCGTACTGT
Source organism: Dermacentor andersoni (assembly GCF_023375885.2). Classification (NCBI taxonomy): domain Eukaryota; kingdom Metazoa; phylum Arthropoda; class Arachnida; order Ixodida; family Ixodidae; genus Dermacentor; species Dermacentor andersoni. Next base: position 178,985,865 of record NC_092815.1, on the reverse strand, counting down.
GAGCACCGATAAACGTCGCGGCCGCCATGCTTCAGACATCACCTGGTGCCGCTTGTCGGCAGAACACCTCGTGGAGAAAGAGCATAGTTTCCAAGATGTAACATGAAAAGAGAGAGAGAAGAAAAAGAAAAACAGCGCCACGTTTGTGTTTTTATCTTGAAGTTCTTAAGAGAGAGAGAGAGAGAGAGAGCTGACCTGCAACAGAGGCGTTGGCCATGCGTGGCCAGCTGCAAATGCGTCTCTCCAGTCAGGTCTAAACAAAAGGTTGCAAATAGAAAAAGCAAAGCTTCGCGGCCCGCGCCGCAATGCCACCATCGCCAACGCGCTCTTGTGCACTAGCCCTCTCCCCATCCCTGATGGCACGGAGTTCAAATTATCGGTGGCACTGTGGATTTCAGTGGGTACTAGCGGGATTTGTTACATATTGCTTTCAATGAGTTGTTGGACGGGCTGCGGCGGCTACTTCAATTATCCGAAATTTTTAATTATCGAGTTGTGAATTAATGAACTTTTACTGTATTGATTTCCACTTCATGTGGCTAGAAGGATTATCTAAATTATTCAAATGTTGAATTAACGTGAAATAGTCTGAAGGGAACGACAAATGTTAAGAGATGAGGATGCCTTTATCCAGAGTAAAAGCCCGCTGATACATTCCTCGTTCATACATTTTTGCAGCTGTAATGTTGCTTAAGCCTGGTCTACGGTAAAGGTACTTATGTATCAGAATCCCCTTTGATATGTCGTCGTTCGCACATATTAAGTTGACATGAAATGAAGAACTTTAAGAATTGTGTGGCAGATAGCACAATTCTAATCCTTAAACTAAGCATGCACACGCTGCTTTTGGCAGCGCGCGCACATGGACTTCTGCCAAACCACGTGCTAAGCATGCCCTTAACTTCATTGCTTAAAGAGGTGGACACGACTTGCCCGGTTAATTGAAACACATAATGAACAAGTGAAGTTCACCTATGAATTTTGACTAATTACTTTAATACATTGCAATTTATTAATTGTAGCTGGTGAGGCTGCAAGGCACATCCAGTGGCAACAAATTCTATGTATGGCACCAGTTTCGAGATATGTACCCTCAAACGTGCAGTACAAATGCACTGTTGTTCCACTTAACTTTTTTTAACAAACCGCCTTTTTTGTGCATTGAAGCATAAAATTAACTGGATGGCCAATGTATTTCATCGCACACCACGATGCAACTTCAATAGCCAGTGACTACAGCGCCGCCGCTACAATGAAACCTCATTAATTTGGAAAATTAAATCAGTTGAATTCGTTGTCTGGTTCCAACTTGCATGTGCGTTATTTGATAGAAGCAAACTTGTTAATTCAGAAGTATTTGGCCACTCATCGGCTAATTCGGACAACTCTCGAAGCTTGGGGAATGCGGAGCGCTGCAAATGTGTGACACAGCACAGCAAAAGCGGCGCTAGCTTTCAACCTAAACGAAGCAGCGGAGTCTACATTGCCAGTCATAAGCGGAAATCGTATGCGAACATATGTCTGAAGCATGGTCTATTTGTTCATTTACAGCCCTTATTCTTGCGTTTACCGCTATGCAACATGCCACGTTGGACACATGCCCTAGTAACTGTATAGTTGGCTTTCATGATCGCATTGATAGTGACTGCTGTTTCGTTGCAGCAGTTGCAGAAAACAGCATTGTTTCGACTTGGTGTACGCGTCGGCTCTGTGGTCGTTGTTCATGATCGCGTCGATAGTGACCATAGTTTCGTCTGCAGCGGCAAGCTGTAGTTTCGTTTCGCCCTAGTGCGCCACGTGCCTTCATGACTGCATAGTCGTCATCCATGATCACGTCGATAGCGGCTGTGGTTTTGTCCACAGCAGTAGTTTTGTTCTGGCTCTGTATGTGTGTAGGGCGTGTGCTCTCGTAACTGCATAGTTGCCATCCATGATCTTGTCGATAGCGACCGCGGTTTTGGCCGCAGTTGCAGCAAACAATAGTTTCGTTCTGACTCGGTGCGTGCCTCGGTCTCGCAGCTTCAGAACCGCACGGTCGCCGGCCATGATCGCATCAACATCGGCCGTGGTTTCATCTGCAGTGGCTGCGGTAAACAGTAGTTTCGTTTGACTCGGTGCAAAGCTGTCAAAAAAAGCACTGGCTATATTATGATAGACGGCAACCAGGACCGCTATCTTGTACGCGTTCAAAAAGCCGACATTAAGTTTCGCCTCGTGCGATTGTACAGGTCGCACCGATATCGCGGCCTAAGCCAATCTAAGCCAAACGCGTGAGGTGAAACCGAATTTTGGCTTTTTGAGTGCGTACAAGATAGCGGTCCAGCTCACTGGCGTAAAAATAATAGGGATTTGGCGTGGGGTAGTGAAAAGCGTGTCTCAGATGAAGATGCATGCTGTGGCCGCGTTAAACAAGTTTCGTAACCTTTGCCACTAAGAGCATTAATCAGCCATGAGATGACGAGAATTCCAGCTTGCATACTGCTTTTGTGCAAAATAGTAATGGGATTGGCTCGCCCATTCATTCAGTAAACAAAAGCGTGTTGACATACTAAGCATTTGTTAATTGTTTTCTTGATACTTTCCATAATTCGTCATTCGTTCCGGTGAAGTCTGAATTAACAAAGCTTTATTGTATTGGCAACAGAATGTGTCAAGAAGCAAAAGGTGCGGTCGTGCAAAAAAAATCAGTACAGTCTAGCATAATGATCTTTTTTTTTTATGGCTGTTGCACCTTTGTGATTCTGTGTCCCCTTGTTCTTCTTCACTCCTGGCAGCCTGCATGATGGCAGTGCCCTTCACCTGGAGCGGGTAATCACCATCAAGGGCAAACCAGAAGGCGTGTGCCGCGCAGAGCAGCTGGTGAGCGCCAAGCTGCGCCAGTCATACGAGAGCGACCTGGCAGCGTTGGCGCCCCAGAGCCTCATGTTCCCCGGGCTGCACCCGATGGCCATGATGTCGGCCTACGCGCCACCGCCGCCTGTGCACGGCCCCCCTGCACGGCCGCCTCACTACCGGGGTGGAGGCGGAGGCGGCCCCTACCCGCACCCGCCTACCATGGGAGGGGGGGGCTACATGGGGGGTGCCACGCACGGTCCCATGGGGGGCTACATGTCACCTGGCCACGGGGTGGACAGGGAGCTGGTCTGCCTGTACATCCCCAACACGGCTGTGGGCGCCATCATCGGCACGGGTGGAAGCAGCATCCGCGACATGATCATGCTCTCGGGGGCCTCCATCAAGGTGGGTGCCATGCATGTTTCTTGTGCAGGATTGGTCATTCGTATGTAGTTGGACCTCGCCTTAATGAAGCGGTGCTTCCATCAACATCAATGCTTCCATGAACATAAACACCAAACACACTAAGGAGCGGCTCACTAGACTGTTTTCGGTGTCTAATTGTGACATGCACTAGTGTATTGCTGCTCCCCGAACATGTCGAGCAGCTATCCTTCCTTCATGACAACATTAAATAGCTGCAGTTGTGATACTGTCAAGCAGTAGTGCTGTACTAGACAATTTTGTTAACCGAAAAGCATAATTTTTCTTTACATTATTTACTGTGCAATAAACTTTTCCTTTTCTTTTCGAATCTCTGGTGGGTGAAAAAATTGAATTTTTGCAAAACCAATAATATTACTGTATTTACTCGATTTTAACGCAAGTATCTTTCATGATTTTCGTTACTTCAATTTGACTCTCGCGTTACATTCTAGTAATGGCAATACAGTCGCCGTCCGATCAATCGGACACTGATAATCCAGACATGCTTGGTAATTCGGACAGCTTCGTGGCACTACCAATGGCCCCATAGACTTAATGTGTAAAGATGATCGATATCTCGCGCAGCCGCCAGCTCTGTAATCAGTTATCCGGATTCCGTGTCTGCAACAAACGCCGACTCTGCCGCCATTATCTCCTCTGCAACCCCAACAAGACATCTATGGTGTCAGAGAGCCTAGACACCAAATATGGCCTCAGAGATTGCACATTAGAAGGTAACCCCTGAGGCTTTGCCTAGGTCGCAGCACGATGCCTCAGAGATTTAACTGCAAATGCCGACCTTCGAGGCTTTGAGGCTTTGGAGTATATCAAAGTTCGAAAGGCAATTGTCATGGGACATGGTTTGTTTCCTTTAATTATACACCCATGCACCCTCCGTCTCCTATCGCAGTATGAGCACCAGTGTGCCTAATAACTGACTAACTTGTAAATACGTGTGAATAAATCTTGTGGAACTTCCTGCTCGTGGGTTAGCTCAGTGCACATGCGCCACTGTAGCCAAGTCCTCAATCCAATTAGCTTCCTTTAATTTGAACTCCTTTTAACCCTTTGATTGTCGAATTATTTTGAAAAAAACTTTCCCAGGTGGTCAAATTACTTTATTGCGGATCTTGAATGTACAAAATGTATAAAGTCTGGAATAAGTAGTGAAAAATAATTAGGAACAGTATTTTTGTGTCGGCATCACTCAGAACTGCAAGATGTTCAATAGTATTTCCGAGCGTGGTACTCCTTGAAACACGGATCTACGCACAGCGCCTTATCGCAGTCTGCACACCTAAAATGCGTGTCTGTTCTCTTGGAGTGAGGAGTTGTGTTGGCGCACACATGACATCTCTGCGTGCGGCTGCCTTGGGCAGAGGTCTGAGGCACCTTCTCGCTTAAGCGCGTTGCCGCAGAGAGCGAGAATACCTCGTGAGCGGTGGTGATAAGCTAAGAGCAGTGCCAATCAAGATAGAAATCAACTTCCACCGCCCCTGCGAGAGCGTGCCGACAAAGAGAAAAACCACGTTTCGCGCCTCCGTTGCAATCACGTGGCGGAACCGAAACCGCGAAAGCACGTTGCCACTGAGAGCGAGAATACCTCGTGAACGGCGCTGATAAGCAAGCTAAGAGCAAGCAGCGCCATTCAAGATAGAAATCAACTTCCACCGCCCTGCAAGAGAGTGCCGACAAAAAAAAAAAATAACAGACGTTTCGCGCGCCTCCGTTGCGATCAAGCGGTGAAACCGAAACCGCCAAAAGGGCGTTGCCGCAGTCTGAGCGATGCGCTGAAGCTAGCAATCGGTTGTTTGTCTCCCCAAGACGGTAGCACCAATTTCGAACGCATCTTGTAAGTGCTAAGAGGTGGCAGCACCTCCCGGTGAGCATGCATCGTCATTATGGCGCGAAATTTCAAACGGAGGGTCGGAACCGTACCCGTACGGCAAAGACCTTGCGGGACAAAAAATCGCCGCCGTACATGTACGGCTAAAACCTTCAAAGGGTTAAAGGGGGACACGGCTTTCGCATCGCGAGAAATTGCCAACAAATTGATTTTTCGAAAATCACATTTTCAGTTCCTATAACCCTTTTTCTATCTGATACCCAAATACCATCACTGTAAACCAGTTAGAGGTGCTCTAAAAAATTCGTTTTATCAGCCAAAGTGGCGAAAAATCTCGCGGAAATCAAGAAAGAACAGCGTTTTTCAAGCCGCAATATCTCCGGAATGGCGCGACCGAGCGCCGCCATCTTGGTCTCGTTGGAAAGCGAATTTCTCCGTCTTCAAATTTGCCACTTCAGCGATCTCCTCCATACAGAAATAAGCGCACAAAAAGCAAATGACTGAAGTTCGTGCCGGAGTCTGCGATTGGCCGCGCCGCCATGTGACTCCAGCGCGGTTCGCCATTGGCCCGGCGCTCGCGTTGTCTGCTCGGCTCTTCGCACCTCGCGAGTCTGGACGTCTCCACTCGCCGTAATCTCGACGTGTCAAAACGGGCGCTATGCGGACATCGCAGTAGCGTGGCCGATCCCTACGCTTGTGCACGTTTCAGACTCGTAGCTAAGCATTCCGAGCATCGGCGACGCGGACTTCGCGACCAAGATTCACGCGTGGAATCCTCGGACATGCGGCTAGGCCTTTTAGCACTCGGTGTTTCGGAATTCGTGACGAAGGACATCGGGCACGCCGCTAAACATTTCGCGCATAGGGAGTCTCCGACTCGGCGACCATGCACATCGCACGCGGACTTCTCGGACCCTCACCTAAGCATTTCGTGCATTGGCGCCGACTGTGCGAATAAGCGCATCGAGTGTCGACTCCTCGAGCCCGTGGCTAGGAATTTCGCACGTCGGCACATCGGACTGCCTGAATAAGCGCGTCAAGTGTCCACTCCTCGATCCCGCGACTAGGCATTTCGCGCATCGGCACCTCAGACTGCGCGGCTAGGTACTTCGCGCGTTGGCACCTCGAACTGCGCGACTAAGCACATCGGGCGCTCGCATCGAAGGAGCGGCACGCATTATTCTTCAGCATTGAGGCTGCAGTGGCGGAAGCAGGAATAAAATTCAATGCTGGCTGCAGAAGAACCTCGGCAAGCATTTTGCAAAAACTCTCGATGAACCCTGGCCAAAAGTGCATGCAGCGCATGGAGGAAAAAGACCGGCGCCGATCAGCTGCATCTGAACACAAGCATGCATTGGCAGAAAATGTGCAGTGCTTATTCAAAAAGCGCCACAGAGGTACTAATGCCCAAACTGACTATGCCCCAGGAGCCTACTAATGTTTTGAGAATGTGTATGTGCACACACTTGTGACTCTTCACAATTAAATGTGACATTTATTTGTTTACTTGATTTTCTTGAAATACTAATTTTGCACACCCAGCAAGACATTTACTGTGACATATCCGTAGCTATCATAGATATAATATTAATTATTTTTGTAGCATGAAGCTAGATGTTTGGAGCACCCAACATAGGAAGCAGTTTTTCAAGTTCCTTTGTTTAAAGTTTTTTGAATTTGTCTTTTGTGTAACTAATGCATGGCCACGTTCGAAACAATGGAGTTCAGTGCACTATAAAGTAAGAAATATTGATCCAATCATAAAAGTTCTTCCTATGTTGGGAAGCTTGTGCTTTCTGCTATTGGTCCATATGTCATTTGTCTATTTTTGTGCAGCGGTTATTTGTCTATTGTAGTAAAAACAAGACATTGTAAAAAACATTGTTTTCTTAATTATGTAACGAAATAATGAACCTACAGAAAAAATAACTGCAACTTTAGAATCGGGAGAAGAAACTAAATAAGCATGCCAATTTTTATCACGTTTGGCTCATAAGTAAGTAATAACTTTTAATCACCACGTCCCCCCTAAATTCGAACATATTTTTGGGCCCTTTTAGTTCGAATTATCGAGGTTCGACTGTATACAGCTGGCAGCACTCTTGACACTGATGGCAAGCTTGGCACAGCACCAGGAACACTTGTCGGCGACATTTTCTGTGCCAATTCACGCGAAATTTCGCGAAAGTGAAACTATATCTAAAAGGGATCTCCCAAGGAAGCTGCCTCCGGTGACGATAAGTGAAGAGAACTTGTTTTCGAACTGTGATTTATTGAAGAAAGGTACCGTATCTTTGTCCTTCCATCTTGCATAACATTTGTGGCATTTTTTAAAAATTTCATGTCACTGGAAAGTCAACCCTCATGTTAAACATCACGGTCATGCTAGCTTTAAGTAAATACGATCATAATAAAAGAAATATTCGGTTCAGTTCACACTTCATTTTCATTATTCGAGTTCGCTTTTATATGGAAAAATTTTATACAGTCGCTGACCGTTTATTCGGACCTCACGGACTGCGGAAATGTCAAAATAAACAGATGTCTGAAAAAGCAGATTAAGAAAAAAAGAAATCCTTTATTTCCACGCACTTATTTGGGCTCGGCAGTAGGCTTGAAGAAATCGTGAATGCGCCATTGCCCGCTGTTCCGTTTACGCGCAATCAGATAAGCCTGAATCTCTGAGAGGGCCGTACGGTCACTATAGGTGGCTGAAAGCACAGTCACTGCTTGAACACGCTCCGCATGCGACGGCAGCATAGCACATGGTGCGTCATCTTCCGACTCGGAGTCATCGTCCGGCAGTGCAGCAGAAACCTGACGAATGATCTCGACGTCGTCGAGTTCCGCGCATGTCAGTACAGCAGTGTACCTGTGAAACTGTCAAATGAGACGGTGTCCGGAATTGCAATGCAACCACTGCGCAGGTCTCGGCAGAACATTTTCCGCGTCAATAGGGAGCACATCGGAAGGTGACAAATCTTAGGCCTCCCGGCACCCGTTTGCCGGCATTCCCCAGCGCAGTCTGCGTTGGTACTGTCGGCGCCATTCGACACTTGACGCAATGTTTCCGTATGCTGCGTTGCATCACCGCACCCTCGACACAGCACACAAAGCAAACACCATCACGACGCCGACACCAGTCACACAAACGAAAAATGTGGCCTACTCGCAGCATCATGCACGAAGAAACAAATCAGCTGCTGGATTGTCTTGACACGGCTTACTAAGCTGAGACCGGAACTGCTGTAGCCACTCTATCGAAGCAGGCAGGAACGATGATGATGAGCGGGGATTTGCAGTAGCGCCACTTCGTGGAGCAGCAAGGAGGCTCCGTTCAAAACAAAAATGCCGTTTAGCAATCGAGTTGGCTCAAGGAGTGTCCGACAAATCCGACGAGAGGTTGCAAGGTGTCCGAACTTCCGGCAGTTATACGTTATGGTCTATGGGGAGAATGGCGGTGCCGTGAAGCAGACTGAATAACCGTGCATGTTCGAATTTTTGGAGTCTGAAAAATCAGTCGGCGAATGTATTCACACGCCCACAAGTTTTACATATGCTAGCAGCCCTAAATTTGAGAATGAACGGACAATGGATGTTATGGACATTTCTTGCTAGATCCGTTATTACAAGTGTCAACCGTATTCTCGATAGTCCTCAGTTTTTCCGTGCCGCAGTGACATGCTTGTTTTTCGCTGACTGTCCCTTAAATGCGCGAATGCAGCAAAAAGTGCCATCATTCTTGTCCAGTGCCTTCACAGTAAAATGAAGGGTTCTGGTTTTTTGTGTTTATAATGCCCTTAATTTTCTCTCTCCTTTGCACCACTCAGGTTGCTCAACCAAACAAGGATGACCCTGCTGATGCTCACGAGAGAAAGGTCACGATTGTGGGAACTCCCGAGTGCCAGTGGAGGGTGAGTAATATAGTGTATAACCAGCCACCTTGTATGCACAACTGTGCACACACCTGTCATTGTTGTTCTGCTGTATTCCGTGGCTTAAAAGCAGCTTGAGACATAAAGGCCGTTCCACAGGCAGCAACTGGATTGAAGAGGTTTTTACACTGGAGCTGTTAAGAGAAGAAGAGGGAGGTAAACGGGCTGCAATGTTTTACAAGCAGTGTAGATTTATTAAAATGGTCCAGAGCTGTAATATTTGGCATCATAGCTATTAGTCACCTTCTTGCACCTTTGCCTCGTCGTTTGGTGGGCTTCGAAAAATTATTCTTGGCCTTGCTGGTCCATCAAATTCAACTTCCATTCAGTTGCGGACATCGCGCGAAGGGAGTCGCGAATGCTGCACGCTTGTGCGTCTGTATCGCCGCTGACACGGAACACAGCTCGAGGTGTGTCTGAATAGTGTGGCGTTCGCGGAACGATTTGTCCGGTGACTCTTGGGTTATCGCACTGTAGCTTGGCGGCGGCTGAGGCTCACTCGCAGGCTGCATGTCCGTGTCGCGCAATGCATCACGGAGTACACCGTCATTGCTGGCGATTGTAACCTTCCACCCGCATCACCTCCAGTGATGCGATCTCTGCTACTGATTCGCGCGTCTGTATGCCGAGGCGCGGGACCCTCCGTTGGTGCATCTTGCGTCAACTGCATTGTTGGTGTCGATGGCACAAGGCGATTGTCGGCTTCGCTGCTGGAGTCGCACACATGGTGCAAGGTAGTGCAGCACGTTATCCACCTGTTCAGTCGGGTGCTCCTCTTGTAACGCCAATCGTCATATTTTTCTTGCCATATGAGGCTTTCCTTTTTTACGAAGGCATGCTTCGTCGAAAATTTCTTCTCAAACAAGCGACGATCCATCACTAACGGAAGAACTCTCGGAAAACAGAATTTTGCGTGTCAAGGGAAGACGCTGGCAAGGTTTGCGAAGCAGACAAATGTGGTTGCCAGCTTGTCAACTGCCGCAGCAGCAACCATTGGGGAAGACACCTTTCAGCACGGCAGCCAAACGGAGGCCCGCTTTCATTGGAGCGCCCGTATGACCACCTCCAGCAGACCCGTGCTTCTTTTGTGTTTGCCCGTTCGTTACAAGATGGCGAGGACTGAGGAATTGAGAAACTGGACGGCGAAACTTTGAGCTTTGCAATGATACCGAGATGACTTGCTTGGTAGCGGGAAAGACGAGCTATGGCTCCACAAAGTGTGGTGACCGTGTGCAGTTTAATGCTGTTTTCTCGCCCTGCGCACTGACCAATTAAATTCTTTGGGCACTTTAAGGGCGCTTTCAGCCAAACTATTTTGATACAGTGTAGATTAAAATGTTGCCGATACCGCAACGCCTGGTTTCCAAAAGCAGACTTTATCGCGAAATGATCCCTGCGTCTCTCCGTGTAATGTAGACATGTCTCATGGACCTTTGAAAGTGCTGTACTTTTAGGAATTGCTTAGTCTGCAACTGTTGAGACGCTGTCACATGTCGTAAATACAGTCGCCGACCGTTTGTTCGGACCTCACGGGGACTGCGGGAATGTTCGAATAGATAGGTGTCCGAAAAAGCAGATTAAGAAGAAAGGAAATCTTTTATTTCCACGCACTTACTCGGGCTCGGCGGTAGGCTTGAAATTGTGAATGCGCTGTTGCAAGCTGTTCCGTTGACGCGCAATCAGGTAAGCCTGAATCTCGGAGAGGGTCGTACGGGCACTATAGGCGGCTGAACGCACAGTCACTGCTTGTACACGCTCCGTATGCGACGGCAGCTTAGCACATGGTGCGTCATCTCCCAACTCGGAGTCATCGTCCGGCAGTGCAGCAGAAACCTGACAAATGATTTCGCCGTCGAGTTCTGCGCATGTCAATACAGCTGTATCAGCACCTGTGAAACTGAAATGAGACTGTGTCCGGAATTGCAATGCAACCACTGCGCAGGTCTCGGCAGAACATTTTCGGCGTCGGTAGGGAGCACATTGGAAGGCGACAAATCCTAGGCCTCCCGGCACCCGTTTGCCGGCATTCCCCACCGCAGTCGGCGCGGGCACTGTCGGCGCGGGCACTGTCGGCGCGGGCACTGTCGGCGCGGGCACTGTCGGCGCGGGCACTGTCGGCGCGGGCACTGTCGGCGCCATTAGACACTTGACGCGATGTTTCCGTATGCCTTGTTGCATCACCACAACCTTGACACAGCACACAAAGCAAACATCATCACACCGACACAAGTCGCACAAACGAAAAACGTGGCCTACTCGCAGCGTCGTACACGAAGAAACAAACAAATCAGCTGCTGGATTGTCTTGACATGGCTTACTAAGCTGAGGCAGCAACTGCTGTAGCTACGAACAAGGCAGAAACGATGATGATGAGTGGGGATTTGCAGTAGTGCCACTTCATGGTGCAGCAAAGAGGCTCCGTTCAAAACAACTATGTACCGGTCAGAGTCGGTGCATGGTGCTCCCGATCGAGTTGGCTCAAGGAGTGTCCGGAAAATCAGACGAGAGGTTGCAACCTGTCCGAACTTTCGGCTGTTATACATTCTATGGGGAGAATGACGGTGCCGTGAAGTAGACCAAATAATCGAGCATGTCCGAATTTTTGGAGTCCGAAAAATGAGTCGGCGACTGTAGACGTCTGCAGAAAAGCCTTTACAGTCAATAGCCGATTTTTTGGACGCCTTCATGGCACCACCATGTACCCCGTCAAGCCAAATTATAAGAACGTCTGAAATTTTGGACACGAGAACCCTTCGCAGTCTGATTTTCCGGATTTTTCACCATGACTGTATTGGAATAAGCATCTTTGCCTATCTGTTTCACAGGGTGTGACGTAATGATGTTGGAAGTGTACTGGATGCTTTTAATAGGCTGTAACCCAAATGTGCCACTATTCGGTGTGAAGTGAGTGTCAATTTTCACTCTGGCAGCATCGTTGCCTACCAGCTCGTTTACTTTTTGGTTTCCCATAACCATATTAAAACACTAGGCAATAAGAAAACTACAAAGCGCCTCTCTAGCCACTTGAGCCCCACCAGCTCAACGTGTGTCGACATCTTGAGCCACAACGAATCTCATGGGGGCATGTCAAAATTTCCGGCAAAATGCACTGTCTGTAGGAGCTGCCGACCTAGGACGAGTTCGAGGAGTGCAAATGTAAGCTTGACGAAGCCGCAATAACGACACAATGTGTCTCAGGCCCACCAGCTCGGTTTGTGTTAGCATATTGTGGTGCAACAATTCATGCAACGCTTCGCAGGTGTCAAATAAAATTGAGTCTGGCAAATTCTTTGACTTCGGCTTGGCCCGTAAATTTTTATGGTTAGTATGTTTTCCTTGCCTTCTTTTTCTAGAATGTATGAATGAGGTTCTACATTACGCGTTCTCTTGAATGTCGCGAAAAGCAGAGACCACACAGAGAACATAATGCACACAAGTGCCACTAGTGTGCTTGTGTGTCAATGTTTTCTGTGTGGCGTCTGCTTTTGGCACCATTCAAGAGAATGCATAGTAAACTGCAGGAACTTGCCAAGAAACAAGTCCTCAAAACGCCTGCTTAATTCGCGCACCAAGGCACTGACATGTGCAGCCTGGTGCTGGAAACGCTTCGAGATGCCATGGGTGACATTGGTGTGGCGTTGATGCTGCATATGGAAGACTGCGCAGGTTGCTGCTTCAGGTTCTGCACCACGTTGTAGACCACAATGTGCTGCTGCAGGCCTTTCTTCATTGTTTCGTCTTGCTCTGATGCAGGCACAAAGCATGATCTTCAACAAAGTTTGCTACGAGGGCTGCATGGGCAATCCAGACGGCACCCTGAGGGTAGAGATTTACGTGCCTTCCAACCAAGTTGGGCGCATCATTGGCAAGGGTGGCCAGACGGTGAGTATCAGCAGCATTCACTGTCTACCTGCTTAGTTCGTTGTAGCTTGTTCGGAAAGAATAGTGTAACTGGAGTGGGCCGTACATCTTTCTGGCCATCTCTGTTCCTGTTGCATGTGCAGTCTTATTTTCCTAGTTGCAAGCAGCGATCTCTGGCAGGCTGCTGGGCCGTGAGGCAATGCAGTCTGCTGTGATAGAGCAATAGCGGCTATATCGGCCTGTATTCTTGGATGGTCACTTGTTGTAGAGTTCCGACTGTATCCCTACAACGAAAGCCAGGGTCATTTGTCACAGTGCAATATACTTGTATCTCCGGCGGATGGCCGTAGAATTTAATGAGCTTCGTATCTCTAGGCAACAAAACTTTGTTGCTTTACTAGAATCCAAATTTCAGTCTCATAATTTCAGCAGTGTACATCTTTTAAGGGGGGAGGAGGGGATCGGAACTAACTTTCTTGTTTCTTGACAGAAAGGGCTGAAATTTGGTACACACACTGCACATTGCTTTAAAGAGACAAATCTAAAATTTCATAAAGATATCTTCATTAGTTTTTGTTTTATAAGAATTTATAAGTTCCTTGCTTGTGGAAAGCCTGGCACAGTAACGAAGCATGATAGGGAGTTGGGAATACTTTGCATGTTTGCCTAAATGTCTAATCTACATCAAGACAGTGTTCGATTTTTTTTTTGTGCTCTAATAATTTTTTGCTCACCATAACACGCACATGACTGTGCTTCACTGCATGGAGCCATGTAGTTATTGTGAATATAATTAAATAATGGAAAGATAAAGAAACATATCAAGACTGTCTTTAAATACATCGCAGCTTATGGATCACAGCAAAACAAACTGGACCAAAATCGGTCCAGCCATTGTTGTGCTATGCTTTCCACGAGCGAGGTGACCGACAAAAAAAACGCAACTGAGAAAACTGGCTTCAAAGTTTTAAAAGCACTGCACATTTATTAAAAAGCACCAGGGCTGTAATATTTTGATTCATTGCTGCCAGGCATCTTCTTGCACCTTTGCTTCTTTGTTTGGTGGACTTTGGATGCCTTCTTCAGGCGTTCTTTGTCCTTTTCTTGAGCCCTCTGGACGGCAAGGGCACCAGGATGTACACCCAAGGTAGCACACATTTCCGAGTAAGCTCTTTGGGTCCCTGAATTATATTTCAAAACTGCCTCGTTTACTGCTGTCTCTACCGCAAAACGTGAGGCATGCTTATCCTTTGACAATGTTGACCAAATAACCGAGTGCAAGCTTTCAGCTGCATTCTGCGTCCTTCCACCCTTGCAGCGCTCCAGCAAGTGGACGTCTGAAAGACGCTGATACAAAGGCAGCATGGCTTGGGAAACTCTGCTCATAAGCTTGTATTTGTGAGCAGGCTGTGGTTCTTTTTTCGCCTCTGCTGCTCTCTGCTCGCACCAGCTGAGAGGGCCAGGGGGGCAGAGCTCATGGTGGGGGTCACTGTCAGTAGATGACACATGATAATACGTGGCCATGACAGCTTTCTGCATTGCAGCAACATCGTTAGTGTTCTTGCTGATAGCCAGGCCATAGTAGTTGGTGAGCTTTTTTATCAACTGTTGTGTGAGCCCACCTTTGCCACCCAGTGGCTCCCCTTTCTTGGCCTTGCTCACAATGGAGCGAAGGCCAGTGCCCATTCTTTTTTTCACATGGTTTATGCAGTCTTCTTTTGTGACTGCGATAAAACCATATGGCTGTTCATCTCGCAATGCCTGGAAAACACGGCTGTCTCCATCAGAGATGACTGCAGTATATCGCAGGTCGTTCTTGGCCAATGAACGGCCAAAAAGCTGCAATGCAGCCTCCACTTCCATTCGCCCAGAGCCAACTTCAGTGTTCTTTTGACACTGGTGCTGCTGCCTCCACTGAAAGTATGTGGGGTCACTCTCTTCTGGGCCCAGGCTACAACCAAGGCAGAAGTTTGACAGAACAACACTGTCCAGCACAAGCCCTGTGTGGAATTCTGTTATGCATCCAACCCCAATGTGGGAGCCGTGACCACGCGTGAGCCAAGTGCCATCATAAACAACGGTCACATTTTTACTGAAGCCAACCTCCATCTCGCTGTACACCTTCTTCACAGCAGCTACAGCATCTATAAAGATGTTGTTGGCAGCCTCCCCTGCAGCAGGCTTGAACAGCCCCTTCAAGTGGCCCTGGAATGTTTTGTGGTGCAAACCACGATGGGACACATTCATTGTGGCCCAGAAATCGTTCAGGGCTGTCTGCCCTTTGCCTATTGCTTGAACAGCTTGCATTGCGCGAATGTTCACATCAAACACCCTTGCACTTTCCTTCCTTTGAGAGGACCACTGGGACTCAATAGGGCCACAAGTAGTGCATGACAGCACCATTTTCACTGCCAGACCGAGCCTAGTATCGCAGTGCACACTCACAGTACGCTGTTGGCATCTTGTGCACAGAGTTTTGGCGATCAAAGAGTTAATCGCGGAAAACTGCACAATAATGTACTCACTGTCACACGAGGCCGAAATTTGTTCTTGGCCTTGCTGGTCCATCAAACTGAACTTCCGCTCAGTTGCGGACACTGCGCGAAGGGAGTGGCGAACGCTGCACGCCTGCGCTTCTGCAGTCACTGCTGACACGAAATGCGGCTCGAGGCGCGCCTGAATCGTGCGACGTTCGGGCGAAGATTCGTCTGGTGAACCTTGAGTCACCATACTGTAGCTCGTCGACGGTTGGGGCTCACTCGCAGGTTGCGCGTCCCTGTCGCACGATGCGTCGGAAACAGGGTACACCGTCTCTGCTGGCGATAGTGATCTTCGACCCGCGTCACCTCCAACGACGCGATCTCGGTTGCTGACGCACGCGGCCGTACGCACAGGTGCGAGAGCCTCCGTTGGCACGTTTTCCGGTGGCTTGGTTATCGGGGTAGATGGCACAGGGCGATTGTCGGCTTCGCTGTTGGAATCGCACGGTGCAAGATAGCACGGCACGTTATCGGCGTGTTCAGTAGGGTGCTCCGCTTCTCCCGCTGGCGGCCGTCTTTTTCTCGCCGTAGGAGGCTTGCGCTTCCGTTTTCCGAAGGCGTGCTTCGTCAAAAATTTCTTTTCAAACGAGCGGCGATCCATCACTGATCTGGGAGCTTTCAGAAATCTGAATTCAGCGAGCGTCAAATGAAGAACAACGCCAGCGTGGTTCGCAAAGCAGACAACTGCGGCCGGCTGCGGTTGCCAGCTTGCCCGCTGCCGCAGCAGCAACCAATGGCGAGACGCCTTTCAGCACGGGAACCAATCGGAGGCCCGCTTTCATCGCAGGGCCCGTGTGACCACCTCTAGCAGACCCGCGCTTCTTTTGTGTTTGTGTGCTTGTTAGAAGATGGCGACGACTGAAGAATTCAGAAACGGAACGGCGAAACTTCGAGCTTTCGAACGATACCAAGATGGCGGCGCTCGGTGGCGGGAAAGACGAGTTAGGGCTCCGCGAACTGCGGTGATTTTACGCGATTTAGAGCTGTTTTCTCGCGCTATACACTGATAAATTATTTTTTTTCGGGCACTTCTAATGCGTTTTCAGCCAAACCATTTTGATACAACGTAGATTAGGCATTGCAGATACCGAAAAGCGCCGTTGCCAAAAATCGATATTTTTTGCGATTTTCGCGATCTGATCCCCGCGTCCCCCCTTAAACTTTTATACAGTGCATACTCTTAGGCCTGTATACAGCCACATTACATTACCCCATAGCAACATAGTGTATGAACCTTCATTGTAACGAAGCCGCTTTGCTCGAATTATCGCTTTATTCGAAATTTCTCCAAGTCCCAGCCTGAATGCCTGGTTTTCCACCAGATTACTCAAAGCATACTGATAAGCTGCTCTGCTTATAGCGAACTGGCAATGGCTGCCTCCCGTTGATAACATAAAAGCGCAGTATGGAGAAAAAGGCTGCGTGACAAGAGAGGCTGAGGGTTGCTCGCTTGCTTGTGCGGTGCAAAAGCTGAACTCTGCTGCAAATGTGCACCCGCTCCTCGTCTCTGATAACACGGGGGCGCAGTATGGAAGAAAAGGGTGCGACGGCGTAGCTGGCGACGGAGAGGGTCACTCACTCACCCGACGTGGAAAGCTTTGCTTGCCGTAAAATGTAGTGCTGCCGTGAGTGCGCACTCCGTGGCGCTGCGGCCCTGCCGCTGTGGAAGTGGTGCACAAAGTGTGCAATGAAATGGACAAATGTTACCCTGCACCGCATTCCGTGTGCCCAGAGTCGGCCGAACCAGAATGCGCCACTTCCTCAGTGCTTGTGTGCATACTTGCAACGGCCAGTGCAGGCCTTGTGAGCATGCAGTTTGTGGATTGCTTTGGTACGTGTGCCTCGCGTGTGCTTTTGTGGTCTTCGGTTGGAAATGGCACTGCCAGTCCCTGCGTGAATGTGCCTGACCTTAGAACAGAAAGTTATTTAGCACACGAGGTGGAGAAGGCGACCGACAAAAATGTGAAATTGCAAAGCACTTCGGCGAACAGTCTTCAGCATTGTCAAATGTGCTGAAAAACAACGAAGCCATACGAGATGAATTCGAGAACAGCATCTCGGCTAAATGAAAGTGCAATCGTGATTCCAAGTATAGTAGGCTTCCATTAATTCGACTCCGGTTAATTTTTCGATTAGTTCAATCCTGATCGAAGGTCTTTGCTGGCACAGATACATTTCTATGGGCCCGAACTTCTGTTATTTCGGTCTTAACATTGGCCTTCCCTGGATAACTCAAATTTAGCTAGTCGGCACCCAATAGCAGCCCCTTTAGTTGCAGTGCCTGTCTCAGCTTAGCTTATGGGACAGTGAATGCGTTTGGAACATGCCTCATCACCCGTTAGAAATGTCTATATTCAAACAGCCCTAGGAAGGTTTTCAAGTAATACAGTCGAACCTCTATATATCGAACAGCGCGGTGATTGCGACATAGTTCGATATAGCCAGAATTTGATATATAAAATAACGTAAAATGTGTCGGAAACTTCTGCAAATCAATCAATTAACCAAGGGTGCGATCAGGGATCGTTCAGAGTGCGCGTTCGGTTGTGCCGACTTCTTCCGCCGTGAGCACGTGGTTGATTACGCCACACGCAATTAGCCTAGGCCATGCCGACTTCGTCCGCTGCGCGAGGTCGGCACGGCCTGGACGAGGTCGGCACGGCCTGGACGAGGTCGGCACGGCCTGGACGAGGTCGGCACGGCCTGGACGAGGTCGGCACGGCCTGGACGAGGTCGGCACGGCCTGGACGAGGTCGGCACGGCCTGGACGAGGTCGGCACGGCCTGGACGAGGTCGGCACGGCCTGGACGAGGTCGGCACGGCCTAGGCCAATCGCCGGCGGTGCAACTGAATGCGTGCTTCGAACAACGATCCCCGATCGTGCCCCAATCGTGGCACAGCAAGTACTCACTTGAAGCTTGACACAAAGTATTTATTTATTTGTCTGAAAGTACTGCAGTAGTGTAGCTTGCTTCTCATTGGCAGCACTGTGCTTAAACACAGAGTCCTCAACATTGTCTAAACAACCCACAAGTGATAGACCGGTGCCCCCTGTTGCGCTGCAGTAGTGGCGTAGAAGGGCCAAAGCAGCTACAGCCCCATTTGAAGTCGAGAGCGGGGCAAAATCAGCGCTTGCGGGATCAACCTCGGCAGTGTCTTCTCTTGGCCACTACTTCTGCTGCGATCTCCAAATCCGTCAAGAAACATTTTGAAACTGTGAATAACAAAGTATTAAGTGGCGTCTGCCAAAGCCTTGTCTAAGAGTGAGCCCAGTGAGCCCGTACTGTCGCGCATCTTTGTGGATGCAAGCCGCCAGTCCTTGCGAGGTGTGGCAGGCGCAGAGCACGGCACGGAGGAGAGGTCAGTGCGGCAAATGCAATGCGTCATTGACGTTGTTGAACTAGCCAAGCCGCCGCGTGCACCTTCGGCGCGATCAGTGTGTGTAGTATAGTGCGCAGCAGTCGGGAACGCCTATCACGCCACCGCTATCTTCGGGGATGTTGCAAGAAAGCTCAAGGCCTGTCAACAGGGCACACGTGGTCTAGGGTGGCAGAGTTCAATATGTTGTTTACATCCGACCCGTCTGAAATAAATAAAAAATGCATGCAATTTTCCAGGTGATATAGAAAGTGTTCGATATACGCAATAATTTGATATATCCGTGTTCTATATATAGAGGTTTGACTGTAATCGTAGCTCACAATTGACAAATGCTGATCTAAATTGGTTCCAAGCTATGTGGTATAGTTTCTTATTCACAACAATTGACACCCTGTAATTGCCATCCCACAACTTTTAATCAATGCAAATCATAGAAATTAGTTTTGAATTTTGTCAATGTTTACAATGTTCTATTTTGTGCTATAAATATATTGTTCTTTTTTACTGCACAGAAAGCATAAGAAAAAAATTTAACTTTGTTATGCATGGTGCATTGCAAGTGACTTTAGGAAAAGGTGAATTATAATAATGTTTATGGCATGCAGGCAAAAATGTACACCTTTGTAGCACTTCGCAATGCTTTAGGACTTATATACGAATAACAGAACGATTCTGCCTTCATTATTTTCAAAATGGTGAAGGGTGAGTGACAGCAACTGCCCGAACATTAAAAGCTTTGGAAACATTGCCCAAAAGTTTTATTTGTCTGAATCATTGCAGGAAAGCATTTATTTAGCCTTAAACATGCTTGACGGCACCATGAGGTCACGTTTTTTTTACATTTTCATCCACTCTTCGGAATTTTTTAGTGTTAACATGTAGATTGTCTAGTTTCAAACTCTTTGCCATCCTATCAGCAGTCAGCAATCACACTTGTGCACACAAAATAAATGTGCCAGTGATTAAAATCTGCCTCAGCCAGTAGGATCACTCTGTTTGCCCCACGTGACTGCAGTAACGAATTGCGATGCTAGTTTTCCCCCTTTTCGCGATCGCTTTTGTTTTTATTTTTGTGTGCAGAAATAGGGCGCTATGGTTATCTTAAGCTTTGATCTCTCCTGTTTACGGTACTACCAAGATGGCAGCACTCCGTCAGTGAAAAGTCACACGATACGCAGTGCGATGGCACCTCCCGAAGCCCAATTTCCTAGCAGTTCTTTATGACAGCCCACTAGGAAAGTGCCGCTTTCTTGATTTCTACTGCATGTTTTGTCACAGTACTTCACTAGGCGAACGAAGGTTCTGAATTCTAAAGAATAAGTAAATCAGACGATTAAAAAATGTGACCGAATTGACGATTTTATTTGCTGCGTACCCCCCTTAAACACTACATGTCATCGTCGTGGCTCAATAGTTGGTTCATTGGCACCACTGTTCATTAGTGGTTTATAGTGGTTTATCGTCTGGGTTGCTTGTGTGTGTTGCAGGTTCGAGAGCTGCAGCGGCTGACACGTGCGCTCATAAAGCTGCCTGAGGAGAGCCAGAACGCCAACACTGAGGAGACCCCAGTGCACCTCCTGGGTGACTTCTTCAGCACTCACGTGAGCATGCTCATTTTTCTCGCTGGCCATTCTTCCTCCACATTTACGCCTCAGAATGGCTTACCGTGACGTCGGACATACGTACCGTGAGTGAAGGCTGGTTGGTTAAGGGGGAACAGGGGTCATAAAAACTGAGTTGTGAAACGATTTTGAGGAACTACCGTATTTGTTAAAATCTAGGCTGATAGCTTTTTTGGAATCATGTACCAAACTCTAGGGTCGGCTTAGATTCGAGGATTTTAAAAATGCGCCGGTTTGTAATTGAATATGATAAATATAATGCATAGCTAGTGCCATCTAGAAAAGTCAGTATTGCAGCCGCTATTAGCCTGTAGCCAACTGAAGGACATGAGACGCCACTATTTTGACCTGTGTCATATTGGCGTGCGGCGCGGTCCACGGCATGGCGTTGTCGTAATGGCATCAAACAGGCGATGCCACTATAGTCCCACTTTCAAACGAAAAGTTGTGCTAGCCACCAAGGCATCGTCAAACGTCCAAGCCGGGCGGCACTTTGGCATCAATGAGAAAAATGTCTGTCGTTCGAGGGAGCAATGGGGGGAGACGCTTTATGCATGGCCGCAACAAGGAGATGACAGCGATAAGGAAAATAAGCGCACAATAACAAGGAGATGTTGACCGAGATTGCGCTGCGTTTCAGTGCCTGCAAGCCGTGCCGCACTGTCTGCGCTTGCTGACGTGAGCTTGCACGTGTCCGCAAGCGTGCGTGTGGTCTGGGCTAGCAGCGATCATAACCTAGAGTGAGCTCAGCATGTTCATATTAAATAAATGCTGTTTTTATTTTGTGAAAGCTGTCCTCCGTTTCTTTCTTTTTTTTTTCGTCTACATTCCAGGTAAGTTTATCTTATCTGGCTTCGGACATTCGGGGGTCGGCTTAGAATCGGGGCCGGCCTAGATTTGAGTAGATATGGTACTTGTTTCGGCATCTGTAATGCCTAATCTACACTGTATGAAAATGATTTGCCCAGAAACGCACCCCAAGTGTCCAAAAAAATTTCGTCAGCGCAGACAGCGAGAAAAGAGCCCAAAATCATGCAGTAACAGTGGAGTTCATATAGCTACCTCAGTCTTTCCCACTGCGGAGCACCGCCATATTGGTATTGTTCGAAAAGCTCAAAGTTCCTTCTTTCAGTTTCCTGCGTTCTCACCCACAATGGCCGCATAGGAAAGGGGCAAATGTAAAACGATTGGGGGCCGTTCTGAAGAAGTTCGTGGCCCTCCTATTGGCTCAGTGTGCCAGCACGCTCAGAGGCACCTACTGATTCGCTGTTACTATGCCACCTAGTGCCCTGACACTGCCAGTATAGAGCTCGTCTGCTAGGCATGCCAGTGGGCCTGCTTTGAAAACTATTGATTCGCAGTTTATTTGTTGATATCACATTGTGAACGTAAAACCAAATCGACCCTCCCTTCAAAAAAAAAAAAAAAAAGAAAAGTTCGAAACAGGACACGCGTCTATGGAAAACAAAGCGCAAGCCGTCTCTGCTTCCCAGGGCAAGAAAGAGCAGGCGGTTGTGTCAGACAGCTGATGATAATATCACACCGAAGATAAGCCACTGCTTCCTGCAATCTCGTACTGCATCGACCATTACCGCTTGTCCTCTTGCATAGTTCGGAGACCGCAGATGATGTGCCGATACTGATTCCCGTACTTCTTGCGTGTGCCTCTCGTGTGTATATGGGTTCGTGTTGGTGCATTGTGGATCCTGTTACGAGCCTGTATGTGCGCGTAATGTCAACATCAGCGGAAGCGTTCTTGTGTCCAATTACTATTTCCCCTCTTCCTTGCGTTTTTGTTTTTCTCACATGTACAGTAAAACCTCATTAAACCGTACCAACTTAAACAGTAGTTTCGTTTTAAAAGTAGTGAAGTCAAATCACCGACGCGGCGGCCATTGAACATAATGTGTTTTGTATCCGCATAAACCGTACCAGCTTAGTGCGTACGCATTGGTTAAAACATAGTGTTTCCACTTTTCGTCGCGCAAACTCGGCAGTGCGTCGTCTCCATCGGGAGGCCCGGCAGAACAACAAGCCTCAGAGATCAGAACTGCCTCCAAGCGCCCTGTGCGTTTGCACGTGAAACCACATCAACATCAACATCATTTCGATGCCGCACCAGAGAGCGTTGTGGCGTCGTGCTAGCGAGGACTCGCGTCATGCCGAAGCTTGGATAAAAAGGGCGCCGGGTGCTCAGCATAGAAGAAAAATTAGATATCGTCCGTGCTATCGAACGTGACACGAAGAAGTCAACGCTGGCACGCGACAGAGACCTGCTGTTGCCTACGGTGTGTGGCATTTGTAATGCGAAGAAGTTGCTCGGGAGCGCTGCTGCTACTGCGAAGAGATGTCGACTACGAGGTTAGACTTTTCGCCATCGTTGCCTCTGTTGCCGAAGTGTCGACTAGTGACAGTGATGAGGACGACACGGAAAGCAACAGCATGGGTGATTCAGGCCCGACAGTGGCAGAAGCTGCACGTTACGTCAGCCTCATGAATGCAGTCATCGCGACAAGAACTGGGGCGCGATAACGTAACTCTATTCCAAACGAAAAGTATTCCAAACTCCGGCACCCGGCAATGAAAAAGGCGCCCCGGGACGCCTGCAGCATTACTGCGCGCATGCACTTAGAATATGTAACGCCAACGAGAAATCTGCCATGTGAGTGTTTGCCGAGAAGAGGGCTGAAAAGCTGGCATGCAGCTTCAGTAAGTTTGAGGCTGCTGTCGTCGTGCTATGCGCCGCGGCATCAAACGAAAATAACACTTTCGTCGCGCGAAGTGAATAAATACTGCATGTTTTTCCCCTTTCATCGCACTCTCTCAGAGTTCTGTTTTCAACAGGTAAGTGGGTGATCTCATGCTATTTCGGTTAAACAGTACTACCGTTTGGTACATACTCTTTTCGAGCTCTGGCCAATTATGGTTTAACGAGGTTTCACTGTAGTTTTTTTTAGTCAAAAATTTTGGGATTGGCACTGTGTCCCTTCTACTCATTCAATTCTCGTCATTCTTTCTTTTACCTGAATGCTGGCGAATCAGAGGGTGCACAAGAACTACGATATAGTAGTGTCTTAGGACACTGTAAAGTTTGAAATTCTGTATAAATCACTAAGATGAATTCACATTTGTAAAGCTGTAACATAAAAATTTCGAAACTTTGGCTTAAGCACAGATACAAACATCAAAATTCTAACTTGCAGTCTTTGAACATCCAGAAACATACCTGCTTAGTTTTAGCTATCCTGTTGCACTGCGTTTTTTGCGGGCCACATGCCAAATTTTTAAGGGGGTTTGCATGTTCTAGAATGATAAAACATGGCTGAAAAATTGATTTCGAAAAAAAATGCATTTGAGGAACGTTTGTGCCTTCAAGCACCTGTCCTCAAATTATTATAGCCGATTTTGATCGGTAAATAAGAAAAAAAAATCTGCTTTCATAATGCCGTGGGAGCCAGGCTAAATTGGTTCAAGAGTTCCAGCGTCCGCCACAGCCGCCAGCCAACCGCCGCCATATTGGGCTTTTTAAGCTGGTTTCCTTGTGCGCATTTTGCGCCTGCTCAAAATGGCACTGCTCAAGCAGAACGACTTCTCTTGCCACTTTTCTGAAGGGTGATTTCTGGCCTCTGATAGGGCAGAGCGCACGCGCACAAGGCGAGCCCCTCATCTTGCGCCTTCCATAGGCTGGCGTGACCAAAGCAGCCATATTGTTTTTTATTTTTGTTATGCTTGCGCCGCCGTCTCTGCCGTTGCTGCTGGTTTGCGTGGGTCGTCGTCGTCTGCTTTCACTTGCGTTCACGCGGCTGGTGCACCGGCTTTTGTCTTGTGGTGTGTCAGGAGACGCTTGCCTAAAGGCCTGTCAAGCTTAGGGAAGAAAAACTAAAGCGTTGATGGAACGAGAGGCCGCAGGTCGCAGGTGACGGCTCACTGCCTGAACGGCCGTCATGAACAGAACGGCTGGTACCACCTGTTGCAACCGAAGTGCAGTGGTGGAATAGGTACGCCAATTGCGCAAACTGCACCGAGAGTGGACCTTTGCTCCATCGTGCGCCAAAACGGCATTTTAGCGGAAAATTGCTCCGAGCCTGCACCGAAGTGGCCAAACCATGCAAAAGAGCAAAGCCCTCCTTCCATCGATGCTTCGCAGCTAGCCCAACAGCACGTTAACCTCATCATCATTACAGAAGGAAGCAAGGGCCCGTCCTTAGTTTCTCACTGTGTTGACACTTCTTGCGGCGATCCTGTGGGCGCTGAAATGCTTGATCAGGTGGTGACACCACCATTGCTTGCCTCAACTGCCTCCGTGTTTTTAATAAGTGCGTATGATGCCTGTGCGACTTGGCAAACCTCTATTTTGGGAGACGTCATAGGCAGTGACTGGGTGAACGACACGAGACTGTGGCCACAGGGGCCGAGAATGTGCAAAAGAACTTTTGGAGCTGATTAAGTGGGGACACAGGTCTTTGGGACGAAAAAAATTGCGAAAAAGACTGACTTTTTGAAAATGGTGTTTCTGAAATCTACAGCCCTTTTTACACAACCAGACCGAATTTTTAAGGTATGTATTCGATCAGTATTTTAGCCGTAGCATTGCTTCATTTCATTGTTACTAGCAAAATTAGAGCCGAAATTCATACTAAAATGGCACTTCTGCGAAACGTAGCTGCCGTTTCACGCATCGTAGAGTGGACATCTTGTCTCATTTCAAAGAGCGGTCCCTTTTCTTCAAGGAAAAAAAAAAACTTACCTTGAATGTAGGCGAACAAAATAGAGTGAGGACAGCGTTCGCAAGATGAAAGCAGCATTTATTGAATATGAACATGCTGAGCTCATTCTATGTCACTTTCTTATCGCTGTCATCTTGTTGCAGCCCCCCCCCCCCCCCCCCCCCCCAACGACGGACGCCTTTCTCATCAATGCGGAAGTCGCGCCCAGCTTGAACGTTTGGCGATGCCTCTGTGGCTAGCACAACTTTTCATTTGAAAGCAGCGGCACAGTGGCATTACCTGTTTGGTGTCATTGCGATAACGCCATGCTAAACCAGTTAGACCCTGGTCAAAATGGCGACGATGCTCATGTACTTCAATCGGCTACTGGCACGGCTAGTAGCAGCTGCGATACTGACTTTTCTAGATGGTATTAGCTATGCACCGTATTTATTAATATAAGTTAAAACTGGCACGTTTTTTAAAATCCTCGAAACTAAGCAGACCCAAGATTGGTATATGGTTATCTAAAAAAAAAAAAAATCTATCGGCCTAGATTTGACTAAATACGATAAGTTTGGTATTGGTGTATTCATATTGAAGTGATCTAGGGGGTGATGCTGTTTCTGTCACACTAGTGTCATTTTGCAAATTACAATAAAAAATAGTAATGAGTGAAAATAAGAAAGTATTCACAGTAAATATTGGTCTGCTTTCTTACCATTAGAGTGCTTTCAAACAAATGGGCATAGCATCACCCCCAATGCAAGTCTTTGGCATTCAGGTCATGCACTTTTTGTGTTTAGCAACGCGGAATTGCCAAAAAGCCCCGTGAGAAACACCCATTAAGTTTATTTTCAGATGCTAATACTTTCTGAACTAGAGCAGCAATCAAAAAATCTAATTATACATTTGAAATCAGCGTGAAAAACTGAACAAAACAGTGAAGCTTAGGTCAGATTGAACAGAAAAATAAAAACGTTTTAGAACCCAGGTCCCCCTTCAACACAAGAATTTTAACTTTTTTTATTGACTTACAGAAAAGATACAAATTGCATATTTGTAATCAGCACACAAGATTGGATGTGTCCTGAAAGTTATTTGTGTCGAGCGAATAGCAAAAGATGTTTGTTCCAGACGCCAGGTCCCCATATATTTCGTGCTGTTCTTGTGCTTTTCTCAAAACAAAAAAAATTTGGTCTCCATCCAATATTCAGGCTTCGATATCTTAACACCAGGAACAGATAGCAATAACTTTTTTTTTTTTGCAGAACAAATGCGTATAAAGTATAGCAAGCAGAATTTTGTTTTTGTGTCGGAAATCAATTATATTTTGCTACATTTTCTGCTACATGGTTGCTCATTTTGTGGTCTTATATTCAATGGGTTGATAAATATATCTTCTAATGGTCAGATCAAGTGCTTGCTATGCTTTTTATGCTGTTTAACGATGCCTTAAAAATGTTTATTGTGCTATTTATTTTCCATTGTGGCCTTAAAGGGACACTAAAGAGTGAAATCAATTCTTCTGCATCAGTAAATTACCTCTCTAGGACGCCAAAAACACCACTCCTACTACGATAACTCTTGGTAAGCCAGAAAAAGCGTAAGAATGAAGGACGGGTGGCAACACCTCCTTGAAGTTCCCGCACCTGGTCGTTGTGACGTCATGGATTTTGATGGCATCTTCTAGGGCCTACTTAATTATATAGCGGTACAGATTGACTACATTGTGTTCTAATGGAACCAAATATTAAACATGGCAAATTTCTGGAACACGATGGGGGCGAAATGCGAAAACACCCGTGTACTTAGATTTAGGTGCACGTTAAAGAACCCCAGGTGGTCCAAATTTCGGAGTCCCCCACTACGGCGTGCCTCATAATCAGAAAGTGGTTTTGGCACGTAAAACCCCCATAATTTAATTTAAATTTCTGGAACCTTTACTTAGCCAATGCAGCCCAAATGCAAAAGCACACTTTGGAATCCCGGACGTCACACTGATGTACTGGCGTCTGGGTTTCGGTGCGAAATTCAAATACTGATATTTCGACCTTCATTTTCTCATCTAATAACCAAACTATTATTTTGAAATGACTGCCTGCAGTGTACTGTGTGAAACAATCAGTCTAAACTGATTTGTTTTGCTTTCATGTCCCTTTAAACAATGGAAGTGAAATTTTATCTTACGAACTACTTCACCTGCAGCAAAACGAATTACACATTTGAAATTGCAAAAAAATCCTAGTAAGACTGGAATATTTCCTCAATATTGATAAAAGAAAATGGGGAACATTATTTCAATAGCAATGTCTCACGTTAAAAGAAAACGAAGCCAAGTGGTGACGTTTCATCCATGACTTTAGTAGGCGCAGTGTTCTTGTGATTATAACTTGCACAAAAAAAAAAATTTAATTTTGAAGTTAGGTTAGGAAGTTGGGAAGTTTGGCTTGAAGTGTGGCTTCACGGCAGCACAGTGTGCGCTGCTGTGAAGTTTGCCATTCAGAGTTTTGGTATCTCCTAGGGAACTCCCACCCCCACGTGTAGTAAGCTCCCTTTTCCCCTCTTTCATGATCGCCCATTCTTCTCACTTTTTAGGGTAGTCGTTTTGCTTTTTGGTTGTGTCAGTATAGTCCTAATCTGTTATAATGGATCTACATAGAAAATACTTTTGGGTATTACAGACCGTTCTGGTTGCGGGCCACACCATGAACAAGTTGCCAGAACCTCACTCGCTCGACAGGATAATAAGGAAGTGGAGATTAGAAGGGGAATCGGTGACCTCAGAGAATTAATTGATGACAGAGGGCAAGGATGAGGCGTATTCTATGAGGATGAGGCGTATTCTTCCAGAAAGGAAGAGCAGTAGTGGAAATGCTGTACCAATTGTGTCAATCTGCACTGACTGGAATTGTTGCTCCAGGTTGCTTCAAAAGGGTCTTCTTTTTTATATCCAGATTGCACCATTGCTGCAGGTTGAGTGCATTCTGGCATTTGGTGCAGGCCCTCTTGTGCCTGAAGACGTTTTGCCGCTGTTTCGTGTGCTTGATGTCAAGTCTCCCTGTGCAAATGCGTGCAGGCTGCCCAGCGCCAGATCCGGGCCTTGGTGAACCGGAACCAGATGGTGGGTGGCCAGGGACCCTACCCCATGCACCCCCGGATGGGACCACGCAGAGGTGGTGGCGGAGGTGGCAGCAACAGCAATAGGCAGCAGCAGCAGCAGCAGCAGCCATCGCCTCCATCTTCCTCTTCCTCTTCGCAGCCACCACAGCCGCAGGCTGGCTCGCCCCCGAGCAACTGAGAGGGGATTGTGTCTGAACGTATTAGGTGGCCGTCCCTCTCCTCCCAGTCTCTTTTTTTTTTTTTTTTTCTTGTGGCCACACTCCTTTGCACCACTGGACCAGGAGTAACGGGGTAGGTAAAGGACTGCTTCTTTGTATTCAGGAAGTTTCTTTCTGCAACATTTGCTCAGCACTGTTCCAAAGGGTTCCCAAGGATTACCTGCGGTGATTGTGTGAAGTGGTGCTTTATTAGGGGCAGGTGGGGAGCATTGAAGGAGATTTTGAGTGTGGTGTTGGTGTGCGATTGCACTTCCTTTGTTTAGGGCTTGTACATCGGCATGAACACCAGGCTTTGAAAGTAAGCCTTTGCAGTCTTTTATTTTCTTTTTCTATGAAAGAGACCCATTGCTGGCACTAAATAATAGCAGCACACCCTAGTTTGTGCATGAAGGCCCGAACATTATGAAGTTAGTGTAATGAAAGCCTCGTGCATTTGACTTCGGCATGGTTTGGGCAGCGAGTCAAACTCGCGAAACTCACTTTTCCAGGTATCTGGATTTAGCTGGCCTTGATTGTCTTCTAGAATTGAGGCTCAAGCACCACCACCAAAGACAATTTCAGCATTGTAAATATGCGTGCGGTTGCCTGTGCCTCACTTACAAGGAATGGCGGTTAGTGAACTAAAGTAGCACATTTTGTTAAATGCAGTCTTTTTCTCCCCCCCCCCCCCCTTGTAGTGGTGTATTAGGAGTGTTGGCCACAAGAAAAAAAAGAGGAGGGGATTAGGGAGCAGGGCAGTTGATGATGTTGTTGACCTTGTTCTTCATCAACATGTCACATTTTTTTTCCTTCTCTCTCTTTAGGAAACAAATGTTGGAGAAAGTGGGTTTGATCGACACAAAGTGCAAATGTGAAAGAGAGAGAGTGCTCCTCCACAGGGGAGAGTAATGAGGGAGGGAGTGCGTGGAGGAGAGTGCATTGTATATATATACACATGTATACTACGTTTGGGTGTGGGGAGGAAGGGAACCCTCCTTTGTTTGTTCTGCATCAAATGAATACTGGCGTAGTGGGCGTCAGCCAATGGCGAGAGGCCACAGGAAGCACGGCTTTGCCCCTCCAAGCTTTTAGGCACCAAGCTGCGGCGACATCTTGCTGCAGCTGTCCGTCAGGCAGCAGTCGGCTGCTGTTTTAGACCAAGACGAGCGCTTTGTGCAACAGTTCTTGCTGAAGCTTGCATGCCCTACAGGCCCTCCCTCTGATTGCATCTCTCTGGAGCACACGAGTGGTGTGCTGTGGAGTGCTATGTGGTGCAAGACTTGCTGTTATGCTGCGCACGCTGGATTCCAGACAGATTTCTGGAAAACCAGGAGCCAACCACACTGTTCAGCTATGCAAGTCTGGGAAGAAAGCTTTAAGGGGGGGGGATGAGGCACTTCAAAAAATAAAAAAATTTTTGTAAAGCTATTTGAATGAAATTTAGACAGTGTATTTTTATCAGCTGATTTCAAAAGTGCAACTTGTGTTCTCTACGATAAATATTTTCTATAACATCCAAAACAGAATGTTCTTTGTTTGGAGCCTAATTACCGAATTAACAGTAACACACACAGCAACCTACAGCATACGGAACCGATTCTGAATGTTCATAGGGTGTCGTAACCTACAAATCGTTGCTTTAGGTCATTTCGAAGTGATGTTATAGGTTTTCAAACTTAGTCACGGAAAATACCGACCTAGATAATAGAAAGATATGAATATGGGCATTTTTTATGGCTACATTTGACGACCTATAACTTTGCTTCGAAATGGCCTAAAACAATTTATAGGTTACAACACCCTATGAACATTCAGAATCGATTCCGTGTGCTCTGTGTTAGCATGCAAGTTGCTGTTGATGAGCTAATCAGGCTTCTAACAAAGAACATCCTGTTTTGGATATCATAAAAAATATCTATCATAGAAAAAGAAATGCATTTTTGAATTCGGCTGGTAAAAATACATTAATTGTGGAAATTTCATTCAGATTGTTTAAAAAATTGTTTTTCGAAGTGCCTTGTCCCTTCTTAAAGCCAGTGTTACTCATGAATGTGTTTGTGGCAACTTGCACAACACCGCTTGCATTCTCTAGACGAGTGTGATCGAAACTGTGCATCAGTGTGTTTTGCCGACACTTGTTACAATGGTGGTGGCCTTCTGGTTTTCGGAGGCTATGAGCTGCGCGCTGACAGTGACAAGACTTGCTTAGAGGGTGACCTTCCTCCCCCTCTCATCTTGGGCGCAGGCGCAAAGGCAACCTCGTGTTTTTGTGGTTGCCAGGGCTGTGAAAAAAAAAAAAAGGTGCGTTTCTTTACACATGTGCAGCTTTCAGTAGCATATGTGACATGTGTATGTAAAAAAAAACGCGCCAGTCGTGTAAAACTTTTGGTCACGGCGGGCGGCGCTCGTGATGAAAGCAGCTGTATTGCCGTTTGGGCTGACCGACTTTAGTAGTCGGTGTTGCGAGTCTGCCGCTCACGCTTGAGCAGAGAGGAGGCGTTTTTGATGGAGGCGAGAAACACTTTCGTGTTTTGTGTTTCCGTCCCTCCCGTTTTTTTTATTGTATAAACGTTACGCGACGAACGAGAGCTTTTATTTTTGATACTTGTTGGAGAAACTTTTTTTTTTGTGTGTGTGTGTATGCGCGTGTGCAGGTGTGTGTCCTATGACAAGGTGGCGCCTTTTGCCACGACACACGTTTTTTTTTTTTTCGGATGCTTGATGACCTGATGTGATGCGAGACATTGCGTGTGGGATGGAACAGAAAAAAAAACATAGAAGGCAAAAAGTCTGTCAGAGAGATAAACAAGCAAAAAAAAACTTTTTTTACCAAGTCGGTCGGATAGTTGAAACCTGATAATTTTGCATGCACGCCTTGCATTGCCAAGCAGCCTTTTCTTACACATCTGCTGTTCTTCCATGGACGGGTTATGCTCAGAAATGTTCTGCGAGATGTTGTTGAGGCCTTTATTGGCATGTTTGCGTGTGCAACTTGTGAAAGACACAAAAAGAAGAAAAAAGAAAGTTCAAGACATGTTATCGGTTGGTTTTTGTGCCAAGTTTCTCCAATAAGTTCAGTTGTTTCCCAATCCCTTTCCCTTTGCAAGCAGTTATTACCGTTGAAGCTGGCGTCACAACTGCATTGCTGTTACACACTTGTAAAATTTGTGAGGGGAGCCAAGAGCACTGGAAGAAAAAGAAAAGCTCTCGTTCCCTCTGCTTCGGATGTTACACAAGAAAAAAGAAAATCTCATGTTGACCGCCTCGAATGGGTTAACAGTGCTTCAATGTTCAATTGTTTTTCTTTTTTTGTAGCTGCAGTGAAGATGAGACACGCAGACCACTAATCTTAGTTGTAACACGTCAACTGAATTCATAGGCTAAACACAACAGCAAAGAAACTTGTAAGTGGGATGCTGCTTGCTTTCAGCAGCAGGTTCTAGAAAACTATAAAAACAAAAAAAAACTTCATCACATATACTTTGACGATAGCAGCTCAAGGCCTTCTGCTGGCTTTTTTTGCGAGGGTGGGGGCTTCTAAAACAGAGTTGCGTTCAAAACGCCATTCCCACAGTGGAGCTGAAAGCAGTCTTTTTTTTTTTTTGCGCCGACATGCACCAGTTTCATTCCTATGACGCCCCTCCCTCAGGATTACAGGCTACAGAAACTTTCTCTCAGGACTGTGCTCCCACTCTCTCTCTCTTTGCGAGGATGTCTCCAGGTGATGCCCGTGTTAAACATTTGTTCATTTTGAATCCACTGGTTAGGGAGCGCAGCTTTGCGTGATCCTCTCCTCCACGAAGGAGTCCTCGTTTGACTGCACTCTTCTTTGACGACGGCTACCTCACTTGTACCATGCAGGAAGGGGAGTTTCTCCCCAATCCAGGAACCCAGAGTTTTATTATTACCGTGACTGCGACTACAAAAGAAGGCTGACAGTGACACGCATAACAGACCACTACAGCGTGGAACAAGCTGCTGCCATGTGGTAGCAATTTAACCCTGACCTATATGTCAGTTCATCCCATCAAGTTGTCTGCTTGAAAACGTATGCCGGCAGGGCAGTGAGTCAACCTGACAAAAAGCAACCACGTTGCTAGTTTTACTATCCCATTTGCTTCGCACTCCGTTTTTTATCATTGCAGCGGATTGAGGAAGACCTTTCATTGTCTTGCAGAGAAATCAATTTAGGTAGATAGATGTATCAAGGGTGGCAACTCTGCTGTGAAGCATTCTTCCAACTTGCTCATAACTTCAAGCTTATGGCTTGAACATTTCTTGGTCACCTTCTCTTTCCACATCCTGCAAGTGCAAGCAAGCTTTTTCAACTCCGGGCTCCCGCTTTGCTCAGAGGGGTCTTGCATGATAGTTCAACTCTCGAGGAAACTGATGAGCGAACCGGTTCGGCAAAGATGACGGGAGCATTTGCAACTTGCAGTGGCTACCGAGAAGAAAAAAAATGCGGACCTTGACAAATGAGACCTCGGAACTAATGAATGACAGATTTGAGAACAGACCCGATTTGTGAACATGACACTTCTTGTTTGACTGCCCCTTTTCTGCTATCCTCCATGCGGCCTTGGTGTTCGCTGGTTTAGGAAAGCTTCGTTAATGCGTTACTTTGTGCAGACGGCATACTCGTTGCACTTTTTTTTTTCCTGCCTTGTAGATGTTTGCTTCCATGTGTTACCACTAGATCGCATTGCTGTGTAAAACATGGATCTCTGAGATAGGCTTTCTCTTCTCATCTTGTGTATGAGCAAATGAAAAGGAGTTGCCTGCAGTGTTTTATGGCTTTCCTCGTGGTGGTGTCCATTCACCAGAACACCTTTTGAATTTTGACCCCTGGAATTTGCTAACTGGCTGCTGCTGCTGCCTTGCGCGGCTTGATGCTCTGGCACAGCACATCCTTTGCTTATCATGATCTAGATTACTCCTTCTTGCACTTTGGCATTTTCTTGGTTTTTTTAGGGTAGAGTTTGATCCTGTAGTTGTTAAACACCTTTTGCTTAAGTTTTTGTTCTCCCAGTGCTGCTTGGGCTTTGGCTGAGACGCAGTGCATTGCGCAGACTATACTGCTCTTTACCGATGTTCCTGGGCTTTATTAATTTTTTTTTCGTTTCTGCCTTGGTGGCGTTTGTTTTTCTACTGGCAGTTTTTTTTTCCTTTTGGCTCGCATCTACAGTCCATTCATTTACCCCACAGTTGTGTTAGACTGGCCGGAACAGCGATCAGCCGATTGGTGTCCGACCCTTAGGCTGTATTTTGAGCAAGTCCTTTTTTTTTTTTTTTTTCCGCCTTCGTTGCTTGGCAGCTGCCAGCAGAAGACTGTTGTTTAGTTGCTTTGAACTCTCTTGGTTACCATAAAAGGAAGAGACCAGGAGTTCTTTTCTGTGTGTTGCAGTACATAACCAGTCTGTTTGTCAGTGGGATTTTTTGGTATGCAGGGCGTTGTAGCAGTAACATTGCACGTAAAAATAGGCTTCATATCTAGTGTTTGCAGGTATTTCTTCCTTAAATCTTGCATTGCAATAGTGTTCTCATCAGCTTTGCTAACTTTGTCAAATTGTGGAGAGTTTCAGAATATAATTACTGGTGTGTATAATTTCCCAGCAGTAGCAGCAGACTGCTTCCCCTCAGTGCTTGGTTTGCTAGGCCAAACCCAGAGAGTTAGTAGCATCCATAGTTTTTGCTGTAACGCTGTTCGTTCTTGTGTCCATTGTGTGCTCCTTGGAATATTTCACTGTGGTTTAATTTGTGTAGCAAGAAACCCTTGTAATTGCTCTACGCCTTTATTCTTCCCGTCTTTTTTGCCGCTATATTGAGACTGTTTTTGAGACTTACTACCAAATTGTGTATTGTATTAGAGTGCAGTGCAATTTCTCGATTGTCCTCGCACCAGATGATGCCCTTGCTTGCTTTCACAGCTGTTGCGCGTGCCAAGGTGTGTCCACGGTGTCACCCTTTCGCTTTGGTGTTGGAGACCATCGGGCTCATGTAGCTCCCAGAGAAAATTAACGTGCCTATTGCCGGCACAGCAGGCTTGCACGCATGTGCTAGTTTTTCCGGGTTTCTCTATGTGGTTGGACTCCTTGGTCACCTGCTGCTCGCAGTCCTTGTTCAGTGTATTGTACTGGTAACACATTAACCGATGTGGTAACTGGAACCACCGTGTGACTGAGCCTTCTACCGCCGCCATAGCATGAGCACATCTAATGCAAGACGACCACCACTACCAACGAACTGAAATACAGTGCTGTCATTGTCAAGATTGACATGCGGGGCTGCACCTGTGGCCGGCTGCTTGGCATTTGATGAAAACTGCCGACTGTCCCCTTTCATGTCTTATTTAGCCCTTAAAATTATCTTTGGTTTGTTTCCTCAGTGTGCGCTTAAAGCATGGCAGTAGAAAAGTTTGTATCTGTTGGCATAATTACAGGATTGGCTTATGTTTCTGTGCAACCGTTTATTTCCCCTCTCTCGAAGTGAATTTGTATGAGAGTCTGGATGCAATACAGGTCTTTTTTTACATATGTTTCTGTGTCTTTGTAAGCAGCACATTGCTCATGTGCTGGTCACCAAGTCTGCTGGTCAGTTTTCAACTGTCACTGTGAAGCTTCTTTGGACAAGAGCTTGTATGCTAGTGATGAGACCACAGTTCTCATTAGTGACAATGGTTTGAAACAGTTCGGCTTCTCTGCATAATTGGTCAAAGGCCAACTTTATTATTTAGCTATATCAAGGAAGTGGTTTGAAATTTCTCTGCATGTCGTCTTTAACCTCGGTTCTTAAAGGGGTCCTGAAACACTTTTTGAACATAGTAAGAAAACATGGCCAATCCGCTGTAGAGGCTGCTGTAAACATGAGAGCCAAGTTTTACTGCACTGCGTGCAGTGGGGAGTTTACAATTGCTAAAGAATCGTGAAAAGTTGCTTGCTCACTTCTACAGTGTTGCGAGAGTTTGCAACCAGTTGGACCCACCAAAACTATTGGCTGACTACGTGATCGCAAGAGCATTCTCAGTTATACAAAATTGCTAATAGGAAATTCAATAAATTTAACATATGTCTGCCATCTCAACAAGACAAATTTTTTTATCTTTGCGCTGCTAGTCTACACAGGACGATTGTGTGTAGCAGAGTCTGCAGCACACGGCTTTCGAGATGGCAGTGACATGCTGCGTATTGTCTGTCGTGGCCATCATGGGAGTTCTGCGACGAGCTCTTGTGCTTCCTTGACACTCAAATTTTGGG
The DNA here is from genome assembly GCF_023375885.2 of Dermacentor andersoni. Taxonomy (NCBI): domain Eukaryota; kingdom Metazoa; phylum Arthropoda; class Arachnida; order Ixodida; family Ixodidae; genus Dermacentor; species Dermacentor andersoni. The sequence continues at coordinate 178,950,140 of NC_092815.1, read as the reverse complement.
CAGGGTTTGCCTTCTTCTATTCTGTGATGTGTAGCTTGCAACTGGAGACGAAAAGAGAAAGCTGGGTATTGGTACGGTAAGTTGGATTCCAAAAATTTTTGCAGGGCGAGATTTGCGAGACGGATGTTCTTTAATATAGAGGCCATATTATAATTAGTGTTTTGGGGGCCCGTTAGGAGCACATAACTCTACGTTTAAATTGGATTAAGTAGCCCCCTCGTATCTGCTGCTTGTAATGTCAGTAGTGACTGAGCAGGCTAGTGCCAAAAACCGGAATGCTAGTGTTCAAACATGCTAGTCAAATGACCTATCAAACATGTTACACTCGTGTTTAAAACTTTGTTCCATCTCTCAAACGTTAAAATAGGATCCTACAAAAGTAGATAACAGTTTCAAAAGTGCATGGCAAAAAATTATCATAAACTGATCTATGAAAAAACCTGCATCAAAAGTGATTATTCGATTAAAGGCTAAAACGATGAATGATGAATAGTCTATTGAATAAATTAATCGACCATCCATAAGGGGCTGGTATGTATGACTGGCTGTATGACACGGATGCCGTACACGGATGCCGTCAGAATTCCACATAGATAGCCAGATTTCTCTGCGGATTGTTTCTTGAAGCTTGATGCCACAAGGCCGCCTGCTGTCTTACATTCCGTTGGAAGTGCCCAGAAGAAAATTGGCGCCTTCGATTTCACGCCATATGTTTTGAATTCACATTAAAGCCTAAAGGGACTGTCTACCACTCAGGACATGTCCGAGTTGTGGTGGGAATGGGGTGACTGTCACATTGACGGAAACGAACATGTTTGAATCCCATAAACAAGGAATTCTATATTTGACTTTGAAAGTGGTACCAAAATCACAATGAAACTGTCAACCAATCTGTACCGTCAAGTAACCAAAAACCGGTGCATGGAGAGTTATGTTTAGTTTGTGTGCATTATTGTATTGCATGGAATTGTTTACGTGCTTCTAACTTATCGGCGTGTCGGTGAGTAGTTTCTTACATTCAGTTAGGGCATCCTGAAAGGTGGCTCAGATCGGCGATCTCCAAAATCTTTAAACGGGTGAATTGCCGAACAGTGGCAGCGTTAATGGCCAGAAAACAAATCAGATAAGGTTTAGTGAAAATCTTAAAATAAGGAACGGTACTGCAGCAATGCCTTGGGAGTTCTTAGGGTACGTCGGGCACTTTCTGTGGGCTACCAATCTTCTGACAGTTTTCCTGCCAACCTGCGTCTCTGAGTGGTCAGTGGTCAAATGGGTAGCTAATCGGGGTACTGTGCTGAGGTAACAGGTTTCGAAACCAACCATTGGACGAACTTGGGTCACTGAGTATGTGGCAATGTGTACATACGCGCCGCTCTTCAAACCTCTTTCATGCTGACGTGGGTCACTGGACTGGGTATGTGCTCTCTGGGTATGCTGAGTATTGTGGGAATGCGCGACTGTCACGCGTCCCCTAATATGCTGTTTTCCCCGAATGTCTCGCGACATGTAGGCTCTTAATAGGCTTTTCCTTTTGGCTCAGAATCGGCAAGCGGTGCGGCGTGTGCGCCGATCCATGCTTCTACGAGACTGTTTCGCGGGGCCTACACCGAAATGGACGAACCCGATCGTTAGAGCGCGCCACCGTTCGCGTGACCGTACGCGCGAACGACCAGACGTTAGTGTCCTGCTTGGGGCGAACATTATCCGGTCGCGGCGAGTAGGACTTCCTAGATTTGTCACGCGCCCATCGGCATGTTCTATCGATAATTCGGCTAGCCATAGATTGGTGCATAAAAGGTGCAATAAATGCCTTTGTGACTGTCTGCACTGCTGTGTTCCTTTGTCTCAAGAGCTCGGGTGAGACCCCACAGTACGTGTCCTCGGTCTGTGCTCTACCGAGTGGCAAATACCCAGTACTCGAAGTCTGCATGACATACCCTGGATGTATGCCAGTCCATCTAAAGGGACCCTGAGGCGATCTTTACGATTTTGTAAAAATGTAATGAGTCGTTATGGTAGGTCCTTGCGATTCCTTGACGCATCTAAGTGCCCCGCGTAAAAAGTCTACGGTACATCGCTTGCGATCGCATTGCGCCGCCGCCCCTGGCCAGGTGACGCGAGGTAACCATATCGCGCCAGTGGGGCGAGTTATCCTATTGGCTGCCCAGGGCGCATAATCGATAATTTTTCCAACTTTATGGCAAACGGATGTTCGTAGTAGTTGGAATGCTAGTTAATTTGTCTATAAAAAAAGTAACAAACGGGATGCACAAGGACAATTCATTACTACACGAGACTGGGCACACAGCAAGTGTCGTCTGGTTGTGTTACAACGTGCTCCGTGTTTAGAGCTCCGTGGTCAGTGTTGGTCTCGACATTTCTTTTCGCGAGCACCATGGTTCGCCTTTGTCAGGCTGTGGCCTGCAAACGTAGCGACTGGCAACATGTCAAGCTGCGACATAGTGTCCCTCTGCAAGGCCGCAGACGAGCGGATTGGCTGCAGTGCGTCGGAAGATCGGTATCCGACCGGCGCCAGGATTTGTGTGTTTGCAGCCGTCGCTTTACCCCGGAGGATTACTACCACAATAGTGTTTCACGTACTCGGCATTTGGCTAAACGCAAGCCCAAGCGGACTGGGCCTGGGCGTTCTACGGGATGAGCGGAGGCGCCATGGGAGGCGCAAACGTGAACGGCCAGCACGGTGCAGCCACCTGGTAACACGGAGATCAACCGAACAGAACTAATATAGCAGTAACGAAGTGCATTCTACTTTGCTGCTGGTGTACGTTTTTAAGGCGCGTATTCATGAACACATTGTTTTTCCAAATGTTTAAAATGTTTTACACTTGGTTAAAGCAATTGTAGCTCTTTGTTTAGATGGATGGATGGATGGATGGATGTTATGAGCGTCCCCTTTGGAACGGGGCGGTGGCTTGCGCCACCAAGCTCTTACTACTATGCTGCCTAATATCCTACCTATGTTCACCAATGAAAAAAAAAAAAAAAAAAAAAAAAAAAAAAACCACTATGAACTACCACGTCCAAATTTTCTGATACCCTATTGCGAACTGTGCTTTTGTACGTCTCCGTCTTTTGTCGTTTCCCTACTTTTCTTCCACCAATCCTCCAATCGCCTCTTACTGATGTCTATTGCGGACCTGTTTGCTTTACCACTGCTCCCGCTGAACCCAAGGGCTTCAAGGAGGCCAGTGGTGCCTAAATCGACCGCTGGGTAGACGTCCTCACATTCTAATAAAATATGTTCCGTCGTTTCCCTAGCTTTACCGCAGCAAGCACATGTTTCTTCTTCATTCTTATATCTCGCTTTATAGGTGCGTGTTCTAAGGCATCCCGATCTCGCTTCGAAAAGTAATGAGCTTCCCTTTGAGTTATCATAAATGGTTTCTTTCCTAATTTCGTTTTTTCCCCTTAAGTAGTTACTCATGGCAGGTTTCTTTTCCATTGCCGCCACCCATGAGATTAATTCAGCCTCTCTGACTTTCCGCTTGACCTTCTTTGTTGCTGTGTTGCCCACCCCACAGGCCGCATACTTGCTGGTAAGCTTCCTAGTTCTTTTCCTCCACTGTGAATCAATGTTTTGCCTGTACAGATACCTGAACACTCTCCCAGCCCATTTACTTTCCTCCATATTCCTCAGCCGTTCTTCGTACTCAATTTTACTGCGGGCTTCCCTCACTTCAAAACTAGTCCAGCCCATATCCCCTTGCACAGCTTCATTTGTAGTCTTCCCGTGAGCGCCCAATGCGAGGCGACCCACTGACCTTTGGTTCCCGTCGAGTCCTGATTGTACCCCTGATTTAAAGCAAACAACCGCATTTCCAAAAGTAAGTCCTGGAACCATTACCCCTTTCCACATACCTCGGAGGACCTCGTACCTATTGTATCCCCATAGCGCTCTGTGCTTCATTATGGCTGCATTTCTCTTCCCCTTGACTGTTATGGTTTTTTCCTGTGTTTCCATATATCCGTTGCCTTCGTTTATCCATATACCAAGGTATTTATATTCTGTTACCCGAGGTATTTCTTGGCCCTGTATCTCCACTGTCTGTTCACTGTTTTCATTGAATACAATAACACCTGATTTTCTAACACTAAATTTCAAACCTAACTTGTTGCCCTCCTGTCCACAGATATTAGCCAGACGTTGCAAATCACTTTGCTTGTTTGCGAGCAACACAATGTCGTCCGCATAAAATAAACCTGGGAGTTGCTGCTCTATTACTGTACCTGCCTGTTTGTATGAGAGATTAAACCCGATATTACTTCCTTCTAGCGCCCTCTCCATCCTCACCATGTACATCATAAACAGCAGCGGGGATAAAGGGCACCCCTGCCTCAGTCCCTTGTTGATATGAACTTTCTCCGCGCTCCTCATCCCTTCCCATTCAACGCAAACAGTATTTTCTAGGTAAATCTCTCTCAAGAGCTGTATACAATCGTTACCTAAGCCTTCCCCTTCCAGAATATCCCACAAAATGCTGCGGTCTACGTTGTCGTATGCTCCTGTAATGTCCAAAAAGGCTACATACAACGGTCTGCTTTCTGCTTTTGATATTTCAATACACTGAGTAAGAACAAACAAGTTATCATCCAAACGCCTACCTATTCTAAAGCCATTCTGAAGCTCTCCCAAAATGCCATTATTTTCTGCCCATGCTTGAAGCTTTAATTTCACTGCCTGCATTGCTAGCCTGTATATTACCGATGTAATGGTCAACGGTCTATACGAGTGAATTCTGTCTTTCTCCCCCTTACCTTTATAAATTAAATTCATTCTACTTTGTCGCCAACTGTCTGGTATTCGTCTATCTTTTAAAGCTTTTTCAACTGCTTTCACGAGAGCTTCCTTACTTTTTGGTCCCAGTTCATTTATCAGCCTAACGGGAACCTCGTCTAGCCCTGTGGCTGTGCGCTTAGGAATTTTCTCTTCCGCTTTCTTCCAGTTTAAATTTGTAAGCACTAGCTCCTTTCCCCCTTGGTTCTCTTTCATGCTCTTTTTTTCTTCAAATACAACCTTGTCCTTGCCTTGGAAAGATTCGGCTGTTACTTTTTGGATGTAATTTATTGCTGCTTCTCCTTCCAGTCTGTTTTCATCTTCGTCTAGGATATGTTGTTGTATTGTTGTTGCCTTCCTGCCTAATAATTTTATGTGATTCCAAAATATTCTAGGTGCAGCCTTCTTTTTCTCACGTATTTCTGACAACCAACGTTCACTTTCACCTTTTAATTTTGCTTGCACCAGTATTTGAACCATGGACTTTTTCTCCCGGTATATTTCCCATTTACTGGTTACTTCATCCTGTGGCAACTGCGCCTTCTTTGCCTGCCTGTGCTCTCGAGATGCTTTCTGTCGTTCGGCGATGGCTTCTCGTATCTCCTTGTTCCACCAGCTTTTCGGTTTCTTTTTTCCTTTCCAATGAACATGTTGTTTCTCTTTCCGTATTTCTGTCGTTACTACACTTAGAAGCTCACCATATTCCCACCCCTTACTTGGCAACTTGCCAATTTCTTCCTCCACTCTAGTGACTATATTTGCTATTTGTTCAGCGTTCAAATTTGGACTGGCCATTTTGCTTTCGTTGCTCTCTTTCCCAACTACATATCCCATTTTCAAAATGATGCGTTTATGGTCACTCCCTATGCTGCTAAACCCTTCCTCATCGATGACCATTTCTCTCAACTTATCATGAATTCCTTCTGTCATCAGACAGTAATCAATGGTCGATTGCCGGTTTCCCACTTCCCACGTGATCTGTCCTTCACACTTAGGCCCTGTATTCACGATCACGAGATTATGTTGCTCGCAAAGGTCTAGCATTGACTTCCCGTTATTGTCGGTATAGCCGTCTAAATCCTGTATGTGGGCATTCATGTCACCTAATAGGACTATCTCAGCACCATTCCCGAAACCCCTGATATCAGCGCTTATGCATTCCACTAACTCTTTATTCTTCTCTGTGCAATTTATTCCGGTCCACAAATACGTAACTCCAAGCCAAGTTTCTTTCCCACTCATTGTACCTGATAACCAAAGATGCTCTTGACATTGTGAATTTACTCTTTTCCATTTGGCTCCCTGATGGATGAGCATTCCGACTCCCCCTCCCTTTCTTTCCGACTTAGTTCTGTTGCACCCTTCCCATACATAATTCCCAATAACTGGCGGCTCTTCTGAGTCTCTAAGGTGCGTTTCTGTAACCGCATACACCCCTATTTGTTCTCTATGTAACTGCTCCTCAATCTCTGCCCACTTTTCCTTTCTTCTGCCGCCCTGCATGTTTATGTAGCCTATTGCATGGCGAGCTCTTGTTCTTGTTTTCCTCCTTTTCCTGTTATCGACGGCGATGCTCTTCTGATGTTCCCCTAGGGGACCTTCTTTATTACTACCTACTCTGACCTCCTGAGCGCCCGCGGGCCCCCTAAAAAAGCAACAGCGCGACCCCCAAGTCGCCAGCCCACTTCTCGTGCTAGCCTGTAATTGAAGTGGATCCCATCTCGTTTAAAACCACCACAACTTCTCACTTCCCTGTTTACCTCGACAACTTCGAATCCTTTCTCTCGGCTCATTTTCCATATTGCCTCATTGGCAGCCATTACGGCTCTTTGTACATGACTGTCACGCACAGGCACCTCCGGCACCGTGCACACCACGATCTGCACCTGAGGGGATAGCTCGCGCAAGTCGTCCACCCCCTTCGCCAAGCGCTGGGCTAGTCCTGGCCCTTTCCTGTTCAGGACGTCATTTAGCCCACCTGCTACTACGACAAGGTTGCGCACGTGGGCATTTTCCGTGAGCTTTTCTTTTGCTCGCTCCATGACAGAACCCAGTGTCTGCCCTGGAAATGTCCCTACCGCCACTCTTTTGTCGCCTTTCACCCTCTCCACAATTGCTTTTGAGCACCCAGCCATGTTTGAGTCGCCAGCGATAATCACTCTTTCATTCTCTCCTACCTCTCCCTGCTTACCGGCTTCCTGTGGCTGCAGCGTCGCCTCACTCGGGGCGTGTTGCGCTGCTTCGCTATAGCTACGCCGATTCACCGGCGGCGAGCTGGCGACCGCTTGCTTTGGCTCCCTGCCTTCCACTTTGCCCTCGCTTTGGTGCCCTGACCCGACATTGTCCGCTGCCCGAGTCTCAAGAGCGTCGAGCCGCCTTTGCAGTTCGGCGCTCCGTTCTTTCGCCTCCCCAAGCTCGGCCACAGTCCTCACCAACTGCGCGGCCTGGGCCGCCTCCACCTTCACGAAATTTTCAACCTTCGCCTCCAGTGCTACCCGCTTCTCCTGCTCCTCCCTCCGGTTTGCCTTAAGCTCTTCAAACTTAGCCGCCCAATTCCCTTCCAGTTTTTGGACGGCTTCCCTGACGCCCTCGCACGACCTGCACGTGAAGCTAGACCCCACCGCGTCTGCTAAATTCTGGAATTTAGTCTCGTCGAGGAAGCACCAGCGCAGGCACTCGTCGCACTGCACTTGCTCCCCGTCCCCCGCGGCCTTCACGTTTTTCGATGTCATCGCTAGGCCTACGTCCCTAGACCCAACGAGCAAGTTCGCCAAATCACTCACGCAAACCCGACCACGACCGCTATCCCAAACAAAAACAAAGAATTATCACTCCCTACTCCATGTAAGAATCCGAAGAGCTAGCTGAAAGAAATACCCCCTAGGCCTAACGGGGGATCCGCCAGACCTAGACAAAGCCGGTACGTTTCCTACTCCTACCAAAAATTCAAAATTTGCGCCCCTACTCCATGCAAAAGAAAACACTTCAAAACACTAGCTAATAAAGATAAAAGAGTACTTAGCTACGAACGAAGTCGCTGAAGCCTCGTCCACAGGAGCGTCCGCGAGCCACGACCAACCACCACGGCGACCACCACGTTTAACTGGTTACTCTTTGCGCCACCAGGTGGGTGGACCGTGCAGACCGATCAGGCCGCTGACGTACGTCTACGCTAAGCTCCTTTATCACATCTAGTAGTATGGAGGGGCGTTAGTTTACGCCACGGAGGAAGGAAACTAAGGAGAGGCCCTGACGTCACTCTTTGTGAAGCAAAAGTGAAGCCGGAAGTTGGCGTTGCTCATGGCGATGCTCCGCCTTTTGTGCCAACCTCCTCTCTTGTTTACATCTTTCGCGAAACCACGCCGCGCTGCGCGTGGTTTCGCACGCGGAGCGCGCGCGCTCGCGCAACATCCGGCAGAGCACTGTGCAGGTAACACAGCGCAACAAGACACGGTGACTAACGCAAACCCGCCCACACAGCGCCTTTGCCACGGCACGAAACCTACCAGAGCAACACGTGTGCGCGCTCAAAAAATCAGAACAACGCCGCCATTGTGGCCCAAAAGGCGTGGCCATGCAGCAAAAAAAATAAAAAAGCAGCAAAAGAAATGAGAAACTATACGTCATTTCCGCCACACTTTTCTCCTAGCGCGCGGAGGGGGTAGGGCCTCTCCTTAGTTTCCTTCCTCCGTGGTTTACGCCTCCACCCATTCGTCGAAACGTCAAGCTCGCCTGATGGTTACTGGAACACCGGACACGCTCGGTGCTGCGACAGAATGCTCGCAACGCACGCTGCTTCGATAGATCTCGCTTGGGATCGAACAGCTGATTCTTTATTCTATGGGTCGACTGCCAAGTGGCTGGCGGAGAGGTTGAGAGGCTTTGTTTGGGCGCTGGCTTCAAGACAACCGGAAATAGACGCACACGAGGTCCCATCATGACGCAGACCCAGCGAAGACTGAGCTTAGCTCCGATCACTCGGCCAACGAGTTGAGAAATACATGGCTATGGAGGAGGGTAACTCGTAATCGTCCGTAGCTGTCTTAATATAAGACGCTTCACGCAAATTGTGCGAATGATTTACTGTAGCTGCACCCTACGCGTTTACAGAATTCGTCCGAACCATTTCAGGGACCCTTTAAGAGGTTACTCTAACCGAAAAAATCTGTTTTATACATTTATACTCGTCTTCAAAAAGATTAAACCGCTGCATGCGTAGACAGATCGAATTGTATAGGCTTTCTATTACGCTACAAAATAGGTTATCGAAAAACGGTAGAGAGTCCCTGTAGACAATCTTTACTAAAAAAAATGGTCACACTAAGAAAGTAGAAAAGTTCGGAAACATTACACGATATCTTAAATCCGGGCCGGACTTCACCGACAATATATTTTTACGTTATGTTACGTTACAGAACTGTGCTCTCCTTCCTTACTCCTTGGCTGCAGAGTTGTAAACTTGAAGGCATAGCTTTATTAATTTTTCTATCGGCAAATTTTTGCTGACGTCGGGTAGCAATAAGATTGCAAATGATGTTGCTGTTCATAAAAAATCACTGACGATTACGGTACTTCCTAATGCGAAATTTGAGCACAACTCTATACATGTTTTCATTTTGCTATATATTGGATGGCGTAGACAATTCGTGTAGTGCAGCACGTTGCAAAAGGGGCCAAGTGTAGGCCAAGTGTTTGGAGATCGCGAGAACCATCGCGTTGGTGACGCGTGGGCGCGATTCACAGAAGCATCCGCCGACAAACCTCCCCCACGACTCGCGCTACTGTGGCGTCATCTCGTTGCTACCGTCACGGCACTGCGCTTCTCGCGCTTTCGCCATACCCTCTGTTTTCCGCCTCGTGGTGCCGCTGCACCCCCTTATCCGCTTTTCTCCTTGCGTCTTTTCTCTCTCGTCGCTTTTATTGCGATAACAATGAAACACTCCAGACACATTTCTATCGTCGGCGTCGCCTTGAGGTTCCGCATAAAATCCGAGGGCGATAACATCTTCGCCGCGCGCTGTATGTGCGAGTGAAAGCGTGCGAGGGTAAGCCGGCGATCTCCTCAAGCTATATAACGTTTCCTCTCTGCTGCTGCTGGAGCAGTGCCGATAGCATTGCCTTGTCGATTGCAGCTATTTCACTGTTTTTCTACGTTGCACTTAAGGTAATCCTTCAAGATTGGCGTCTGACAGTGTTGCCTGTAAGCGGCAAGCTAGCGGCACTAGGAAACTGGCTAAAAACCGCCGTTTCTCCGCTTGCTAGAAGATTGGAGTGGCGTACTGTACATGCATGCACGAACTTTTACTCGGGATTAGCAGGCGCTCATTGAGAATTGGCTGACCGTCTATGGGCAGTCGAGTGTCCATGACATGATTGACGGGACATAGTAGACAGTGCCTCGAAAACCGAAGGAGACAGCGATCGAACTTTCATGCGAGATTGTGGACTCCTTTCTGCTTTCGGGCAACGATGCGTCGGAGAAGCACGATAACCACAACGAGACGGCAGACGCAGTGGCGCGAGCACTAACCAACCGCGCCGCTGCAACCGACCGTCCAACGTGGTGTAGTGCCAAGGACCGCATGACGACGTTCAACGAACTTACACAGTTCCACCGCCTGGCTCGAAGGACTTTCCCACCCCGGTACCCGAGGCTGAGCCGAGCGGAGGCGGTGCTGTTCAGACAATTGCAAACTGGTTCATTACCCACCCCAGTGTTAATGACTCATCTATACCCAAAATTATATGTGAGTGATGTGTGCCGCGTGTGCCAGCGGGAGAGGGCCACCCTGATGCACATCCTATGGGATTGCACCAAGTTCCCCGACGAAGCTTCGACAAGTACAACGATTCCGCCGCGACTTGCGGCTGCGGCGGAATGCTACGACCACGAAAGCCAAACCTGGGCCGTCCAGCAGGTCTCGGCGGCTCTTGAAAGACAAAGGCCGAGCGAAACCGACGGAACGTTGCCCCTCAGGGCGACCGACCGCGGGAGTAACACGCGCTGGAGTTGAGTAGGGACCACCCGCTGAGAAGACGTCAGGGCCCGCGTCACGGCGCCATTTAGTCATGGTGTCGTTCTACAGGCGACTACATGAAGTTGTTTCTCTCTCTCTCTCTCTTATAAAGATCAATATATTTAGAGATGTCGGCGTTGGCTGACGATGGATACTCGCTTCGCCTGATTTATAGTACAGCATTAGAATTAAAAAAAAGAGAAAAAATTGTTGCATTAGGTAATGTTTAAACCCGAAAACATGTAACACACTAAAAGTCTCTTCCAGAAAGTTCTCGTTCAAATAAAGTTCTTTTATGTATGGCGTACAGAGGTTTCAAATGCATGAATGAGACACAATTGCACACGGTGCAGTAGAGTCAATAATCGTAACAAATGCCAGCGCCTTCAAAAAAAAATTCACCGACGATTACAGTACTCTCTAAGGCGAAATTTCAGCGCAGCTGTATACATGTTTTTATTTCGCGATATATTGGCTGGCGCGGACAATCTGCCTCGTGCGGCATGTTGCAAACGAGCGAAGTGTGGCGCGACTGCATGGCTAATAGGGAGAACGCGAGAGGGAGCGCGCAGGTGACGCGTGGGCGCGATTCAGAGCAGCCGCCGCAGACAGACTTTTGCTCATGCAGCGCTTTGTTTTGACGTTCTCGCCGCATGCCTTATCGATCGCGTCATCGGTAAACAGACAATGCGCGCTACTCTGACGCTATCTCGGAGTGATTGCCGCCTAAGAAAGCCCTATCACACTAACGGTAAAGCGCGCGCGGCGCGCCGTCGGCGTTAAAACGCAGAGTCTGCGACAGAGCGGCCACGCGCACTGGCGGCGAGCAGCTGCGGCACTCACGTGACAGCACGAAAATATCGCCTCTGTAGGTGCGAGATGTCGCATGCTTTTTCTTTCGTCTGTTGACAGGTAGACGTTGTATTTACGTTCTTCGTCCTTCGTTCTTAACGCGAGTCATGTCTTACGAAGATGACGTCGTTGCCACTGATCATAATCATGTTGGTGTGTTCTTTTCTGTTGCGGTGTCGCCGCGTTTCATTGTCAGGAAGGATGAGTTACTGGGCGTCGCCTCCGCGTTCTTGAATTCAGGGACCAGGTCCGTCTTGTACAGAACCGGATATGGCGCACTGTCTCCAAAAACTTCCCATCAGGACGTCTCGGTTTAGACTCGTCATTGTAAATAACACAATATCAAACCATGACAATTGGAACAAGCGCGAACGAGAGCTGACGTGGGCAGACGATAGTACGGAGCGAGCAGTCCGGCTGAGACCAGATACAAGTACGCATCGAGCGGTCAGGCGGGTTCGCATGACACAAGCAGTTTCCCATGCGCACGTCACTGAAGGGGCAGCTCTCATTGGACTCCGCCGTTCGTGGATCGCGTCTTTCATCTCCCGCTCCGCGTTCGCTCGTTCATCCTTCGCTGATTTGCTCGTTCGCTCGGTTACGCCGATGCCGACGCTCACTGCAGGAACGGGCGCCCATAAGAGCTGCGCTCTAGAAATTAAGCGTAATCTCACGATGGCTGTCGACGGTAATGCGCGCCCTTTCTTCATTCGTATCCCCCCCCCCCTCCCCGCGCATGCCCCTTGGCAAGAGCTATACACAGGCAGAGAGGCAATATTGTAAATATCAGTTTTATTTGTTTCTGAAGTGCAGCGATTATGCTAACAAATGACCGCATGGTCCTTAAAGTACTAAATAAATAAATGAAGAAACACGTAAACTCTTGGTAGACATCCATAACGCCCTTAGTCAAAGTGAGCGAAAATACTGGGCAACAGGAACGTTTCCTCAACTAGCTAACAATTAAAATATTAAAAACTCATGATAAACCCAAAAACCACTGACCATCTGACGCTCTCATCTTCTTTCTGAAGTGCCTGGAACATATCTGGACACTTTGGGGAGCACGTAACAAAGTTTATCATTTCTGATATTGCTACGGAACAATATGTGCGATCACGAAAAGGCGAGCAGTGCGAAGACGACGACGACGATGAGAAGCTAGCGCGGGCTGTTGCCTCTTGGCCAAGCGCAGCGTATTTTTCTTGTAAATATACTTGTATATAGCTTTTCGCCTGCATGTTCCTACGTAACATATCTGGTGGAGGTGGACGTTCCCTGTACCTCGTCACGGAGCTTCGCAGTAGACGGTACGTCGAGGCTTCCTTCATGGCTCCCGGCGACGACAACCGGACTCCCCCGGCTCCGACACCTGCTGCCACTTCGACGACCTACATCACTCTCCCCGCTCCCCGTGATCCTGGCGTATTCTCGGGCGAAGATGGGGAAGACGTCGATGACTGCATCAGCCTGTATGAACACGTCAGCCGCAATAACCGGTGGGACCCTACTATTGTGCTCGCCAACGTAGTCTTTTACCTCGGTGGCACACCTAGAGTTTGGTATCGCACGCACGAAGATGAGCTCACCAGTTGGGATTCACTTAAGACACAGCTTCGAGACTTGTTCGGCAACCCCTACGGTCACCAACTTGCCGCGCCGAAGGCGCTTTCCGGCCCTGTGCAGACGTCAACAGAGCCCTATGTCACGTACATTCAGGACGTCTTGGCTCTGTGCCGCAAAGTTGACACCCACATGACTGAGTCAGACAAGGTTGCCCACATCCTCAAAGGCATTGCCGATGACGCCTTCAACTTGCTCGTCTGCAACAACATAGCGACGGTGGATGCTGTTATAAAATAGTGCCGCCGCTTGGAACTCGCTAAAAGCCGACGTATTGACCAGCAGTTTGCCCGTCTGCCCAACACCCCAGCGACATCTTGTGCCGACACTCCTCGTCCTAACAACACTGCCGATGTTACCAGGATCGTCCGGCGTGAGATCGAGGCCGCCTATCCGGCTGCCTTCGACTCCAGTCCCACCAACACATCTGCAGTCACAGTCTCACTGATCCAGGCAGTTGTCCGCCAAGAGTTCGAAAACATGGGTCTTCACACCATCTGCTCGGCCCATCGTCCTGATACCCGCCCGGCTTCTTCGATTCCGCGCCGTCCCGCACCTTCTTACCCACCACGTTTCCGCAACCCATCTGAATGGCGCACTGCTGACGACAAGCCCATTTATTTCCACTGCCATCGAATCGGGCACATTTCTTGGCACTGTCGCAGTCGCTGGAGTTCCCCGACCCGGTCTACTTATACCGCCTACTCTCGCCCGCCAGGTGGCCATTCTCGTCCCTATGCCGCACGCTCCGATAACGCCGCCGCTGACTCTCCTGCACCGAACCGCTCCTATTCTCGTTCGCCTTCGCCCCAACAACGACAATCTCGCTCTCCCCAGCCCCGTCGCTCCTATTCGCCGACTCCTTTCGGACGCCGCTCCCAGCGGAAAACTAGACGATGCAGCGCCTCGAGGTGACGCTGCATTGCTCCCTGCGCCGCCAAATCCTCTACTGACGTTGCCCACTCATCTGAACCTTCTTGACGTGCAAGTCGACGGTGTTTCTGTGTCTGCACTCATAGACACTGGGGCGCATTTGTCCGTAATGAGCGCTGACCTTCGTAACCGGCTCAAGAAAATTATCACGCCCGCCACGCCGCCTGTTGTCCGTGTCGCCGATGGCGGAACAGCCCCCGTAATTGGTATGTGTACCGCCCGCGTCTCCTTCGCCGATCGCTCAACAATCGTGCTATTCACAGTCATCGCCCACTGTCCCCACGACACCATCCTCGGCTTAGACTTCCTCTCCGCACATTCTGCTCTCATTGATTGTTCCACCAGTACTCTCCGCCTTGACCTGCCTGTTCTGGATTCTGCTAAACCACACCCCAGTCGCCTCAGTTCCGTCGACTTCGTTCGCTTGTCACCTTCGGCACTGACCTACGTTGACCTAGTAAAAAATATCGTTGACCAGTCCCCGACGGTCACTACATCGCGGCTCCTATGCAAGACGTCCTCCTTACACACAGGATCACAGTACCTCATACAGTTTTATCTATTACGGCGAATTGCGTCCGCCTGCCAGTGGTCAACTTTGGCTTGACGACACAAGTGCTGCCACGCGGGATGTCTCTGGCCTAGCTTTGCTCATTCGCGGATAACTCAGTAGCATCCATTGCAGTAGAGGACACTTCCTCCGATGCTCCTCTACCATCGCAGTCGGCAAATTGTACCATGGCTGACTTACAGAAAATGATTGCGCCCGACTTGCCGTCCGAGCACGCTCGTGAACTCTACCGCGTTCTGTTTTCCTACCACGATATTTTTTACTTTAACGATCGTCCTTTGGCCCAAACTACAGCTGTCAAACATCGCATTAATACCGGCGGTTCACGGTTTCAAGTGGTTCACGTGCCTGTGCTACTTGGATGACGTTATCATATTCTCCCAAACGTTCGCTACGCACCTCGAGCGCCTCTCAGCAGTCCTGGACGCTTTTCGCCGAGCCGGTCTGCAACTCAACGCATCGAAGTGTCAATTCGGCCGTCGCCAGATTACCGTCCTTGGACATCTCGTTGACGCGAACGGAGTGCAACCGGACCCAGGCAAGATCCATGCTGTTGCGCACTTCCCTGTTCCGAAGTGAGTCAAGGATGTGCGCCGCTTCATCGGCCTTTGTTCGTACTTCCGCCGTTTCGTGAGAAATTTCTGCGCCATAGCACGACCACTAACCGAGTTTTTGAAAAAAGACGCCCCTTTCCAGGGGGGCGATAACGAGACCTCTGCATTCTCGCTTCTAATCGGCCTTCTCACAACGCCTCCCGTTCTGGCCCATTTCGATCCTTCTGCGCCTACCTAAGTCCGTTTTGATGCCAGCGGTCACGGAATTGGCGCAGTACTGGCACAACGCCAGCGCGGCGACGACCGTGTTATCGTTTACGCCACCAGGCTCCTCTCGCCCGCGGAGCGCAACTATTCCATCACTGAGCGTGAGTATCTGGCCCTAGTCTGGGCGGTTGCGAAGTTCCGCCCATACTTATATGGCCGACCCTTTTCCGTTGTCACAGACCATCATGCGCTTTGTTGCTTATGCTCACTGAAAGATCCTACAGGAAGACTTGGTCGCTGGGCCTTACGCCTCCAAGAATATTCGTACTCTGTCACCTACAAATCTGGCCGACTACACAAGGACGCTGACTGCCTGTCTCGCTACCCGAAAGACGAGCCTGACGACGCCGACAGTAGTACTGCCAAAGGTGTTTTCTCTGTGTCTGCCTTCGCTAACATCGCCGATGAGCAGTACCGAGACCTATCGCTGCGAGTACTCATCGAGCGTCTGCGCTCTACACCTACCGAAGCATCCGTTCGCCGATATGTCCTCCAGGGCGGCATTCTGTACCGAAGGAACTTCCTCCCTGACGGCTCTGATCTTGTCGTGCCAAAACATCTACGACAGACTGTGCTCTTTGAGATGCATGACGCACCCACTGCCGGACATGTTGGGATAACCCGCACGTACGACCGCGTCCGCCGCCACTTCTATTGGGCTGGTCTCGCTCGCTCCGTTCGACGCTATGTTGCTGCCTGTTATCCCTGCCAGCGTCGGAAAACACCTCAGGTGCTACCTGCCGGTCATCTCCAGCCGATCACCGTCCCTGTGGAACCCTTCTTTCGTGTTGGATTAGACCTCCTCGGTCCCTTTCCCACGTCACCCTCTGGGAACAAATGGGTAGCCGTCGCAGCTGATTACGCCACCCAATACGCTATCACGCGGGCTCTCCCTAACAGTTGCGCCACTGACGTCGCGGACTTTCTCTTGCGTGACATCATCTTGCTTCATGGCGCCACGCGACAGCTGCTTACTGACCGTGGTAGTACTTCCTCTCGAAAGTTATCGCCGACATTGTGCGTTCCTGCTCCATTCAACACAAGCTGTCTACCTCATACCATCCTCAAACCAATTGCCTGACAGAGCCGTTAAACCGTACTCTTACCGATATGCTGTCCAAGTACGTTTCCAAAGACCACCACGACTGGGACATTGCCCTTCCTTACGTAACATTTGCGTACAATTCTTCCCAGCACGACACCGCCGGATTTTCTCCATTTTATCTACTGTACGGTCGCGAACCTACCTTGCCCCTAGACACGGCACTTCGTCCTGCTGCGATCTCAACAAGCGAGTATGCGCGCGACGCCATCGCCCTCGCCGACCATGCACGCCAGCTTGCCCGTGCTCGACTGACGGCCGCACAAGCCACTCAGCAGTGTCATTACCAGTGGCGTAGCTAGGTCGTCTTGCAACCGGGGCCCATAGGTCTTCTGTCACCCCCCCCCCCCCCCGGGTGTAGCCGGCGGAAAGACGGGTGTGTTCAGACGTATATGACACCCCCCACCCCCCCTCCTGGCCCCTTGCACCCGGGGCCCACGGCCCCCCGGCCCCCCCTGTTGCTACGCCACTGGTCATTACAACGCCCGCCATCGTGACGTACAGTTTTCGCCTGGTGCGCTCGTACTCCTGTGGTCGCCCTCCCGTCACGTCGGACTTTCAGAGAAGCTCCTTTCGCGATACACAGGGCCCTACCGCGTGCTGCGCCAGGTGACGCCTGTGACTTACGAAATTGCTCCTGTGGGTTAAACCTCGTCCTCTCTTCTAGCATCAAGTGATGTCGTACATGTCAGTAGGCTCAAGGCCTACTACACTGCTTCAGAGTCCGATCTTTAGTCGCTCCGGGACGGCGCTTTTGCAGCCGGGGGTGGTGCTACGGAACAATATGTGCGATCACGAAAAGGCGAGCAGTGCGAAGACGACGACGACGATGAGAAGCTAGCGCGGGCTGTTGCCTCTTCACCAAGCGCAGCGTATTTTTCTTGTAAATATGCTTGTATATAGCTTTTCGCCTGCATCTTCCTACGTAACAATATCATGCCCGAGATATCGCGACACATTTCCACTTTCTGACTCGTGTCCTGCAGCACCAGGATAAGCATGTGTGCAAGACAGTGTAGGTACAGTGCTCTCGGCTCCTCCTGTTGTATGAGAGCTTGCAGCCCACCGTGCGGTCCTCTCATATTTGCAGCGCCATCACACCATTGCCACGGCAATTGTCAATGCAAAGAGTAAACGGCAGAGAATGTCCTCTAGAAGGGCAAGAAGACTGGCCGCTCTGGTGTCCGCAGTGTTATAAAATCCACATAATAGCTCATGTGTTTCGAAGTTCTTTCGGACAAAACGAAAGTAGATCGACACTTGCTTCTTGGCAGATATGACCGATGTCTCATCCATGATCATGGCATAGTGCCCCGCTTCACGAACCTCATTTGTGATTGACCAGAGAACATCACGAGCCAATATTTCCAACATTTCGTTTAAAATGTAGTGGGAGAGCCTTCTGTCTATACTTGGTTCGAGAAAGCCATGATTGCAGTCCTGGAATGTCATTGGTGCGAAGTTCCAGAAGCAGTCTTTATTACTTTGTGCATCATGCTGACCACATGCTGCGAATCCCTGGCATGCTGAGTAATGAAGATAATGTCGCTATCGGCGCTTTCCGTGCGTCTGCCATTTCTTGCTTCCCAGTTACACAAGCTGTTCCTACATTCACCCCCCTTTTCTAAGCTGCGGTCCCGCGCATGGCTGCACGATGCAGATTCGAGGCCTCATGACTTCTATATCTTATAAGAGCGTTCTTCGAGTTAGAAAACTCATTTTGCACAAACGTCAAACGAGAGTCCTTATCCATGGAACTTCGAGGATTTGAAAGAAAGATGTTTATCTCAAAGACAGTGCTAAAGGTCTCACAAAATAACTTGTCCACTGATGCCTCATCCAGGAGCCATTTGTGTGCATGTTTCCGAGCTGGTTGGAAATGTTCTCCCTGGTGTGCTTTAAATTTAGTGGCTAGATCCTCACCAACAATTCGCACGCGTGCGGAGGCAGTGGTTACAGTGAAATATGTCGAGCCTCTGCCGCTAAGGCGAACCTCGGTAGGTTTAGAAGTGGACGTTGAAGCTCCCATGCCCGGTGGATGGCGCGTTCTTTCATCATCCTCTTTGGGAAGTCTGTTCTTGATGAGATATCTGTTCATTGTTTTTCACTGTTTCCTGAAAGACAATACCAGGAAAGTAAGGCCACCAAAGAATGGAGTGCCAATAGCGTGTTGCGGGTCTAAAGGGCCCCTCACCAGGCCCCATAACAAATTATGGTTATACGATGGTTACGTGCCCTCTCGTTCAGCCGCAAGAATTTTTCAGGTTGGTTCGTTAATAGCCGATATATAAATATTTCAGCTGCCACGCTTTCGCACTCCAGCATTTTGACAGCGAGTTTCCGCGGTCATCGAGTGAGGTGCGCTCGTGTGTGCTTGTGCACCCGTGACACCACGCTTGTTAATTTAGTTGGTAAGCGAACGTTTAGAAGTTCATACCGCCGATAAAACTACTATCCTAACTTAATTAGAATAGCTGCCCGCCAATTAGCTATCGCAATCGATGGGCGGGCGAAGCTGCGACTTTTTAAAATTCTGTATCATGAACAATACGTCACAGCTAATAACATTAATTATCCCACTTGACCCGCCATGGTTGCTTAGTGGCT
This sequence comes from Dermacentor andersoni, assembly GCF_023375885.2. Classification (NCBI taxonomy): domain Eukaryota; kingdom Metazoa; phylum Arthropoda; class Arachnida; order Ixodida; family Ixodidae; genus Dermacentor; species Dermacentor andersoni. The sequence continues at coordinate 178,930,819 of NC_092815.1, read as the reverse complement.
ATGATGGACTGCTAAGCACGAGGTCGCGGGATCGAATCCCGGCCACGGCGGTCGCATTTCGATGGGGGCGAAATGCGAAAAACACCCGTGTGTACTTGGATTTAGGTGCACGTTAAAGAACCCCACGTGGTCGAAATATCCGGAGTTTCCAAATACGGCGTGCCTCATAATCATAAAGTGGTTTTGGCACTTAAAACCCCATAATTTAATTATCCCACTTGATTTCATCATAATTTTGCCATAATCATGAGCACGCTCAAAATGAGTGCTAAAAATTAAGTATTATATATATATATATATATGTATATATATATATATATATGTTGATTAGCGACTAATTACGACGCATCAGCCATCACCCCATGGTCGCAACCGCTGACGGCATGTCTCCGAAGGAACCGCCCTTTTATTTCAAAATTTACATCTCTAAACATTACTTAGTCTTCGTAGAAACACCCTGTATTGAATGCAAACCATTGTAGCGTCAGCAAACGAATTTGTGTAGCGTTACACATCGAAATCACTTTCATATTAATTTTCCCGCAGAACCATGTTTCACTTGAGCAAACTCAGCAAGAAAGTGCTACTGGCAAATGAGCGTGAGCAAGATAATAAATAGCCATACGTTTTTTTACAAGAAAATCTAAGACGGTCGAGAAACATGTCTAGGACACTTAGCGTGGAATGACCTAAGATACGGGCTGATTGTTCGACTATTGCCTTGCAAAATGCAGCGGCCTTTTTTCGCTCTCTGTATGTAATTTCTCCCTATTTTCCTCACCCTACTCTCAGTTAGCAGTAATATGTCCCTTGCGATCACCCTGAAATGTCTCGGTTTCGATGACCAGTGTTGGATACGGGACCTTTTTCTGAGCCTCCTTCGAGTTCACCAGACCACATCGAATCGCGTCACACCTAATTAAGGAGCGCAGAAGCACATCTACCACGTTCCCGAGCCGCGGCACGTCCAATCAAGTTTGCGTCCCTCACCTCGTGCGCCGCAGGTTGAGCTATTGTCCCACTGCTTGACTCTTTCCGAAAGTGTAGCGCTAGCCTGGCGCGGTTCCAGGTAACGTAGGTCCCGAGCAAAGCTGCTTTGCAGCACTGGAAGTTCGCTCGAAGACAACCCGTCTCCCCCCCATCCGCCTATTGTGACGGCGCTTGCAAGCCGCGAGGCAACGACGGCCGTAATGCACCGTGAAGCCCTGGGAGCAATCCCCCCCGTCCGCCTTTGTGATGGTAGTTGCAGACCGGGAAGGCAATACCGCAGACAAGTAATCCCTCGGACAATTGGAGCCCAAGGAGTGGCCCTCTGAGCCGAATGTGACGTACACTCGCACGGGCGCCTACCATTGGCCGAAAATGACGACACCTGAGCGGGCTCGCCGATTGGCCGAACGTGACGTGACTCCGAGACACCGAAGGGGTTAAAAGCCAGAGACCGGGAGCAGCAACAGAGCATTCCTCCATTCATCTGTTTCGAGCTTCTTGCCACGGGCCGCAGCGTCCGAGTTGCTGCCGGCCCGTAATGACTTTATGACTGTTCATTTCTTTGTACTCTCACTGTAAATAATGTAAATAAACCTCCAATTTTCATCTCAAAGTCCTCCTCAACCTCGGCCAACTCCCGCACCCAACGGCAAGGTCCTATATCTGGGGGACAGCAATTGGGATTGTCCTCCAGATCCAAGACCAGCTTACTTATCTGTCTAGTGAAAACTGCCCACGCACGATGACACGAATTGCTAAACAATAAGCAAAATTGAGTCAGGTTGTCTGCACACAGTGAAATACATTTATCTATGGTCTACACGTATGGCGCTAACGTATGAGTGGTGATTTTGACACTACGTGTTAAGGTTTGTACGAGTGGGCCATAGCGTAGTTTACACCATCCGTGGTAGCTATGGCGTTCTGCCGCGGGACACGAGGTCGAGAGTTCGAATCCCAGTGTTGCAGTCGTATTCCAACGGAGACACAATGCAAAATCGCTCGTGTACATGTGACACTAGTAATGGGTTTTTATCTCGTATAGAATATAGTATATCCTAGGATACTTCAGGCACACAGGTCATTCTTGCGATAGAAATTATATGGACACGCCAAGCGAATTTTTGCCGTCGCCGTCGCCGTGATGGCCCGCATAAAATTTTTGAAACAACGAAATATATATAAGGTGTCCCAACCGTCATGCACCAAGATTTAGAAATATGGAAATGCCACGTGGCTGGACAGAGTCAAGGTAATGTTGTTCACTGTCGCTTGGAGATACTCGGATTATTTTTTGCATGTCAATGTGTGAAGGAGCCTTATTGAAGCAGCTTACCGTTTTGACAATCCCTTTAAAGAATCCATCAATTACGCGGGGTGAGGAGTGGGAGGGAGGGTAAGGAGAACCTGAATGACCACCAGGTTGGACCAGTGTACCATGTTGCCGCAAGGGTTAAGTATTTAGGTGACAAACTATGCTCGTCACCTATGTTTAGAGATGTCGCAACAAGTGCGTGCTTAATCTAAACGCGTACTTAATCATACTAATCACGAAAATATGCATAGCAAGAATAATGCAGTTCTTTTCTGCTTCAAAATGCTACATCATTGTGGTGAACTTGTCGATCATACAAGGAGGCAGCGGTGCCGCGGCGCCATTGTCTGAACTTCGGCGCAACCAAAGAGGGCCGCGAACGTTGGAGAATTCATGGCGGCCGCGTTGCAGAGAAGCCTGGCCCAGTGCCTCCTACCATTTGGTTGGAACGGGTCTTCACGCTCGCACATATAGTAGCAATAGCGTTCGAAGAACGCCTTTCCTGCCGCGGTCTCGGCGTGATACGGTGGTCGTGGAGACTCGTTAACGGCGTTGTACCGTTTGAGGTAGTCCTCTGCCACTTGAAACGCTGCTGTCCAGAAGACCAGCGGGTTTTTGAAATCATCACCCGACGACCCGCCGACGTCGGAAGCGTTGAGGTCTCGAACGGTCCCGTCCAAGCACGTGCCAAAGCGAGTCATCGCGCCCTTGTGTGGCAAATCTTTCGAGTGCGAGTCGGAGTCTGCTGCCGAACACTTCTCGAGGACACCTTGGCCGCCGCAGAACTGGAGATCCAGAGAAGCTTCGAGCACTTCTGAGACGACGGCGACGCCTAGCGTGGCGGCGTTGAGCTGCTCAGGAGGCCCGTGGCAGAAGAAGGGCGCCCGTAGGTAACGGCGCGTGAGCGTCACGGTGACGCCTCCGTCATGGTTGACGAGCGCTACTGGCTCAGTCAGACTCGCCAGGTCACTGAACTTGAGCTTATAAAGGGTCGCGAAGTGCGTGCGTAGTTCGATGAGGTTCCGATAGAGGCTGTCTGCATGAATGTTGCTGACGAGGAGGCGCACAGAAGGGCTCGATAGATTAACGGGCCTTGGTGCAAGCACGCTCAAGGGAACAGTCGTTGCCAGTGGGTGGTCATCGTCGATAGACGAGTTCGAGCGGTTGGCGAAATTGAGCCGTCGCTCGATGCTCGTCATCATGGATTGCGTCAATGACAGAGCGTCCTTCGTCACGTCAACAGGATAGAAGAGCGCAGACTCCAGCTGGTCCCAGATGTCCCCCATGACATGCCGCACAAGTGCGAAGCAAAGGTCGTGACGCCGTCGGTGCACGTGGGCGAGAAGCATTTCTTCCGGCAGGAGAATGTGTGCCAGGAGGTAAACGGCCGCCTCTTTCCGCCTCATGCGCGCGAACAGGGCCTCCAGCGCTTTCTCCAAGTTTTCGAAGCCCCTAACCAGCACGTCGTAGTCTGAAGAGTAGACGAGGGGACTGCCGTCGAAGGCGACGTGCCAGTCGTCGCGCGACAAGTTCCAGCCTGCTCCAACGCTGGCCAGCGTCTCCAAGGACACCTTCCTGATGGGGCGCGCGGAATTCCACGTTGTCCGCAGATCGTTGTCGACGTCGAGGATCCTGTCCACGTCAACTTTCTCGTCGCTCTTGTCGACGCCAAGAGCTTCGGCGGCTGCCTCGAGCAGGAAACTCAGCGTGTCGTTGTCCACGAAGCCTGACAGCGGCGGGCGAACGTCAAGAAACCAAGTTCCCAGCCCGTTCGTCGCGAAGAAGAAGTACGTGGGCACGCCCCGTTCCGTGGACAGGATGGCCTGGAAGTGGACGATTCTGGCGGGCGTGTCAAGGCGTCGTAGCATGCCTCTCGTCACTGTTCGAACGACATCGAAAAACTCGTTCGCGTGTTGTTCCTTGCTGAAGGCCAGCCCGTCCGACGAAACAAAGTACAGACAGGACTTGTAAAGAGCGGCCGTGGCGGTGGTGGTCGAATCGTCGTCGCCGTGGCGTGTGCTACGCTCGCTGGACTCGGCCAAAGCAGCGACGCGTTGCTCTAAGGGCCGCATTGCGGTGCGGCGTGGCTCGCAGACGAAGCTAAAGAAGTCCTCGCAGGGTTCGGCCCTTGCGCCTTCGGGCTCGCTGTTGAGCAGCCGGCGCAGCTCCAGCTCGCAGCCGACGCCGAGTTCCTGCAGCTGTTCTTTCGCAAAGGCCGAATGGGCGTAATTGCCCGTGCGGCGCAGCCAGAGGAACAGCATGAGCGTGGCGATGGCCACGACCGCGATGGTTACGAACAAGTACGCGGCGCGGTTGTTGCCGCCGCCGATAAAAGCGCGTCCTACGTGGTTGTCCTCTCGCGAAGGACTCAGCAGGCCGCCGTGATGGGCAGACGATGTCGTCCAGGCAGGCAGGCGTATCAGGCGCTTTCGGCAGGGCGGAGTATGCATTCTTCCTTGTTTGCGCCTTGTCGCGAGAAGCAGTCGCGCTTACCCACTACGGAAGATTGTTCCAGAAGCAGGTGATGTTAAAATTATTTTTGTAGGCTGTACTTTAGCCGACTGTATTCTAGTTCTGGTATTCTATAGACAATATTCTACTTGCTACCAAGAGGAGGAAATGGACATGGGCAAGCCATGTGATGCGTAGCGCAATTAACGGTAGCCTGTTGTTAGAGAAAATTAGGCGGTGTGGCGAAATAAGGAAATTCGCAAACATAACATGGAAACAGCTAGCGCAAGACAGGGGTAATTAGAGATCACTGGGAGATGCCTTCGTCTTGCAGTGAACATAAAAGGTATACTCATGCTGATGATGACGATCTTAATCAACTTAAAACCTTATAATGCATACGAACTACATATCAAACATATACATATTAAACGTAAATATACATATTAATCTATCTGCTTTTTGCCGCAGAAACATATAAGACTGCAGACGTTACAAGAAACCTTGTGATTAACTAAACATTTAGAGGAAAAATAGAATAATAAAAATTATGAAATATTAGAAGCCAGGAACACATCGTACCAAACAACATTGTTTTGTAGCGTAGTTATGTGTCCCGTATAAGGGCATAAACGGCAATACACGAGTCCCTGTGGCTGAAGCACTAGCGGACTTGCGAACTTAGGGAAAGCCCAAGCTTGTGAAACTGTTTTTCTCAGCAAGATTTCCTTTGTGCCGATATTCGGCTACAGAGTGGTAGAAGTGCTAAATATACACAAATAATGGGACTCATGGAGAGGAGGCACAGTAGATTTTTCTGAATTTCGAGAAAGAGGATTTAGAATTAGTGGTTGCTGCATTTTTTTTCTTTTTATTCCTTCAGAACGAGACGCGTGGCCACCCTAAGGTATACAAGCGGAGTGAGGTGGCTAAGTTCTAATGGAACTTAATTTAAGTTACGGGGTTTAACGTCCCAAAACTGTAAGGTAGATTCACAGGTACGCCATAGTGGAAGTTTCGTATCCGTCTTGAGTACCGGGAGTTATTTAACATGCACCCAATGCACATTACACGGGCGTCCTTGCATGACCTGCAAAAAAAAAAAAGTTACATTAATCTTTTGGGTCGAATCACATAAGCAGGCCGCGCATCTCGGTATGACATTATTTTTCTACCTCAAGAAGCTTTCTTTGTCTCTGAAGATTAAAGTGAACTGCGCAAATTCTTATTGCGACTGCTCGAATGAAGCAGCTTCGCTGGACGAAGCTGCTTCGTCCAGCGATGCAGCTTCAGCTTCGTTCATTCATTAAGGGGAATATGTTATCATCTTTGCGTATGCATCCGCCTTGTTGTCAGACTAAACGCCGCACGCAACAGCCGCGTCACATCAGGGAGGAGCTTTGCCCCGATCCTCACTCTCTTGCATGCGCAATCATGCGAGCGACAATAAAAAATTGCAGTCGGATATCTCGGAGCACAGACAAGCCAGAAGCGTGCTTCCAACTGATACTGTGCAGAAACACGACTGCCTCTAACTTTTCAATACAAACATACCCACTTACTGCAGCCAAAAAAACAGTTAATTATTCAATCTTAGTTAATTGGGCAGCTGACAGCGATAATTATCATCTCACTTTGTGTCCCCCTGGCCACATAACTTATTTGCGCAGGTGGTCTTCGCGTGCTTCCCAGTGCCTAATTTTAAGAAAACTATGAAGCCTAATTTTGAACACCCGGTATATATGAGGCGTGGATTATACACTCGACGTTTTCGATTTTGCTGAATGTTGTCTCTTGCGTCTTCGTGAGCAGTGAATGCTGTGGTGGGAGTGTTCTGCGGTTGAGTCTGTAGTGTTCTCCACCCCCAACAGCAGTGGGAGACGCTGCTGTCCAGCTCCCGCCTCTCGGACGCAGATCATCTTGGTTGAGAGGGCGGTGGCACCCAAGACGGCGAATGTATTCCCGTGAAGAGGGAACCACTCCTGCAAATCAAGGCATCTTTAGGCTCATTAAGGATGTTTCTTTCTCTCGCTCTATTTTTTTTCTGCTATTGTGAAGTGCGTATAGTCTGCTAGCGAGCGCGCGTTCGTTGCGCAGATACCCTGTTTTACCGCGAAGCTGTTTATGGCTAGGTTCTGGTCGATCTCTTCTCCGTGGACATAGACCAACATTTTTCATACGTGGGCCGATCCCGAAGATAATGAAATACCGGGCCGACCCGCGACGGAGGTGAAGCAGACGTTAAGCACTCCCCTTACGTGGGCCGAGCCCGAAGATGGTGCAGTGTCGGACCGACCCGCGGCGGAGGCGAAGCAGGCGTTAAGCACTCCCCATACGTGGGCCGACCCCGAAGGTGGTGCAGTGTCGGGCCGACCCGCGACGGAGGTGAAGCAGACGTTAAGCACTCCCCATACGTGGGCCGATCCCAAAAATAGTGCAGTGCCGGGCCGACCCGCGGCAGAGGCGAAGCAGGCGTTAAGCACTCCCCTTACGTGGGCCGAGCCCGAAGATGGTGCAGTGTCGGACCGACCCGCGGCGGAGGCGAAGCAGGCGTTAAGCACTCCCCATACGGGGGCCGACCCCGAAGATGGTGCAGTGTCGGGCCGACCCGCGACGGAGGTGAAGCAGACGTTAAGCACTCCCTGTATATATACGTGGGCCGATCCCAAAAATAGTGCAGTGCCGGGCCGACCCGCAGCGGAGGCGAAGCAGGCGTTAAGCACTTCCCATACGTGGGCCGATCCCGAAGATGGTGTAGTGTCGGGCCGAACCGCGACGGAGGTGAAGCAGACGTTAAGCACTCCCCATAAGCGTGCCGAACCCGAAGATACTGCAATACCGGGCCGACCCGCGACGGAGGTGCAGTTCGTCATTAAGGGGCCCACATTCACAGCTTCGATGGTCATCCTTCTTTACCGAATGGAAGGGCACTGAATTTTTGGTTGTAGAAAGGTTGTACAGTAAATTATTTTAAAGTTTTTCTTTTTGCTTTGGTGCGCCTATGATACTTGCCGGCCGTTGCCAATTGTAATTTTGGCCCGTAGGACTGCTGTAATATCAGAGTAACGCGTAATATCACAGTAGCCACCGATCCGCGCCATGAAGCTACGTAAGAAAACCTTATCGTGTTGTCCCGCGCCGGCTTCTTGTTAGTTGAATATTAAGGAGCATGGACAATAATCGAATAAAACAATATATTAGTGAAATAAACCAGGTTTCTTGAATGGGCGGTGCGAAGAGGAGAAGCGGATGATCAAACTGCTCGGTGCGTGTGAGCCATAGTTAAAATGTGGCGGTGGTGGCGCGATGACAACAACAGCAACAACAACAACAACGACGACGACGATGACGACGACTACGACGACGACGACAACGACGACGACGACACGAACAAGTATAACGACAAGAGAAACGACCGCAAAAAGAATAAGAACAAAAACAACAAAAGAGGGACTACACAACGACGACGACGACAATAACAATAACAAGAACTGAAAGCTGAGGAATGACCAAGGATTTCCTTAAGGAACGCTGCAAATATATAACTGCTATAACTGTTACATCTTGTTTCCTCTGAAATACCACGTCTCGCACATTTTATATTATGCGTTATTCACGAGGTCGCATCTACATGCAGCACCTAGGTTAATATCCTATGAGACAGAGTCCATTTTATCTTTGACAACGACATCGTGAAGTGTCATCATGCCATGAGGCCACAAGAACTACAATACACGGTAAACAGCAAAAAAGATCATTCTTAAGAAAGAACATTTATTTCGCGAAACATGGAGACTACGACCGCCGTGGCCATTCTAGCGATATAAAGCACAACACATATTGTTCCAACCATCACGAGCCACTGGCAAGATGTTTACTGCGTAAAACTTATTGTATTCAAAGTATGTTCGGTCGCCGCCGATTCTTGCGCAGATTTCTTGCTTTGACGACACGGGAGTGACTCCTGACTGCCCCCCTCCGTTGACCGCGGAGAAGAGCGCGTTTGTCGAGACCATCGCCATCGGATCGATTCCTGCCGACGTCGCCAGGCCCATGCTGCACGACATCTGTCTCCCCCTCGTTCGCAGACTCTTCTCGCTGCACTGCCGAGAGCTTCGTTGTGGTCAGGGTCCTCGGTGTTGCGACCGTTTTCTTCAACTTCTTCTTGGAAGTGGCGGACGAAGGCGGAAGCACGTCGGTGGTCTCAACCGGAGTAATCGAGTTCGGCGACGCTGTGCGTCCGTCGAACGTCGACGTCCTCGCCTCAGTGGCACCCGACGCAGCGGTCGACGGAGAAGGCGACGCTTGCGACGCCACGAGCAGGACGGGTGCCTTCTGGTGCCCCCACGAACGGCCCTGCACCAAGTAGTACGTGGCCGCGAGAAGCACCACCGTGCCAGCGCCAGTCAGGTAGAGCACGCACAGACAGCGGCCAGGCTGCTTGTCGTGTCGCGGCTGGATCCTGTTGTCGCCACCCGGTAGGCCACCGCCGGGCTGCGAGGCGGGTCGTCCTCCTCCGTCAACGGTGGTCGTGGTCTGGTCGTTCACTGCAATGGCCGCTCCTCTTCGAGCTCTTGCGCGCGCCTTCTTCGGGGTCCCGGCTTGAGCCGCAGTGACGACGTCGGTCACCGGCACTGCTTCGACGGCTCGCTCAGGAATTTCTTGGGGAAGCCTCGAGAGTCTGGTCGCCTGGACGTTGCTTGATGGCCTTTTCATGAATGGGTACGTGCTCGCCGGAGCCGCCGCGGGCGATTTATTCTGGCGCACGGCCGGACGCTGCATTCTGCTTCTTTCTCCTTGTCTGCGTAGATGTGGATCCTTGGGAAATGCTATGATCCACACATGGTTATTTTACAAGAGTCTTGGCTGAAACCTGTCGTTTTATTTTTTTTAATTTTCGCGTCTTCAGAGTAGACCGAATCGATGGCCCTGGCGGAGGTTTATACAATTACTATGGTCTCTTAAATAAATATGTTTCACGAGGCTGTTATAAATAAAGAAATCATGAATTCGGAAGGTGAAATGTTGGCTATCTATTTAATTCTTCCCATATGTGCCCATATTACCTACAGCACGTTTACTACCTATTACCTATAAACGTTTACTTTCCTACGGGCGCCCGTAGAAAAAGACTTCTTTGATGGCCTATTGAGAAAGTCGGACAGAGTGTCCTTGCAGGGGTCTTCAATTCAGATTACATCGCATGGAGTTATCGCTCCTATACGAGTGGGAAACGTTTGTGGTCGTGGTTATGATCAAAATATGTTCGCTGCGGCAGTAGAGCGGCTGCAACATTTGTGCACCGAGATTCAAGGTCCGTGACTGACGTAACTGTGGCAGCTGCTGGAGTCAGCGTGTCATCATGCACGTCTCTAGATAGTGGGACTTTCAGTGATCATTACCCTATACTTTTTCTATCATGTGTTTCCTGCAGAGAGTCAGTCATAAAAAGATGAAATTTGTCAACAGCTGCACATATAGAAAGCTTGTGGAGTCTGCTATTAACTCCTTCAGTTCGCCTGATAACGTTAGCACGCGGAGCAGGTTCTAAAATGTCTGGTTCACGCAACAGAGCAGCCCAAATTTACTATAGGGGTTCCTACTAGCAACAAAAAAGGTTCGCCGTGGCGGACTGAAGAATGGAAAAAGGGATATCGCTTTACGGAATCTGCGTGGAAAAACCTTTTTCCATAATCAGAGCGTCCTAAACTGGAGAAACTACAAAGTTTATGCTGCATCGTTTAGGCGGACAACTGCGAAAGCTACGGATAATTATAGCACTTATGTAAACACACACTTATCTGACCCCAAAATAGGAAAGCCCTACACAGATCCAGGGAGCACAACAAGAAACCTTCTGTCAGCCGCATTTTGAACTCCGTTATACTGACCCCAGAGGAAGCTAAGGCTAAGCTTAATTAGTTTTATAGCGCGCGGCTTTGCGTTGCGATTCCAGACACATTGCTCAATTTTGTTCAGAATACCGCCTCAGAGCAATGTCCATGAAGACATCTGACATAGCTTGTGTGAGAACGGCAGCTCCGGGTGGGATATCTGTTAGCATGCTCAAATTCTTTCACATAAATTTACGGGACAGTTGATAAATATTGTGAACGTTTCGCTTGCGAAAACATGGCTACCTAACGAGTGGAAGTAAAATTATCTTGCTCCTGAGGAGCGCCGGAAGAAGGACTTGAACACATTCGGCCAATTGCTGTAACTTCTAACAGGGTAAAATTAATTGAAAGGGTCGCTTATCATCCTTATGTCCATCAGAGCACATTTATAAAAATGCATTAAGCATCGTTCAGATGGGATTTCGCAGAGATTGTTCTATTTGGCCCGCGCATCTAGAGTTAGAAAGCAAAACACGGTCACTTAAGTGAAGCTTAGAAATTTCGGCCCTCGTGACTCTAAATGTTTAAAAGCTTATGACAGCTTAAAGCGTAGCATTATACTGAATAAACTTGCTGCCTTAAACACTGCATCGTATATCATTGCTTAGATCGGGAATTTCTACCACGGAAGAACATTTTTCTGCAACGATGGAAATCATCATTCTGAGTCGTTCACCCAGACCAGAGGCGCACCTGAGAGTTCAGTGTTTTCCCCGCTATTTAATATACTACTACACGATATTCCAATTAGGCAGGATGTCACGCTGTTTGCGTATACAGATAACATTGCATTATTTGCTTCCTCTAAAGATATACACATTATTTACCGCCCAAAAGTTGCCGGTGTATTTAAATCTTCTTGTGGTGGTGGCTGGATAATTTGCTCTTGGTTCTTAACATTAATAAAAGTACCCTTCTTGTATTCTCTTCGCATCAATCGGTTTCCTATTCTGTGTTTATCAGGATCAACTGATCCCGCTGGTAGGCACAATAAAGTGCTTGGAGTCATTTACGACCCTGGCCCTAGAGTGACATCTTCATATAAACGACATTGTGAGAAAAGGTGAAATCGCTTTCGGCCGGTTGTCTAGCAAATGCAAGAGCAAGTTTGGTATGCGTATGCATACTCCACTTTACATTTATCGCGCTTACGTAAGACCCGCTTTTGAATTCATTTACAGGTGACAACCTTTAATTTGGAGAGCCAGATATCAATATACTGATATCTGGCTCTCGAAATTAAATGTTGCAACCTGTATTTATATAGAGAGACGTCCATATCTTGGTGTCCCTAAGTATGCTGCGAGCTCCGTGTTATAACTAGAAGCAAACATACCAGAGTTAGCGTCGGGATTTCAACGACTGACAGTAAACACTTTTCTTAGGGCGTACGGCCAGGTTCCCGGCACAATTTATCCGATGTTTGTCGCACAACCAGCACTATTTTTTGCTTCTATGTGGCCGAGATTCAAGCTTCCTCAGGTAGTGTTTACGCTCAGACTTTTAACAAAAATAAACGTTAACCACCGATCACTTCAGCATGTCACTTCAATAAAAGAATGCAATACTTGTAAGCTTGATTACGTCTTTCCAAAGAATGCTAAGCTGACAGCCAAATCGACTCTAGTCGGGCTCTTGAATGAGTATCTGGAAGGTTTTCCTGCATACGGGGGCCTCACAGAAAGATGAGAAATCGGCGGTAGTCATTTGCTCGGAAACACTACCGTGGAGCTTTGCTGTCCGTCTTTCGGATTATGCTTCAATATGTGTGGCCGAATTCATGGCATATGCTTGGCCGTATACAAAATTCCCAACAGTGTGTCACACATAGTATTGCTCGCAGACTGCCTCTCAGTTCTTATGTCGCTAGAAAGCATAAATAATTGACTACTGCCGCTACACTTTCTCATTCCACCTCATGTTAAAGAATTGTAAGTACTTGGGCATTGTGGACTAGCACCTAGTCAGATTACAGACAGCTCGACAAAGGCAGTGCTTGATGGGTCAGTAGGTTTCTTCATGCCCAACCTTATCCTGCTGGTGGTGACAAGATTCCGAAGACAACAACAATACCTCGGTTGAAAAAAACGAGCCCCTCCTTGCTGCACCGGATTACGGACATTTAGCGTTCCGCCGGAATGTCCGGTCGTGTCCCTCTCGACGATGCGAAGTTTCCGTTACACTATTACAATGTCGAATACCGCGATTAAATCTGTACATGAGTAGGGCTGGGTCCGCACCATCGAACCTTCGTGCGTCATGTGGGGATACAGAATCACTAGACCATTTCAGCCTCTATCGCCGAAAATAAAATTACGATAGAAAGGCTTGCTTATAGCAGCCCCTATTGAGTGTGGGCCTTCCTCTCTCGGTGCTTAATATGTTATCTTTTGGTGTAAGTACCCTTGATCGAGCCCGAAAGGAAGCGTGTCAGATTGTGCACGAGTACGTCATTGCTACAGGGAGACTCTCATGTTAGACACATTTTCCTTACGGTTAAAATTAGGTCGCATTCTTTTAAATAATCTAGAAGCTTTGTAAAAAATTGGCAGGATCACTTTTAAAAAAGAAAAAAAATAATTAAGAGAATGAATGTGTAGTCATTATTATTTAGGTATAGGTGGCATTGATTAATAAGTTAACGAGAGAGAGAGAGATAAGTCATAAGGGAAATGTAGAGAGGTTAACCAGGCTGAGCCCGGTAGTCTACCCTGCACTGGGGAAGCGGCAAAGGGGATTGAAAGACGAGAAGGAAGAAAGAAAGAAGGTCACAGTCTCCACTGTTACGCACACAAGCGTGCACCACTGAGTCAGTCACAGGCGGTCATACCAGCTGGCGCATTTCAAGAGGCGCACCTGCTCCAATAAGTTAATAAGTTCAGAAGTTAACTGGAAGCAAGGGTTTAATATTATGCTTACGTTGGGGGGGGGGGGGGGGGGGCGAACCAATCCGCTCTCGTGGGTATGTGCCATATGTTGAAGGCGACAGCAACAATGGAGCCCAGTTATTGAATGCGCCGTCTCTTGAACGTTTTCCCATGATGGAGAAAATAATGTCTCAAGCTATCACATTGAGCGGGCGAGTGGCGTACACCCTGTTATCCAATTTGGTGTTAAAGGAAAATGGTTACATTTAGATATATAAATACATTCCGAAAAGTGCGTGAAGTATCCTAAGAAAGCTAATCACATTAAGAGAAGTGATCAATTGATTTATTTTTAGTACAAGTACGACACACAAGTGACATCGTCGCAGTCGGCTGAGCGGAGAGCTGTCCGCTTCGCGTCATCGCTGTTTTGCCGCCAAGCTGTCTGCACGTCGCTCCCGGATCGGGAAGACGAGAAAAAGAGACAGTCACTTAAGTATCGTTACGTGATTTGAATCCGAAAGCATAATGACTTCTCCAAATTGTCACCTTACATCAAAACTACACTTTAATCCACCTTAATCCACCTTGGTCTAATTTGTACCAACCTTAATCCACCTTAATCCATTTTTAATACACCTTAATGCAATTTTGGGAGAGGGCAAGGTCGGCTTTTTTGGAACAGCCACGGCCTCCGTCCGACGCCGTGGCTGTTCACCGTGGGATCTTGCAGCGCGAGCCGCAACAGGTCCAGTGCCGAGAACGTGACGTAGTCACTTGGTCACATGGCTTTTGGTACCATCGGATCATATCAACCGACGGCGGATGTTTCGCTTCATGTGGCATATAAAGGCCTTCGCCTTAAAAACGATAGATGGGTGCAGTTTTCTGTTGAGTCTCAGCGTGTAAACAGAGAACGAGCCGGCCGTGAGCTACGTTTAGCTAAATCTGTCAATATCGGTGGCGCCAGCACTAACGTATGTGACGTGAACTGACGTAGTACTACCAGGATTACTCGATTAGACGTCAGTTTTAGCGAAGCGCGCACAGACACGGTTATATTTTTATCTGCTTTTGCGTGCGAGCGCTTGGGCCCTACCTGTTGGGAGATGGGGGATTGGAAGATGGGTAGATTCGCAGTGGTGCCAACTCCTCCGCAAGCACAGATCAGTTCATTCATTCATTCATTCATTCATTCATTCATTCATTCATTCATTCATTCATTCATTCATTCATTTGCGCAAGCTGCTCGTACCGATTCTGCGCGGTGGGTATGTGCCAGAGTTACTGAGGTCATCCTCATCGTCATCATGAACGACCAACCGGCACTGCTCGTTCGCCATGGAAGACAACGCTATCAAGAACGAGGCGCCGTCTTCGCAGTCCACAAACAAAGCCTCCTCACGCCAATTTGAAGAAAACGTGCGCGGTATTCAGAGCCAGTGCTCACAGAGTGGAGCGCAAAGCCATGGAGGTCACGCTAAGGAAAGCAAACGCGACATCCGCAGGGCGAGGTCAATGTCCCTGCAGCCGGTGGCCCTCAGCAAGGAAACGCCGGCGATGTCGTTGGCTCATCACCGCAAATCAGTCCCGTCCCTTTCCTCGCACCGGCGAGGTTCCGAGCCACTAGCCGTCATCGGATCACCGACAGACACCCGGGAAGCACCCGCGACTGTGGAATCTTCAACAAGAGAAGTCAGTGTGTCATAACTCTAGCAAAACTTCAATTCAGCTTGGCACTCTCGTTAATTTGAGCCTCGCATCTGGGATAGTGCGGCGAGGTGTCATAGCGTCATTTACTCTGCAGGGCGCTGAAGCTCACGGCTGTCGGATCCTTGAAAACATGTCACATTATTAAATGCTCGCGAAAGAAATAGTATAACGCTGCTTTGTTACGGTTACATCGAAACGTCGGCAAGCAAATTCAGCATTCCTGCTAACGGCTCAACGGTTAAAATGCAGTCGCAGTGCTACGAACGAAATGACGTTTGTTTATGGAGGATGTGCTTTGTTTTTCTACGTGCACGTTCCAGTTCCAGCTCCAGCGTCCCTATGCGGTTGGAAGCGTGACGCGAGAACATTCGCTTACTGTGATTTCAGTGCTTGCCAAAGAATTTTAGGCGGCGTAAATACGTGCACACACACTAAAGCATCCTTCGCTCCCTGGCTGTGAGTGAAGGACTCAGGACGCTTTATTTTTGTCCGAGGACGACGACATCTACCAAAGTCTTCGGTGGCGTGAAAAATGTTCAACGCCTGGCATTTTATCGCCAGAGCCAAACGCACAAGTGCGCTTTAATGAATAGGCTACGCGGTTATGCTCAGCTGTTGCATTTGTGGGTCAGTCGGTTTACGGCGGCCGGCGGGGAGACAGCATTCGCGTGTTTAATCGCTTCTGAACAAAGGATAGCGTTAATTTTCCTTCGACTCGGCACTGGGTTATCAACGCATGGTCACCATAAAGCAGCTATCGCCCTTGTTAGATTAGTAAGACTTACTCTTGCAGCACAGCGCAACACCAAATCATTATTCAGTTTCGATAGAGAACTGTTAGGAGGAAGCTGTTACCCCTGTAGTTTACTTTAATTGTACAGGTCTGCATCGCACTCACTCACTCACTCACTCACTCACTCACTCACTCACTCACTCACTCACTCACTCACTCACTCACTCACTCACTCACTCACTCACTCACTCACTCACTCACTCACTCACTCACTCACTCACTCACTCACTCACTCACTCACTCACTCACTCACTCACTCACTCACTCACTCACTCACTCACTCACTCACTCACTCACTCACTCACTCACTCACTCACTCACTCACTCACTCACTCACTCACTCATTCACTAGTAGTAGTAGTAGTAGTAGTAGTAGTAGTAGCAGTAGTAGTAGTAGCAGTAGTAGTAGTAGTAGTAGTAGTAGTAGTAGTAGTAGTAGTAGTAGTAGTAGTAGTAGTAGTAGTAGTAGTAGTGTTGTATGTTGTGAAGAGCGGGAAATGACGGTACAAGAAAGACAGCACATGGACGCAGACTAGCAACAAGTGGGGATGTGCGAACAGTGGTACCGAACCGAATATACGAATCGAATGATGACAGAATCGAATCGAATCGAATATGGAATTATTCTAGACTCGTTTTCGAACAATGAATAGCCGTCATCAAAACTATTCTAAAACGACGGTCACATCCAAATATTCTTAACGTTGGCAAGTTTCTGTCATTACGTAGTACGTTAGGAAACTTTGTTTATTAAAAGCACTAATGGAGCATTAGGAGCAAACAAGTAGTTGTTTGTTTGCTCCTAATGCTCACACAGTAGTTTCACAGTGCTTTCCAGAGAGTGCGAATGATCCTTGTACAGCCTGTAAAGTATGGATACTTACTTGACATAACCTGCTCCATTAAGGAATTTCTCATGTTTCCTGTCTGTACTGTACCTGCGGGGTACTTTTTCTTCAATTTTATGTTTGTTTGGGTGCATATGACGTTTTGAAATATTCGAAAAGTATTCGAAAAGTATTCGCATTTACGAATAGTGACTATTCGATTCAAAGAGCCAATAGAATAGGACACTATTCGTTTCGTTATTGAAAGTTTCGACTATTCGCACACGTTTTATCTGAAAGAGCATATATACTTGGGTGAAGATGCGCACACAGTTACAAATCAGTAAAGCGCAACACCGCAGTGCCTCATCGAACGCGATATGGAGCACGCACGGTCTCTCGATAAAGGACGTGCAAGCAACCTAGACATTCATATAGCCTCGTGGGGCTGTACTCCGTACTTTGAGAAGTGCCAAGTCCTTAGGTGACACAAGGACCAAAGAACGCGCGAGATCATCGAAGCTTACGCAATTCACAGGTGGGGCCCTACTTGCGTCAGCGCACCATCGCTCAGCCTAATTTTTAAAAAGTTAAATTATCTAGACACCTTGACCATCTGAGCATGTGACTTAGCTGCGTGGTCTGGCTGCTACGTTGTGCATTCGGTGTCGCGCTACGCCGATTTGTAACTGTTAGCGCGTCTTTACCCAGTATATTCGTTCTTTAAAGGAAAACTTGTTTTTTAATCAGAGCCCACGTGTTACCCCAGGTCGCTCGCTCGTGTTAAGCGACCGTTTCGCATGGTATCTTCATCGTCGATTCGGAAGCTTGGGCCTGTATAATGAAATAATTTTCTTCCAATGCTATTCCTATTCACGCTTCGCCTGTGGTCCTAGCAGGCTGCCCACGCTGTCACGGGGGATGTTCCGGCTCCGAGCGATGGATGACGCGAAAGGAATAGCATCAAGCGAAATGAATCTTTGTATCGCATCGGACCCTTGTTCTGGCTCGCGCAGGGCTTTTCGAGCGAATCTTCCAGGAAGGACGACGAAGAGCCACACCAGAACAAGCCGGCGAGCCGATCCGTGGCGAAGACCTGCCTGCTGGGCGTCCTATCCGTCGTTGCAGTGGTGGCAGTGGCGGAAGCGCTCTGGTGGCACAACGGCATGTCGGAAGCGCAGGCGCTGGTGAACGCCAGCATCTCTCACACTCCGTGGGCCACTCGGTTAGAAATGACCACTGCTTCTGCTGCTGCAGCTGCGGCTGCCTGCAGAGGTTCTACGTGCGCCAGAGTAGCGGCTCTGCTGCAAGCTGCGGTCGACCAGCGCGCGTCTCCTTGCAATAGCTTTTACAGGTACGCGAAATTTACAGTGTATGTTTTGTCTTGTAGTTTGCTGTAAAAAATATTGCCCTCTCCTAATGTCATAGAAGTCACCACGGCCCACAGAAAATAGTTCCCGATAACATAGACTTAGAAGAGTAGGCTAATATATGCGGCGTGAACATTTCTAAGTTCCCGAAATTAAAAAAAAAAATTGGAGGACGCTTAAGCTTCGCCTTCAAGAGTGGAACGCGACAGCGTTCCCGTCGACCCGCCAAGGGGTGTAAGACGCGCTACGGCGCAGCGACTACGCGCCCCGCATCGGACGCGGTGAGCGTCGAGCAACGCAGCGTTCGGCGCGACAACGAAATGTGCGCCTGAGCAAGCGACGCACGCCTGAGCCTTAGAAACGAGCTGTTTCTAAGGCAACACCGCGTTCACTAGAGGCGCTTTTGTACCGCTCTGAAGCATCGCACTCGTGGCTCAGTGGTAACGTCTCCGTCTCACACTCCGGAGACCCTGGTTCGATTCCCACCCAGCCCATCTTGCAAGTTGTTTTTTATTCATGAAGTGCCTGCTGGGATTTATCGCTCACGGCCAACGCCGCCGACACCGACGCCGACGACACCGGCTTTTCTGCGACACGAGCTCCTTAACGCTGTCGCGTTAAAAGATTACCGCTGACATAGTTCTTGTCCCTGAGCAGGATTATGCGAAGAGGCGGACATTAGTACTGGGGGAAATCGGAACAAATTGACAACAAATCGTTAATTACTTTCCTAATGAATAGCTTTCCGGTTGCAGTGCTCTTTACGAATTGCAGCCGGTGAATTGGCAAGACGAATCCACTTGAAGTGAATTTCCAGAATGAGAAGTTTCGACATGATGTTGCACAAAGTGTGGAACGAAATACACGGGCATTCCATTCGCTTTTGTGCTTCAATGCATGAAACAGCGCTTTGTTAAAAAAGTAAGGGGAACAACTGTGCACGTTTTTTACGGCGAGTTTGATGGCGCATATATCCAAACTGGCGTCATTCTGGAAATCCATTCCAAGTGGACACGCTTCGAAAATTGACAGACTACAATTCGTAAATTGCAATACGTGCCGTGAAGTAATTAATTAAGAAGTCAATTAGTGACTTTTGAAAAATAGTTTAATATATTGAAGGATTGAAAAGCGGAATAGTTCGAATTTCTGAAAATTTCGGAAAACTTGGAAATGATCACCCCGTATAAGCGTCGGACGTAATCGCCTAAGCAGAGAAAAATACGGAGAAAGAAATGTACGCAGCCGACCACAGACTCTTGCAAAGCATGGAATTCGCGTAAGAATCAAATTTCCTCGCGACTGTGCTACTCATCCTGGAATTTAAATTAGCGATGCCTATGGCCGTATGTGGCATACGCTGGGCATTTTTATTTAAGGGCAGACGCCTTGAATGCAACGAAATTTTGTCTTGTTCTCTGCCGTCATGTTCCGAAACCGTTTTGCGGTTGCGGATTCCAAGGAGACGATCAAATCATATATATAAAGTAACATTGAAAACTTTTCTTCCCATGCTTCCTTAGCATCTGTTCGGTAAAGCTGGCTGATATTTTTTTGTCGAGAACACCCTTTTCAGGCTGCTCGCCTTAGTTCCTTCTTTTACTATTCATCCTAAATCTCTGGATGATTGTCCGTGTTACTGCGTGTAAAACATGAAGCCGTGCATGCTATGTACATCGAACTCGTTCCACTTCTTTCACTTCCGCTTCTCACTAAATGTATGCCAGCCACTTAGTGCGAGGACAGACCAGAACGCACTTGCGGTGGTGATGGCACACCTTTCGGAAATGCATCTGGTGGAGTGAACACATTCATAGCTTGCGAAGCGGTAGCCCAGGCTAGAGCTGCGTGGTGGTAAGCGCTGCACACAAGTGTTGGAGGAACTCGACCACGCTCTCTCCGCCATTGTCGTCACTGCTTCTTCTTTTTTTTTTCTTTAGTTATCAAAACTTAAACTTGTCATTCAAGAGGGGCGCCGGTGCTCTAAAGGCACACAACGCCTGACGTCGCGAACAACGTTATATGATTTCGCACTTCAACCGCTTTCGTTCGCGATCTCTGGCTCACGCCGTCTGCCGGTTCCAGCTCTGGCCAGCGTCAGCTGACTTGCTTGTGACGAGCTCGCTTTTCCTTGGTTAACGACATGTCACCGTAAGCTGCACGCTGTAGCTTGAACGTGCCACCGCTGGCTTTCTGGGACTTCAGTATACAGCCTCGGCTGCAGTGGTAAAACGGAAGGCAAATAAACTACTGAAGCGGGGTTAGAAAAAGTTGAAATTCCGAGAAACAGAAGGCTTTAGGCGTAGGGCGCGCGCACGCACGCACACGCACACACACACATATGGCGCTGTGTTCTGTGTCGTCGTTTGCGTCGTTGGTGTGTCCATAATCGGGTGTGCTGCGTCTAAGGCCTTCAGTGTGTCACACCAACAAGCTCAATGTGCAACTACACTTGCGGACAACTTTCTGTGGCAATGAAGGGACAGCTACGGGGGCGGAGCTTCTGCACATGTCTCACCGCACCAAGTAGTCCGCCAGCGTTTGAGTGCTTTAGGTTGCTCGGAAACGACGCCAAATCGACGCAGCTTCCACGTGCGACGGTTTCGCGTTTGCCCTGACGCGCAAGGAAAAATCCGCAAAATAAGTAAACTCTTACATTCAGTGGTGTGTTTCGTCCTATTTAACTGCTACTAATAAGGTGTTTTTTTTCTCTTCCCGAGCTTAAACAAGCGTGGATGAAAACGCGGGACTCTTTTCAGAAGCGCTCTCTCTTGTGCGCGCTTTGACTCCGTAGATTTCCCTTCGTTGCCACAGAAAGTTGTCCCCGAGTATAGTCAATTTTTGAGAAAACCAGCTCTTAGGAATGCTGTTAGTTGCACGTCGCGAACTTCAGAACTTCGCCATAGCCCGCGCGGAAAGGCTTTCTATGTTCCGTTCCATACATAGCAGTCAGCGCTGTGAAAGCTAGAGAGACTTCCTGCACTGGCTTCGTTCGCACTTGGATATAGTTCGATGTTTCTTTGACCTCAATTGCGCGCGACTGTTGTTTATATAGGCTCAGTATCGAACGAATTAAGTTTTAATCCTTACAAACAAACACACTGTGGTATACGGCTGCCAATGTGTTGTTTTAGATCATATTTATTTTTGTCGTTCTTTTCGGGTTCTTTATTTGCAACCCGTCACGAGGAGCCTCACGTGAATGCTCGCGCGAGCGAACGCTGTTGGCGCGGAGTGATATAACTTTTCTTGACCGAACTTCTTGCGTAGCTTCTACAGCGTTGACTGCTGTGTATGGAACGGAGTATACAGCACCTTCGCATCTGCCCCAATGACAAAGGACTTTTATTCTCTGTGCACCATGAATGAACTCTAAGGACTGTCTCCGTGCTTCAGCCTGCGCTCCGCAGCGTTCGAGAGTTTATCGCTCGCGTAGACGGCCTACCGGCAACTGAGTGCACGTCGTGTAGGCCTACATTCACAGCGATTTTGTGATCGAAATTGATAATCTAGATTTCGTTTTCGGTAGTGCGAAAATCACGTTTGTTAGCCACGTATAAAGGTACGATACACTTGGACTAGCACATTGCCATGCAGGTGACGGTAACCAAGCGAACGTTGACAGGAGAATTGCGACGGCAGGTTTTAGTTGGTTGCCGTGTTGTTTTGCAACTAACGCAAGAGCGCCGATTTTATAATACATCATCACGTTATTTGAGAGCCCGTTTAAGGAGGTACTTACGGTAACGCGCACAAGTGTCTTAGAAACCTTCGTCGCGTGCGCACTGATAACTCGAAATATTAATTCAAAAAATCGCTTTTCCATGCTTCGTGCTCGTTCGTAATCGCGAACACGTTTATTACGAAACACCGATGAGCCGAGTTTCGCAGCTCACCATCCAAATAACTGTCCAGGTATTCTTGCGGAACCTGGCTGGACACAAACTCCCGGCCACTGGGAGATGTATTTCGAGAGGCGTTCGTGGCACAAGTCGCCGAGCGAGCGCTGGCGACACGGGTGCCGACCGAGGGTCCGAACGCTAGGCAGAAGGCGGCCCGCTTCTTCGGCGCTTGTTACAACACCGTGACGTCAAGCTTGGGTCACCTGACCAGCGTGAAGCGGCTGCTAGCAGAAGGCGGCGTCACTTGGCCCACACGCAACGGGTCCTCTTCTAATCCCTTGGACGCCATGCTTTACATGTCGACGGCGATCAGACTGCCCGTGCTGCTGGAGTTCGTGTTCGTGAGTGCGAGCGAGAAGGCGACCATCCGACCGACGAAGAAGCTCCTGGAAGAAATCGCAGCTCGCCGTCGACGCATGAATCGGAACCATGCCGTGCGTTACTTTAACGCTGTATACAAAGGTTTCTCTAGCGAGAACCGTTCAGTCTCGGCCGATAAGTATCGTTATCTATACGCGCAAGAAGTGGCTGTTTTCGAGCTTTTAAGGTTGGCGATTTCCAGCGGCAACCGGAAGAATAACACTTCGATATTAACGAACGCAGCAATGATTCATCGTCGCACTCCGTCGTTGTCAGCCGAGGACTGGGGCGCCGTTCTTCGCAAGTACTGGAATATCTCCGACCGTTCGAAGGTGGACGTCGCCGTGGAAAATCCGCGGTATTTCGACGCCGTCTTCTCGCGGCACAAGACCGTCGGTAGAGGAAAGTTCATGGAATTTTACAGCTGGCTTTGCGTGCAGGCTGTCGTGCCGTTCACCAACAAGCGCATCGTATCGCTCTACTACGCAACCCGCGACCCCCGGTCTGCGCACCGACACTATTGCCTCGCTGAAACAAGGCGCTTCTTTCCAAACGTGCTCGAAGGGAATCTCCTGGAGGAAATTATGGGCGGCAAGTACGGAAAGGAAGACCTACGAAAAGTTACGAGAGGCATCGTTCGCGCTATGGGCAGCGCCAAGTCGGGACGTCCGTTCAACCGCGGCAGCTGCTCCGACGCCGTCCACGCATTGCGCGAGTCGGCGTTGCACAAATTCGCGCTCCTAAACCCGGCAGGCTTCGACGCTCTACCGGACATGACCGAAAACCCGTTAATCAATTGGTCGCGCACGAAGAGCGCCGTTACTTATCTGCATTCGAAGACAAAAGAAACTCCGGCGTCATCCGCACGCAGGCGGTCTCTCCTTTCCGGCGCAGTGTTCGACGACCTGGACCCGTCGTTCTATTCGTCCGGTCTTCCAGCGGGCGCCAAGTACGGCGGACTCGGACTGCGAGTGGCGACCGGCCTCGTCGAGGGGTTCCTCGGGAGAAGGACCGGTTGCCGGCGACTTCTCGCGAAGGAGTCGAGGCGCTTGAAGACCTGCGCTCGGCGGCGCCTGACGGCGCCGTCGGTTTTGAACGTCACGACCCGAACGATCATGATGACCTCGTCCGTGCTCTGGTCGGCGTACAAGGGCGGCGAGGGAGGAGCGACCGGGGCGAGGTTCGTCCAGCTCACGGATGACAAGCTCTTCTTCGTCGTGCAGTGCCTGCCTTTCTGCGGCAAGCCTCGGGGAGAGGTCGACTGCGAGTGGCCGCTCGCGCACAGCGCCCATTTCTCTCGCGTGTTCGGCTGCTCCTCCGGCGACCGAATGAATCTCGCCGGCGAATGCGCACTGTGGCACTGACGGGAAGGGCATCGCGGCCGCATCATGCAGCGGGAAGAGCCCGGGACATGGTTGCGTGCATCAGAACGACCCGAGACCGCGATACGTATTGGTAAATGAGTTGTAAGCGACATAGTTGACTGCCATATAGAGCACTTTGGGATTAGTAAAATATGACCAAACAATCGAAAGCCTCCCTTTTGACGGCCTTCATTCCTTTTCGTGCGGAAGTCTCTTTGATGGTACTGACGCCGTCTCTCTCATATTTAGTTGCAATTTAAGTAAATGGACAGAAGGCTGCATAGAAAACCTAGATGTTCCTTGCGCACTGTTGCTCGACTTGGAGAATAGTTGAGCAAGGCATTGGTTGCTCACGTTATTACAGGTATTCGAGTAAACCATGGTTATGCGGTGACCGGCAGTACGGCAGTATAATTTAGCGATTATTTCAGGCCTCACTGTTTATTCTTACTCCTTTCAGTTCTTTTCTTTTTATCTCAGTGGGCGCGGGGTTACACAACCGGGATGTTGCATGAATTGTTCACCGAAATTGTGTACATGGTCTGTAATTTTTCATATGCATAATATAGACGTTTATGATTATTCCTGGTGCTGTAGTACGTCCAGCTCATTTACTTTATGCGATGCAGCCAAAAGGACAAAGTTGGATGACCTTTGGTTATTGACGGTGCCATAAAGCTCCACTTCGTTCTTTTCATGGTGCTCACGGCTGCCGCTTACCGAGCTCTTGTGCAAGTGGATGAGTGTGCGTTTTTTTTATGGTGATGACCTTAAAGCCTTTGGCCCATACCCACTCACGGGGCTTGGCCAAAAGTGGGGCAGATTTCTATCTCTTGACCAGTGATCTCCCGTTATATATTAGACCTGTATATATACATACATTATTGCATATTTAGCCTCTCGCTCGGCTAGCCTCCCCACCTATCATCCAACGCGTACGTATCTTCAGTACTCGTTGACATTTTCGGAACACGCAAATTACGTGCACGGTGTGTAAGCTATGCCCTGTGAATAATGTACGAGGGCGGTGCGCGTTAATAAAGAATAAATGATGGTGTTTTACGAGCCGAAACCACGATATAGGCACGCCGTAGTGGGGATTTCCAGTTTAATTTCGACCACCTGAGGATCTTTAACGTGACAAATAACGGTTTACCAGCACCTTTTCTGAGAGAAATAGACTTGCCAATTGGACGAACATCCATTCTGGAGACGTATATAATGAGCTGTAGGTACGATTGAACTGGTAACGCTCTCATAAAACAGCCGGCAACCATGGCTTTCACTGTGACGAGGTTAGTATATGGGCATAAAATTAAGAAAAAAATTCCAAACGTTTCTTTCATGTGCAACTCCTATTTTATCAGCTTAGTCAATTTATTGAAGTTAGGTTGGCGGCAGAACCTTTCGTCACACTTTCCTATCGCGTCATGTGCCGGCTTTCCTTCGTTAAAGAAAAGATGCAGATCCCACGCACGTATATGTGGGAATCTATGTAGGCGAATCTTTGTCTGCTGTTTGCGTTCACTGATATTATTTGGCGTTGATACAGTTACGTAGGAAGACGCCGACATAGTTACGTAGGAAGACGCCGACGAAAAGCTATATACAAGTATATTTACAAGGCAATACGCCGCACTTGGCCAAGAGGCAACAGCCCGCGCTAGCCTCTAATCGTCGTCGTCCTCTTCACCCTGCTCGCCTCTTGGTCATCGCAAATACTGTTCCGTAGCACTACCCCCGGCGGCAAAAGCGCCGTCCCGGAGCGACTAAACGCCGGACTCGGAAGCAGTGTAGTAGGCCTTGAGCCTACTGACGTGCACAACAACACTAGATGCCAGACTAGAGGACGAGGTTGAACGCACAGGAGCAATTTCGTACGTCACAGGCGTCACCTGGCGGAGCACGCGGTAGGGCCCTGTATATCGCGAAAGGAGCTTCTCTGAAAGTCCGACGTGACGAGAGGGCGACCACAGGAGCACGAGCGCACCAGGCGAAAAATGTACGTCACGGTGGCGGGCGTTGTACTGACGCTGCTGAGTGGTTTGCGAGGCCGTCAGTCGAGTACAGGCAAGCTGGCGTGCATGGTCCGTGAGGGCGATGGCGTCGCGCGCATACTCGCTTGTTGAGATCGCAGCAGGAGGAAGTGCCGTGTCTAGGGGCAAGTACGGTTCGCGACCGTACAACAGATAAAATGGAGAAAATCCGGCGGTGTCGTGCCGGGAAGAATTGTACCCAAATGTGACGTAAGGAAGGGCAATGTCCCAGTCGTGGTGGTCCTTGGAAACGTACTTGGACAGCATATCGGTAAGAGTACGGTTTAACCGCTCTGTCAGGCCATTGGTTTGAGGATGGTATGAGGTAGACAGCTTGTGTTGAATGGAGCAGGAACGCACAATGTCGGCGATAACTTTCGAGAGGAAGTACTACCACGGTCAGTAAGCAGCTGTCGTGTGGCGCCATGAAGCAAGATGATGTCACGCAAGAGAAAGTCCGCGACGTCAGTGGCGCAACTGGTAGGGAGAGCCCGCGTGATAGCGTATCGGGTGGCGTATTCAGTCGCGACGGCTACCCATTTGTTCCCAGAGGATGACGTGGGAAAGGGACCGAGCAAGTCTAATCCAACACGAAAGAACGGTTCTACAGGGACGGTGATCGGCTGGAGATGACCGGCAGGTAGCACCTGAGGTGTTTTCCGACGCTGGCAGGGATAACAGGCAGCAACATAGCGTCGAACGGAGCGAGCGAGACCAGGCCAATAGAAGCGGCGGCGGACGCGGTCGTACGTGCGGGTTACCCCAAGATGTCCTGCAGTGGGTGCGTCATGCATCTCAAAGAGCACAGTCTGTTGTAGCTGTTTTGGCACGACAAGAAGATCAGAGCCGTCAGGGAGGAAGTTCCTTCGATACAGAATGCCGCCCTGGAGGACATATCGGCGAACGGATGCGTCGGTAGGTGTTGAGCGCAGACGCTCGATAAGTGCTCGCAGCGATAGGTCTCGGTACTGCTCATCGGCGATGTTAGCGAAGGCAGACACAAAGAAAATGCCGTAGGCGCTACTACTGTCGGCGTCGTCAGGCTCGTCGACCGGGTAGCGAGACAGGCAGTCAGCGTCCTTGTGTAGACGGCCAGATTTATAGGTGACAGTATACGAATATTCTTGGAGGCGTAAGGCCCAGCGACCAAGTCTTCCTGTAGGATCTTTCAGTGAGCATAACCAGCAAAGCGCGTGATGGTCTGTGACAACGGAAAAGGGTCGGCCATATAAGTATGGGCGGAATTTCGCAACCACCCAAACTAGGGCCAGACACTCACGCTCAGTGATGGAATAGTTGCGCTCCGCGGGTGAGAGGAGCCTGCTGGCGTAAGCGATAACACGGTCGTGGCCATGCTGGCGTTGTGCCAGTACTGCGCCAATTCCGTGACCGCTGGCATCAGTACGGACTTCAGTAGGCGCAGAAGGATCGAAATGGGCCAGAACGGGAGGCGTTGTGAGAAGGCCGATTAGAAGCGAGAATGCAGAGGTCTCGTTATCGCCCCCCTGGAAAGGGGCGTCTTTTTTCAAAAGCTCGGTTAGCGATCCTGCTATGGCCGCGAAATTTTTTACGAAACGGCGGAAGTACGAGCAAAGGCCGATGAAGCTGCGCACATCCTTGACACACTTCGGAACAGGGAAGTGCGCAACAGAATGGATCTTGCCTGGGTCCGGTTGCACTCCGTTCGCGTCAACGAGATGTCCAAGGACGGTAATCTGGCGACGGCCAATTGGCACTTCGGTGCGTTGAGTTGCAGACCGGATCGCCGAAAAACGTCCAGGACTCCTGAGAGGCGCTCGAGGTGCGTAGCGAATGTTGGGAATACTATAACGTCGTCCAAGTAGCACAGGCACGTGGACCATTTGAAACCGTGAAGAAGGAAGTCCATCATGCGTTCAAAAGTGGCAGGAGCGTTACATAGACCGAACGGCATCACTTTGAATTGACAAAGACCGTCGGGTGTTACAAAGGCAGTCTTCTCGTGGTCGAGATCGTCCACGGCAATCTGCCAGTAGCCGGAGCGAAGGTCAATAGAGGAGAAATAGTGAGCACCGTGGAGGCAGTCAAGGGCGTCATCAATCCGAGGTAGGGGATACACGTCCTTTTTGGTAACCCTGTTAAGGTGCCGATAATCCACACAAAAGCGCCATGATCCATCCTTCTTTTTTACCAGTACAACAGGTGACGCCCATGGACTACATGACGGTTCAATAATGTTGTTGGCAAGCATTTTGCGAACTTCGGCGTGAATAACTTGACGCTCAGCCGGTGATACTCGATACGGGCGGAGATGAATAGGAGGGGCATCGCCGGTATTAATGCGATGTTTAACAGCTGTAGTTTGGGCCAAAGGATGATCGTTAAAGTAAAAAAATATCGTGGTAGGAAAACAGAATGCGGTAGAGCTCACGAGCGTGCTCGGACGGCATGTCGGGCGCAATAATTTTCTGTAAGTCGGCGATGGTAGAGGAGGATCGGCTGAATTGTCGTCTACTGTAATAGATGCTACTGAGTGATCCTCGAATGAGCAAAGCGGGGCCAGAGACATCGCGCGTGGCAGCACTTGTGTCGTCAAGCCAAAATTGACCACTGGTAGGCAGACGCAATTCGCCGTAATAGATAAAACTGTATGAGGTACTGTGATCCCGTGTGTAAGGAGGACGTCTTGCATAGGAGCCGCGATGTAGTGATCGTCGGAGACTGGTGGGGATGACACGAAGTCAACGTAAGTCAGTGCCGAAGGTGGCAAGCAAACGAAGTCGACGGAACTGAGGCGACTGGGGTGTGGTTCAGCGGGATCCAGAACGGGCAGGTCAAGGCGGAGAGTACTCGCGGAACAATCGATGAGAGCAGAATGTGCGGAGAGGAAGTTTAAGCCGAGGATGATGTCGTGGGGACAGTGGGTTATGACTGAATAGCACGATAGTGGAGCGATCGGCGAAAGCGACGCGGGCGGCACACATACCAATTATGGGGGCTGTTCCGCCATCGGCGACATGGACAGCAGGCGTCGTGGTGGGCGTGATTATTTTCCTCAGCCGGTTACGAAGGTCAGCGCTCATTACCGACAAATGCGCCCCAGTGTCTATGAGAGCGGATACAGAAACACCGTCGACTTGCACGTCAAGAAGGT
Organism: Dermacentor andersoni; assembly: GCF_023375885.2. NCBI lineage: Eukaryota > Metazoa > Arthropoda > Arachnida > Ixodida > Ixodidae > Dermacentor > Dermacentor andersoni. Next base: position 178,901,801 of record NC_092815.1, on the reverse strand, counting down.
TCAGATGAGTGGGCAACGTCAGCAGAGGATTTGGCGGCGGAGGGAGCAATGCAGCGTCACCTCGAGGTGCTGCATCGTCTAGTTTTCCGGCTGGGAGTGGTGTCCGAAGGGAGTCGGCGAATAGGGGCGATGGGGCTGGGGGGAGCGAGATTGTCGTCGTTGGGGCGAAGGTGAACGAGAATAGGGGCGGTTCGGCGCAGGAGAATCAGTGGCAGCATTATCGGAGCGGGAAGCATAGGGACAAGAAGGGCCACCTGGGGGGCGAGAGTAGGCAGTATAAGTAGAACGGTTCGGTGAACTCCAGTGACTGCAACAGTGCCGAGAAATGTGCCCGATTCGATGGCAGTGAAAACAAATGGGCTTGTCGTCTGCAGTGCGCCATTCAGATGGGTTGCGGAAACGTCGTGGGTAAGAAGATGCGGGACGGGGCGGAATCGAAGAAGCCGGGTGTGTATCAGGGCGATGGGCCGAGCAGATGGTGTGAAGATCCATGTTTGCGAACTCCTGGCGGACAACTGCCTGGATCAGGGAAACTGTGACTGCAGATTCGTTGGTTGTACTGGAGTCGAAGGCAGCCGGATAGGCGGCCTCGATCTCACGCCGGACGATCCTGGCAACATCGGCACTGTTGTTGGGACGAGGAGCGTCGGCACAGGAAGATGTCGCTGGGGTGTTGGGCAGACAGGCAAACTGCTGGTCGATACGTCGGCTTTTAGCGAGTTCCAGGTGGCGGCACTCTTTTATAACTGCATCCGCCGTCGCCACGTTGTTAAAAACGAGCAAGTTGAAGGCGTCATCGGCAATGCCTTTGAGGATGTGGGCAACCTTGTCTGACTCAGTCATGTGGGTGTCAACTTTGCGGCAGAGAGCCAAGACGTCCTGAATGTACGTGACGTAGGGCTCTGTTGACGTCTGCACACGGCCGGAAAGCGCCTTCTGCGCGGAAAGTTGGTGACCGTAGGGGTTGCCGAACAAGTCTCGGAGCTTTTGCTTAAGCGAATCACAGCTGGTGAGCTCATCTTCGTGCGTCCGAAACCAAACTCGAGGTGTGCCACCGAGGTAAAAGACTACGTTGGCGAGCATGATAGTAGGGTCCCACCGGTTATTGCGGCTGACGTGTTCGTACAGACTGATCCAGTCCTCGATGGTTTCCCTATCTTTGCCCGAGAATACGCCAGGATCATGGGGAGCGGGGAGAGTGATGTAGGTCGTCGAAGTGGCAGCAGGTGTCGGAGCTGGCGGAGTCAAGTTGTCGTCGCCGGGAGCCATGAAGGAAGGCCCGACGTACCGTCCACTGCGAAGCTCCGTGACGAGGTACAGGGAAACTCCACCTCCACCAGATAGGTTACGTTGGAAGACGCCGACGAATAGCTTAGCTATATACAAGTAGATTTACAAGGCAATACGCTGCACTTGGCCAAGAGGCAACAGCCCGCGCTAGCCTCAAATCGTCGTCGTCGTCTTCACCCTGCTGGCCTCTTTGTCATCGCAAATACTGTTCCGTAGCAATATGTTGATGGCATACGACAGCCGTGACGGGATGTGAAATGTTGCCTTGCATGCTTCGCTTGTGTTTGTTCTTGCTCCGCTCGACGCTTTATGCGAGCCATCGTCTCGTCGGCACAAAGTGCACGCTTCGGCGCCATTCTGGATTGTAACCTTGTAGCTCACAAAGCTGCTTCCTCTCGCTCTCTCTCTGTTCCCTCGCCAAGATTTTCCCCACCTCCTCCCCCTACTCTCGTTGCTGTGGTGGGTGAGCACGGAGACAAGCGCGGCAGCTCCTGCACAGCATTTGAGAGGGGTCACGCCTAGTTCTGCGTCCAGAGGGCATATTGCTGATGAGACGCGGCATAAATCTTGACACGAGCTTCTCCGGTCGTCTTTCCTTTGTGGCACAATCCTGTCATGCACTAACGCGATAACGTTAAGTCCCCCGTGTCGCAGAAAATCCAGTGGCAGGCGTTGCTTGGGAAATAATCATTCTGAACCACAACCATGCAGGCCCTCCACGTGGCGCATACCTTGTCTTACGTTCTTTACAATGTTATTCCTCGGAATTTTGTGAACGACAGATCATGAACAAATGTGAGAAAACAAAACACCGACAGCGCATGCCTTTTATGTTTTTGTGACACGGCCACGTCTCGACCACGTCCCGACGCGACCGGCGTTAGTGGCGCGCGTCTCCACTACGTACTGACGTGACCGGCATTAGCGGCGTGGCGAACAGCAGCAACAGCAGCAGTGGGAAGGTCGAAGGAATAGGCAAAGAAAGCTTCGCTTTAATGAACTTGAGACGTCATCATTTATTCGTGTAGCGATTCATTCACGCGGGTGAACGCTGCAAGGAAATATAGCTTGCAGAGTCGATGACCGCAGCCGCGCTGATTTCAGCTGATAGCAAATCACTTGGTTGCCGCGGCGGCAAAGACGCTCGCAAGTGTTGGCCTTGGCGATGCTGGCGGGTTCTGCCGCCTTCGGCATGCGCGGCGCGTTTCCCCCCGCTAGTGTGGGCGTACCTTATAGGTTACAGCGAGGTTGAACGCTGAACTGAATCTCCCAGAACGGGTGTTCAACAATATGCGGGGTCGACATGTTGGCGCGACGCAGCACGCGACGCAACTGCTGCTGTGCAGTAGAAACAACGCCATGCCAAATCTAAGGCGACTCAGAATGCTGGCCAAGAGAACCTCCGCAGACAAACACGCTCAAAACAGGGCGTAGGAGTTCGTATGAACGCTCCCTACACTGGCGTAATGTCTCTTTATATGCACCAGCTGTATCTTTCAGTTTGTCGCTGAGTCGTGCGCACGTCGTGTGTTTGCAGGCTTACTGTATAAGGCTCCCGCAGTAACTCTATGTGTTTGCCTCGTGGAGCAATGAGCAGAGAAGAGCGCGATCAAACGGGAAAACGGTGCAGCGTCGATGCACCGTGGCGAAAGCCGGATTGGAACGCTCGTGCAATGTACAATAGAACACATATGCGCTTGACGACGCGCAAGCTCGCGTCTGCGCGCTCCCGCATGCGAGCACGGTGCGGCACACTTGCGCGCGTCGAAATGCGTCGCGAGCACGGAGATCTGTTTCGGACAGATATCGGCACTCGGGCTACGCAGGGGCTACCTCGCGTCCCCACGCGCCTGGTTACGCAGCCACGACGTGGTAAAAACTGTAAGCGAGGAAAATTTTTGTCATGCGAGAGAATGCCTCCTTAGCGAGTTACCAATCATCTTCCGTATCGGGCATGTTTCTACCCTTTTTCGTGGACTGATCGAGGAGATTCCTAAAATTCCTAAATGTGTGTGATTCCTAAAAATCTAGGCCGATATGTGCTACTGGGAAGGTGCCCCTAGGTCCACTGTTCGCCGTCATGTTGAGGATATATGTGCATATTTATGTTAAATTAAACAAATAAGTAAACACAAGTAAAAAGAGAGGCTCAACCAAGTGTCGGCGCTCAGGTAGACAAGGTAGACGTACATGGTGGTTCATATGATTGCGATTAAAAATTGATTATATCTCCTCTGTCCTGCCTCTTCCCCTATCTTTCACGTTCCTTATTCGCCCATCTCGTATCTTATTCATATAGTATTTCACGCGCAGTTTCGTCGACCTGGTCTTAGCGTCGGCACTTGTTGACCCCCTCCCCCTCCCCTTTTTTTTGTTTGACCAAGATGGCAGGTTGTCCAGTATGTGGGTGCTAATTGCACCCGTACCATTTTTTACCTACCCTTCTACTAATTCCAGCTTCTTGTTAGCGCTGGTGAAAACACCTTCCAGACGCTATTGCCTCGCGCGAGCTCTGCTTAGTCCAAGCGAACCCGCTTTATTTCCCCCAAAACATGTGCCGTACGGTGGCTTTGCCCCAACATGCATGTATCTACGGAGGTGCACCCTTTACAGGGGTATAGTGTAATGTTATTTTTCGACAATATTGACGGTAATTACGCCCGTTACCGTAATTTAACCTGCTTTGTGACTAATTCTAGCTTTCTGTATCGCGGAGACCTACATTTTTATAGCGTTTTCGACGTTCTTTGATGCTCTAGACGGGTGAAAGTGCCGTTTTCTTTTTGCTGAAAGTGGTTACAAGATACCCAGGTCACGTATACGCCAAGCCCATGTGAAGTTAGCTATACTCGCGCGCAACTTACTGTGACAATAAAGGGAAAGCTAGAAAGGCCGAGTTTCCGCTCGTGTTTTGGCACTTAGTAGTTCAGCACCGTTTGGCAGCACTTTTGGGTTCTCGGAACAGACAGCCCAATATACGCATTTACCACGTGCGATGGCTTCGCGTTTGCCCAGACACAGAAGGGAAAGCCGCCAAATTAATCAACTTTAAGACTCGGTGGTGTCTGTTGTGTACTTTAGCTGTCGTAAATAAGGTGTTTGCTTTCTCTTCTCCAGCTTAAAGCACTATGGATGAATACGTCAGACTACTTTCAGAAGCGCCCTCGCTAGTGCGCGCTTTGTCCTCGTAGCTTTTCCTTCATTGCCACAGAAAGTTGTACGCGAATGTTAGGAAACCTTGTCCTCAAAATGTCTGTCGGCTGGATTCGATCACAGTACCGCCAGCACAGACGCCCGCTACGATAACCATTACGCCAACAGACATGCATGCCTCAAGGTGTGCCATAGAACGTCCTTAAAGGGACACTAAAGGCAAATATTAGGTCGAGCTAGATTGAAAGACTATGATTCTGTAATAACGAATCCTTCATTGGTAATGAAAACAGCTTTTGAAAGCGAGAAAATGACGGTAATAGAAAATCGGAGTGCCGCCATCTGTTGTCGACTATGGTACCGCTTATGTGTGGCATTAGCATCTCTGATTCACAGCGAGCGGCCGCGACCCGCCACTGCGAACGGCATCGCTTTTTTTTCTGTTTACAACGACCGAGGCGGCAAGGTGTGGCAATTGACCACCCTACCGGCTCTCGCAGCGGAAGCTGCCGAAACCCAAACAGAGAGACAGAATGACTCACGTAAGCTGAGCACCTACACCCGCCAAGCAGTACGCTTCGCATCTAGAGCTAAATAAAGAGTATACAAATGACAACCACATAGAGGGCGGTCACGTGGAGATGACGTTAAGTCCTCCGCCTTGGCACGGGTGGTTCGAACTGAAATTTAATATAGGCCAAAAATTGATTTGGCACGCATAAAACGATGATATACTTCTAGACGAATACTCTGTTGATCTAGCTCGACTTGATACTTTCCTTTAATGTCCCTTTAAGTATTTTCCGCACGCACGCCAGCGCATGGAGACGCTTGGCGCGTTTCCCGAACGCGAAGGCCAAGCAGGCCCAGGGCCTTATTTGAGCCCTAACCCTCATCCACGTCCCTCTTTACCCTTCCCCCTTTCAATAAAGTTTATCACCACCACCACCACGCCGACGGTTTCCCCCATAGTTTCCCGTTGGTCCTGCCTCGTGCACCAGCGACGTGCAACACATGCAAACACCACTAGCGGCGCTCTTAGTCACGCCAGCATTGTCAGACGTTTCGTAGCTGACACGGCTCTGTTACTTCTATCCAGCAAGAGTCACGTTCCACCCGCGCGAGACCCCTACGAACACCGTCCGAAGAGTCCAAGCACAACGCTGTACCGTGCTCAGCGACTGAAGCGCAATACTCGGACCGCATGGCAAACGGTGTTTTTTGCGCTACCTGTGAGCGCTGGTTGGTCGATGGGGCGCCATATTCAGCCACATTGTGTCGCAAATGCCCTCGCTTTCATTCTATATTGGGGCGAGGACTTACGGAGTCGCCATCTGTCGGAAGCGTGTCGCTTGCGTAGTATGAGGGATAACGCGGCGCGCTCCTCATGGGTTTGGCTGCCGGCGCTCGATAAAAACACCACGCGGGAGCCTTCCTGGACGTTTATATAAGCACTCTCGAAACGAAAGAAGTTTTTTTACTGTCAAAATAATAATCTTGAGCAAACATAAAGGACAGAATGGCCAAGGCGGCCGCATTTCGATGGGGACCAAATGCGAAAACACTCGTGTACTTAGATTTATGTGAACGTTAAAGAACCCCAGCTGCTCTAGACCATTCTGGAGCCTCCCATTACGGCATGCCTCATAGTCAGATTGTGGTTTTGGCGAGCTAAACCCACAATTTATTTAGCACAGAATGGTTTACAGACAATAAACACGTACACTGAACGCTTACTGCGCGCGGTCGCCATCGAGGCCCCCGAAGCGGCTTCTTGCGTGAAAGGTCGGCATTCGCTGAGAACTATGTGAAATATGTTCGTATGCTAGGCTGTCTTTATAATCAAATGGAGCATAACAGAATGAAGCCTCAATGCAGCGATCGCACGGGTTCGCGGTGACTGGTTCCGTGTCTGCATGCATGTCTGCACACAATGTTTCGCGTTTTCGCATCGTGTCGTGAGCTTTAGGCTGCTGCATATGAGCACTTGACAGTCCACAAGCTGTGTGGACGGTATCAGACCTGCTGAAAAATAATTTTGTTGTATCTATGGACTTCGACGCCTGCAGCGACTTATGACGTGCCGTCGCGACGATTCAATCTTTTTTTTTTCTTCTAAAGCCTTGCACCCCCCCCCCCCCCCATTATTTCTCAAGTTGCTTCGCATTGTATCTTTATCGGTCTTCTCAGTGAGCAATTACCCGCTGCTTCTTTTTCTTAATCCAGTGCATTTCATTGTTTGGGGATAACACTAACATGAGCAAGTGCCATGCCTTTTTTAACGTGCTTCATACTGTTCCCCTTCCATTCCAGTGAACTTGCCGGTATCTGGTATCAACAAGTTCATAGACCAAAGCTTCGTAACGTTAGCCGGGCAGCATGCGCAGGTGAGCGTCTCAGTGCGCGCTTTCTGCTACTCACCGAACGTCGCAACCCCGACCCGATATCAGAAATCTTCGTGCAAGTGCTTGCTGCACACCCGAGTAGCAGCCGATTGCTGCTTGCCTTTTCTACGTTTCGCGATCCAAGCTTCACGCAGCTTCTTGCCCTGCGGGTACGTGTGAAGACTGACACCAGGCTCCGTCGTGTACCTCCGGCACTGCCGCACCGAGCAGTAACCTACCATGTTGGGCGCCTTCAAAGGCAGCCACTACCTATTATAGTGCTTTCAAGTGTTGTCAAGCACACACCAAAAGCGGGAAAACCCCCGTACTTAATCAGAAGAGCAGCGCAGGTGGGACTTTGAACTTCCGTTTTCAGCTCGCTTCGGCGATTCCGAAGCAGCCGACGCGGTCGCTGTGTCCACGTGATCTTTCATACCGCGTCACGCCGACGGCGGCGCCAGCTTTTCCAATGGTGGAGCACACCCACAGCAACATTTTGCATCAGCTCAGGGTCCTCAGTCCCCGGTAGGTGCTGGGGACCCTGAGCCATTTACTGCGTCATTACGACCAAAATGAGCGAGGAAATACATTCAAGTCCGTGGCGTCAATGTATTGACGTATACAGGCGTTGACGTTAGCACGGTATAGATTGGCTCTAAACCGGTATATGGAAAGTTGATCAGCGATAATTTTTATTTAGCTATGTGATATTATTATCAGCAATGTGATTATCTCCGCTTATCCGCACAGCACTACAGTGGAGGCAGAGTTTGTCTCACTACCACTGGAGGTTTTGGAAGAGTCTATTAAAATAAAAAAAATTGAGGATAAACGCCCGGTATATAAATGTTTGTTCTCTTGTGTGAAACCTAACAATATTGTTCGAAGCAGCTTTCTCTTTGCGGCATCCTTTAAAGAGTAGTGTGGGCGCTTCCAGAAATTCACCGCTTGAGAGAAAACTCGGTTATTTGCTCGGTTCTGGGAGCGTCAGCAAGCGTGGTTCTTTTAGCGGCGTCGCTGAGATTTAGCTCCACGGCCTGAGTTGTCACCCTGCTCGAAGTATCGGACGACGCTGCCTCATTCCCAGCATTGCTCATGTAAGGAACTGCGTCACGGGAGCTGATGCCGCTCGTCGCCTGCTCATTGCTAGCTGAGCTGACAGTGTGATCGGGGTTAGTCGAGCTGGTGGCGTTGACCAAGCTGACGGTGTAGCTGGAACTGGTAATCTTGGCAAGACTGGAACCAGCCTGGCTGGCGGATTCTGTCTTGTGTAGCGACTGGCCGGTGGAACGATTGATCGGTCTTGCAGACGAATTCGCCCTGACAGACGACGGTGCATGCGTCTCCTGAAAAAGCGGTCGGAAAGGAAAAAGAAAGCGTAAGCTGAACATTTTCTTGAATTGTTTCGTGCGTATGAGATCACTCAACGCATCAATCATGGCTGCGAGTCGGCAAACTCGCGGTGATTTGCATTCATAGCCGAACGTCGTACCGACAGGAATTTGATTTCTTGCTCAAAATGCTGAAGTCCGTGGAACAGTGAACCGCGTGACGCCGAAGGGTGGATTCACGTACGCTATACTGTTATCGCGGCAACTTTTACGTATGTGCACATTTACACATTTATAGGCGAGATGTATGCTGATTTTGATAGTATGAAATAACACCTTGCACCTGAGATAAAAAAAAAATCTGATTCCGTATACTTTACTGCAATAGGTGTTTCCTATTTACGTGGCCGAAAATAACCGAATCGACAAAATAACACAACTTTTGCTTTTAAGCAAATGCCAGAATTTGTACCGTTGTATAGGTCGTCGTGATAACCGTGTGGAACGGTCACTATATTAGTGATCTTCTTCGCATTAAAGTTAGAAGAAAAAAATTTGTGTAGTTTCACGTACCGAAACTGCACTGCGCGTTTTGAGGGACGTCCTAGCGGACGGATGCGGTATTGCTTTGGCCTGTGGTTCTTTGACGTACATCTAAATTCAAGTGCACGGTGTTTTGCAGGGAATCGAAAACCTAATTTCGGGTCCGGAAGCAGAACGCCATGGCCACTGAGCCACCACAGCGGGCACAGCGAGCGGATGACGGAATGCGTTCGCGGCGTCGGCAGCAGTGACTGGTGCAGACTGTTTGGTGCCGAGCACGAGTTCTCGGGACCTCATTCCAGCCGCAACGGCTGCGTTCCAGTGCTAAGTGAATCTAACATCGCCCGTGTTCTTGAGTTTAGGCGCACGTTGAAGGACCCCAACTGCCCGACGTTATCAATGCGAGAGCGTAAAATGGCTCATTGAGCGAAAATGCCGGCGTCTGTAGCAGCGAAACGGCACCTAAATTCCCATTGGCTGCGACGCCACGGCACAAGCGCGCCTCGACGGAGCAGAGCTAGCGAAAGGGAACGCCTCCTGCCGCACCAGCGCGCCAGGTGTTGCGCGAAGGGGGAGGGAATCGCCGCGACGCCCAAGCACCATCGCTCTCGGAAGCCTGCGTTATCCGCGCATTCCTTGTCCACGCAAAAGCTCTCATCTGCGTTCTAACTGCACCTCGGTAAGGCCAAACGAAAACGCGCAGAGCGTCTTAACGCGCTCCCTTGCCCGCGAGGAGTTAATAACTCGTGCTCAGCGGCGTTCAAATGGACATTTAATGCTTTCGCACTCACAACTCGTAAGATGTGCTTAGGTGTCCTCGGTTCTTTCTGAGCGTTCTGCTCGACGGCGTCCCTGACAACCTTGTAGAATTATGTAGTGTGAAAGCCATTCAATCGCACTATTACTCCGAACCACCTCCGAACCAAGGCTATATACCACATGGGATACCGCGTAATTTGTGTTAGCTCACCGTTATCTGCCTGGGACGTTACTACGGGTGGACCTCTCTGATAATAGGGCGTGTCAGGCGAAAGTCCTTGAGCGAGAACGTTGAGCGCGTTTGGAAATTCAACTCCGCGAAGGCCAACAAATGAGAAGTATAAAGGAAAAAGAAAACCAAAACATAACTAGCTATTTAGAATGTCGTAAAATAATATTGAAGTGACATATACAATCGAGAAGTGCGGCTGTTTTTGAGTCGAGGCTTGTCCGGGGTTCCTCTTTCGGGCTGGCCTTGACTTGTGGCGCACGGACTTGTGCTTCTTGGCACCGGCGCCTTCTCCGGACGGCTCAGAGCTGGCCTCCAGCTTCGGCGTCGTGTCAGAGGCGCTGCCCCCGCGTCTGTCGCTTGCGAGCAGCCTGCTGTCGAGTCGTGCGTGCGCTACCAGCGAAAGGGCTATAACCGTTGAGGAGACCACGGAGAAAATGGCCAGCGCCATCATAAGGCGTGAGACTGACCGGCGATCCTCGCGCAACCTAGCGGTCGTCACCAGAGGTGCCGATGAGCCCGTCGTCGTGGTCGCCGATTCTCCGCCAGCCGAAGGGCCGCTGTCACCGCTGCTCTCTCTTCTGAAGCTGCCAGCGCTGCCACTCTCGGTATCCCTGCGGAGTACGAGCATGCTCGTGGCATATCAGTGCGTGATTGTGGAGGCATTGGAAGTGCCTAGTGAGCGAGTGGTTTGGGAATGGGCAGGGGTGGTCACGTGAATGCTCAGGGCAGGGCTCAATATGCACACTCTTAAATAAATGTTTGCACCCTTTGGGGCTTATCTTGACCCACAACGGTAATCGTCATCTGCCTTGCCTGCGTTTCCTGTCTTGAAAAAACTGCGCTCGCTAATTTCCTGTCGAGAATGCTATGTCACGTTGATAACGCGCATGTCGTTGGCGACTTGGAAGTACCGGGCGCGCAGCGTTAAAGAAAGGATATGCGGGCAAGATGATTATTGCTTTGGGACAAGAAAAGCCCCGAATGGTGCAAAGATTTTTAAGATGGCTCGGTTAGGCCGCAATATTCGACTACGATATTGCATGGTAACATTTCATCGGTATCAGAAGAAAGCCATGCTTCTCTCAGCGGGCTATCATGAAGAACCCAGGTGTCTTGCATAAGTTGTCTCCATCTTACGCCCCCAACTCCTTGCGCCATCCAATGAATGCTCTGCAATTCGAGACTGCTTTTCTCTGTTATTGGCGCCTCTTTTGTTATTCTGACAGAAAGCTGGCTAGCTGTTCTGTACGCTTTCCACGATCTTCGCAGCTGCACTTCTTCCTCTCGTACGCAAGTGCAATATATGCTATGCCCGTTTACTCATTAATCTGCACTGTCATTCTGTCTCATAACGTTAGAACTTTCACTTACCGTTCCGTCGCTATTTTCACGATCCTTAGCTTGTTCTCGAGGTTATTTGTTCTACTATATGTTCCAGCCCCAAGCTCGTAGGTTAGCACTCGCACAATGCACAGTTACTTTATATACTCCTCTTTTCAGAAATATTGGCAAGTCGTGGTTCTAGACTTGAGAGTAACGGCAACATTTGCTCTAACCCAGTTTCATTCATCTGAAAGTTTCCTTCTCGCGGCTCGAGTTTCATGCGATACCTTTTTAGTAGCTTCGAAAGGCGAACAATCGAGCCCTTGCGGGCCGTTGACATTACGCTAACCTCAAGTTCGCATCAAGTGTTCGCTATTACCTGACTAGTTTGGCTGTTATGCTCCTGTAAGCTTTCTTATTCGTAAAGGTTTCGAGTGCAATGCAGCACCCTTGGCTGTTTTAGACATTCGGATTGTCTCTCACTGGGAAATGTGTCCTGTTTACGAAAGGCGGTGTTGTGAGAACTGGAACTATGCGGTTGTAGTTCGCAGGGAACCTCATCAAAAGCACGAAAAATTAGTGTCACGATCATTTTACGGTAACTGTTAACCCAGAAGCATTTTTTGGATGGCTCTTCCGGAACTTCGCAAATGTGTCACTGTAAGCAACAAGTTCCCATAGCCGTCAAACTTCTTGAACTTCACGTGATAAGGATAGACGTCGGAATTGCCATGCGCTATAGGAACTCAAAACTCTCGATTTACTTCTAGGCTGCCTGAGAAGCTTCAGCGACAGCAGTTCTTGCGTTCTCTTACTTTGATTTTGGAATCCAAGCCCAGGAAGTTGGTTAACACATGGAAACGCATTATGGTTATGATAAAAGCCAGATGAAACAGGGTAAAGTGCCTCAGGCAAGCTGGACTGTGTTTCGACAGGTGTGCCTTTCTTTGTCAATGGCGATCTTGTCATTCCTGGCGTGTTAGCTTAGCGTGATGCTGCCAGTGGTGGGCAACACCACTTGATGTCGCTCTACTAAGCACTAAAAGCTAACACGCCAGGAATGACAAGGCCGTCCTTGACAAAAGATAGGCTCGCCTATCGATATGTCAGCAAGCCTGCCTGAGGCAGCTCATCGCGGATCATCCAGCTTTTATCCAACCGTTTAGTTCTTAAAGCAGCAGACTTAGATAATAGGGAAATACGCGTAGTGCGTATGCGGTTAGACGCACCCAGATGACTCGTGAAGCGGGTCGATGTCCGAACTCCTTTGGGGTGCATTCGGGGATAAACTTGACGCAGAAGGCTTCGGCGACGCTTGGGACGACGCCGCGGCCGACCAGGTACTCGAAGTGCCGGGCGACAGGAACGCGTGCTCGAGAAACGGTGGCAGCTCACCGGCGCAGCGCGGCACCTCGTGGCCACACCCCGGCGTTCTTCTGAGGCCGACTGGTGGCGGGTGCCGCGAAAGCTGCCGCAGGGGCGGAGGCGACGATGTCATAGATGCAGGAGAACGGAGAGCTAGCTAGACGTCTCCTCGAGTGTACGGCTTTGGTTTCCCTCTGCCGATGGTGTATGCCCACTACTGATCAAGGGACGAATGTGGTGAGAAGCGCGGAAATGATGGTGACGATGACGACCCCTGACTGCGGCGCCTATCTACTGAGGTAAGTAGGCCAAGGATACAGTAACGCTGGTATAAATGCATTGGGTGCGTCAGCATTGAAGCTAAATAATTGAGACGAAGAGGAGCAGAAACTAAGGAACATGATGTTTAATTGTCTCTGTACTGTATGCTCATACTCGCTACATGGGATAGGTCGCTGATCGGAGCAATAATGCTAAATGTAATTTATTCAACGTACATGGTTTACAGTGCGTGCGAATAATGACTGCTAAGGTCAATAACTTGATGTCTGGTTACGGGAATTAATCAATCAGCGTTTCACAAAATATGAACTAACGCATGCTCATTAGAAGTTTTACCTAATAATTAGGTGCTGCAAAGTATGCTGCTTCCATGCCTAATATTCTAGACATTGTTGGGCTACGGAGAGAAAGCAATGCAGATAAATAGGTTGGTTCACAGGGGACAGCCTCTCACACCCATTCACGCTAGCCTATAGCATACAGCGCGATGTGCATCGCGCTGTGTACTATAGGCTAGCGTGAATGGGTGTGAGAGGCTGTCCACTGTGAACCAACCTATTTATCTGCATTGCTTTGTGCATCGCGAGGAAACGCTGCGCTTTCTTTACAGCGAAGCTGTATACCTCTACCGTCCAAGGAAATTTTCGTGTCGTTGTTGGCGTGGTAAGCAAGAAACTCCCCATGCGTGGGCCGATCCCGGAGATAATGCAATGCTGGGCCGACCCGCGGCGGGGGTGAAGCAGGCGTTAAGCACTCGGGCCGATCCCGAAGATAGTGCAATGCCGGGCCGACCCGCGGCGGAAGTGCAGTTCGCCATTAAGGGGCCCACATACACAGCTTCGCTGGTCGTCCTTCTTCACATAGTGGAAGGGTACTGAGTTTTTTTTTGTCCTGCTGTCATCGACTTCGGTGGTGACGCGGCGGTTTGCGTACAGAGCGCGGTGCTGATGCGTTTAGGTGTGATGTGCAGTTGCGAACGAAGGTCTCGTTTGCAAAAATTATGTCAGATCGAGCGCATTTGATCAAATGAACCTTTCAGGTCGCGAAACCTTCAACAGCACTTGACCCCTTTTAATTGCCGGAGACGAGTTTTCCTCGGGTACAATTGCTTTTTGCAATTAGTGCCACGGTAGAGACTGCCTCATGCACGTGTTTGGGAGCCGTTTTAACGCGACAGCGTTAAGGAGCCCGTGTCGCAGAAAACCCGGTGTCGGCGTCCCATGTCCAGCGTGGGGCGTCGTTACCCAGGCCTTCCATGTGACGCAAGGAATTGACTGAAATAACTGAATTTCTCGAGCTATAATACGCGGGAAAATCGTAAACTACGACCTGCAGACATGATAGCTCTCGGACTGTAATTTGAATGTGCGAGAAAACTTAATTCTGTTACGCGAAAACTCAAACAAACCCCTTTTCAGCGTTTCTACAATGCATAGACTGGAGATATCGTCCGCAATACCCGAGTCCCCGAAGCGGCGCGCCCGCTTCCCTGAAACACTTCCAGATGGCGCTCGCCTCCGCCGCATCGCGGCCCATGCAAGAGTCCGCATTTCTATCCGAAAGCCCGCCTTCGTGCATAGCGTTCGCTGCGAGCGTTTCCCGGTAAACGTTACGGTTACATACGCTGCAGTTGCCGGGAAGCGTGAGAAGCAGTCAGGGATCTTTGAATGCTATCGCGTTCCACTCTTAAAGGTGAAGCTTAAGCGTCTTTCAAATTTTTTAAGTGCCACAAACGGGCCGGGCTGGTCGAATTCATTTTGACGTTCTCGCGAATTCACTCTAGTTGACTCTGGTCCTATAGGGGGCTTACAGACTCCGTTCGGGTAGCTTCGTCCGGTAGAGATAAAAAAAAAAATGGCGGCTGCCAGTCGCGTGTTGCCGCGCCCGTCGTGTAAGCGTAGCTTTCATTTGATTGCGTCATCGACCTCCTAAGATGATTTGCTTTTCCATAAAAGTATTGACAATGATGACTGTCTTTTCTGTGCTATAGACATATCCGGCGACTCTGATTTCGCAGACTACTATGATAGTTCTGATACGGCGATAAGCTAGATGGACGGAACCTTCCGCCAGCGCCTAAATTTGTGTATTCTCAAACGGAAGTCGTGAATTTACTACCCTTATGTCATATATACTTGGCACGCACGCACACACGCACACACGCACACACGCACGCACGCACGCACGCACGCACACACACACACACACACACACACACACACACACACACACACACACACACACACACACACACACACACACACACACACACACACACACACACACACACACACACACACACACACACACACACACACACACACACACACGCGCACGCACGCACGCAGAATGTTATTCAGATGTGCAAAAAGTCATTTTCTGAACGCATTTTGGATTTTTTGCTGGCGCTTAAAGGGTTAATATCGCATGAGGCGCTAGATTCTTAGGGGGTCAAGTTCAAGTCTGTGCTGCGAAGAAGTATTGGCCATTACCATTTGATTATATGTGTCTAATTTCGAAGTCACACTTGCAGTACCTCCCGCTGTGGTTGCTCAGTGGCTATGGTGTTGCGCTGGTAAGCACGAGGTCGCGGCATCAAACCGCGCCCACGGCGGCCGCATTTCGATGGGGGCGAAATGCAAGCACATCCGGGTACTTATATTTAGGTGGACGTTAAAGAAACCCAAGTGGTCAAAATTATACCGGAGTGCCCTGCTACGGCGTGCCTCATAATCAGATCGTGGTTTTGGCACGGAAAACGCCATAATTTTAACAGTTGCAGTGCCTGCTCCACACGGCGTGGTAATTGCATGCGTTTAGTTGTTGCTTTTCCTAATATTCTTAGTCCCTGTGTAGTGATGCAAGTTCACCGAATTTAAAGAGAGAGAAGAAATGGTTCTAGCCATGAAAAAGCTGTAGAGCAAGTACAAACGCAGCGTTCTTGTATGAAAATGTACACGTACACTGAGATCTTTGGAGCAGGTCATAAAAGCTCAACTGGAAGTTAATCCAACGCCCCCTAACTTTGTGTCGTCACTGAATTACAATTCCAAAGCCTAATTCATAAACCTGTCTGGACAACTAAAACGACGTCGATGGCTAACGTTATGACTACGTGGAAACGCTTAATGCAGCTTTGACAAGCTCTACTGATATAGAATTGGTCAAATGGTCAAATTTGATTACATTAAAAAAGAAAAAAAAACCTTATTAGAAATACTGCCAAAGGGGTGGACACAGAAGAATAAATAGTTGGCACTTGTGTCATCTCCTTTCGACAGCGCGGTATTATGTTATAATTGATTAAAATGATAATGATGAACGCTTTTCTTCGGTACTATACAATGTCTCACGGCTTTCTTTAACAAAGCAAGTAATTGTGTGGATGTAGATGGCGCTGATGCTATTTTAAGTGAATTAACGTAACATGATGTCCACTTCGTTTGTAGAGTGCTGCAATAAGATATTATGAAAAATGTCGAACGATGATGCTCATCTTCCTTTTAATCTTCCTCCCGATCGCATTATGACAACAGCTTCGATTCTTCATACATGACCCGATTCCTTGCCCCAAGCAATATCAACTCTGATATGCGCGGAGCCAAGGAATGCACATAGTGTGGATGTACGGCGAACGACTCCATCGTATGAGCACGCCTTTCATCACGTCAACTTCGCGTCATCGTCTTCGACTGCGACGTTCTGCCCGTCGCTGGTAGTAGTAGTAGTAGTGATCGCGTTTCGGAGCAGGCGCAGGTCAGCGGAGAAGGGTTCCTCCGGCGGCGCAGAGCTCTGCTCTTCCGATTCGCTTGTCAGAGTCTCCCACCTACGTTCGACAGGAGCTGAAGTAGCGACTCTGTAGTAGGAGAAAAGAAAGGAAAAAAAAAAAAAAACTGAACATTTAGCTCGAGGCGTGAAGAAATTTTGCGCCGGTAATTACGCGATGGCGGTTCTTCATTTTCTACACAAGTGGAGAGGCTGGTTTATGTGCTCAACTTGTCAAGGCTGTATGCGATCAGTTAAGAAGAAAACGTCCTGACAACACTCGTACTTATCGTATCCTGTTGTCATATTATAGAACTGCGTCTCGCCACCGAGATGTCTACCAACCGGCCCAAATTAGTGCTCTGTTCACACCCTGACACGAGAGAGAGAGAGAAGTTTAATGATACGAAATGCTGAGAGGTCGGCCTGAGGTATATTCCTCTAGCCAGCTGCTCGGCATTGGGGGAAGGGGAAGAGGGAAAGAAAGAGGGAAGAAAGAGGTGCATGATGAGTGACGATGACGATAGAAGATGTAGAACATATGGCAAGCAATTTGGCATGCTCAAAGTCTGCAATCCAGGCCCGTAATTTTTAAAAAGTTCAGTAATGCCTGGATGGCCCGACACCCCGACACCCCCCGACACCCTAGATAGTAGATGAAGACCCCCTCAGAATTATAGGCAGGTACCCACTCGCGGGAGTGGCCGTGAGAGGACAAGGGAGAAATAATAGATTCAAAATATAATGACTGTGGAGGATAATGTTATCAAAATCTAAAAATAAGTTATAACCAAAAAATAATACAATAGAAGTTCAATTTCGTGTAAAGTAAGCTCGAAATTTTGAATTTAGAGTTTAAATCTCATTGATACTAATCGAAAATACTGTAAGTTATTACTGTTAGACGTGCCTGACCCGTACTTCTTTCTCATCGATTCAATTCACCAACGAAGTTCAACGTGCTATTTTTTCCGCTTCCTTTACCGTTCCCGCATACGGGCAGCCGGTGCCTTGGCTTTTCGACAAGGAAAGAATAGGCTCCGCCTGCAACCGACAGATGTTCTGGTCGTACAAAGCGTACGACTGGGCATTTTGAGAACATTGGGCTGATTGTTGTTGCCCGCAGAGTCTTCGCCGGTTTCGGAGGTACTAGCCTGGACCGTCGAATAGCAACAAATGGAAAAGCATGGAAATGGAAAAGCTGTGCAGGGAACTCGGGCCATTTCGGGGGGCTCGAAGGGTAAGCTACAAGTGGTCCCGTCCTATCTTACACTGCGTGTTCTGACCTTCGCTGTGTAATAAATTTTTAGTTTTGCAAAGCCGCACCTCGTCACTGCCCGTCCTGCCGAAACCCGGCGCTCATGGCCTTCGGTCGCCTATACGACGTCGTAAAATTGATGGCAAGTAGAGGAATTGAAGACTCCTAACTCGTGCTAGTATGCGTGCATGTATACAAAGGGAGACCCAGATAGCATGCACCCAGTCTTTAGAAAAGCCAAGCTTTCTACGTGGATTTAAGCCCCAATGGCTCGTTCTTCGGATTCTACTAATGAAATCTGCTGTTCTTCTTTTGCGCCCTTCTTGCTCCCTAATTAGTAGTGAGCTAACTTTACATTTATTTACGGCAGGTATGTCAAAACTAAGCGTTAGAACATAAAACGAAAATTCAGAGCCCTTCCACCCTGCGAAGTCCAGCGAAGCTGGCGCTATGGTTGGTTTTGCTATCTTTGGGATCTTCGGAGGTAATGCACCGCCGCAACGCACCGGCGGCCATTTCACTCCATTGCGCGATCACGCACGCCGTGGCCAAGTCTCCGGCGAACCAAAGACGGTCACACACGGCACACGTGGCGCCAAACGGGTTCTCGACGAACTCTTTCCGGAACCTCGACGTCGCACGCACCCGGGAAACGTTCCGGTGGTGGGAACTCACGACGGCGACGTGCGTTTTGCACTGCGCGATATGCGGGGTCTCGGTGTGCGTCGCCCTTGCGTTTCGCCTCCCTGGTCCGATCATTGTCGGTGGTATTCGGTCGAAGGCGCGCCGCTCGCACCGCCGCTTTTGTTCACGTCGGCGTTCAGCACGTGCGAGTTGCTCTTCTTCGGGAAGGGTTTCGCCGGCACTCGATGTTACCATGGAAGAGAGAGAGGAAAGGGGAAAGGCAGGGAGATTAACCAGAGAAAAAAGATCCGGTTTGCTACCCTACGCTGGGGAGAGAGGGTAGGGGGAGGTAAAGTGGTTACCATGGACGCTACCATGGAATACCAACTAGCCCGTACCCAAACCTTGCTCCTGCTGCTGCTGCTGCTGCTGCTGCTGCTGATGATGATGAAGCCTCAATCAATGGCACAAACCCACTATGGGGGATAGGCCACAAACCGGGTGGTAATATGATTGAATAAATAAAAGAAATGGTTTAATAAATAACTAACACAAAAAACTAAAATAAATATATACTCCAATATGACAAATAAACTGTGAATACATGAGAAAAAGTAGTGACCAATACAATAATAAGCCTTGCGTTTATAGGGATACTAAAAAAGAATGAGAATAATAAAAAGACATATACTTAAACTTGAGTAAGGTAAATTTTTTGAATAATAATACTAGTAGGATTTAAACTGCTTCAGCAACAGCGCTTGTCTCCGTCGTCCTTTTTGTTCCTCGTCTATGTATGCGCTGTAAGTGACGATTGATCTCTTTAAAAACATCAGTTTTAATTCTTTGCGGCATGCTCTTTTTTTAATGTTTAAAAGAAACCACCCTAAGTAATGCAGCAGATCGAACGATCTGGAATCTATCTAGAGGGAAGCTTTGTGTGAGTACATAAATAATGGAAACACCAGTTCCTGCTTATTACCTGTCTGCAGAAAGTGACAGGGAAGGCTTTATTCAAACATTGTAGAGAGGCTGATGCCATTCCGCAACCGCTGCCGCGGATGCGCGAAGGCGAGCTTTCAGGTCTTCCTTTCTGCCCCCGCACGGCCGGCGCCGCCACGGATGGATGGATGGATGTTATGAGCGTCCCCTTTGGAACGGGAGGTGGTTTGCGCCACCAAGCTCTTGCTATTATACTGCCTAATGTCCTACCTAGGTTAAACAATAAATAAAGAAAAAAACATGATGAACTCGCACAACCAAATTTGATGTTCCCTCATTGCGAACTCTGCTTTTGTACGTCTCCGTCTTTTGTCGTTTCCCTACTTTTCTTCCACCAATCCTCCAATCGCCTCTTACTAATGCCTATTGCGGACATGTTTGCTTCACCACTGCTCCCGCTGAACCAAAGGGCTTCAAGGAGGCCAGTGGTGCCTAAATCGACCGCTGGGTAGACGTCTTCACATTCTAATAAAACATGCTCCGTCGTTTCCCTAGCTTTACCGCAGCAAGCACATGCTTCTTCTTCCGTCTTATATCTCGCTTTATAGGTGCGTGTTCTAAGGCATCCTGATCTCGCTTCAAAAAGTAATGAGCTTCCCTTTGAGTTATCATAAATTGTTTCTTTCCTGATTTCGTTTTTTTTCTCTTAAGTAGTTACTCATGGCAGCTTTCTTTTCCTTTGCCGGTACCCATGAGATTATTTCAGCCTACCTGACTTTCCGCTTGACCTTCTTTGTTGCTGTGTTGCCCACCCTAGAGGCCGCATATTTGCTGGTAAGCTTCCTAGTTCTTTTCCTCCACTGTGAATCAATGTTTTTCCTGTACAGATACCTGAACACTCTCCCAGCCCATTTACTATCTTCCATATTCCTCAGCCGTTCTTCATACTCAATTTTACTGCGAGCTTCCCTCACTTCAAAACTAGTCCAGCCCATATCACCCTGCACAGCTTCATTTGTAGTCTTCTCGTGAGCGCCCAATGCGAGGCGACCCACTGACCTTTGGTTCCCGTCGAGTCCTGCTTGTACCTCTGATTTAAAGCAAACAACCGCATTTCCAAAAGTAAGTCCTGGAACCATTACACCTTTCCACATACCTCGGAGGACCTCGTACCTATTGTATCCCCATAGCGCTCTGTGCTTCATTATGGCTTCATTTCTCTTCCCTTTCACTGTTATTGTTTTTTGCTGTGTTTCCATATATCTATTGCCTTCGTTTATCCATATACCAAGATATTTATGTTCTGTTACCCGAGGTATTTCGTGGCCCTGTATCTCCACTGTCTGGTCACTGTTTTCATTGAATACCATAACACCTGATTTTCTAACACTAAATTTCATACCTAAATTGTTGCCTTCCTGTCCACAGATAATAGCCAGGCGTTGCAAATCAATTTGCTTGTTAACTAGCAACACAATGTCGTCCGCATAAAATAAACCTGGGAGTTGCTGTTCTGCTACTGTACCCGCCTGTTTGTATGAGAGATTAAACCCGATATTACTTCCTTCTAGCGCCCTCTCCATCCTCACCATGTACATCATAAACAGCAGCGGGGATAAAGGGGAACCCTGCCTCAGTCCTTTGTTGATATGAACTTTCTCCTCGCTCCTCATCCCTTCCCATTCAACGCAAACGGTATTTTCTAGGTAAATCTCTCTCAAAAGCTGTAGACAATCGTTATCTAAGCCTTCCCCTTCCAGAATATCCCACAAAATGTTGCGGTCTACGTTGTCGTAGGCTCCTGTAATGTCTAAAAAGATCACATACAACGGTCTGCTTTCTGCTTTTGATATTTCAATACACTGAGTAAGAACAAACAAGTTATCATCGAAACGTTTACCTATTCTGAAGCCATTCTGAAGCTCTCCCAAAATGCCATTATTATCTGCCCATGCTTGAAGCTTTAATTTGGTTGCCTGCATTGCTAGCCTGTATATTACCGATGTAACGGTCAACGGTCTATACGAGTGAATTCTGTCTTTCTCCTCCTTACCTTTACAAATTAAATTCATTCTACTTTGTCGCCAACTCTCTGGTATTCGTCTATCTTTTTTTCCACTACTTTCACCAGAGCTTCCTTACTTTTTGGTCCTTGTTCATTTATCAGCCTAACGGGAACCTCGTCTAGCCCTGTGGCTGTGCGCTTAGGAATTTTCTCTTCCGCTTTCTACCAGTTTAAATTTGTCAGCACCAGCTCCTTTTCCTCTTGGGTCTCTTTCATGCTCTTTTTTTCTTCAACTACAACCTCGTCATTGCCTTGGAAAGATTCGGCTGTTACTTTTCGGATGTAATTTATTGCCGCTTCTCCTTCCAATCTGTTTTCATCTTCGTCTAGGATATGTGGTTCTATTCTTGTTGACCTCCTGCCTAATAATTTTATGAGGTTCCAAAATAATCTCCATGCGACCTTCTTTTTCTCATCTATTTCTGACAACCAACGTTCATTTTCACCTTTTAATTTTGCTTGCACCAGTATTTGAACCATAGACTTTTTCTCCCGGTATATTTCCCATTTACTGGTTACTTCATCCTGTGGCAACTGCGCCTTCTTTACCTGCCTGTGCTCTCGAGATGCTTTCGGTCGTTCGGCGATCGCTTCTCGTATCTCCTTGTTCCACCAGATTTTCGGTTTCTTGTTTCCTTTCCAACGAAGATGTTTCTCTTTCCGTATTTCTGTCGTTATTACACTTAGAAGCTCACCATATTCCCACTCTTGGTCATTTGCCAAGTTCTTCCTCAACTATAGTGACTATATTTGCTATTTGTTCAGCGTTCAAATTTTGACTGGCCATTTTGCTCTCCTTGCTCTCTTTCCCAACTAGATATCCCATTTTCAAAATGATGCGCTTATGGTTACTCCCTATGCTGCTAAACCCTTCCTCATCGATGACCATTTCTCTCAACTTATCATGAATTCCTTCTGTCATCAAACAGTAATCAATGCTCGATTGGTGGTTTCCCACTTCCCACGTGATCTGTCCTTCACACTTAGGTCCTGTATTCACGATAACGAGGTTATGTTGCTGACAAAGGTCTAGCATTGACTTCCCGTTATTGTCGGTATAGCCATCTAAATCCTGTATGTGGGCATTCATGTCACATAATAGGACAATTTCAGTACCATTCCCGATACCCTTAATATCAGCGCTTATGCATTCCACTAACTCTTTATTCTTCTCTGTGCAATTTTTTCCGGTCCACAAATACGTAACGCCCATCCAAGTTTCTTTCCCACTCATTGTACCTGATAACCAAAGATGCTCTTGACATTGTGAATTTACTCTTTTCCATTTGGCTTCCTGATGGATGAGCATTCCGACTCTCCCTCCCTTTCTTTCCGACTTAGTTCTGTTGCACCCTTCCCAAACATAATTCTCAATAACTGGCGGCTCTTCTGAGTCTCTAAGGTGCGTTTCTGTAACCGCATACACCCCTATTTGTTCTCTATGTAGCTGCTCCTCAATCTCTGCCCACTTTTCCTTTCTTCTGCCGCCCTGCATGTTTATGTAGCCTATTGCATGGCGAGTTCATTTTCTTGCTTTCCTCCTTTTTCTGTTATCGACGGCAATGATCTTCTGATGCTCCCCTAGGGGACCTTCTTCATTGCTATCTACTCTGACCTCCTGAGCGCCCGCAGGCCCCCTGAAAAAGCAGCAGCGCGACCACCAAGTCGCCAGCCCACTTCTCGTGCGAGCCTGTAATTGAAGTGGATCCCGTCTCGTTTAAAACCACCACAACTTCTCTCTTCCCTGTTTACTTCGACAACCTCGAAGCCTTTCTCTCGGCTCATTTTCCATATTGCCTCATTAGCAGCCACTACGGCTCTTTGTACGGGACTGTCACGTACAGGCACCTCCGGCACCGTGCACACCACGATCTGCACCTGAGGGGATAGCTCGCGCAAGTCGTCCACCCCCTTCGCCAAGCGCTGGGCTAGTCCTGGCCCTTTCCTGTTTAGGACGTCATTTAGCCCACCTGCTACTATGACAAGGCTGCGCACGTGGGAATTTCCCGCGAACTTTTCTTTTGCAGGCTCCATGACAGAACCCAGTGTCCGCCCTGGAAATGTCCCTACCGCAACTCTTTTGTCGCCTTTCACCCTCTCCACAATTGCTTTTGAGCACCCAGCCAGGTTTGAGTCGCCGGCGATAGTCACCCTTTCACACTCTCCTACCTCGCCCTGCTTCCCTTTGTCCTTTTCCGCGTGATTCGGACTCGACAAGGGGCATTGTCCCCTGGGCTCCTGCTTTTTCCGCGTGGCGGCCTCAAGGCAGGTGCCGCTCTTTCCAGCCAACCCTTCATCACGCTGCATGCATTCCAGGTATTTCGCTGACACTCCCTTGCCTGTCGCGTCGGGGGTCTGCGTTCCATTGTCACGCACATTCTCGTTCACAATGTTCAGCTTCTTCCTCGGCTGCTTCAAGCCACTACCGCGGACTCGAGCGCTATCTGGTGGTGGTGCAAGGAACCCAGCGGCGCGCGGCCTCCGCGGTGACTGGTTGGCTAGGGAACAGCCACGGAGCACCCACGGTCACGAAAGCGCCGGCGCGTGGTTCGCAAATAAAAGCTTCGCTTTTAAAAGCTAGCCGGGCTTCCATTTCGCGCGCCTGAACAGTCGCGCTCTCAAACATGCTGCAAAGGAACTAAACGCACTGCACGCCTAACACGGCCGTTGCGGGGTTTTGACAAGGCGTTTACCTTGGTATGACCCCAACATTCCGGCTAGCGGCGAGCCTCGCATCTGAGCGCACCATCTTCTCTGAGAGCAGTGAATGTACTGCCATAGCTAAGTGACAGAAAATCGCACCCGCACTCTGCCTATTCGCTGCGTGAAGTCAACTCAAAAAAGGGTGTGAATGTCGCAGCCAGCCCAAAGAAAGGCCACGTGCCATATTTATGTCCGAAATGGTCCATTATCACGAGCCGGATCCGTTCGCCGTGTGTTTGAGAGCAGCACTACCGCGGTGCCCGAGCAAATTTGCACTGGCTTGAGAGAGAGAGAGAGAGAGAGAGAGAGAAACGACAAGCTTTAATGATGAAAACCTGGAGATGTCAGCCTGGCGTTTCGCCTGACGTGCTACTCCAGGTGCTGGGTGGTGATTATGATAAACAGGGTGTTTCACTTAACTTGAGCCAAACTTTAAAAAATGTGCAAATGCCACATAGCATGGTCAGAACAAAGGTAATGTTGTTTGCCGTCGCTTAGAGATTCAAATATTGTTTTTATTTAATTCCGCATGATTAGACAATTCGTCTTAATTAATTAATCAACTTCTCAATTATTATAGTTAGATGAAAAGTGTAAATGATAAAATTGTAGAGCAACATGAGAAACTCCCGATAGAGCTTTCTGTTGCTCAATACGTGCCACATAGAGGTGTTATGTTTATATAGAAGCCCGCGAATACACGCAAAATTGCTGCGCGACTGGCCCCTCGAGGCACTCACAGCGCTGTGGTCTGCGTCTCTCTCTTCGTCCGCGCTTCGTTCAGCGCTGTTTTCTGCTCGTAATGATGAACACACCTACCCAAATGCGTACCCTTCTGTGGAATAGGCTCTTCGTCCATTATTCGCGGGACCGTCCTGCGAAGGGCTTGGGAGCAGGACACCGGAGTGGACGAATGCGATTGCTCGAACGCGACACCGTTCGCGTGACTGTATACACGCGAACGATTAGGCGTGGGTGTCCAGCGTGGGGACGAACATATCACTCGCTATGCGGTGGCGGTGAGTCAACTTCCTCGATTTGTCGCGCGCCCGTCGGCATGTTCTGTGGGTAGTAATTCGGCTAACACGCATTATGCTGTAGGAAAGGTGCAATAAATGCCCTTGGGATTGTTTTCACTACTGTGTTTTCGTTAGTTTGTCCCAAGAGCACGTGTGAGATCCGACAGACTTAAAAGAAAAGAAACCAATACTTGGTGCAAGATACATTGGACACCTTATGCAGTGCGCACGGAATGAACCGTGACAGGGAGTATTTAGTAGAACCCGGCATATGTGCAAAGTACTCGATAGTGCCTTGCCATGTCGCTAGGAAACTGGTCACCAAAGATGACATCGACTCCGATCTAAGTATATGGGCCAAAATTGCGTCGTTGTGACACGTACTGCAGCCAGGGGAAACGAAAGTATGCGTATTAATTAGCCCGAAATTGACGCCTTTTATTCCGTGAGCACTGTACATGTGCGTGCGCACAGAATAACAAAATACTGGCTGAAGTTATTGCATTCTTAGTCAACTACTGTCTCAAAGACATGTATAGAGTGTATGCAGGTGCGCAATGAATTTCTTGGTAAGCCGAGTAGGTTGTTGGACACCTGTAGACATTCTATTTCCTGTCTAGCTTGTTATGATCGGCCAGCGGTGGTAGTGACCTTCTAGCCCCTCCTGCACCTCTGCGACGAATCGCTTCGTGAAGCTAACACTGCGTCCCCTTCTGACAGACCTGCAGCGCCAGCAAGGCGAGACACGTTGGGCGGATCGAGTATTGTTTAATGGCTCACTGTCACCGTCACGCACCAATAGGAGCAAGAAACCCCTGGAAAAGGTTGTTCTACGGCGTTTTCTCACGGACTTCGGTAACCACCACGGTCGTTTGACAGGCGCCCCAGCTAACAGCTGGGTCATCCCAGGAACCAAGAGGCGCCAGTTCGAGTCAAGCGTGACAGCCCCTGTCTACGAAGCACCCCTCCTTTCTCTGTGTTCAGTGAACAAAGGCGTGGGAGTGATTGTGTGAACCATCGCCTTCAACGCGGGTCCTTGGACGATTTGGGACGCTCCGGCTGGACGAAGGTGTGGTGGCAGATTTTCCTGGCCTAGGGATCTTGGAAGGACAGAGGAGGCTTAAGCGGACGTTTCTTGGCTCCTCAGCGTGCTTCAATTCAGTCATGCTAGACTGATGAGACGTAACGTTCTTCACTCTTCATGTAGATGTAGTAAACAGACTCAGTACTCCTCGTTCTCGATGAGAACATGTTCGTCCCTTCAACAACGTCCTCAGCGTGGATGAGTCGGACGACGGCGTAGGCCAGCTGCCCCTTTTGACATGCCCGAGTCCAACTCTTACAAGCTTAACAATTGTAAAGGTACGGCGTTTATATCAGAACTGATACCCGAGCGTAGTCAGAGCGGGGCGTCGGCTCATATCTCCTCGCTTGTCAGCGCTCCTACTCTTGAGCAGGAACATGGCCGTGAGCAGATCAGAGAGCAGGACCACAGCTTCCAGCAGCGCCACGGGCGTGTAGGTCCGCCGCCAAACTTCGCCCGTCGAGAGCAGACCCCGCACGGACTCGTGGTGTCGGATGAGCCGACGTCTGAGCACGCGGGGACGGCGGTTCGGGAACGACGCGCCCTCTTCGGCCTCCGCGTCCACGTCCTCCACGATCCAGGGACCTGGAGACGGCGAGAAAGAGCGCCTGCTCTCCCGAGGCGAAGGCGGCTGGTCCGGGAACGGCGAGGTCGGCGATAGTCGCGATATCGAAGGAGATGCTGCGGTCGCCCACAAGAGTGTGGTGATAGTTAATTAGTTAAATTGGGCGAGGGGCGGGGGGAGGGGGCTTAACGTCTCGAAACTGCATAGTATACGCTATATGAGGGATGCCGTAGAGGAGGGCCCCAAATTAATTTAGACCATGCGCCTGGTGATCTTTACAGTGTACCCAATGCACTGTAAGGGATAACCTTTACATTCTGCACCCAGCAGAATGCTGCCGCCGCGGCTGGTATCGCACCCGCGACCGTGTGTACAGCCGCGCAAGGCCATAATAGCCACTCAGCTATACAGCACGGCGGGTCGTTGCGGTCGTTCAATTAAAGAAACAGCGCATTGTTTATATTTTTTTCTGCGCTGTTGCTATTGGCGTTACCGGCGTGGTGATTTGTGTGGTGGTTAATCGCATGCCCCTTGAGAAATTGCCTCATTTCTTAACGATTGCTTGAGCTATTTCGACATTATTATTATTATTATTATTATTATTATTATTATTATTATTATTATTATTATTATTATTATTATTATTATAATTATTATTATTATCCGTATATCTTCCACTTAAACTTCACGGTAGAAGTATGTGAAAATGAGTTTCTCAAGAAGACGTTTAGTTTATGACCTGACCAACATAAAGGAAGGTCTCGCAGAGCGCACCGTAATACTGTTACATTAAGAAGTTGTATAAACAGGCATAAAGTACCGCCCCCGTAGACGGCTTCACTTAACAACGAGAATAAGCACTTCTTAGTGCACGATACCTTGGGACACCCTGTATGGTGCGTCTGCACAATATGACATAATGCCAGCTTAAGTACTTGCATTCTTAATTGACTACGAAGAAAGAGTCACCTATTGAAACGTCGGCCAGCATTTCTGAGACACTAAAAAGTTAATTATAGTTAGGAGAAAGTGAAATGGAATGTGAGAAAAAGGATATGACAGATTGTCAACTCAACTTTCAGCATCCCTGCCTTTAGAAGTGTTATTATTTAGAAGTGTTGAAAACAGAAAGGGTTAGAGAGCCACAAGATGGGGGAACATTAACACGGTGACTGGATATATTAGTCGATATTTTTTATTGGAGATATACTTTTATCTCTAGCTTTTTTCTTTTCCCCGGTCCCCTGCGTTGATTTTATTTCAGCGCCACCAGAAGACACATACGATATTTATAGCGCATCGGTAACTCTTGAGCAAAAGGAATGTTCAACAAAATATTTAGTTGCACAGTATATATAAATTCATCGAGGAAACTTGTTTCACGGTACTCTTTTTGAAAGTTACGAAATAGCACGTGTTCAGAGCATGTAGAACATGCTGACGATGATCAATCTATAGTGCCCTTTCAGTATCAACGGGGCTTACAAATGACCGGGTATGTACGGCGGAGTGACCGGGTATGTGCTGCGCGCGACGAATACGCCGCCCTAATTTAACATTGACGAAAAGTGCGCACCCGTCTGCAGGCACGCCAATGAACGTATGGCTTGCTCTGTTCTCCGAGAGCGCGATAAGCGCATTGGAGCGGTTGGGAGGCTTTTGCCATCGTTTACCTGTTACGCAGTACGCTTTTCAGAAGACGCTCTCGAAGCGGCCGCTGGCCAGTCCCTGAAACTTTTTAGTTTGGTTGGCGTAGGCAGGCAGCGTGCTTAGCGCGAATGTGTCTCCAGTAACCCAGCCTTTATGCTGATAGGTTTCTCTCAACAGCTTCGGAATTTTAAGGAGTTGATAAAGCAAAATAACACGGAAGTGGTTTAAAATTAACTCTTATGCCCACCTCGAATTAAATCTAGTGCCAACTTTTGACCATATTGACACGTGTACTTGTTTATCGGGTGACCACGTTTCACCGCCTAACCAATGTTATCGCACAGCGCAGGACGCGCCTGCATGTATCGGACGTTTCTCGAAAGTTATCGACGGTTCTATCCGCTGTCTGTTGTCACCGAACCTTGCGTAATCTGATTCCACGTATGCGCGACGCGAATGTGTAGAACTTTCTGGAAGACACGCGGGCACCAGCGATTACTCTGGAACCTTTGATGACTGACGTATATAAAAGCCGCTTGACCCGCAGATCAGATTTCGACGACCGCCGACCGTGTTCGCCGCTATTGCTGTGCTTTGAGTGTAACTTGCTTTTGTTGGCACAAGTTTGCCCAGTAAAGTTTCACCATTCACAGTTTTGCTTTCTTCACCGTCACTACCACGTGTCATTATATAGAGGGTAGTTGAGTGGAAGAACCATTATATATAGCGGGCTGTCCAGAACTGCATGTACGCTACTCCGAATAACACGCGCTTCCATACGTTTACGGAAGTAGTGCTGGTACATATATCAAAAATAAATTTTGGTGGACTGACACTGAACGTAAAAATGTTGCTTTCTATTTGTAGATGTGACTTGCACTCCCATCTCCTATCTTGATTGGGCATCGTAAGTGCAGTTAGCGGAAGCATTTAGCTCTTCTCAATGTTCATAGAGATAGCACATCATGTGCTATTGACCTGTATATTTGAATTTTCAACGCTGTTTACAACCTTGTGGCTTTATTCTGTATCACACAAACGTGATCGAATGATTGGTTTCTGCCTTCCTGACATACGAAGTAAACATCACTCGTTCGAAACAACTCACGCGGTGAAAAATGCCACAGAGACTGCTCAAAATTTTTTGTGCTACAGTATTAGCACTGCACTTTCGAAAACTAACGCCAAGTTTTCGAAGTGAACCCCTAAGACATTTGGTTCAGATTTCCTTAGACGCTACATCATAGTGACCTAAAGAGAGAGCGAAAGTCTTGAAATTGTAGCTGGACTTCACATTGACCAACGAAGAATAACGGTTCCGACATAGGCGAAATTGCGTGTTTTCTGATCTCTTAGTTGACCTCAAAACTCACCGCTGTGCGAGCCAATATGGCTACACCCATACAATGTACATACTGCGCTTGTTGATTCAAGTACGGATCTTGTCGGCCATGAGGAGCTGGAATATAACAAGCGCACAGGCATCGAGGCTCTTGGGTGAAATTTATCCATCCTTATTTATTGCTCATCTTCAAGAAGTGCCCAGGACAATTAACAGATAGAAAATAAGTTATAATAGGAACTAATGGGAAAGGGGTCGAATACAAATTTATTGCCGTCCAGTTAAGTAAGTATATAGGAGCCATCCTATAAGGAAGAATGAATAACTTGCACAATAATTTTGTAATGGAAGTTTCGATAATTATACGAGAGAAGCTAAAGCAGGCACTCTGCTGTACGCAAAAAGTAACTATACGGCGATCGCATATATCTAGACCAAATAGTAATGCTGACCCCGGCAAGAGAAAGAGAAATTGTCAAAAAAACTTTTAAGTTACTTTAGAAGAAACGGCAAACATCACCTTTTAGTTAAAAATGCGTGCCTATATTGCAAAAAACAGAGCTAGCGCAAATGATCTGCCCATATTTCATATCTCAGCATGAAAGTGAATAATTTTAAAGGAACTTGCGATACGAACTCGGTGGGCCCACTTGTGTTGGGATCATCCGCCGTTATGGTGTACATCTACAATGAGCTTTCCAGTGCTAATAACAGCTTAAACTTAACATGAATGCTTAGAGAATGCGTTTGTTAAACTTCTGTACAACGCGTGACTGTGTTTTTTTCCCCTTGAAGTTGTGTTGTCGTTAATACTTACTATATTTCCCTATAACAGTGGAAGACAGTATGCAGCCGGAGATATAAGTGTGGGTTTCACAAGCACAACATTACGTGAGCGCCTAGAAAAGCGTGTATATATTAATTTTTACAACTATAGCCGGTACCAACCAAGGAGGCCTAAAAAAATACAGTTGATGAATTGGGAGCCTCCGCACTTTCTTACCAGCACAGGTGAATTGCTAGAATTTGCCTATACTTCTATCCTGAAAGAGGGACGCGACCTCTGCAATCCGCTCACAGCTTATTTCATTTTGGTCAGTTATAGTTACTGTTAGCCTAATTAGAAACTAAAAGCCCGTTGTTTCTGGCTAAAATGTAAACTTTGGCTGCGCATTGATATCGCGATAAGCAATAAAATTTGTCAGGATCGTCGTTTTCAAACCAGTGAAAGGAAGAGAGACGTCGAACAATATCTGTACGGCAGAATTAACCATCCTAAGTAACACGGAGTAGGAAAAAGCGCTTCGTGTAATTCTTGCTATTCGCTAACGTTTTTTTCGCGCCTATGGTAATATGGCGGCGGTCTGGTTTCCATTTTCAGACGTTATCTCCACTCCAGCAATATTTTTTTTTAAAATCTCCTTGATGCCAGCCTATGTATAAATTACAAACAAGCTCCACCCACGAAAGCGCAGCGCATTTGCCCTTCACCTCTGAAAGAGAGCCGAGCCAGCAGGACCCTTTTCACAATTAGTATCGCTCAAGCACCATAGCGTGTTAAAAACATCTTTTTCTTTGTTTTTGTTTTCCGTACAGGTCTGTCTTTGTGCTACTGGTTTGAGGAGGAAACTTGAATATCTAGGGCAAACTTTGTGGGTAATCCAGGTATCACTTTTCAGCCAAAGTTATTATTTTAGCGTAAAACAACGATCTTTTATTTTCTAGTGAGCCCAGCATGTACTTTGGAAGAGAAAGTCATTGAGCTCTGAGCCTATACTCCGTTCCATACATAGCAGTCAACGCCGGGGAGGTTAGAAAGACTTCTTGCAACGGCTTCATTCGCACTGGGATATGTTTCGATGTTTTTTGACCGCAACTGTGCGCACCTGGGAGGGTATACTGTAAGAGTGCACCTAGTGGGCTGTCCATTTCGGCCGCTGCTGATTGGATGCAGCTGTACCAGTGAGGAGAAGCCTAGTGGTCCCAGCCAATCAGCAGCGGCCTAAATGGACAGTCCACTAGGTGGACTCCTGGAGAATACCTCCCCTGTTATCTATATAGGCTCAGTATCTAATGAAAGAAGTTTTAATCATTAGAGACAAACACACTGGTATACGGCTGCTAATGCGTTGTTTACGGTCATTTTTATTTTTGTTGTTCTTTTCGGATTTTTTTTTAACTTGAAACCCGTCGCGAGGAGCCTCACGCGCGTGCTCGCGCGAGCGAACGCTGTTGGCTCGCAGCGATACGTGGACGGAACGCGTGGATTGATAACTTTTCTTAACCGAACTGCTTGCGCAGCTTCCACAGCATTGACTGCTATGTGTGTAACGGAGTATCGCTGCCTCGGCTCTCTTTCAGATGTAAACGGCACAAGCACGACGCTTTTGTGGGTGGAACTTGTTTGTAATTATTAGGCCGTCACCGTCTCAGCATCATCATCATCATCACCATCACTACACCACCACCACCACCACCACCACCACCACCACCACCACCACCACCACCACCACCATCATCATCATCATCATCATCATCATCATCATCATCATCACCATCATCATCATCATCATCATCATCATCAGCAGCAGCAGCAGCAGCAGCAGCAGCAGCAGCAGCAGCAGCAGCAGCAGCAGCAGCAGCAGCAGCATGTTTTATGTCCACTGCAGGACGAAGGCCTCTCCCTACGATCTCCAATTACCCCTGTCCTGCGCCAACTGATTCCAACTAGCGCCCGCGAACCCA
Source organism: Dermacentor andersoni (assembly GCF_023375885.2). Classification (NCBI taxonomy): domain Eukaryota; kingdom Metazoa; phylum Arthropoda; class Arachnida; order Ixodida; family Ixodidae; genus Dermacentor; species Dermacentor andersoni. Next base: position 178,869,377 of record NC_092815.1, on the reverse strand, counting down.
TTTTTATTCTTCTGTGAATTTCCTTCTCATGGTAAGAATTCCCTGTGATTAATTGACCTAGGTAAACGTACTCCTCCACACACTCTAGAGGCCGACTGGCGATCCTGAACTCTTGTTCCCTTGCCGGGCTATTGATCATTATCTTTGTCTTCTTGATATTAATCTTCAACTCTACTGCTACTCTCTCTGTTAAGGTCCTCAATCATTTGTTGTAACTCATACCCACTGTTAGTAAAGAAGGACAATGTCATATGCAAACCGTAGGCTGCTCAGATATTCGCCGTCGATCCTTACTCCTAAGCCTACCCAGTTTAATAGTTTGAATACTTCTTCCAAGCACGCAGTGAATAGCATTGGAGAGATTGTGTCTCCCTGTCTGACCCCTTTCTTTATAGGTATCTTCCTGCTTTTCTTGTGTAGAATTAAGGTAGCTGTAAACCTCTGTAGATATTTTCTAATGTATTTACGTAAGCGTTCTGTACTCCTTGATTACGTAATGCCGCTATGACTGTTGGTATCTCCACTGATTCAAATGCCTTTTCGTAGTCTATGAAAGCCATATAGAGAGGCTTATTGTACTCTGCGCATTTCTCGATAACCTGATTAATGACATGGATGTGATTCATTGTAGAGTATCGCTTCCTGACGCCAGCCTGTTCCCTTGGTTGACTAAAGTCCAGTGTTACCCTTATTCTATTGTAGATTATTTTGGTAAATATTTTATATAATACGGGGAGTAAGCTAATGGGCCGATATTTTTTCAATTCTTTAACGTCTCCCTTTTTGTGGATTAGTATAATGTTTGCATTCTTCCAGTTTTCTGGGACCCTTGCAGTCGATAGACACTTCGTATAAAGAGCCGCCAGTTTTCCAAGCATTAGGTCTGCTCCATCTTTGATTAAATCGACTGTTATTCTATCTTCTCCTGCCACTCTTCCTCGTTTCATGTCTGGCAAGGCCCTTCTGACTTTATCGCTAGTTATGGGAGGAATTTCTGTACCCTGTTCATTTTGTTTCTAATTGAGGTATCCTGACTCATCTGGGTACTGTAGAGGTAAATATAGAATTCTTCCGCTGCTTTTACTATATCTTCGAGATTGCTGATGATATTACCCTGCTTATCTTCCAGTGTATACATCTTGGTTTATCATATGCCAAGTTTCTTTCTCACTGATTTCAGGCTGCATTCATTTTTTACGGCTTCTTCAATCTTTCTCACGCTATAGTTTCGAATATCACTTATTTTCGCCTTGTTGATCAGTTTTGACTGTTCCGCGAATTCTATCTTATCTCTTGAGCTGGACACTTTCATTTTTTGTCGTTTCTTTATTAGGTCTTTTGTTGCTTGGGAGAGCTTGCCTACGGGTTGCCTTGGGGCCTTGTTTCCCACTTCAGTTGCTGTCCTGAAGCCAACCTAGTAACGGTTTCATTCATTAGCTCTGTCATTATCATCTCTCTGTTCTAAGGCTGCATATTTGTTTGCAAGTACCAACCTAAATTTGTCTGCTTTTACGCCTACTGCCTCTAAGATGACCTGTTTTTTCTTGAACAATTTTACTCTTTCTCTGTTTAAATTGAGGTGGATCCTAGCCCCCACTAACCTATGATCACTACATTTTACCCTACATATTACTGCAACATCCTGCTCAATGCTGGGATCGGCAGAAAGTATGAAATCAATTTCATTTCTTGTTTTACCACTAGGGCTTTTCCAGGTCCATTTTCTGTTGCTACGGTTCCTGAAAAAAGTGTTCATTATTCTCAGCTCATTCCTTTCTGCGAATTCTACCATCATCTCTCCTCTAGCGTACTTAGAAATGACGCCGTAGTTGCCAATTGCTTGTTCACCAGCCTGCTTTTTCCTCACTTTTGCATTGAAGTCGCCCATTAATACAGTATACTTAGTTTGCACTTTTCTCATCGCTAATTCAACATCTTCATAAAACTCATCTGCTTCCTCATCATCATGACTGGATATTGGAGCGTAGGCTTGTACTACCTTTAATCTATACCTCTTATTAAGTTTGATTACGACTACAGCTACCCTCTCATTAATGCTGTAGAATTCGTCAACGTTTCCCGCCATGTCCTTATACATTAAGAATCCTACCCCGTATTGCCTCTTATCTAGGAGACCTCTATAGCAGAGGACATGTCCGTTATTCAGCAATGTATAAGCCTCACCAGTTCTGCTAATCTCACTAAGACCGATGATATCCCAAACCATGTCTGATAGTTCCTCAAGGATTCCTGCTAAGCTAGCCTCAATCAAGAGGGTTAGGGTGTTAAACGTTGCAAGGGTCAGTTTCTATTGGCGGCCTGTCCGGACCGAGAGATTCTTAGCACCCTCTGCTGCGTTACAGGTCTGGCCCCCGCCTTGGTCAGGTGCTCCGCAGCTGTTGGGGAGGGAGAGCCTTTAGGTAAATGAGTGAGCCATTTGGGAGGGGGTGGCCGAATACTGCACCAGGGAGGCCAATTCCTGTTCTGGTAAGGGAATGTCTTTGTTAAAGCTTAGTGGGCCTTCCTAATTTGGTTGTACCTGGATTAATATAGCCCCACTCGCTCTCGGTATCTTTCGCCGGTGACAGGCGTCACTCCAAGCCTGAAGATGTTGTGCAGATGTGTGTCGCCGTCTATAGGCACCTTTCTTTAAAAGAGTAATTTGTGTGCCATAACCGACAAGACAGCAAAAACATTATATATAAGAACTTATATGGACCCGCCGTGGTTGCTCAGTGGCTATGGTGTTGGGCTGGTGAGCACGAGGTCGCGGGATCGAATCCCGGCCACGGCGGCCGCATTTCGATGGGGGCGAAATGCGAAAACACCCATGTACTTAGATTTAGGTGCACGTTAAAGAACCCCAGGTAGTCCAAATTTCCGGAGTCCCCCACTACGGCGTGCCTCATAATCAGAAAGTGGTTTTGGCACGTAAAAACCCCATAATTTAATTTTTTTAAACTTATATGAGAGCTTTGCACCTTAATATGTATAAAATATGTCTGCAAGAAATGTCATCCGACATGTTCGTGGTTGTCACTCACGACGGTTGTTCGCCGTCGTTGTTGTGTTGTTGTGTTCACCGTCGATGGTTGTTCACCGTACACCAAGATTGCAAGACACTCACCAGCATATTTCAAACAAGAGGTAACGGGTCTGCAACGCTGAAAACCGATGGCTTAAGCACGTGAACCTCGCAAGTAAATCTTTTGGGCCCGCGCAACTATTATTTTTTTTTTCAAACACACCGTAACTGACCCTGCTTCAGAAAGACTTGGCGAAAATAAAATAACTCAAAGTGACGGTCCTGTAACAGCCTGCCAGGTTTCGCAGTCAAATTCGACGCTGCTAACATAGCCAAATAACAAGAGCAGCAAGAAAAAAGAAATTACGGTATCTTCTCGCATTTTATGGAACTCAACCGTGCGAGCGGGAACTGAAGCGCAGCGGTCAGAAAGCATTGCATAATGCGGGCGCATAGGCGGCTGGCGAAGCAAGAAGAAAAACGGGACCAAGTAAAAACACCGTCAGAATGAGACGGAAACCGGCCCTTTTTCCCATGTTTTCGGCAACGCCTGTTCCACATTGCAGCTGAGCGGATGACGAGAGAGAGAAAGAAGAGCCCGAATCTTTCCTTCCTTCCTATAGACACGCGACCACCGCGAGGGGGAGGGCGACGACCGGCCGCGACTACCGCAGACACATCGCTTCGTCCGGCGTCCCACTCGCGGGAGAGCAATACGGAAGAGGAGAACCGGTCGGTTGCCTCCGCAGCCGAGCGGGCATCTCTCGCTTCCTCCTCGCATTCTCTCTCCGCCATCTTGTTCCTTCCTCTGACGGCTCGCCCCCCCCCCCCCCCTGCCGCGTTACGTGCTCCGGTTCTGTTTCTCGTTTTGTGTACCTTCCTCCCGAACGGCGCATCCCTACAAAAGAGAACCGATATAAGCGATGTTGCGGCGAGGGGTTGAACTAAGAGGAGGAAGACAGTTCGGGGAGAGGAGGTGGTAAGAGGGCGAGACGATCCACGACGCATGGGTGCTGGCCAGGAATTGGGAGGTGGGGGGATGGAGTGAGAGAGAATGTAAGCCGTGACCCAGAGACCATGAAATTCCAGATTGGTCGAAATGCACGTAGCGGTACACGCGGCTGCCGGCGCCACCCCGCCCCCTCTCTGCCATCTTGCTGCCTCGAGGGGGGGGGGGGGGGGTATGAAGTCTCCGTCCTGGACGTCTCGACAGGAGGATCAGGTGTTTTTTCTTCGGCCTCCCTTTTGTTTTCTCGATTGCTCTGTTCACACGCGGGGCTTTGCCCCCGGCACTGACGTTCGCTTACTGTCGCACGCGTGGAAGAGAGAAGTGCGTAGACAGCCGGCAACGTTCCGGGTGCGTGTCAGGACCACCGCCGGGATTCCGTTCCGCTGGCCATGCAGCGGAGACGACCACACGAGCAGGGCACCTTCTTGCGGTGAGTCGTCTGGTGCAGCACGCGAAGGTCCGCTTAATTCTTGAATTTTCGCCAGCCCGTGAATGCGTACGAACAATTAGACCTGTAGGCCCCAATCAGCGCTGCCAGGACTGTATTATTTCGCCAGAAGTCGGTCTCTGACGAGCTCTAGTAATTGTACAAAATATTCACTCACGTGTATGTGTGTGCGTGCCTGTGTGTGTGTTTGCGTGTGCATGTTTGCGTGTGTGTGCGTGTGAGTGCGTTGTGTGTGTGTGTGTGTGTGTGCGCGCGCGCGTGTGTGTGTGCGCGCGTGTGTGTGCGTGTGTGTGTGTGTCTTTATATACACACAGAGGATTAAAGTAGCCTTGTAAGAACTGTATGGAACATAAACCTTCCAGGAAGTAATAGGCAGGACTTAGTCGGTATTCCTAGTTCTCGAAGTGCGAAGGAATGGCTAGATTATGCTTCAAAATTTTAGGATGGATTGAGTCACTGTTGAAGCATGCGTTATGCCCTCTGCACACGAGCTTGAATGTGAATGTGCAACAGCTGTCGTACTATTACAAAATAAAAGAGGTATGTGTGTGCGAACACGTCGAAATCACAGAAGGTGATGCAGATGTACTACATGTCTATTGCATGCATAAGTGTCCTGTCATTCTGTGAAATCTGTGACAAATTCAAATTCACTTGCAATTGGCCTGACAGCAGAATGAGACGATAGCTTCTTGCTCCTTATCTACCTTACAGTGCCGTCGTGCAAAGTTCGAAGCTTTGCATAGCCAAATATCAGTTTCGCCTTAATGACGAAGCAATGAGTGCGATGGCTATACATGTTAGAATAATACACGAAGTGTAAGGCTCGTAGCTGTATAGTGGCGGTATGAATGGCAGTATAAACGTAACCTAACTAAGTAAACACGCGTTGTGTGGCATGTGTCGACACATTAACAGAGAAAACTCGTTGACCACGAGCAGAAACGGTTAGTACTGCAGTACTGTAGGCGTTGTCGCCTTGTGCTGACCTGGCGTTCCCGTACTGCGGCATGCTCACGGCGGGCACGATGTATGTGTTCGTTTCGCGCTTTTGAGCTACTTTTCTAGCAACCATACCTTGGCTAGTATGTGTGGGAAAAAGGGCGAGCCGACAAAGTCTGTATGGTCTGCATAGTATGCGTAGGCTTTTTTTTTACAATTAGTTGCAGCAAGCAAAGCTGTCTAACCTGAGGTCTTAGGATACAGCTTCTGTGCACCAGTATTTGCGACTGGACCCCAAACACGCCTAGGCATCTTTCGCAGCCTGCCGTCCAAATTCTGACGTAAAGGAAAATCCTGCAGGTAGTGGGAGTAATGTTCTTCAGAAAACTTATTAAAGCTAAAGGAATCAGTAATCAGCATTCTAATGTTTAACAATGATATTGGCGTACACTCGCGTGGAGTGTGCAAAAAACGCGCCAAGCGTCTCAACGCTATTCAGTTTGCTGAGGCATGCGCCCGTGGCCTAATGGTTGGAGGATCGAGTGGTTGCGCTTTAGGGTCCTCTGTGCAAATTCTGCCGTCGGGAAATTTCATTGATGCTTATTTATTAGATTTTTGTTAGCGATTTACCGCCGCAATTCCGTATCGGGTATGTTTCGAACCTCTTTCGGGGGCCGATACCGGAGACAGTGCAGCCTGCCGCGCCAGTAACTTACTTTCCGGCTTGAACCCTTATAGTGTTTCGCACATCTATTATTCAACAGTCCTTCAAGTTTTAAGATAAAAGGCATTCGCTGTCACTGTTATGTTTTATGACATTTGTTTGTGGGCTGCCATTCTGGAACTTCTGAAAAATAAATTTGTCGAGAACTGAAGTCCTGGTGTGAGCAACTTTAGGGATAAAATAGTGTGGCAATATGGACCCACGAATGCAGCATGTCATATACGATGGCATGACATTGCCACGAAGCTGTGCTGTTCGGGTTTAGAATGCTTTTACAGTGGAGCTGTCTATGGCTATGATCTGGCGGATCGCGTCGTGCGTAGTGCGCAGAACAACAATTTTAAATGCGAAACATGGCGAACATTTGCCCCTTTGACGGTGTCTATCTATATAGCCACCTGCGTCTTGGTGCTCTCATGGTCATTTCGTTAATTTGGTATCTACGAAAATTGGCATGGTATGACAAGAGTGTATGCCAAGCATAAATTATGTGTTATGACATGAATGCCATGGCATGCGTGTCATGTAGGTCATGAAACAGTCGTCTAAGGCTTGGTATGCACCAAAATTGGCATAGTATGGCAAGAGTGTATGACGTACATAGACGATAGGCCATGACATGCGTGTCACGTAGGTCATGAAACAGCCGCCTACGTCTTGGTATGTATGAAAATTGGCATAGTATGGTAAGAGTGTATGACGTACATAAATGATAAATCATGACGTAAATATCATGACATGCCTGTCATGTAGGTCATCAAATAGCCGGCTACGTCTTGGTGCTCGCATGGTCGTTTCGTTAACTTGGTTGGCTTTCCGCACACTGCTTCGCATAACATCGATTCCCGCAGGGTGCGGGGTCTGCTGGCTTTTTTCATACGTGGGCCGATCCCGAAGATAGTGCAATACCGGGTTGACCCACGGCGGAGGTGACGTAGGCGTTAAGCACTCCCCATACGTGGGCGAATCCCAAAGATAGTGTAATACCGGGCCGACCCGTGGCGGAGGTTAAGCAGGCGTTAAACACTCTCCGTACGTGGGCCGATTCCGAAGATAGTTCAATACTGGGCCGAACCGTGGCGGAGGTGCTGTTCGCTAGTAAGGGGCCCACAACACAGCTTCGATGGTCATCCTTCCTCACAGAGTGGAAGGGCACTGAGTCTTTAAAACAACGCACTTGAAAACAAATATTAAAGACGAGCCAGTTTGTACAGATGCACGGAAAAAAAAATATATTTACAGGGCAGCTAGGACTTCGAGCCGCCACCTGAGGCCACCACAGCAAAAACTGTCGGGCCATTTTTTATTTCATTTTCTTCTTCTACAGTACAGCTGAATACAAGGTGTACAAATAAACTAGGCGTCAGCACCAACGTTCAAATATCACTATATCGGGTAATGAACAACTGTCACCGAGTCATGGCACATCCGGTGGGCACATGTGAGACTTGCAGAGATGCTGGCAGCGATGTTCTACGCTGGTGCCCACCTGATGAAGGGGCTACATGTTGAGGGCATTGTAGCGCTTCGTGCCTTGATGTGGAGGAGGCAACGGCCCGACGCCCTTTTCGGCGTTCGCCACCCGGAGCTTGGGCACGGCGATAGAGAAGCTGGATGTGCCCAGGTTGGACGCCCTTGCTACGTTCGCCGCCGCGGTCTGCGGGAAGGAGTTTGATGATGCGCCAAGAACTTTGGCTAAGAACTCGGCAGGCCGCTACTACCTCTCCCCGGACACAATCTTCTCGGTTCCGCCAGCTCTGCCACGCTCGCCGTCTCCCTCCAAACTCTCTCACGCACCCTTCCGCCAGCTTCTTTTTTCGTCTCTCCGCTGTTCACGTGCACGCGGCATCGGTGCACCGCAGCCACTGGTTTTGGCACATCATCGTCGTTGCCGTCCGCTCCTTCATTTCACCGACCACGACGCATAAATCCCTACATGTCTACTCAGCGCACATCATAACGGGCGTATGGAGTACATTTACCTAAATATATGCGGAGCCCGACGGCTGTGAAAATTCGCTTGGAGTGTCCATATAATTGCTATCGCAATAAAACGCGGAGACAATGATTGGTTCAAGTAATATTTACTGCTAACCAGTTGGAAGAATCAGTGCTAAAGGCTGCAGCCTAGGAACGAAATTGTAAAATTGAAATAATGCTCTACAAGTCTCATGGATTCCTAGTAGATAGCGGAATCGGTATTTGTAATACCTCGAGAGGGAACTGCCTAGAGGAGAGACACGCGCTTCTTAGCGAGGCTCGGAGTGCGTGTACTGTTATCGTACACCTTCTACTTTGTATGGTTATTGCGGAGCAAATTGTATGCAAATCGGCAAGTTTTTGACGGCTTTATTGGTGTAGTCATGATGCACCCAGAGGTCGCATGCACTTAGAGTAAAACAGACATGTGCTTTTTGTTTTTTGTTGATGCTACGTTGTAACCGCAGAAATAGCAGAACGGTTACTGATATGCAAGTGAGAAAACAAATAAAGCTCTGAAAAAAAAAAAAAAACGTGAAGCCACCAGAAGAACAGTCGCCTTCATGATCTCTACTTTTGTTTGTTTGTTACGAAGTCTCTTGCTTTTCACATTTGAATGGGCCGGCAAATCTACGTTTGGTTGTCTGTAGTCGCGCTCGCAACTGCGCTAGCTCTCTTTGATCACAGACCTTTATCAGAGCAAACCTTTTCAAATGCCGATCTCATAAGCCACCGCAGGCTGAAAGCGATGAAGGCACTACTACAGTTTTTAAGGATAACAGACCTGCTCAAACAACTTTAGCACTAAAAAGCGTTCATCGCACTGCATCTGTTCTGGTGTTGTGATAGCGTGCGGTGGTCGTCACTGTGATCGTGTGTCTGTGCTCCCAGTTTCTCTTTGTCTCCGCTTTCTTCTCTTTCTATCTCCCTTCTCCTGTTCCCCCACGTAGGGTAGCAAACTGAATTTTCCGTTCTCTCTAACCTGACTGCCTTTCTCCTTTATTTTGTCTCTCTCTCTCGCTCTCTCTCCATTTTTTTGTTATGTGTTAAAGGGTACTTGTTCCAGCGTGCGCTAAGTCGCCCGCTTTACTCCTCTATTGCTGTATGTAGGTTAAGGCAACTACGCCCGCGGTTTCCGAGTTATATCGGCGAGATCAACAATATTGCGACTGACTAACTGCGAAAAATGGGATAGTGAAACTTGGAAAAAGGGCTCTCACGTCCGTTACACCCCTTACCCCTGTTGAAGGACGTACAGTCGCGTGCAAAATGAGCTGCAACACGGTGCCCACGTTCAAACGGACACCGAGACTGTACGGTGGCGCCGAAATACGAATGACTAGAGGACTAAACATCCTTACAATTACTGGTATTGGTACTGGTATTACTGGTATTACTGGTACACTAAGTTTTCATATGTAGTCTTGAGGAACTTTTCAGCACGTGCACCACGTTGCAGGTCATATTGCACGCGTCTGTACGTTCATTCAAAATATAAGTCGGGATGCTTGCAAGAAGCACAGTGAGTTATCTTCAGAACAGAAATCTAATGTGCAGTAGGTTTGTCTTAATTATCTCTTCCTTAGTCGAAACAACGAGAACTGATACTGAAAAGTGAATATTACCGCCACTTTATTCCCGCTAGCAGTAAAAAAATTAATTGCGCGCTGCTTTATTTCGCTCACTGCTGATATTATTTTCTCTGAGACGTCAGTGAGAACAATATGACAGAAAAAAACAACAACCTTATTTTCAAATACCAATGATACCTTAAAACTGAGAGTCTATAATACATCGTGGAAGATTTTCTTTCTTTGTGTATCATGCGCCTCTTCGATGAAAAACGACAGCTGGGATATGTGTGCGACTGCCAACACTCGACAACTGCATTTAGATCCGATAAATAGTAATCTTTGTTGCGATACGAATTCTACGGACACTCCAGGCAAATTTCTGCCATCGCCGTGGCGTTCAGCATGAAGTCCAAGCGCGAGAAGATCCCATCGCGCCTCGTGGCGCCGTAGGTGCGAGTAAAAGCGTGAGAGGGTGAGCGGAGAAGGATGGTCGTTTGGCTATAGTGTACTCTAGTACACTATCGTTTGACGCGCTCCACTCGCCCAGTGTTGTGCGCAAAAGGTTGTGAGTGGGAGGAGAAGGATGGGAAAAGGGGGGGGGGGGGTAAAAATTTCATATGCTAGCCCGGCCGCGCGCCCTATATTGGAGGCAGTATGCGGCGGATACAAAAGCTGCGCGAGCCGAGATGGCTTGTGGCTTTGTCCGCGCTGGCGTTCTCGCGCGCCTAGCGTTAGATGTAGCGTAATGGCAAGTTTTGCGTTGCATCTAAAGGCAGCACGAAGCGTTCGCTCGCCACTGCTGCCGCTCTTCACCGCGCCAGCGTTCATGACAGCGAATATGCGCGGTCATCGAGTGGCATCTGTTCATGTTTGAGTGTGCGCGCATGACACCGTGTTTGTTATTTAGATGGCAAGCAAACGTTTATGCAATTTATATGGTCGATAAAGCTACTCGCCTTGCCTCGTATAGTTGTTTATTAATTTGCTATCTCAATAAATGCTTCGCGTTTTGGGCGAAGCTGGGACTTTTTGGATGTACACGACTGTCATCGACATAACAATTCTCAAGAACCCGTGTTGGTTATCAGTCTTGGAGCGCCTTATTTCCTAAGGATCTTAATTTATGTGTTATTAAGTGTACTGCTGTTGACGGCAAGCGCTTACGAAAGAAACATATTGCAGTTTCGCCCTAAGAGCGAAGCACTATTACACAAAGTGTAAAACTCGTAGCTCTAGTGGCAGTATGAATTGACGTAAACGTAAGCTGACTAATTAAATACGTGCTATTGTGCTAGCGGCCCTCTGTTTGTATCATGACATCGCACAATTTCAGTTACGTTTATTAATTAAAGCCAACGTCTTTCTTAGGCACCTTACCGCCACTTTTCCGTATCGACTATGTTTCAAACCTCTCTTTTGGACCGATCTCGGAGGTAGTGCACAGCCGCGCCAATGAAGTTTCGTCATTTTAAGCTTTGAGCTCTGTTGGAAATCACGAGTGGCACGGAGAAAACGGTGGCGAACTGGATAGTGGGGTGCGGGCTGTTTAGAGGAGGACTGTTTGGGATGTACGCCATGTTCACAGCAAGCTCGGTTATTGTTTCGCATCTTTATTATTTAAGTCTGAAAAGATTTAGGTTGACAGGCATGCACTCTCTTTGTTTTGGTTCAAGATATTTGTTTGTGGGCTGCCATTCTTCAAATTCTGAGGAACAATTTTGTCAGCAATGTAAGACCTGGTAGGAGTAGCTCCAGTGATAGAATGGTGTGGTAATATAACACGCATACACAGCATGTAATATAGCATGGCTTGGCACATAGCATACATATACCTAAATATAGTGAGTGAGGACTCGGGCATTTCACTGAAAACGTGCTGTGTACACAATGCTGTGCACTTTGTGTACGTTATCGTCCAGGTGGAATTGCGCCGTGATTGTGACTCAGTGTTCGTATCGTCTCTTGATGAAATAAACTTTGTTCTAAACACACACATATACCGAACCTCACGGTGGCCTTGACGGCGAAAATTCGCTTGTCGCGTCCAATTGATAGCTATCGCAACAAAACAACAGCGGCCAAAGTGTCACGATTTACCGTAATTATATTCTTTTGCTTCCGCTTTGTTCCATTCTAACCATCTTTCATACCAACAAGCATACGCTGATCAGAGGATCGAATGGCAACGTTCAAATGATAAATGAAGGTGATAGAATGTAAGGATAAAAAGGTATGGTTGATCCCTCTTTAATAAAGCGTAGGAATCGGTAAAACACGAAAGTGAAACGTGTCTTCACAGTAGCTGGTGTGTGTTTGTTTCGTGAAGCTACGAAGGTAAGATGGTAAGATGGTAAGAAGCGCCGGCAAGATCGTGTGACGTGGCTGCAGGTAGACCACACGCAAAACAAATTGGCCAGTTGTTGAGTGTTCGCCATTGTGCACTGCTGTGTGGGTATCTCTGCTGAACGAAGCGAGGAAGGATTATTAGTTCTTTGGCGAAATCAGTTGAAATCCCGTGCCTGTGGAAACGAAAGTTGCCAGAAACATTCATCTTTCCTGTAAAGGCTTCTGCTTGTCTTATCAAACGCCATTACTTTTCATCAATCAATTAATGCTTTCTCGGCTTTGCAAATAGCCTGCAAACAGGCTTCCGCAGAACTGACTTGAAATGTTCAGTGTCCCTCTGCTTAGTGTTATTGATCAAATCGACCTCGCGCTGCAATCTTTGATTACGGAACATCCCGAAACCTCGTAAGTCAGGGGGAAAATGAGCAACACTAATGTTTTCTGTACTCCCGGACAACATTTCTTGGCTATGAAGCGAAAGCTACGGGGGAGGAGCTCCTGCACATGACTGTGTTCGTCCGCAATGTAGTCCGGGCGCGCTCGGCACTGTTTTCGGTTTCGCCAACCTTGCACAACCTCTTTACTTTAGTCAAGGCAGATACAATTGACTCGGCGTGAATCAATGTTTATTTGCATACCAAGTTTTGAACAGCGAGCATTGCAGCCTGAGTCGGAGCTCCGAAGCAGCCGTATGGCGTTGATTAGGACTTGGACGGGCAACCGACGCTGGCATCGGTAGATCCGGCGCAGCAGTCAGCTCGCTCACTCGTTTGTACGTGCCGATGGTTGCGATTCCCATATGGGTTCGCTTGGTTTCCGTGCAGACGCTGGACAAACTTTTTTTGTGTGCTTCAACAGACTTTTGTTGTTAAAGTTGGCCACCAGCCTCTCAGGGGAGTTGATTAGCGGGACAGCAAGCGACGAACACTCACCAGAAGACACGGGCGGCATATTGCGTTTGATGAATGTGCAAAACGTGCGACACTCTCGGGCGTGCGAAAATTCGAAAGGGCAAACTAGAAATACAATAAAATACCAATAGCTGACTGGTGAATGTTACCTATTATTTCAAATTAGGCGCTGCAAAAAACTAAAAAGTATCGTTTTCCATTTCCCACGTAAGGAAACGAGAGCAAAACTGCAGGCCTACTTACAGCAGCGGTGAAAGAGGCGCGCTTAGTTTCCGCAGCCTTCGCTTCATAGCCAAGAAAAGTTGTCCGTGAGTATAGTGAGTCCACAGCAGTACTGTCTTTTTTAATTTATATGCAGTGTCGAACGGCATAATGTGGAACTTAAATTAAAGATCGTCAAGCAGGCCCGTTTCAAGCGGCTACTGCAACACTGCCTTGTAAAATTAGTAATCCATGAGCCAGCTCTCATACTCATTACATCTGTAAATTTATTAACTTTAACGCCATTAGTATTCGTTCTTACCATCCTTGCGATCATTATCACGGACCAAGGCATCTTCATAAACAGTCGACGAGCATCCCCCACAGAGACAGGAACGGTGCACTGTGTACATTGTCTTCGGGTGGGAGACACCAGGCCCAAGTGGTGGACGGTGTAGGGCTACGTTGGGTCGACGTCTCCGCAGAGAGACTTCGCTCAGCCGGCGAAAATTGCGGCGAAGGCACGCGCGGGAAAAAATAGGGCACGCTTGCCAGAAGGGGTCGCTGCAGGTGGCAAGAAACCGCTACCATTGCTGTGCGAATGTATCCCTGCCTGCACCAAGTGAACTGTGGCGTTGGCACGCGAAGACTTGGTAGGCCTATGATCAGTGTTGCCGTTGGGCACTGAGACAAAAGGAAGCAGCGCGGAAGTCAAAAGTATCCGAAAGTGGCCAAAAGTAGCCAGTTCGTTTGTTGTCGTGCCAAATTTGTCGCCTCCATCAAAAAGAAAATACGATTATTATTATTATTATTATTATTATTATTATTTGTTTTGAATGCATACATACACTAGACAGGAAAGGGAAAACGAGGAGCAGGCTGGCAACTGCCTCCGAAAGAGGCACAACCGCCCGCCTACTCTTCAGAAAGGAGGAGACAAACATAGAAATGGAAGATAGCAAGAAGGGGAGAGAAAAGGAAAGAATGAGCAAGATGGCAAATCTCAAATAATTAAGCAGGACACAGAGTGTACAGGCCACATAGAGTAGGGCCGGTCACTTCAGGTCACGCCACTAAATAATGTCGAAATAGAAGAAATAGTGTCTGAAGTCCCGTCACTCGGAAGCAGAAATAGGGTACAAACGTGAACCTAAGTTAGTTACTTTAGAAAAGTAAGAAGAGGGTGATGCGCCTGGTCGCGTCGAGACGCACAACCGACACTGGGGTACAAACATTCGTCGAGTGTCGTTCACCGCAGGCCAAGGAGGATATAGTCCCTCACTAGCGGCGTGCGCTGCGAACTGAAAGCGGGATACTACAATACCACGCGCCGAAGTGTCTCGCAGCAACCGCAAGACGTACACGATGGACTGGGCACAAGTCCTTGTCGGTATAAACGTTCGCACACGTCCATGCAGCCGACCGTAAGCTTGGGTAGTGCTCTAGCGCGACGAGTCAGGCCTTGACCGCGAACGTTCCACTTGCGACGCGTTGGTCTGTATGCTGCTTCAGTAGGTGTCGACAAATCAGCAGACGAGCGTCATCAAGCTTGCACAAGATTTAACGGCAGACAGAGTTGTTATGAGCATAAGTTGAAGCCAGCCGATCAGCCTCTTCATTTCCGGCGATCCCTACGTGTGAAGGTATCCACTGCACGAGGGAAACCCCACGTGACCCAATTTTGTTGGCGGAGTCAGTAATGCTATGCACAACTGGGCAATCGATCTTACTGCGTTGTAATCTGCTAAGGACAGTGCAGGAGTCCGTAAAGATGGCAGTCTTCGATGAGGTTAACTCTTCTTGCACGTATTTCAGTTTCAGTTTTAGTTTATTATTCTTTCAATACAATGCATTGGTAAGATACAATATACAGACGAGGATGCCAAAGTCAAAGACTGCAACGGGACCCTCAGTTAATAATAACAATGTAGAGATGTATTAAAGAAGAACAAGCTAACTAAAACAAGTGAACACAATCGCGAAAATACAACATACAAACATAATATAAATGAAAACAAATTGTATGTACCTATATAAGCCTATAGTGCATAAAAAAGCTGTCGATACATACAAATAACAAATATAGTGTAATGAATGACGTAAACTTCGTTAAACATATAAAACAGCTTAAGGGCATGACTAAATGTATGAAAGGATGAAGATGTGCAACATCATGTATGAAGAGTGCAACATTAATCGCTGCTAGCTCCGGAGTTGTTGACGAGTCTGGATGGGGTATATGAAATATACGTCGTACTTGCGTCTAAAGGCAGAAAAAAGCTGCAGAAGCGCCTTGGCCGTCGGTGTGTACAGATACATCTTTGAATACTTTGGGAATTATCTGGAAATATTTCGAACATGTGCGACTAAGCCAATTGGAATATTGCCGAAACAGGCATATCAGACTTTTTTGTGTATGTCAGGGATTGCGCGATAAATGGGGAATACGTGTTTGGTGATATCCTTCGGAGGTGGTGGCGTAACCGAAGCAGCACGTTCAGAAATGCCAACGATGTTTAGAAATAATGTCGCCATTCTTTTCATGCGAGAAAAGACGATCAAGGAGCGATTGACCATTCGATGCGTGATGCAGACACTCTATGTCATAGAGAGCTCTCTGGCCTGCTTGCAGGCCCAAAGGTAGCTGATGCGCTTCAGTGAGTAATGCAACAGATCGCGCCTCACGAGGTAATCCATGCACTAGTCGAAGGGCAACGCAGGAATCTCGTTCCAATTGCGCCATCAAACTAGGCGGCGCGTTCAGGGCTGGTAACGCATATACAGCATGTCTGAGAGTACAGATGACTGGTACACCTGCAGAGCAGTTGATTGGTCGTAGGCAGCACCTCTAGCGGCTAAGGGGGCCACATACTTCAGGAGGGATTGAGATTTGCGTCGTACAAGTTCAACGGCAGGACGCTAAGAGATTCGATCATCCACAATGAAGCCCAAATAACGGTGTTGTCGCACCCAGCTTATCGATGTCTCGTAAGGTACAGTCGGCTCATTGTTCGACGAACGCGTTGTTTAGGATGATATACTATTGCAGTCGACTTAGCATGTGATATTTACAGGCCAACTTCAGTGAAGTACTCCGACGTCACGTTCAGACCTCTTTGCAAGCTCGCGCGTAGCTGCGGACCAATTGAGGCGCGAAGGGTCAGTTATCCACAGAGCAATTTCATCTGCAAAGGTAGCTATGTCCACAAGTAAGTCACTGTCCCGAGGCTAGCTGCTTGGAAGCGCGGCGAGTACAGCGTTAGACAGAAATGGCAATAATACGCTGCCCTGTGGGAGACCGCACTTCACAGTGAGGGACTCACTTGTTATTCCATCGACACGCACTTTCATCTGGTGCTCCGTTAGAAAATTATGCACAAAGCGGAGCAGACGACCCGAAATTTCTGCAGTTGCAACAGCGAAAATACCACCTTATGTTGAACCTAGTCGAAAGTTTGTTGTATGTCTAGGAAGAGCATGGTAGGCGGAGTGCTTGTTTCCTCCGGCAAATTGAAGCGCCGAAACAAGGTCTGCAATGCGGTCCAGAGCTTAACGGTGGTGACGAAAGCTACTCATGACATCAGGGAAAAAATTTAGCTTCTCTAGACTGACATAGACGGCAGTTTGGCGGGTTGCAGTATGTGTTGGTGTTGACTAAATGGGTCGGTGATCTGAGCCCCACAGGTCAGCTTCACATGACCAGGCTAAGCACATGGC
Source organism: Dermacentor andersoni (assembly GCF_023375885.2). NCBI lineage: Eukaryota > Metazoa > Arthropoda > Arachnida > Ixodida > Ixodidae > Dermacentor > Dermacentor andersoni. The sequence goes on along the minus strand of NC_092815.1, from coordinate 178,852,500 downwards.
TCTCGTTGATATCGCAAGGTCTATAGTGGAATGCTCCTTTGCCCTACCTATAAATGTAGGTGAACCGTCATTCAGTTTTTGCTGATCGTTCTTGATAATGATCTCGTTAATCTCTGCCCCACGATTGTCCTGGCGACGGGAACACCATCGCCGATGGTGGGCATTAAAATCTCCGCATAACACAAACGATGCACCCCAGCGAGACACAAAGAACTCAAGTATTGAGGCATCTGAAGAAATTGTAGGCCAATTGTGTATACTTGCCACCGTCGTAGTCACACCCCTGAGATTCACAGAAACACCTGTACACTCAAACTCATCATCACAGATGTCGTCTGTGCCAAGAACCGCCAAATCCAAGTCAGTGCGTACGTGGACTGATGCATTGAAGCATTGCGCGTGTGCGCGGTGTCCACACACTGGAAAGAGCCACAGGTTGGTTCCGCGCATGGAGTGTTGCTGGGGACACCCAGGAAGCGTGGAAGTCGATATTTGTCTTTCCTTGCGCTAGTTTCCTGAAGCGCTATAACATTTGGTGGAGTCTTCATAGCGATGAGTCGAAGAACTAGATCAGCGTGCCGCGGTCGCTGCGAACGCGGCAGCTGTTCAATAATGATAGTGCACATAATTATGACGCGTAAATTACGCCACAGTACCGGTATTTAGAAATGCTTTAGTACTTAAGAAATCTTGGCGGGCGCGTCGAAGCTCGGTGCGTTACAATGTTCGATGCAACTGGAGACCAACTTTATAAGAATCGCTGCGAGCGATGAAGTCCAGCTACACTTTGCTCCTAAGGTGCGTATTAGTTGAAAATAGTCGTAAAAAACGCGCTGACATCCAGCATTTTTAGTGGCCAGGGAGACCGAGCTTTTGGGGCATATTCCGCGAGACGCGATAAAGGGCATCTGTAAGCTCCCACTCCGTTCCAGAAGCTTATGCTTATTGTCTAATCTAGCGCACATATTGGCAACCCTTTGCCGAATGTCAGACTCGAGCACGAGAGGGCCGCGTTTATAGAAATGAGGTGGCCGCGGCATTAAACAGCCCAGACGTGCTTTCTTAATGATGACATTGAACCTGCTCAAACTGCTTTGGCGCGCGACAACACTTGACAGTCTCAATTGCAGCAGTGCACTTCAGTCCAGTCTCTCCGCCTTTGTGTAAAGAAATACCCCTCTCACAATTGCAACGTTATTCCCAGTTGCTTTAGGAACTGGAAGCAGCGTTCTCGGTTGCTCCTTTTATCTTCAGCGGGAAGGTTGATTCGCTTTTCGCTGAACACATGTCCCACATCTAAACCTTGTAAAAGTTGGGGTCGGGCATGAAATAAATGGTAGCTGGCCCATGCCGTCGGCCGACGCATCCACGCTAAGGATGTTGAAGGGAGGGACTTGGTCTCATCGAGAACGAGGAATACAGGATTTATTTACAATATCTACATGAAGGGTGCAGAACGTTACATTTCATCAGTCTAGCATGACTGAAAACGAAAGCACACCGAACAGCTGACAACGGCTGCTTAAAAACACTCTGTCCTCCCTAGATCCCTAGGGGCGGGAAAACTGCCATTCATTCATTCATTCATTCATTCATTCATTCATTCATTCATTCATTCATTCATTCATTCATTCATTCATTCATTCATCAGCCTGGTTACGCCCACTGCAGGGCAAAGGCCTCTCCCATACTTCTCCAACCACCCCGGTCATGTACTAATTGTGGCCAAGTCGTCCCTGCAAACTTAATAATCTCATCTGCCCACCTAACTTTCTGCCGCCCCCTGCTACGCTTCCCTTCCCTTCGAATCCAGTCCGTAACCCTTAATGACCATCGGTTATCTTCCCTCCTCATTACATGTCCTGCCCATGGCCATTTCTTTTTCTTGATTTCAACTAAGATGTCATTAACTCGCGTTTGTTCCCTCACCCAATCTGCTCTTTTCTTATCCCTTAACGTTACACCAATCATTCTTCTTTCCATAGCTCGTTGCGTCGTCCTCAATTTAAGTAGAACCCTTTTCGTAAGCCTCCATGTTTCTGCCCCGTAGGGGAGTACTGGTAAGACAGCTATTATACACTTTTCGCTTGAGGGATAATGGCAACCTGCTGTTCATGATCTGAGAATGCCTGCCAAACGCACCCCAGCCCATTCTTATTCTTCTGATTATTTCCGTCTCATGATCCGGATCCGCCGTCACTACCAGCCCTCAGTAGAAGTATTCCCTTACCACTTCCAGTGCCTCGCTACCTATTGTAAATTGCTGTTCTCTTCCGAGACTGTTAAACGTTACTTTAGTTTTCTGCAGATTAATTTTTAGACCCACCGTTCTGCTTTGCCTCTCCAGGTCAGTGAGCATGCATTGCAATTGGTCCCCTGAGTTACTAAGCAAGGCAATATCATCAGCGAATCGCAAGTTACTACGGTATTCTCCGTTAACTCTTATCCCCAATTCTTCCCAATCCAGGTCTCTGAATACCTCCTGTAAACACGCTGTGAATAGCATTGGAGAGATCGTATCTCCCTGCCTGACGCCTTTCTTTATTGGGATTTTGTTGCTTTCTTTATGGAGGACTACGGTGGCCGTGGAGCCGCTATAGATATCTTTCAGTATTTTTACATACGGCTCGTCTACACCCTGATTCCGTAATGCCTTTATGACTGCTGAGGTTTCGACTGAATTAAATGCTTTTTCGTAATCAATGAAGGCTATATATAAGGGTTGGTTGGATCGGATTGGAAAAACTAATAGAAGTCCTGCAGGACGCACGTCAGTGCGCAGTGGGCGTCTCCCACGCAGGGACCGACAGGGATATTCGGCACATTTCTCTATCACCTGATTGATAGTGTGAATATGGTTTATTGTTGAGTAGCCTTTACGGAATCCTGCCTGGTCCTTTGCTTGACAGAAGTCTAAGATGTTCCTGATTCGATTTGCGATTACCTTAGTAAATAGTTTGTAGGCAACTGACAGTAAGCTGATCGGTCTATAATTTTTCAAGTCTTTGGCATCCCCTTTCTTATGGATTAGGATTATGTTAGCGTTCTTCCAAGATTCCGGTACGCTCGAGGTCATGAGGCATTGCGTATACAGGGTGGTCAGTTTCTCTAGAACAATCTGCCCACCATCCTTAAGCAAATCTACTGTTACCTGATCCTCCCCAGCTGCCTTCCCCCTTTGCATAGCTCCCAAGGCTTTCTTTACTTTTTCCGGCGTTACCTGTGGGATTTCGAATTCCTCTAGACTATTCTCTCTTCCATTATTGTCGTGGGTGCCACTGGTACTGTATAGATCTCTATAGAACTCCTCAGCCACTTGAACTATCTCATCCATATTAGTAATGATATTGCCGGCTTTGTCTCTTAACGCATACATCTGATTCTTGCCAATTCCTAGTTTCTTCTTCACTGCTTTTAGGCTTCCTCCGTTCCTGAGAGCATGTTCAGTTTTATCCATATTATACTTCCTTATGTCAGCTGTCTTACGCTTGTTGATTAACTTCGAAAGTTCTGCCAGTTCTATTCTAGCTGTAGGGTTAGAGGCTTTCATACATTCGCGTTTCTTAATCAGATCTTTCGTCTCCTGCGATAGCTTACTGGTATCCTGTCTAACGGAGTTACCACCCACTTCTATTGCACACTCCTTAATGATGCCCACAAGATTGTCGTTCATTGCTTCAACACTAAGGTCCTCTTCCTGAGTTAAAGCCGAATACCTGTTCTGCAGCTTGATCTGGAATTCCTCTATTTTCCCTCTTACTGCTAACTCATTGATGGGCTCCTTATGTACCAGTTTCTTCCGTTCCCTCCTCAGGTCTAGGCTAATTCGAGTTCTTACCATCCTATGGTCACTGCAGCGCACCTTGCTGAGCCCGTCCACATCTTGTATAATGCCAGGGTTAGCGCAGAGTATGAAGTCTATTTCATTTCTAGTCTCGCCGTTCGGGCTCCTCCACGTCCACTTTCGGCTATCTCGCTTGCGGAAGAAGGTATTCATTATCCGCATATTATTCTGTTCCGCAAACTCTACTAATAACTCTCCCCTGCTATTCCTAGTGCCTGCGCCATATTCCCCCACTGCCTTGTCTCTAGCCTGCTTCTTGCCTACCTTGGCATAGAAGTCACCCATCAGTATAGTGTATTTTGTTTTCACACTACCCATCGCCGATTCCACGTCTTCATAGAAGCTTTCGACTTCCTGGTCATCATGACTGGATGTAGGGGCGTAGACTTGTAGAACATTCATTTTGCACCTCTTATTAAGTTTCACAACAAGACCTGGCTCCCTCTCGTTGATGCTATAGAATTCCTGTATGTTACCAGCTATATTTTTGTTAATCAGGAATCCGACTCCTAGTTCTCGTCTCTCCGCTAGCCCCGATAGCACAGGACGTGCCCGCTTTTTAGCATTGTATATGCTTCTTTTGGCCTCCTAACTTCACTGCCGTTCAACCTTCGACTAATGGGAGCGTCCAAAGTCATCATAGCCGACCCGCATTTGAAGGGGAGGGTTCATACACTCACTTCCGCCCTTTGGTTTCACTGAACACACCGAGGCGAGAGGGTTCTCGTTGACAGGGGTCTTGACCCAAGCAGGCGCCTCTTGATCCTAGAGCTGACCCCGCAGTCAGTAGCCGCCGCGTCTCTGTCCATTGACTGTGACGACTTCTGGGGCCCGTGAGAAAGAACCGCAAAACATTCTTTTCCAGGACTTATCTTGCTCCAAGCAAACCGTGAAGGTGACAGCGAATCGACTAACAATACTCGGTCCGCCGAACGTGGCTAGACATGCCGGCGCCGTTGGGCTGTTGAGGAGGCGCATTGTTGTCTTTACAAAATGAGCCGTCGCAGCGGGCCGAGAAAATTTTGCAGGTCGGTACTCCTGTAGGCCGATCCTAACAACCTCCAGAAGATTGATGTCACATTGGTTTTCCGTTTACGAAGCTTATCACCATGTATCTCATGGTAACCACGTGTTTGCTCACCATTGATACATTGATTCTTTGGCAAAGTGTCGCTTCTACTTCCATTTATTTGTTTTCCTTTCCATGGTAGCCCTTTCAGCCACTGGATATCAAGTCATCGCGATATCTACCGTATACTGTGCTCCTTCGCGTGCAGATGTTGCACTAAATTTCGCATGAGCCACGTGGCGTCGTGAATAGCGTTGTGAATTGTATCATAGTCATGGGCTATGACAGTATCTACAAATGCGCCGCGTTCTTTTTCTCACTTGTTTGAGATGCCCGACCGAACAGTTAATGGAGTAAAGTTGCACACGAGTTGGGCCTTGGTAATGTAACACACACACACACACACACACACACACACACACACACACACACACACACACACACACACACACACACACACACACACACACACACACACACACACACACACACACACACACACACACACACACACACACACACACACACGCGCGCGCACACGCACACGCACACGCACACACACACGCACACGCACGCACACGCACACGCACACACACACAAAGCTAAAGTAGAAGCAAGCGCAAGCTTCAGAAACACAAAAGAAATTTGCACATGTGGTATGAACCAGAAACACTGTGGCAAATTTCCTTTTGAAACTTATTACGCACTTAGAAAGAAAATTTATCAGGGACTCAAGGAAATTTCTTATGACTATTGTTAAAGAGAATGAACCTGCCGACAGACATAAATTTTCATGAGGGGTGAATGTTTAAATTACTCTGCCATTGAGATTACCGTGCACGTCGGTGGAGGAAAGGGTCAAAGTGTCGAAATCCAGAAATCCACTTAACCGAAGACTACCATTTCTTTGAGACAATTAACCATAATAATTAGCAGAAACAAAACGGCGCAGAATAACCCCTTTTCTTACCACATCACCCGCCATCCGCCACTGTTGCGTACTCCAGGGTAGCGTATCGTACTGCTGCCGAGTTGTAGCGGCGCCTGCCTATCGAAGCTCGACCGACGTCACTTATTGGGTAGCGTGGCGTTGTCGGCGGGCTGCAGGCATCCGGTAGACCATGGCGACCAAGCAAGGGCGAGACGATTTCTAGTGCGAAACTTGCACGGTTTATTCAGCGGTGGATGAAAGATGATGAGAAGAGAATGAAATGATAAAAAGTACATTTCCGAGCCCCTTAAATAGGCTCTCTACAATCGTGGGAGGGATCTTGCTTCCGTCGACGTCACGTGACCGGCACCGAAAGCCTGCTGCAAGGAGGAGGGCTCTTGCTTCCTTCGACGTCACGTGACCGGCACAGAAAGCCAGCTACAAGGAGGAGGCCGTCCCGCCTCCTAGAATTGTAGACGCTTGTCCGTCTCCCTTGCACGTTGCTGGTTCGTGGAAGTTATCCTTTGGGCCGTTCGAGGAACGGGTCCCTCTAAAGTCGCACACACACACGCGCGCGCGCGCACGCACGCACACGCACACGCACGCACACACAAACACACACACAAAGGAGGCCAGGTACACTGCGGGAATTTCCACCATAGCCACAGACACTCGAAATGGTCATGGCGAATCAGGAAGTCACGCTTCATTCCAACGAGGCCTGGTGTAAGAAGGTCGGGTGAGAGAAAGTTCTTTCTGCACGAGGTGCGGGACGCCACCCATAGCAGGTGAAGTCACGCCTCATTTCGACGAGGCAGGGTGAGAGATGGTCGGTTGAAATTCCTTTCTGCACGTGGTGCCAGACGTCAACCCTAACACCACTAACTGCGGAGGAGCCGTCACTAAACTGCAGTACGCCCCAACTAGACTCGTTTAGGTGGCTATTCGTATGAGTCGCTATTAAGCGCATATTGATGCTAGACTTAAAGTTCAGGATAAACTAAAATTACAAAGAGGCTATATTTGATTTTCTTTCTAATGGGGGGTACTATGAACCAACTCTGCGCGCAAGAGGTTTATTAGCATGTCTTCAGCTTTTCGATTTCCCAGGAATCTGCTGCTGTATTCAATCATAATTTTATTGACTGGCAAAAGCGTGGGACGATTGTTTCTGCGTTGTTGCCCAAGTTGGAGGTAAATTCATGCCCTATAAGTCTCCAAATGTAGAGAAATTGTATCCATCAAAGTTTAGCCTTTTGTGAAGTGAGGTAAAACACAAGAGAAATCAACTTGCATGCGCTACAGGAGCGACGTAAACCACTATTCTTTGATGGGATGGCAAATTACACAGAATTTCAAAGGAAGAAACGTATGTGCTAGGGCTTACCTCGAAGAGCACAAACTGCTGTGAGGAAAGGTGTGTTTCTCTAAACTGCAGTTTTCGGCACCGTCGTCTTCGTTTGAAATAAACTTGTTCTAGAAACCTACAAATTCCACGAGAGACAGTTGCAACACACCACGCAAACTAACAGGCGATCATTATTAAACTGCTGTCGTTTAAGCTGAGCAGTAATCTCTGCTGATTTTTGCGTCGGTTGAATCTGTGTGAGCTTTTAAACAGCTCTATTCATTTCGTTTTCGCAATGCTAATCACGGCATCTTTCTTTTTTTCACCAGTGAGCGTGAGAACTCATTTAAAAAGAATTGAATAAAATCAAGTACGCTTTAATATCGTAAATTTAGTCGACCTAAGAAAAGAGGAAACGCAATCGCTGGATATCTTTGCGAACATTTTGTACAGTTCCTCACACCCGTTATCACAGCGTAAGGCGGCGTCTAGATTTCTCTTCACCACTTTTAACTGTACGCGCTGTATTGTGTTCTTCCTGGCCCGAAAGAGGGAGCAAGCCGTGCTTATTGGAATTCATTATTGGTTTGTGAGGCTTGGCCACAATCTAACGTTAAGGTTCAGGCGTAGCAGTGTTATACAGAGGCCCTCCAGAGCTCTATAAGGACTTTCTAAATTCAATGACCTAATGTGCGATTATATAAATCAATCGAAGTACGAAGTGAATGAATGAATCAATGAAAAAGAACGGAACGGAGCCATTGCAACAGAGGTGGATAAGTACTCAACAGTATGCGCGCCCTCGCAGCTTTCTCTGACCGGTCCCTGCCTCCGTTTGCAGGCGGCGGCGTCGCGAGGCAGGCCGTGCCCTGGCGCTGCTGGTGTGCCTGGTGCTTGCGCAGAGGTCACAGGCGCTGCCCATCCTCGACCGGTTTGTGCAGAACGTCTTCGAGCCCGACCGCCTGAACCGATGGTTCACACTCTGGGAGAAGGTCATCCACCTGGCCCGCTTCCACGTCCACAATATACCCAGGTACGCAAGCGATTCCCACTGAGCTGGCCTACGTGACTCCCCTTTATGCACGTTCAGCACCTCAAAGGAATACCGAAAGTCTAAAGCGGAGCATGGCGTGTTACTAGCGACCACGGCTCGGACAGTTTATAAAAAGAATGTCGATATCTATCTCTCTTTCTCACGCACACACACCCTTACTTTAGCCAAGTATTTTGTTTGTTTTCTTGCTGCAGGAGAGGCGTCAAGCTTGAAAACTTGCTTGACAACCGTCCGGTTGTTCTTTATGCTATAAATTTATCGCCCGCTTTATAGACAACGATGCTTTATTGGGTTTTATAGCCTTGTCTGTCGCAAGCTCAGGAAATAACTCGCTCGCTTGAATGTCCCAAGTCGACTGGCCGCAATATCTGTTTATTTGGTGTAATGTGCTCTTCCAGTGTGTGCAAGCAGCTAGTGATCCCTCCTTTTCTCTTTCTATTTGTTTCCTTATTCCCTTACTTTGTGCACGGTATATCAAACCATAAGTGCGTCTAGTTGACCTCCCTGCCTTTCATTTTTATATTTCTCTCGTACAGAGAATGCAATGCATAGAACAGAAGCAGAATACTAACGCTGAAGTCAATTGTAAAAATGAACACTATTTTGTGCGAGTGCAGGAATAAAGGGCACAAAAAGGGACAAAATTCACTAGATCTCGTCATGCGTGGGAGCTAGGGGAAGAAGATATTCCATCCTTGCGAGTGTAGCACAATTCTGCTGAAGTTTGATGGATCGCATTTTTTTTTGTTGAATGCGTGAGCCTTCCCTCGTTGAAGAGGACAAACGTCTAAGCGAAATCTATCAAGACGATATGACTCATGACAGAATAACGATAGCGAACCGATCTGATGTGGTTCCAGCTATTTAGAATGATGTCGCTGCGATAAAGAAGAATGTTTTACTACGTTACGATATGCATTGCACGCACGTATAAGCTCGCGCTTTGTCCTTTCTCGTCGATGGTGTAGCCACCATCGCTGCATTTAAATGCACAGCCACAGTGTACAACCGTGCTTCGTTGGCTCAAAACCGGAACGCCATATAAACATCAATGAATTCGACGGAAACGTTGAACCTAACGACTAATACTCCCTCCCGCATCTTCGACGACATCTGTGGGTTCCTTCGTGCAGAATCATCCTGATGCCTTTCTCTAACATCCACTCGGTGCACGGCCGGGCCAAGGATATTCGCCGGGGACTCAGCGACTTGCACATGAGGGGGCTGCTTGGCCGCGTCCAGGGGCTCACGGGCTTCGCTGGTGACGGAGGGGGCACCAGTCGGAACAACTACGCGACCGAGTCTCCGACCTCCATCAAGAAAGCCGCGCAGAGCCTTTCACCACAACCGACGGTAGTGCGGGCCAAGCAGTAGTTCCGAGACCGGTGAGTGTCCACTAGGCAGTGAAGGCGCCAGTTGCGCTCTCGATAATTAACGTTAAAGGGACCAACAACAATCCTTGTTGCGTTTGTCAGATGTATGGCTTTATCTATGGTACGCCAGCGTCTGTTCCTAGGGATGTGGGGATGTGTACGATTCTTAACATTAGAAATATTCAAGATTCAAGATTCATTTATTTCTCCAAGAGAAAAAGGCCGGGGACAAAACGCTGCCTTGAAGCAGCTTGACGGGGTCCGGGGCCCATCTACAAAATGGCAGCAGTGAAGGAAAAAAAGTACAATTTGACATACATCATGAATCAAGGAACCATACACAATGCAGAATTACAAATAAACTTAATGTAATACAAAGTAAAAATTCAAATATACAATGCACTGAGAAGTAACAAAAAAACATAATACAGCGGTATAGCAGAAACAGGAGTAAAACGTAATTGCATTTCAACACTACGATATAATATATCAAGTTCAAACAATACATAGCAGCATTTCTTTTTATACAATGGCAAAAAAACACTATTAGCCTAATTTGGGTTTGAACCCACCACATGCTCAAAAAATTGCTGAACAATTGTTTTTCTGTTTAGGTTCATATTTTCCGTGTACCATTTTTTTGTGTTAAGTGTGTTCGGAACCAGGAAATGCAACATTTGGGAGCCATACGTTGTGCGAATTCGGGGTAAATGCCATGCGTCTGGTGCTTGTCTGAGTGTGCGTTTGTGTCACCGATGAGAGTTGGATTATGAACTTAGCCCGAGGTAAGCTTAAGTTATCCAAGGCTTGAAGAATGGGAAATGACACTAGATGATGAATGGGAGATATTCCATGTTTAATAAACAGTGGTCTGGTATGAGCTAGGTAATCTGAGCCAGAAACTATGCGGATAGCTTTTTTTTGCAGAAGTAGTAGTTGGTTTAGATGCACGCGAGCCGCAGTTCCCCACACAAGATGGCAGTAGCTTACTTGAGAGTGAAATAATGAATGATATATTAATTTCTTAACTTTCACGGGAAACAAGTCGCGACCTCGTGAAAGAGCTCCTACAGATTTCGACAAGCTTAAAGAAAGATGATGGAAGTGATCAGCCCATTTAAGATGTTCGTCAAATATTACGCCAAGAGATTTATATTTACTTACGATTTCGATAGCGTAGTCTCCAATAAGCAGTGGGATTGATATGGTTACTTTCCGGTTTATGGAACGAAAAATAACCGCCTTTGTTTTATTATGATTAATCTTTAAACTGTTTACATGTGACCAGTTATGGAGGCTTTCGAATATGATGTTCGCTTCAAAGAGGAGTTCATTCGATGAGTTTCCAGATAAAAATAAACCAGTGTCGTCGGCATATATTATAAATTCAGCCTTCTTGGAAATATGGACGAGATCGTTTATATATACGTTAAAGAGGAACGGACCTAAGATACTGCCCTGCGGTACTCCGCATCTTATATACTCAAAACTGGAGCTACAACCATCAACACATACGGATTGCTGCCGTTTTTCAAGGTATGACCTTATCAACTTAAGCGGATTGCCTCTTATACCGTATGCATAAAGTTTATCTAAAAGAATGTTATGATTAATGCAGTCAAATGCTTTGCTGAAATCGACAAAAATGCCCAATGTTAGAAGTTTATTTTCAATGTTTTGCAAAATTAGTTCTTTTTGTTTAAGTAGCGCAGATTCCGTACATAAGCCTTGTCTAAAACCAAATTGGGAATCTGTAAAAAGGCGATTATCATTACAGTAAATTTCCAAACGCTTAAGCAAAATTTTCTCTAGTGGTTTCGAGAAAATTGGCAGAACCGATATTGGTCGATAGTTTCCCATGTCTTGTGTAGTCCCAGATTTATGGATAACAATCACTTTGGCTAGCTTTAGTCTGTCTGGGAAGGCAGATGAAGATATCGATAGGTTAAATATATACGATAAGTGAGGTGCAAGAAGGTCAGCTACAAATTTTATTGGTTTTACTGACAGACCCTCTGCGTCAAGGCTGGAGATATTCTTCAAGGCCATTAGTGTAGCAAAAACTTCGAATGGGTGCGTAGGGTGGAGAAAAAAGGAGTCAGGTGTCTGTACAGAAATTAGGCAGGTAGCATTTTTGTTGTAATCTGTTTTAGGGAGACCAATAAAATGTTTGTTAAAGCTATCCGCTAGTTCAGTACCCATTAAGGTTACACCGTTCATTGTAAGACCTCCTATAGAATTGGAGGGCTTGGGCATGTTAAGGACTGCGTTTATTGTTTTCCAAACTAATTTTGCATCACAGCGGCCGTCTTTCTCAAATATATTCGTATAATATTGCTTACGCGCCTTGCGCAACTCGCTGTTTAATTTATTTCTGAACTGTTTGAAGGCAGTCAGGTCGGCCAAATCTCGGCTGGATAAAAATTTTTGAAACATCTTGTCTTTCTTTTTTATCTGTTTATAAAGAGACGGCGTAATCCATGGTTCTCTCATTTTTTTTAGATTGGCGCTTTGTGGACCACGGGAAACATGCATCATATATTTCACGAAATTTATTTTTATTAAAGACAAACCCTAAATCAGGTCTGTTTGGACACTGATTTCCGTTTTCATCATTTGTAATTTTTTTCTTACTGGCTTGGCGGCAAGAGGTGTGTCTTTCTAATAATGTCGTGATTTTTTTAAAACTTCTGACTCGTACCCACTGCTTCGCACCAGCCCACCAGTAATATGTTCGGGGTCGTGAATAACCGAACCTGTGATTACGGACTGCTCCATCGTACCATCTGTTTTGTGGGTATGGTCCCACATTCACAAAACTTCGATGTCATAGTGCACTTTCTTATCAACGGCGATAGCGCGGACCACTTACGGGATTCGACAGTATGGTTAGCGAATAATTGTTTTGAAGCCTCACTGCGAACTTTGGCGGACAAGGAAACAAGGCGACATACCTAAGTATACATTGTGGCGCAAAATACATTTCTTGAAAGGGACAGAAGGAAGGAAGACAGTGAAGCTTGCGCCACAAAGTATACCTAGGAAATCTAAGCACCAACTTGCCCAAGAAGAAGTCCTTTCGGAAGGCGAAATACACCTGTATGTTCCACAAAAAGTGTTGTCGTTAGTGACACCTTCTCTATGGCCCGCATCATAGTCTGCTTATATTTGTTCCCACGTGTAAAATTCCTTCTGTCAATCGATTCCTGTGCATCTATGTTCCAGGCAAACAACGGGCTCCACATTCAACGCAACGGCATTCTGCGACACCGGAGACACCGAAGGTTGACGATATTTTTGCATGACTGCACCGGCGTCGGTTCCCATCCCGGGTCAGTCACTTGAGGAGAGTCGTACCTCCACTTGGGCATTCGTCAGTCAGCGGTGAGCGACGCGCCATAAGACTCACCGCGTTAGCCATCAGAATGGTTCACCTATTTTCAGGAAAATGGTTTTCTGCGATGTGCTTTCCTCCGCGTAAAGTTCATTCCCAACTGTCAATCTGGAACTTACATATTGTCAAATGATAGATTCGTATAGGCTTCTTTCTGCCTTCTTTTTGCCTCACAGACATCTATTTATTAAAAAGTGCAACTGTGATGACTGAAGTGCACTTCCCACTCAGAGTATGAAGTTTGATACGCACTTTACCCAATGCTTTCTGCACATTTAAACACTCAATTTCGATTCCTATTTCAGAGCTCATAGAAGTTATCAGCGACGAAAATTATTCCGCCCAACATGCCTTTATTTTGTCAACTTTGCTCGGCCTACATGTAAGCATTTATCGTACCTTTTTCCTGTGTTATTTTTCTCCTTTGTGTCCGTAAACCATGGAGTCCACGCCGCACAGTCGACAATTTTCATCACTTCAAAATGTTCGTTGCTATCTCGTGCGTCAGTATTTCGCTGTGCGTGTGTGTGTGCGCTCGTCAGTCAGTAACATATTTCCGTGTATCGCCTTTTTTGAATAAAATGGCTAAGTGAAAATTATGGATATCTGTTTTTGCCTTTTGTTTGTTGCCAACACTGAGCTAGTGTGCCGCTCGAAATGGTCTCATTATGTTTCCATTGTTTATTTCTGAATGAGTCTGTTTACTCTGCTTCGAAAGATATACGGTGCCAAAAGTTTACCTGACAGGCCATCCCTATAGGACGCAGGCTCTAACATGGACTTATCGACCTTCGCGATCTCCGAAGTTGAAAATTTTGCATTGGTAAAGTAGCACGTAGAAATATTGTCGGTCTCCTGCCGAAGCGAAGGCTAAAAAGCCCAATTTATGTGCGCACAATTGTTTATACCATTCATCACGCAACAACAACAACAACAACAACAACAACAACAACAACAACAACAACAACAACAACAACAGACATGACCACCATTAGTCTAAAGTTGACCATCAGCGTTTCCGTATTAGTTCATTCATCAAGAGAAGTTTATAGCAATAAAAATTTCAAGTGTGTGCACCCTATCCCCATTACATGGTGCTTTTGCGTGCTGCAATTGTACTGATATCATCCTCGACTGCCTGGCCCGTCCAACGGGACAAGTGATGTTTTGCTCCGCTGTTCTCAAAACAAAAAAACTCACCTATGATAGGTAATTGTGAGAGGCAAGCTAGTTGACTGATTAATGGGCAGTAACACGGCAGAGAGAGAATGGCTTATGAACAGGAAGGCAGATAGAGCCGGCTCTTAGTAGCGTGCTCTTCTGCATTGGAGAAATGGGTGAAGTAAAAAAACCAGTTGCGATAGGTGACAATGAAGAGAAGGGCGGTGCGTGTATATACAACTTCACGATTCTGCGGCAAAGCTAAAGCTGGGAGTCCAATAGAGTCCAATGTATAAATCTAAGACGGCCCTTCTGGCCATTGCTGTATTGCTTGGGTGAGACCACTGGCCCACGTAATGCCTTGCAACTGTTGTTAACGTCCAAGCACGCATTATACGTAGGCTCTGAGAGTGACTATATATGTGTGAACGGCGCCGGATGGATTTCGACCATTAAAGTGCAGCAACATGATGGTGGCTTTGTACCACGCCACCAACAGAATGCAGCCGCCGCGGCAGGATATCGAACCCACTCGAAAGCCTGGGCTCAGCAGTACACCGCCTTAGCGACAGAACTACGACAAAAAGCGGTGTAACAAGACTTAACGCTGCCGATTAATTGCGTCGATTAATGCATAAAGCTATGTACGCATGAAGTACAGGTACCTCAGTATTAAGCAAACAGCCTCTAGCCGGCATTTCCATTCGCTTGAACGCCATATAGGACCTCACCCTTTGAATAAAAAAAAAGGCCTAGACAGGTGCCGTGAAACTGCATGAACCTTGTTTGCCATTATCCGCAATCATTTTTTTCTGTTGTGCCAGTATTGGTCATGTAGCAAGAAATATAAATGGGGAATAATAGGTCAATGACATTAGTAGGCTGATTCGGGTTATGCTAAGGGGCTCGTCACAGTACCATCAGATGTGCAGTATATGTCTATCTCCTGAGCTTGAAAATGGATTATGAACTCTCTTGAATCAAAATTTAATATATCATACTTATAAAAGCGAATTTAAATCACACAGCTCATCCACTTATTTTGTTTACAGTGGGCTGCAGATACACCCATGGACATTGAAAATGGAAACCACTTCTTTTTAATCTCAAATTTGCTCCTGTATATAACAGTAATCTATAATATACTTGTTGCTCCAAAAAAAGTGCATCGAAAGTTTTCTAATATCAAATTAACAAGTATACTTTCGTGTTAAGTTGAGTTGCCAACGCTATGCTTTTCGGTACCGACAGCGGCAGCTTGCATGCATATACATAAACACCGCATGGGCGTACGCCGTAATATTTCTCACACGTTCATAAATGTCCCGCAGTTCTGGCCAGTGCTGGTTCCTAGCTGGAGAGGCTATTGTTGCGAAGCACCAAATAAGGTTCAATATTACTATAATGATTTAATAGCCACAAGAAAATGTAGCTTGAGCACTCAATGTTATGCATTCGCGGTGCGTCACTGTAAGAAATCCATAGCCAGCAGGGAGAACACAGCGCTCCTTGGGCAGTATAAGCAATCCCACCAACCTCCGCTTGAATATACCGCGTGGCGTGCTCCGTGGCGGGTTCTATCATGTATCCTGTCGTCGCCGAATCCGGATTGCTCGAAGCATTCGATAAGCATTCAGAGAAAGGAGATTTTCTTTTTGTATCCTAGGAAACAGCGCCCCGGCTCTCTCTTTGCGTGTCTTCGGAGCACAGTAGAAAACAATTGAAAAAAAGAAACGAAAGACGACATTTGGAAACGGCAGGCCACCGAAAGGTTGGTGAAGGCAGGCTACTAGAAAAAGAAAGTGCTCAAGCGCGGGTAGCCTACGCCCATGTGTATGAATTCTCTGTGACACGCGGACGATGCCAAGAGCAAGCCCGAACCCGTCTCGACGATTCTACCAAGGCAGGGACACAGAGGAGATCACCGCGCATAAAAGTCCATTGGCACTAGGCCTTCTATGTGACTCTTATCCGGGAACTCCCTCGCAGACAATGCAACGACGCTCTTTGCGTATAGTCGAATCGAAGAAAGCGTAGCCCGCATTAAATCAAACCAGTGGCCGAATTCGGGGCCGGGCATAGCCCCGCGGGTCTGCACAGCGCAGCAGGAGCGAAGTCTCGCGTGAACAATTCTGGCGCGACACGGCCACGGCCACGACGCCTGTGCTGCCCCAGAGAGAGAAGACGCCTATTCTCGCGCCTCGAGACTGTGGGATAGCGTGTGCGCGCGAGTAAGCCTTTTGTGCCCGCAGGCGGCCAGCCGAAACAGAGGCAGACGGCAGCATCCGGAACATCAAGTTCCTCCGGGACGGCACCTCATCCGTGTCGTTGCGGTCGTACTGCGCTCATAACAACGCGCACTCTCCCACGATCGCTCCCGTAACGACGCATAAAAGGCACCTCGCCACTGGGATGCTCCCACTTGTGTGCGCCTCGTTCGGTGCCTTCGTTACAGTGCAGACGACATGTGTCATCACTGTGGAAAAGGAGAGAAACCAACTGTTCGGACTATCGGCAGGCCTTCTGTCAAAATAGTTCAGGTAAGTGTCGTGTCGACGAGATGAAAGCCGGAGGCTTTCATGCTGCGAAGCTATCTTCAGTAAAGGGTGCTATCGGGGGCGACAAGCAGTTTAGTTTTCTTGGTCTAACGTGTCATAACGACGAAGCCGTTGCTAAGCTACGGTTTGGAACACTGCTGGCCAAGGTCATTCACTGTGGCAATGATAAACCTGTCGGATAAGGTAGGTCCTTGAATACTAAGCTGAAAGCTAGACTTCAACTTTGTCTTTAGGATCTTTCTCTGCTACCAAGAAGAATTTCCTAAATCTCTGCATATTATTAATGCAGGTGTCACACGGGTACTTTCGATCGCATCCGAGCCTAATCAAGATATCACTTGTCTAGCGCGATTAGCTCCTTTGCGCAAGTTGCGGAACAGAGCCAATTATAACCGAACAAATCGATCTCGATTGGGCTCGATCAGGATCAAAAGTGAATGGATATAAGAAACGGCAGGAGTGAAGAGGAGCTATATACTGGGCTAACTAACTCCCATAACGGTTGTAATGAATAATTTTGAATATTTTTGAATATTTTTGAATATTTATTAACCACTAAACTGCACTGATTTGAATTGACTCAATTATCATGATTATTGACGAAATGGCACAAAGTTTTCGTGAAATTTTGGGCAGAAGCTATCCTGCTTCCCTTAATTATTGTCCACCACATCGCACAGCAGTAGTTCAGCCGCACGCACCAGAAAACAAGACTGCAGACAACCTCGAACATCCCTACCCTGGCTCCCAAACTTCCTTGAACCCCATTTATGATTTCATGTTAGAAGGGGACACAGTAAATGCACATTAGCGCACGCACGTGGCCCTAGTTTCCAATAACTTCGTCCATCTGTAACTATCAAAGCAGTGCCTATACCCCCTGCCAAATGCGTTAAAGAACACGTACGTAAATATAACCACCATTGTTTCAAAGGCTACGCACTTGTTGAGAGATGGATGAACATTAAAGTACGCAAACACGATCGCTGACGTGTGCAGGATTTAGCGCTCGCCCAGGTCTCAGCAAGTGCTGTCTTTGAAACGATAGCGGCCAACCACCTAGCCCGCCAATACCTCCTGAGCAAACATAACCACTTGTACCAGTTGTACACACACAAAAAAACAAATGTCAATGCATTAAAATGCTGAGCCACGCTTAATCTCATGGGCAGAAATTCTAATTATTTATTTGACACGACAAGGGGGGATTTACTAACATACGCATAACCAACTATCGCTATCAACCCAGCTTCTATGATAAAACGAGTAACATTACGCCACGTCAGCACAGTGACATCTTAAAAGCTACGGTGACAGCTCCACGCCTCACAAACATGTGCTCACGCAGTCTACCATTTGAACGTGTGGCCGCTAAACCGTCGTAGCTTGATCCACCAATTAACATGAAGCGGTAAGAGACTTAAACACTGCACTGAACAAACTAATTTCTTTGCTTTCCTTACATTTTGTCATTGTGATCACTTTCCAGTTTTGTTTTCCGGCTGCCAAGCCCCCTGTTCGGAGCGGGAAAACACAGCACTTCACGATTGGCAAAGAGAAAACAGTGACCTTCTTAGCGATGTTGGCACCTCCTACAAATTGGGAGGACACTTTACTTCGGTGACATCGCAAAACGATTTGAATAGCCAGACTCCGAAGACGTGTGACCTGTTGCCTGAAACTTCTGTCTACAGTATGCTCTGAACACTTCCAAACACATGCTCTGAAGAAATGCTTGCACTATGATTATTCGAAACTGATTGCAGAAAAGGCTTAAGGTTTCCACGTAGGTTGACTTATACGACGGATATGTGAATATATCAATGCCGGAATTGCCAGATTGTCCTTTCTATTCGAAGTTTTTAATATCCGTGCAGCACTGCAAAACCATAATCCAGTGCGCAATTCACACAAGCACTGGGAATTCTGACGTTGGAAAATAGTGCTCAGCAATTTTTTTAGAATGGTAAGGTCAATGAGAACCGAATGCATCGAATTACCGATAATCCTTCAGTCACACTAATTTTCAAGTCACTTATCTAGAGGTTTGCAGAACACGCTTACTACAGCGTCAAACGGGGTGTGCAAATGAGCATTCAGTTGTTAGCTTTCGCACTTTGTACCTTTAATTGGCCTCAGCAAACTACTTTTCAAAAAGCTATCACGCGCGATTATGGCTGTGGTTCAATGTAATTGTGGAAATGAAATCCACGCATCTAGTACACGATTAATGAGAGCGAAATCCTTGCAGAATCCGGCTACGCGTAAAATAAAACTCTAGTGGCTTGTCCCAGAAATGTGGATTAACAACGACTGCGCCAAATTTCTACATGTTACGTTATTTTTATACCACACGCTATTCAAGCGCTCTGTTCTATGTTCCCTTAAGGCATGCAGTTTGTTTGGTGTAAAAAGCCTGGATAATCATAACATTTAGAAACGTTAGTTTAAGAATAAAACTGTTAGTCCTAAGTCTTGACAAAGAAGTTGCGAAGGAACAAAATTCAATTAATCTCTTAAGCTATTGTAAACTCTGGACAGAACCCATTTACTTAAGTTAGTGCAAGTGAAATAGTTGAATCATTCTTGAAATACGTTCTATTTTCCTTCTTATGATCGAATAATGTTTGATATATTTTTGTTACATCATTTCAACTTTTACTTACCTTTGTTAAAGGCCAACGTTTCTGGCAATGGTGCTTATTTCAAACACGTGGTAGTTTCATTTCATTCCATTTTTATTCCTTAAAGACCCCGTAACGGGGTATTACATAAGGGGTTCTGAAAGCCCTGTGACAGTGATCTGAAAGCGAGTCTGTAGTAAATTTAAGAGTCCCTATCCCTGCAGAAACCAATTCAATTTATGCGAAATCACCTTTTCTGTTAATAGCCTCACTAAATATTGTCTGCTTTTGTGAAGCAGCAGTTATTCTCTTCAGGCACGCTTATAAGACATATGATGTTTCGCTTTTGTAGAAGCTTTGAGCAATTCCTTTCGACGGGTATGTAAGATAGCCTACCTGTTCATTCTTTTTAGGTAACACTGCTTGACGTTCAGTGAATTTATCAGTTTGAGTGACTGCGCAGTTTACTTTGTCTACCTGTCCAGGAATAGGCGGTGTTTGCAACGATAGCCATAGGTTGTGAACGTACACGTGCGAATCTCAATTGCTGCGTAGATTTTCTCGTTTATGAGCATTGATATCTTTAGAACAGAGATAGGCAATGGCCGGCTATGCATATTTATGAGCGTTATATTGCGCTACTTGAGTAAACTTGAGGAAGTACAAACTCCTGTGGTAATTTGAAATGTAAGCCTAAGTAATCCAAGTAGCAACAAAAAAACTAGGAGTAAAAACTGTAGAATATTTGCTTTATTCAGTTTTTAAACCTTATGCATTCAAAATTATACGACTGCGAATTTATACTTCGACGAGCATTAAAAAGAGCAACAGAAGCTCTTTCATAATTAATGCCGCTGCTATGCAGAGCCCACATTACCTCGTTGGCTAAAAAGGTCCCCAACAGCACTCCTTCCGTCACAAACACACACATACATTTTCTCATTCTTAAATAGAACTAGTGCTTCAGTGAATTTTCTTTTTATCTTTTAACCCTCGCTGGAATGGCGGTCATGGCTTGGACTGAGTAGTGAGGCGTATGCTATTTCAGTACGTATATGCAGTTTATTATGCGAAAAAGAGGTGAGGCGTGCAGACAGGACACAAGAGTAGAGAAGTGGACAACACGAACGCCCTTTTTTGCATAATGAATCTTTACCAACTAGCACAGCTTTCTGTCGTTACATGCAGTTTCATGTTTTTCTTTCTTTTTTTTTTGGTGGAGCCAAACTGTTAACAAAGAGGTTTCCTCATAAAGTTAGTATAACTCTATGGGTAAACAGTATAACTCTATGGGTTTCCTGAATGTCCGGTCGCATACTAAGTCGACACGGCGCCGATTTTCCTCTGCCGACTTCCCGCGGCCCGATACTCGTACTGTGTCGACGCCCCTGTCACACTGCGCTGACGCCGATAGTCGACACACGGTAATACGATGGCTGGGCCGTCACCGACAAGGCTGCCGTAGAATTTTCGGCGCCGATTCCGGCAGGTGACACTCGTTCTTTTTATTTTTATCGGTGCTGTAGCAGCCATCACTTGTTGCCCGTTTGGCATAGGATGCGAAGAAATGGGCCTGCCTAACAATGAATACGAAACTATGCCTCTGCGTAGTCGCCTTTCGTTCATGGAAGCGCTGGCGAGTGCGACCGGCAGCCTTCAATCGAGAACGGTGACGTAGCAATGGCTCCGCGTCGGGTCGCCGTTTACCGCATCTTGCGTGGGCACCGTACGAAGTAAAGCGCGCTGTATTTGAAGTCATTATCGACAAGAATGAACTATAAAAGCAGTTTCCTACGTCTTAACTTCTTATCCTTTAGTTCAGGCTGGTCAGTAACGAGTGCACGAACTAGACCGCTATGCTAGGCCTGATATCCTCTGAACAAGATCGACATTGGCTAAAACTCTATGCGGGCAGCTGGCAAGGGTTGGCAATCGTGCATTTCAGCGTCGTGAGAACGTTTCGAATCACTTTGAGTGTGATTAAACAAATATACAAGCGTAGTTGCTGTGTAAATCGCGTTGCCTGTACGATGTCTTCGCTCAGCGGCCGCCTACTCCGAAACCGGCTGGTGGCAGACTGGTTTTTGCCGGTGTTGTTTCCACGAATACCTGACACACTATGACGAGTCGTTGTCATTGGTCGGGTCGGCATTGCTGTTTTCCTACTGCGACAAAATGTCTCTCAGCGACAAGGTCTCACGACTATATAGTCCACTCATCGCTGACGTCGTGGTCATGTTGGCGTCTTGTCGGCATCATTGTTGCGTCGACTTAGTGTGATACAGCCTAGCTGTATTCCCTCATAGAAGGGCGTATAGGGCCAGTCTTCAAACAACAATGCAGCATGGCACCCAGTTCTCGCGAGTTTAGCGAGTGTTTTAACTTCGCTCCATTGCGTTTAAATCAAGGAATGATGTGACTTTGTTGTTCTACAGTAAGAGTGCATTGCCCTGCGAATGAAGCCGAAATAGATTGTAGCGTCGGCTGTAGGTCGTGCACTCTGATTCTCTTCCGCGACATTTGAAGTCCAAGCGCCTTGCGGTCGCCGCGGCACAACGGTAAGACACGCCGCGCAGCGGTGATTCTTTCGCCACGCAAGGCCTGTTGTCTCACAATAGAAGGCGGCGAGGCGTTCCATCTCCGACATCCCTTGTACGCTTCTCTGCTTGGCTCAGCCTTTCTTGTTGCCTGCGGAGGAAGCACATGACAAGACGTGCTTTCGGTCGCCCGTCGTATATTTCAAGAACAGTGACCCCGGTAGCGTCAGATATCCGTAACATTGTTCGAGGTGCCCGAATTACAATGCGCCAAGATAGCAGAGAAATAGCGAAAACCGGCCGCATTGATGACAGTTTTGCTTTATACTTGATGAACTGTTATGCTTTATGGTTTTATCAAATATAGATAAATTCTTACATTAAAGTAATTTGGCATTCAGCTTCAAACGTTTACGGGCTGTCGTATGGTATGGTACGGCAAAACTTTAATGAAGCGCTGCAGATCGTGAGTCTTCACGAAGCGGGCCGCTCCCACGTGGGAACCGGAAGGCCGAGCCTCTCGGCCGCATCGTGGGCCTGCTGGACAGCCCAGAGTTGGTCCACCAGAAGAGGGCTGACGTATGCTTGCTTTTTTTATAGCCTGTCGCAGGGTAGTTTCCCTATGCATAAAAGTTTGACCTCGCCACGTAACTCCGTAACTGATTCTGCAACAGACTCGACGGCTGGGATCATCGCGCTCTCCATTGGGCGAGCGCGTTCTTGCGTATCATTACAGCATATGAAATCGTACGCCACTTTCTTACGAACAGCGCGTGTGTTCGCACAGCGGGCTCACGTGTCGATGCCCCCGTCATCTCCTTATGGGATCACTTCCCTCGGGACACTTCTCTCGGCGCGTACCTGTGTTCCACGGTATGGTCCAGGGCACACCGTACTTGTATGTATTTGTTGAGTGCGCTGTCTTCTCCGCGTACGTGAGCCACCTGAAAAGTACACGATTGAGAACTAATATTTAGGCGCAGTAAATTCTCACACGTATGCTTTGGGCATACGTGCCCGAGCACATATGTCATATTGTGGTCAACAATTCAACTGTGGCAGGGCGCGTATACGAAAAGACTGAAAAAAATATTAAGGAAAGAAAAAGGCTTTAGAGGACCTGAATCTCTAGCTTGATGAAAGCACAAGGATTTCAAGCGCCGACAAATAGACATAAGGGGCAGAATACACCAAGAATCTCTCAGCGAGATTTCTGGTTATGGTCTTTGGCTGCTAAGCACGAAGTCGTGGGTTCGAATCCCGGCCACGGCGGCCGCATATCGATGGGGGCGGAATGCGAAAACGCCCGTGTACTTAGATTTAGGTGCACGTTAAATAACTCCAGGTGGTCCAACTTTTCAGAGTGCCCCGCCCCCGCCCCCCGCCCCCCGCCCCCCGCCCCCAATACGGCGTGCCTCATGATCAGATCGCGGTTTTGGCATGTAAAACCCCGCAAATAAATTATCAGCGAAATTTCCATACAAGTCGCAGTAATTTTTGTCAGTCAACCTGGAACAGTGCACTATGCCATTTCTGTCAAGGCGTCTCGTTCGGTCTTTAAGCTATTTAGCTCAGTCACCGAATAACATTGGGGCCTGTCTTCTCAGGCTGGGCATGGTTGGACACAACGTGTGTTACAGCGTATCACTTATTAATAGGAATAATGAGATTAAAACCATGACAGACATTACTTGGTAAACTTATCACAGCAACTAATAATATGAAATCAAAAATAAAATCTGCTAGAGCATATAATTTCATTAATTAACTACCGCACTATTGAAAGACATCCCCTAAAAAAATTTGGTAACTATCTGAGTCCCCCAAAGCCGAGTGACAACATAAAATCTAACGAGAGAAGTAGGTACAGGACTAACTTAACGATTTATTTCATCCCATCCTTACTACGACAACGGGAACGTGCCGCACATAAGGCCTGCGGTGATAATCAGATGACACCACTTAATATTATTGATATAAGAGTTTTAAAGCTACTACTCGACCTTGGCATTAAAAAGAGACATGGACCAGCCCTCGTGCCTAAGATATTCTTACTAAGATATGTCGAATGGATGACAAAATACCTCACTATATACTTCAAAACATACTTGATTTCTGGCATCCTCCAAAAGACTAAAATGGCTCAAGTCATACTAATACACTGATTCGGTAACATGCAAGATCCAACTAACTACAGAACGATATCACTAACTAGCACAGTATGCAAGCTGCTCGAACACATCATCATAAAGCATTTATATGCTTATCCTGTAGATAGCAAAGTATGAACACCCTGCCAGCGCGAGTTCAGAAAGGGGCTTTCCACAGTCAATCAACTAATCGAGCTAGCACACGATATCTCTTCTTGCATTGATAACAGACAACAATTAGATCTAATCTCTTTAGATTTTCCCAACACATTCGATCGCGTCTTCCACGACAAATTAATTGCTAAGCTAGAAAGCACTCTATATAAAGGCCAAATGGTGGATTGGATTGATTCGCCGTGGTGGTGCAGTGGCTATGGCGTTGCGTTACTATAAGCCCGAGGTAGCGGGATCGAATCCCGACCACAGCGGTCGCATCTCGATGGGGGCGAAATGCAAAAACGCCGGTGTCCGGTGCATTGGGTGCACAGTAAGGAACCCCAGGTGGTCAAAATTATTCCGGAGTCTGCCTACTTCGGCGTGCCTCATAATCATATCGTGGTTCTGGCACGGAAGACCCAAGAATTTAATTTTGGGTTGGATAAAAAACTGTCTTAGCAACCGCAGTCATTTTGTTAAAATTATTCCCCAGAGTTCTTTGACAACTAATGTTATATGTGGGGTACCACAAAGAAGTGTTCTCGCTCCAGTACTGTTTCTAATTTTTATTGATGACCTTCCAACCACTAATACAGTTATCAGACGTTTGCGGACGATTGTGTTCTTTACAATGAAATTGATTCTCTGAATGAACACATTCTTTTAAACAATGAACTAACACGTGAGTGGTGTAGGAAATGGCAGATGACCCTCAATACAAAACAAAATTGTGTGTCACTATCTATAACTAGGAGAAAGTGCACTAGTATAACTAGAACTAGCACTATAACTACAGCTATAACTATAACGCTGTTAAAACTAGGAAAGAAGATCGATCCATGTGGAATTCCACCATACACGATTTATCTCTTGAGGTATTTCAAATACACAAGTACTTACGCTCGACTTTAACATGACTTTACATGGGATCTTCATATTACTAACATGACGGAAGCCGCGTTAGAACCGCTCTTCTTTATTAACAGGCGTCTTAGGCAGGCACCGCATAAAAAAAGCCTTTAGCACACCTAACATTTGTTAGGTCTACTCTGGAATAGTAAGCGACTGATCAAGAAAGTAGAGGGTGTACAGAGAAAAGCATTGAGGTCGCTATACAATAAACACACATCAACAGATTCCCCCGCAGTATTACTACACCAAGCTGAACCTTGCAAAATAGAGTCAAGCTAGAACTCCTCAAGATTATGTGCCAACATTTATTTAATCAGTTAAATATTCCCACCTCAGAATACCTTATATACACAAAATTAGACCAATCCTCTATAAACATTATCAAATTTTCATTGAATGATCATTCCACACGAATAACTTTCAATTCTAATTTTTTTCCACAGAGAATCCGCATTAGAATAAGTTGAGTAAAAATATCCCTTGTAGTACGGCATTAGAAAGCTTTATGTCACTCCTTGAGCGTGAGTTGCATGCATCACAATTGTGAATAGCTTTTCTCATTATGCTCTTCTCTTGCCAAATTCTTGTTTAATCTTCCAACTGATATTGTTTCCAAAGCTGTATTGAATGAATATTACTCCACCCTATTTAAACGAGGCTCCTCACTAGAGTTTTAGAGTATAAGCTACATGTTTTGAACTATAATGTCTTTACTGTGCATGTATGTTTTTCTTTTCTTTCTGACATTATTAGTATATATAAATTCCTAACTCTTCTTACCCTTCAATAACGAAACTGTTTA
Organism: Dermacentor andersoni; assembly: GCF_023375885.2. Taxonomy (NCBI): domain Eukaryota; kingdom Metazoa; phylum Arthropoda; class Arachnida; order Ixodida; family Ixodidae; genus Dermacentor; species Dermacentor andersoni. Next base: position 178,826,587 of record NC_092815.1, on the reverse strand, counting down.
CTGAATACTTATTTGGCCTGTGCAAGTTTTAAGTTGTGTACATTATAGTTTACTTTACATTTAGTCTGTACGCATAGATTATTCTATGGAGATGCTCTTCCTCTTGCGGTCTATGATGGGACTGATATGATGGGACTGATAGTATTGACAGATAAATATTAAATAAAATATTATTTCATTACTTTCTTCCATGTCCCAGAAACAGGCACATCACTCGCCATTTAATAAAGGGAAAATCAGACATCCACCCGTTCGTAGCGATTGCTACAAAGGAAACCCATACGGGTTCCTCGAAAGAAAAGCTTTGAAGTTGAAGAAAAATTCGTCCTGGTCCGGGACTCGAACCCGGGACCACCGCCTTTCCGGGGCAGCCGCTCTACCATCTGAGCTAACCAGGCTTCTTTTTCTTTTTTTCTTCCTTTTTTTCATGGTTTTTATTATAGTAGCATTCACCCCGACATTCAGCAGTTCTGCCTAGTCAGAGAATGGAGAGCACAATGAAAGTCACACACAGAAAAGGCAGCGTTCATACTGTGAGTAGAAACGTTGGTTTCACTTTAGAAGGGTGGTAAGGATAAGCACCTCACCAAAATAGGGTACCAGTCCGGTTGTATATCGAGTCCATCATAAACATGTTTTAGGTGTAGGGTCATTTGGATAAAATGTACCCTTGTAGGCACTACCATTTCGGCGTTTCGGTCCATCATTCGCGTTTTCCACAAGCTGTGCATTCCCATGAGAAAAAACATATCAAGCGGTGCACTATTATCGAGGCGGCTAGCCGATGGCAGGGGGAAGTCGAATTTGTCTCCACCTTGCGGGTTTCCACAGAACTATTACTTGAAACTCTTTCCTTTGCTTCGAGTTGTCAACAAATTCGACTTCACCCTGCCATCGGCTAGCCGCCTGGTTAGCTCAGATGGTAGAGCGGCTGCCCAGGAAAGGCGGTGGTCCCGGGTTCGAGTCCCGGACCAGGACGAATTTTTCTTCAACTGCGCTACAATCGCTACGAACGGGTGGATGTCTAATTTTCCCTTTTTAATTACTTCTCTCCACCTTGCGGGTTTCCGCAAAACTATTACGTCAAACTCGTCGTTCCTGTATAAAGCGTTGGAAGGCTGTGCTCCTGAACGAAGTATAATATAGTAGAAGGCACATTTAGGGTTTGATATAGTAGAAACAGAAGAAGAACTGTATAATGACCTGCACCGTACCTATATCAGCCACGCAACCTTCATTTAAGTTGAATAGATACAGGATAGAGAGGCTCCTTGTATAACTAGTGATGAAGTTAGAAGACATGTCCCGGGGCAAAGCGGCAGGAGAACATGGAATAACAGTCAATTTAATCCGAGAGGCAGGATATATTCTTGAAAACCGTATACGGCCGTTTACACCCAATACCTCACGTCTTCAAATGTTCCAGAGAGATGGAAGAATGCCAATGTTGTACTAATCCATATGAAGCGTAACGCTAAAGAACCGAAGAATTATATGCCCATCAGTTTGCATTAAGTATTGTATAGAATATTCAAAGATAATTTACAATAGAACCATGCCAACACTTGGCTTCAATCAACCAAGAGAACAGACTGGCTTCACGAAGAGATATTCTACAATGGATCACATCCTTGCCATCAATAAGGTAATTGAGATATCTGTGGAGTGCAATGAACTTCTCTATATTGGTTTTATACAGTATGAAATTGCATTCAATTCAGTGGAGATACCAGCAGACATGGAGGCATTGCGCAATATCTTGGGAAATATCTACGTGAATATCTTGGGAAATATCTACAAATATTTCCACAGCTACCGTGGTTTCCGACAAGAAAAGTAGAAAATAGAAAGGGGTCAGGTAAGGAGACACAATGGCTCCAATGATATTCACTGCGCGCTTTGAAGTATTCAGACTGTTAGGTTGGGAATGCTTAGGAGCGAGAATCAACGTCACATAACTGAACAACCTTCGGTTTGCAGATGACATTGTCCTGCTCCACAACACTAGGGATGAATTGCAGCAATTGATTGAGTGCCTTAACGGAGAGAGTGTAAGAGTAGGGTTGGTGAATAATATGCAGTAGAACAATAGAACGTTCAATAGCCTGACAAGGGAACAAGAATTCATGATCACCAGTCAGCCTTTAGAGTACGTGCAGGAGTATCTTTATCTAGGTCAATTACTTACAGGGGACCTTAATCATGAGAAGGAAATTTACAGAATAAAAATGGGCTAGAGTGCATACGGCAGGTATTACCAAATCCTGACTGGAATTTACCGTTGTCCTTGAAAGGAAAAGTGGACGATTATTGTCTTGTGTCGGTGCTAATCTACGGGACAGAAACTTGGAGGTTAACAAAGAAGCTCGAAAAAAGGTTATATACCATGGGAAGAGTGATGGAATGGAAAATTTCAGGCGTAATGATAAGAGATAGGAAGAGAGCGGTGTGAATCACGGAGCAAACGGCGATAACCGATACTCTAGTTGACATAAATAGAAAACAAATGGAGCTGAGAAGGCCATGTAATGCGTATACTGGGTGTTCAAAATTAAGCTTTTTGCATCAATCGAAGTCATAGCGCTGAATTGACAGAGACATGAAAGACGACAGGACGTGCGCTATCGTCCTGTCGTCTTTCATGTCCCTGTCAATCCAGCGCTATGACTTCAAATAATGCAACGAACCAACTAACCCAAAAATCTGCACTCCTGGATAAGCTTTTTGGTTTTCTTAAAATTAGGCACTGGGAGGCACGCGAAGACCGCCTGTGAAAGTAAGCTATGTGTCCAGGGGGACACAATGATGATTATCGCTGTCTGTGGCACAATTAACTGAAATTGAATAATTAACTTTTTGTTGACTGCAGTAAGTAGGTATGTCTGTATTGAAGAGTTAGAGGCAGTCGTGTTTCTGCACAGCATCAATTGGAACAATTCTTCTAGAGTGTCTGTGCTCCGGGATATCCCGACTCCAAATTTTAATTGTCGTTCGCTTGATTACGCATGCAAGAGAGGGAGGATCGACACAAAGCTCCTCCTTGTTGTGACACGGCTGTTGCGTGCGGCGTTTAGCCTGACAACGGGGCGTAGTGGCAATGATTGCCCCTTGCCCTCTCGTCTGGCAAAGTAAAAATTGAAGAACCTGCAACCACTGTCGTAACACGTGACCGCGCAGTCTGCAACGATGACGGCAGTTGCCATGCCGAGATGATGGCGCAAGGGAGAAGGCGGAGGGCAGTGCGCGTGCGTAATGGTGACTAGACGAGCAGGCATGGTCCTTGCCTAAGCTACGCAAATAAAGTGACTGCTGATTTCTAAGTATTGTAAGTTTTATTGAAATCAAAAGCAACAACTGCACAGCACACCGCGCTGTCATATCTTGATTTCTCCAGCCGAGAGGGCAAGGGGAACAGTTATCATCTTTGCCTATTGTTAGATATGGAGATGTTTCCTGCGCCTATTTCGAGTTCTCCCGGACCACATCGAATCGCAGCACATTCCAGAGGATCGCTCGAGCCAACAAGTTCACGTGCCAACAAGTTCGTACGCCGCGGTAGCTATTCAATGCTTGAGTTTTCCAGAAAACGAATGGATCGCCCGGCATTGTTGCAAGGAAAGTGGGTCCCGAAACAAGACGGCTGTGATGTACCGGGAAGGCCTGGCAGCGTCGCACCGGTCGCCTTTGAAGAAGGCATTTGCCACCACAGCGGGGCCGTACCACCGGGAGCAGGTGGGCCCTCGGACAATGGAGCCCAATCATCCCCCCTTCGCCGCCTTTGAAGAGAGCATTGCACCACAGCAAGGCAAAACCGCGGGGAGCCGCCGGGTGTGACCTCACCGCACGGGTGCCTACCATTGGCCGAAGGTGGCGTCATCGGAGCGGACTCTCCCATTGGCCGAACTTGACGCGACTTCCAGTCCTCGAAGGGTTTAAAAGAAGCATTCCAGAGAGACCAGAGCATTCCCTGATTCACCTCTCTCGAACTTCTTGCCGCGGGCCGCAGCGTCCGAGTTGCTGCCGGCCCGTAATGACTGTACGACTGTTACTTGACTCTCACCTCTCTGTATATAATGTAAAATAAACCCTCCCAAGTTTGTTTTTCATCCCGAAGTCCGTCCCTCAACCCCTACACTATGCCTCCGCCCCGTCGTCAGATTAAACGCCGCACGCAACAGCCTTGTTACATCAGGGGGGAGCTTTGCGCCGATCCTCACTCTCTTGCATGCGTAATCATGCGAACGACAATTAAAATTCGGAGTCGGATTTTCTTTCCCTGAATTCTCATCACATTACGCTTTAAGCAGTCAATGTGTTCTCGCTCACGTGTCTCTTACGCAGGTGTTGTCCAAAATGAGGCAGTCCGAACCCGGCTCAAAGGCAAAGGGCCGATCCAGGACCATGCGCACTCTCCTCGCCGTAGGTTTCGCCGCGACCTTCTTTCTGCTCGCTCTGATCCCATCGTGCCACGGCGCCAGCGCATCGACGTCGGAAGACGACGGAGAGGCTCGGTCTCTCCTCTCGTTCTCGCCATCGGCGTTGAAGAAGCGCCTCGGCGGCGGACTGCGCGCCACGGGCCGCTCCTACTTCGACGCCGAGGACATCCTGCTGTTCATGCTGGGCCTCGGACTGGCCTCCATGCTGGGCCTGGCCACCTTCATGGCCCCCTTCACGTCCATCCTGGCCACGGGGCTCACGCCGGTCACGGTGCAGGGCAACGTGCCCGCGGCGTCGGCCGCCGTTACGCACGGGCGACGCCGACGCAGCCCTTCCTGGACGGACGGCACGCAAGCCGCCGAGCTGCTGCTGCACGCGATGGAGGAAGCGCACGGGCGATACAAGAAGCCGCTATAAGTATACGGGACTGGACACGTTTGTAGCGTGCGCGTGTGATCGTTTGCGCGTGATGAAACAAGCACGACAATGCGATATGGCTCGCGGTAACAAAGTTTCTGCGCTGACTGTGAGGCAGGCGTGTGCCTCAGATTGTGTATAGTCTCGAGCGAGGGAAGCGCGAGGGAGGGCTTGACATAAAGGCAGTTAAAAAATCAACTGTGCGGAGCGAAGCGGAGCCATGGAAACTGAGCGGATCTCACGGTGGAAATGTAATAAACCATTGGACAGTTTTTGCGCGTGTATGTTTCTGGCAATCAATTATGCTGTGTAATTCTGTGTGCAGATTGTTTTGCCTGACAATTAAACGTTTACAGCTCGCTTTGAGCTTTATAATTAGTTGGCTGCGGAGGAAGACACATTCAGTGGCAGTAGCGAGGATGTTAGATCAATGAATTGTACAAAAGAGGGGTACATCATGGTCCTTGAAACATAGACGCATACCCATTCACAATCAAGAAACCTTAACTGGATACGACGAAGCATTTCCTTCATGTGCACTCAGTGTGACAGAACAATAAGTTGACAAATTCAACGAAAAAGTGTCCACAATGTATTGAAGTGGGAAGAGTTTGTTGTTGAGGCAGTGAGTTCAGAAGCTAGTTAAAGCCCGATCTTAATACGTGCGCCACTGTGCCGATGGAGCATGAAATAAAGCTTTCGAAATTGCAGGTTTCTTTACAGTAGATGGCTGCTGGGACTAGCCATGCGTCTTCAACAACATGGCAACCAGTTGAAATCTGTTCAACATGCAGCTTAGTGCTCGGTGGTGAAAATTACACTGTTGCCAAAAACGCTAACTTCTTTGTCTTCAGAGTATGATGATCTCCGCCCCGAAGCACCAATTGCAGCTGCTGAAACAATTTCGACAAGCTACCGCAAGCAGAAAATTTGTTGCATTTTAATACAAGCAATCTGGCCACTTGAATCCTAGAACCTCATCTATAGCTCTAGTGCTTTTTGAGCACCCAGACTGCTAGATTACTGGCATTCCATAGGCGATGTCTAAAAAGAACCGACGACACCTAAGCACTTCTTATGAGTTGCAAATGCGAAAAAATGAATGTCCAATTGAACGCAGCTGAACAGCCCTTTCTGGTTGTGAACTCCTCGCGGGCATGTGAGCGCGTCGAGACGCTCGGCCAGCGCCTGCTAGATAGCATAAGGCCAGTGCACTTCGAAGCGTGACGTCATGCTGCCTTGCCCAACTGCCATATAATCTAATGGGGACGCTCCCCAGTAATCCGCGTTGATTTTGACACCACCACCTTTGTCCCGCCGGGCTTGGCAATGGAAATTCCGGCCCAAGTAGCATGATGCCATAAAGCAGAGCGCACAGGCCTGCTTAGCCCAGTGAGTAAGACAATCGACCTCCGAGCGCGGGGTCGTAGTAGGTTCGAAACTCACTACCACAACGTTCTTCCTTTCGAATTCATTCTGTTTATTTTTTATGCGTTATTTCTTTATATTGATTACGGAGGCGAAGTTAGAACCCAGACGAGAGCTTGCGCGGGCAAGGAACGCGCGGATAACGCAGGTTCCCGAGAGTGAGAGCGAAGGTGACGTGGCGTCGCGGCGATGCCCTCTCCCATCACGCAACACCTGGCGCGCCAGCGTACACAGCAGGTGTTTCCTTTGTCCTGCTCTTCTTCGTCAAGGCGCGTACGTGACGTAGCGTCGCAACCAATGGGAATTTAGGTGCCGCTTCGCTGCTCCAGACGACAGACGCTGGCTTTTTCACTCAATGGGCCGTTTGATGCTTTCGCTTCGATAAGGCCATCTTCCCTTAAGATGATATAGAGATCAATGATACATCGTTAGAAGTACCGAAAGACGTATGCTTGTTGTCTGACGTGGAGTAAATGCGAGTAATTCGGAACGGCTGGCACACGCATTGCCTATCGCGAAAGAAAAGCCAACCTTGCACAAAAGACGGGAAGAATGAGCAAGCAGAAATGGCAGTGGTGGTACTAATATAATGATCGCGTAACGAGCGGATGACCGTAGCTGAAGTACAATTTACTTTGCAGAATAGCCGCTCGCGGAGTTTCTACTACGCACTGGGCTTTTCAATGTACAACTTTTTGTGCAATGCTTGGAACAGCGCGTGTTTGCAGTAAACACCATAAGCCCTCCGTCACTACCCACAATTCTAAATATGGGCACAGAATTTCGATTAAACAAGAGCATATGCGGGCAATTCATCCGCGTAAAAAAATTAAAAGAGAAATAGGAACTTGGATAAGCAGTAGAAATAAACGATAATCGAGGTGTCAGTAGCGTCTTGTAAATTTTAGTTTATTCGTCCTTTCGTTAAAAACATCACCTTAGTCGTCGTTACAATTTGAATAAAATAAACCTGAAGTGGCTTCGAAACACTAGTTACTGAAGTGCTGCGATTGCTGCGCTAGAAAACAGAGTTTGTCGAGGCACCCCCAGTCGTTTCACCAGTTTCCGTAGACAACGTGAGTGCTTCTGCGAGGAGCATGGACAAGCAGCGAGGCTAAAAATTCCATGTACAGCTTTCAGACTTCAGGGTGAAGGGTCCAAGCTATCCTCCTTATACCCAATGGTAACCCTCGTGGGCGTTACCTTTCGTCCTTCTGAATATGAAAGCAGTAAGGGCAAGGTAATATACTGCGATTAGCTCAAAGCTAGGTTCAGGCGGCCGTATATTATCGAACGTGTTGTCACCGCTTTTCAGGAAAACCTAAATTTCGTGAGATGAACTGCTGCATCGTCAGAGACGACGAAAAATTAATACGTACTGCATGTCAAATACCACAAGACAACGCGGCAATCCGCAATGCAATATTAAAGCAAGGAACCGCCAGGTGATGTTAAACTTGTACCTTGTATACAAAACAGGCTGGATTTCGAATGTTCTCCGCCATTCTTATGTCAAGAGAAAGTGTCCATTCCTTCCTGTCCCCCTCCTACTCTCGCCTCTTTAATGGGGCACTAAGGATAAACACGAAGTTTAGACTAACAGAGTATTCTTTCATGGCTTTCTTCATTCTTGTGTTGCAAGTAAGCTAATTACTAGTGGAGAAGCTAGACGGAAAACTATATTCATATTTAAATGCCAATGCCGGACTCTCCCCCATACCCTTTTCTATGGCGCAGGGTAGCCGGCAAGGGGCATTGCATTGAGACCAACATCTCCACCTCTCTTGCATTAAGCTGCTTCTCCCTCCCTCCAGTGCCGGTAACGTTGGTATGACGCCGTGAATTTCACGGCGACTTCGCGTACCCGAGTCCTTTTTGTGCAGAACAAAGTGGTAGAAGTTAGATTTTGCCTACGTTCGCATGCAGTGCAGACATTATTTTTTGCTAAACATCTTAACTTTCCCCAACTTCACGCCGTGACGGAGACCTGTTGCGAGAACTTCAATATGGCATGCATTCAGTCCAGGATAGCAGCGACTTAGTACCCTATAAATGTAATCTACTAGTCAAGCTTAACTTACTTTTTTTTCTGTAACATCTCGTTAAAAATAAGTGCGTTGGAATTAATTAGGATGCTTCGATTAGGCAACCGAACTTCAGATATGCTTATAGGACATGGGTTCTTTCTCTACCGATAGCCACCTTATTAGTAGGGTTCTGTGTTCGTGGAAACTACTTATGGAAACCTATTTTTGCGCCGTTTCTCCACTTCACATTCACGTGCACTATGTTCATACCACAGCGGACACTGGGTGCAGACAGGCAGCTACTAAACTTGCCGCTCCAAGTGCAAAGTTGTTCGTTTGGTTCATCTACACAAGCCGATATCACAGTGGACAAGCGGTAGCAACGTCTCTGTTTTTATTCCTTCATGAATGCGGCTCGACCACACGTTAATAACCTTCCTGTGCTGTTTCCTCAGCAATGCAGTTCTTAAGTGTCCAATACGTCTTTCACGATAATCGGCAGGAATGATCTATGAATACCCGCTACTTTGTATGTAATAATAATGGACACAGTAATCAGAGCGGCGAAATGCTGCGCTAATACACACAATAAAAAATTCATAATGATCGTTTCGCAACGAACTGTATCTTAACAATATACTGCTTCAATTCGGCTTGGTTGACTGGCCCCGTACGATTATTCTATTCTTTGTTCTCTAGAGTACTTACCCAATGGTGGGCGCTGTAGATAAGGTGGTAGGACAACAATATGCGAATAGAGACAGTGGATAATACAACATGAAATGCAACTAGTACATTAGGGCGCCCACGGTGCTCGCATAAAGAACCCTATGTAATTAAGAGTAATACAATATATATACAATGCAATAATTGTAAGGTCTATGTATTGCACGGATATGATAAGTTGTCACACGTTCAGCTACAGTACTGCACATGCAGTACTTATGTTTTCGATAGCAAGAAAATATGTGTAAACTCCTGAGATTCCCAGTGCGAATCGAACGTTTTTGTCTGAAAATGAAGTGTTTAGCTTAATATTTTGTTATTCCACGTCTTCTGATATTCTGCTACAGGGGAATGTGCGCGACTACAACGCCTATTGTGGTCGGCCTTCCGAGGATATGCGTATAGTCCACCTGAAGTACCCGTCATAAGCCAACCAAGACAGGCTGTGACCTATTTAGTTTTTGCTGATTCACGAGATACCCGTATGGATGGACTTTCGTGTACTACTGTGCGCGCGCGCTCGAAGAAATAAACCAGACTTTTTCCTCCACTTTGTTACTCGTTGTTTGCATTCTTCACATTTAGCACCAGAAATGTATCTGATGTTCGATTCAGTATCCAAATCCCCCCTTTTTTACAACGTTCGTATTCGAATTGGTTACACATTGCTGTATCGGAACTCTCCTAGAATAAAGTGCTTTTCTCGTTCATCGTGAATCAGCTGGACATAGCCGTACGACATAACCGTACATAGCCGTTAGACAAGCCGTAGTACTTCCAATTCAATTTGAAGAATATAGTCTATACTTCTTTGTGGGGAATCAAAATCCGCAGCCAAGCGTCGCTGTCTAGACGTTCAGTCGTGAGGAGCGTCATAATTAAATAGCTCTAATTATTGCATATAGGTAAAAAAGTGACAATGAGAACATCTCGAAGCGTTGACGAGGTGCCAAGCACTTGCCGTTCAGTGACCTTTTTACGCATTACTTTTGTGTAGTAATTAATTTGCTATTACGTTTAAGGTAAAAAAATACGACGTCAACTAAGCATGAAATGCACAGGCGTTCTATTTACTTTTTAAAGAAAGCGCTCTTTTATGCATTGAAGCACAAAAGTAAGTGGAACACCAATGCGTTTCGACAGACACTTTGAAAATAAATATCTCCGAACTGGTGCTGTCCAGAGAATTCGTTTCAAGTGGATATACCGTGCGAACTGAAAGGCTATAATTCGTATATTGAAATATGTGGCATAACGTAATAAAAAAAGATAATTAGCGTAATTATGTCAATTATTCAATTAAACATTTTGATTTCTTCTTGAAGTAATGGCCGCCTCTTCAAGTAATTTACATCAAGAATTTGAATTGTGCTATTTGCCACAGGAAATCTTTAAAAATTTGGTGCAGTTAAAAAAACACCCTGTATATCTCACTGAGCAGCTCCCCGAGATCGCCATCTATGCCTTCGTGCTAGTGATATCCCATAACAATTCAATATCTTTAGTGGTGTCCTCGAGGATCTACAAAAGGGACATTGCTTATCGTGTTTAACATTAGAGGCAAGTTATAGGTAACAGGTAAACAAAGTTCAAAATACGCTGCCATATTACAGGCCTTAACGTAAATCACGTATGCAGGTTATCTGGAGTGTTAAAATTGCGCTTTAGGAACGACGTAGAAGTTGACAGGCTGTCATGAGGGAAAATGTAAACAACAACAAGTTAACATCTGGTGAAAATGGGGGAAATAATATTGTTATTATTGTCGCAGTAACATATGTGTAGATTAATTACTGCATTTTAGCAATTTTCCTACCTTGTACCCAATTGCATCATATGCTAGAAAGTTTCAACTGCACCAGTCATGTAGGCGCACAGTTTGTAGTGTAGCATTTAATTACAGACAGTTGAAATTTTTACAGTAACTGCTTGAAACAGCTTCACTGGAAATTGTATTGTTAGTCGGCAAGGTCGCACAAGTCTGCTGTCTTTTTTTTTTACTTCGAAGACATTATAAAGGAAGCCCAAGAAGGTTACACGAAAGGCGTCGCTACCGATAACTATCGGCCCAGGTGGATATAATTTGCAAGAAAAAAAGCAAAGCGATCAATCAACTAATTAAATTAATCAACTTGTTACGTGTACAAGCTTTACTACACATGTTTATGAAATACGAAAGGAATCGTCATAAAAGTAATCATCATCATCATCATCATCATCATCATCATTTATTGGTCCTTAAAGACCCCTAGAAGGGGCATTACATAAGGAGGGGTGGGGGCGGAACATTGAACACAACAACGTAGGTCCCTGTCAAACATTGTCACAATCAGTGATCAGCGGGATATATACAGAAGAAAAAGTACAAAACCCCTTTAAATAAGCATTAACAAGTATAAAAATAGCGACAGTAAAGTAAACAGAGGCAAACAGAAGCAGGCAAGAATTAGCTAGTTCGGCGTTTGAACATTTCAAAACGGTCATGTAAGCCGAAATAATTGGTCTGAGATTATTCTTTGAATTTAACCGGTTACGAACGCATCATCGCGAAGCGCAGATCGGTGGTGAGACTCTTGGGCGATGCAGCAGGCCGGCGTAAAATTAAGCTGCCGTTACATTTCCACGATCTTATTTCGACTGCCGCAGTGGGCAGCGCCCGCTTTGCACTTATGATTGCAGCAGGGGCTTTATCGCGTCGTACAGCCAAGCTTCATGCTCGAGAGGCATTATATGTAATACCATTTTGGAAAGAACCAAAGGCGGCGGCATACTATATTTAAGGAGAAATTGGGGTCATATGTTATGGGCGGCACGTACTGAAAGACTGAAATGTGCAGGCTAACTGCAGCATTTGTAGAAACTTACTTATGCTTAAGCGTCCTCAACTTTACAGGCGGTTTTTTTTTTGTTTTTTTATGGTCCGCGTAGGAAGTTTGTCCAATGTCCTGGAAAACCTCAAAGTGCCTTAAGGATGCCATTTTGTTAGAACAAGGGGCATTTTATGCGCAATATGTGTGGGCGAAGCTTCAAGAGCGTCGGTTAATTGCAGCGTTTGCGAACGTTCCATAACGAATTGCTAGAATTGTGTTATACTCTCGTAATTATATGTTTCCCAGTGTATTTAGAGAACTTTACATACCATCGAGATTATATTTAGTGATAATTCAGTACATGTTAAGTATAATGCGTGGCGAAAGCTTAAAGTTCCTGCTTACAATATACGAGTTTTGCAAAAAAGTACTGAACTCTCGTTTCCACTTTATGTTCATGCTTTATACAAGGTTTGCAGTGTTTCCCCTGTGTTATCAGTGGCCTAAGCAAGTCATCTTGTTTGCGTTTAGGGAAAATGAAGGGCCCAGTTGGGGATGTTGTGTACACGAAGTACAAAGTGTGGGGGTTATTTGCAGCTTTTGCACTGAATTACAAATTCAAGCGCTACGGGGCATTGCAAGTGTACCAGAAAACGGCTCAGAATTTAGCCCTCCGTCGCGGGAGAAATACAACTGCCACCGCGATAGCGTTTCCTGAAAATGGCCCCATGACTACATGAAATTTGCCCTCATATTTGCGCGTAACTACGTGTGCATAACTTACAGCCTTTGTAAAGTATTATTTAGGCACACGAAGGCGTTACACGAACTTTATTGGCTATGTTTTCCAAAGTTGCATGAAAGACATACACGTCACACCGAGTTGTCCTGTAATGCTGTTTCGCACACAGTTTCACAAATAAGTTCCTGCGTGCGAACGCAACAAAGCATTCCACAAACACGAACACCCGAGTGCGGAGCAATGGGAGAGTCGGCTCACCAGCAGCGAGCTCACGGCCCAAAAGGCCCTAGTGCAGCACGCGAGCGATGCAGCACGACTCAGTGGAGCCTTGGAATAGGGGCCCACCCTTGCTGAAGAGAAGTCTGAAGTCGCCAGCGCCAAGAAGATGAAGACGACGGAGACCTCGTAACCGCGAAACTCTTGAAAGACTCAATAAAAGTTTTCACTCACTCACTCACTCCTGCGTGCATTCGGTGTTGTTCATGACCCCAAATCGAACGTTTCACATGGGGTTGTCATCATCATCACTGGCATCTTCTCTGGACTGGGCAGCAAGAAGAAAACGAGAAAGAAGACACAGTGCTATGGCGGCCTCACTGGCCTTGAGGTAAGCGACGCTTTCGAACAATTTAGCGCGCATTCGAGACCCGTAACGGCTCAAGACGGCAAGACTGACTCCCTATCAGCCACTGATGAAGGAAGTACCACAGCTGTCTTGGCATCTTTTATAATGAGGGCGTCCGCCGAGAACTAATGCCACTAGAGTGTCAGAAAAAAGGCAGGTACACGCATATTGCCTCTGCCCACCGATCCACCATTATTGGCGCATCGTGTGGACTTGAAAAAATTCCATCGGAACTCGTAGAAAGGCAAACAGGTATATATGGGGAACCCTATAAAGTAAACCGTAGGCTGTGGTGTCGGGGAGTAACGAGCACTAGTGCTGAAGACTAAATTTGGGACTAGGCATGATATGCTTCTGGTGTACAACTGGAATGCTGTACAAGACAGTGAGCAAACGGTGCACATAGCGTACTTGAATAGCAGTTGTTCAGAGAATGCCTGGCAAATCAAGCCGTATGAAAGAACAGTGCACGTGAACCTTCGGCTCTCTAAGCTACAGGAATGCCAAGTGTTTGAAACAACGACGCAAGGCAGTTCGGACGGTGCCATAATGCGCTTATACAATGTCCACATAGACAATACAATATCACTAAAATGCATGTGCAATGTGCGTTAGTTATATAGTATTTATGAGAAAACGAAGGTTCGAAGAAACCATTTAACACACACCTGTGCACTTATGCATACAGCAACGTATATCACGCCGTTGAACAATTTTAATTTGAATTTATTTCCTAAATAATTTCAGTATATAGCACAGCTCACTTCCAAGGCTAAAGAACCGGTTTCCGTGCAAATAAACTGGTAAGAATTTTACACTGTTGATTATTAACGCCCCATCTTCCGAAGTTCATGGTAAGACCATGGCGAGCTTTCGAGCTCTCGATGGCCTTTTAGAATGTCATTTTAGAATGACAAAGCGGAGTACATTTTCTGGGTAGGGGGAGAGAATGTACTTTCGTGCAGGGTGGAATGCCAGCAGACCGCCGTGGTCTTAGCACTGTAGTAGGGCGACAGAGAAGATACATTGCGGCTTTAAAGAAGCCCCGGGTCGATACCCCGGCTAGCTGGTCTCAGCCAGTGCCACGCCAGTCTCTCGTCTCTTCTCCACCGACCTCGCTGCAACTTGCATAGAAGAGATCACGCGCGGTAGGAGCGACATCAAGTTTCTATACGTCCCTTCCTTCTATGACGCCATTGCCTTCCGAGGCAACAAAGGAATGCATAGTCAACTCATAGTTGACTGGTACACGTGGTCAGACGCACGAGCAGTGTATGGTGAGTCAAGCCAGTGCCAGTCATGTGGGCCGCCCAGATGTCCGCACGCTTTCGAGCCAGCCCAGATAACTTAGTGCCTCGACACGCTGCGTCCTGAACACTTAGCAAGCATCATGCGGAGTATTGTGATTCCAAACTCCTTTGTTGCGCAGTCGCGATTGTGACGCCTTCACACTTTGGACACATCCCCTTTTCATTTGTATATATGCGACCTTATCTTTTTTAAAGTAGAATATAGTCGAAAGAAAAAAAGAAGAAGAAAACATTTATTTGAGAGTGATTCTTCGTCTGCATCGCCGTTCTATCTACAACCGGTGATTACGAAGCGCGTGGAGTGGCCGCTTTAAATGTGGATGACGTGAGAAACTAGGCGAGACTAGAGCGTTGGCTGAGTACCCGCCGTGGTTTCTCAGTGGCCATGGTGTCGGGCTGCGGAGCACGAGGTCGCGGGATCGAATCCCGGTCACGGCGGCCGCATTTAGATGGGCACGAAAGCACCCGTGTACTTAGATTTAGGTGCACGTTAAAGAACCCCAGGTGGTCGATATTTCCCGAGTCCTTCACTACGGCGTGCCTCATAGTCAGAAAGTAATTTTGGCACGTGTAATTTTTTTTTTTTTTTTTTTGCTGAGTGTTCCGTGAACGCTCGTGAACTTCGCAGCTGGGCGACGCTGAAACTGCTTAATGGAGCTCTTGTGATAGAAGACATGCAAACCTTCTATAAAAATACTACCTTGCGTTTCATTACCGGGCATTGCTCTCCCTGCAAGCAGTCAGTCACTTTACCGTGTAGCTAGCAAACATAATCGATTTCTTATACCGAGCGCTACCTTGCTCTCTGCGCAGCAATGACGCTACCACGTCGAACGATCAGTCGAGCCACGAACGGGGCCCACAGCGTGGCTCCCATCTCGATACGCCCGCCCAGGTGTTGGTGGAAAGGTGGGCTGTGCTTCTTGGTGTCCCGTCTTCTCCTCACCGCCGAGTATTTATAGGCTGACATAGAAAAAAAAATGACAGCTGAGGCGTTGCCAGCGAAAGTAAGGTTTAATTGCGCACGAGCTCCTCGGACAATGTTCTAATCACGCGCGGCTTTGTCATGGCACGACGCAGTACCCAAGGCGACTGCTGCTGGGCACAAGGAACAGCACCCGGCCAACTACCGTGCGTCCCACAACGTTGGCGTGATTAGGAGCAGCGCCACGTTTGCGTTCCAGGTGTCGCACTTCGCTGGAGCACGAATGAGGCCGTCGGGAAACTGTCCGCGTAACCCAGGGAAATATTAGATGACGTTAGCTCGACGCTTGCTATCCTTTCCGTTAAGACCAGTACTCAAACAGCAGCTCAGCAGTCCCGCTGTAGTATGCTTATAGAATGCATGCGCGAAACGCTCAGGCCAGCAGTGGAAGGCAGCATGCTGTCGGGGCTCCGCCACCGATCCGAGTGGGCGGAGCGTTGACGGTGCGCCCATTTCGCTTCGTCGTTTTTCTGCAGCCAAACGCACTGCCTGTCTCATGGAGATCTGACCGTCCGCGCGCAGGCCACGTATGCCGTGTCCCCACCGGGACGGCACGGTGGAGGCGGCAGCTGCGCAAACGCGACTCGAGTGTCCGCATGATTGCTATCGTAGTAAATATAGAAACTTCCAATTATAAGTAATCAAGTCGGCTTTGAATTTGAGTGCTGTCGCATGAAAAAGAAGAAAAAGAAGAAAGTAGCGATGTCAGTGTTCGTGGTCATCGAGTGGGATCTGTTTTTGTTTTGCTTGTGCACGCGTGGTACTATGCATGTTGATTTAGCCAGTAAGTGAATGTTTATTGGAATTTATGCCGAATATAAACCTATAAACCTTACATTGTGTAGTTCTCTAACACTTTACTATCGCTATAGATGCCTTGCATTTCGGGCAAAGCTGTGATTTTTTTTTTTTGTGTGGCATATGAATTAATAGAGACTCCTGAAAGAATAAGTTTGGTGGCCCATTAAACGCGTCATCGCCCTTGTATTTTTTGGGACCAAGGTTTTTTGATAACGTGTTTGCGATATCTTTCGATAAACTAAACCTTGAAACAAATGCTCTACTGTATGAATTGCGCAGTATCACTTTGTAATTGCAGAAAAGAGGCGTGAAAAATATATGTTACTGTCGACACAGACTCATTTTATTGAAGTGGAGCATTTCCACTCTATGCCCTATTTATCAGCATCTATAGACTAAAATTATATCAGCGTCCTCATCTCATTGTGGTTCTGAACTATGTCTACCAATTTGCGGGTATGAGGTGCAATGCAGTTGCACAATTTTGATTCTTCAATAATTGCAACAGGTTTGCTTATTCGATAAGTGGACGTAGTTAATAATTCTTAGTTGTTCTTCAAATTACTACCCATGTTCTTCACCACTACTGCCAGTACTATTATCGCACCTTCGTCACAATTGTTGCGGGGGAAAACAAAGGACTCCTGTCTCATGTCTAAGAAAAATATTGAAAGTTATTGCACATACTTAGTTCACAGTGTGTTAAGGGAACACTTAGCTGAGAGAGAGAGAGAACCCTTTAATGAAAAGCGGACATTTTAGTCGTTGGACACTCAGCTGGAGAAAGTACACTGCTATAGTACTATAAGGTACGCGGAACGCTAGTACTAGCATTCTGGCCACTGGCTGGTGTACGCGAGTGGTGAGTGGTGTACACATGCGCAACAGTCGTAATTTCTCATTCACGAAAGCCGCGGTTGGTAGCCTCCTTTCTGTTTAGCTTCCAGGGGCGCTATAATGTAAAACTATTCCAATATGTTTTTATTCCAATCTCCAGACATCAAATTTGCGTAACTGCCGGCGCAAGCATAGGGTGGTGACCCGCAGGGTTGTCTGAACAGACAAATCAAACGCTCCCCTCGTTTGTAGGAGGCCATTTTTGTTTGCTTCAAAAACGAATATAGCATTGCCTACAGTGAGTGGCTTCTCTTATATAATTGACTAACAAGAGGCGAGGAACACGCTCAAGTGGAGAGGGATTCGATGGGGCCGAGCCAGTGCACTGAAAATCGATAACCGGATCAAGAGGGTGGTTATGGCGTCTGCGATTTGTCCGCTTTCCCTTCAATTAGCTGGTCGAAAATCGCGGCAGCATGCAACGGAAGGTTAAGAATGCCGCTAAAACGGATCCTCAGCAAAGAAGAGTTGGCAGAGCGAGGTCGTAAACATGTCGAATGTGCTTGAAGACGTTACACGGCCACGCAAAAAGTTTTATTGTACGCAAATAAACCAACGCTCTCCGGCAGGTGCGAGTAGCCAGTGCCTAGCAATTGGCGGCAGCCATCTTTTATTCCTTTTAGAAGGGGGTAGCCTCCGGCTATTCAGAAAAAAAAAACAGTTTTGTTCGGCATATTAATGCGCCTTTAACGCGTACACGTCACTTTGACGCGGTGAGTTTCCGGTGTTTTGTGACGTCGCGTGACGGGTAGGTGAAGTGGATGCAGCCCAAAAACTTTTGACCAATAGCCGAGGGCTAATGGCGAAAAGGCGTCGAATGAGACATAACTATTTTTGTTTTGTTCGATCCAATCATGCATAATCAGTGTGCACGCGTCATATCAGACGCGGAGCTATCGCAGTTTTCGTGACGTCACGTGACAGACAGGCGAAGTTGGGGTGGTTCAAAAAAAGTTTTTAACTAATCGCGGAGGGCTGATTGCAGAATTGGAATAGAAAAGTTTGGAATAGCTTTACGTTATAGCGCCCCAGTTTCGCTTTCTGGGTTCGCTGACGCGTGTTGTGCGGCAAAGAGCCTATCCACAAATTGCAATTTATTAGTTTTTCTTGGGGGGGGGGGGGGGGGGGGCACGTTGCGGTACCGTGCATATTCCGTGGTAAACAATTATTTGATGACTTCGATTTATATTGAACCGTAAATATGTGCGACGCTTTTAGCGAGCGCCGATTGTGTGGCACACAGCAGCACTGTGAAATACTAGCAGAACGCGCCAACCTTATATTTTTTCATAAGCGAAATGATGGTATGAAGTACAGTGTGATACAAACGGCCAGAATATGCGAAAAGTTTATCTTCTACTCGATCGCGTTAAGTGTGACGGTGGCTGTCCATTTCGTGTGCAGGGCCTACCAAGTGCAGATAATGCTTAGGCCCTTCGCGTTCACTGCTGCCACCGTGGTTCTCCTCGTTCTCTTCGGCGCAGCCGTCTACTTCGCTGTCGAAGCGCACGGTAAGCTCAAAATCAGGCTGCATCTGCGCGCGCGCTGCGAGAACGCACGATAATCGATTATGTTCACCATGACAGCTGCAGTATGCGGCATGATTATGTCGTTGAATTGTAGCACAGAACTTGGGCACTGTACGCAAATGTGTGTACTTCTGTGTTGTTTCTTACTGTCGCTGTACTTCGAAATCAAGCCCGGTCAGGGCAACCCGATATGAGAGAAGGCCTGAGCGCTTCGAGACGAGCTGTGGCAGGAATAGGCGCACAGCCGTTTTGCTTCGATAGAAGACGCGGAAGACGTGTTTCGCGGTTACCTTACACTCTGCTAACAAGCAATATCTTAAGAAATCGAGCTTGACCATCCTTAGCCTCAAGTTCTATAGCTTGATTTTTAGGGCACGACCTAAATCATTCAGTTTAATCAGCTAAGGAAGACATGATGACATAAATTTAGCATAGAATAAGTCGAAGAGCTGCAATATGCGAATGCTTAAAAGATGCGACGTAATCACCGACGTTACGAGCCATTGCTCGAGACGGTCTGCAGTTCAAGACCCACAAGTTCCAGCCTAATGGGCGTCGAGTCATCACTGGAATATTTTTGTCTGCACTCTGAAACATGGTCAAAACACGTGTTTCAAAGCAGCAGTCAGTTTCGGTGTTTCTCTCACAAACAAAGCTTCGTCTTTCGCCATCTTAAAAATAATTCAACGCACTGATTTTGTCGTGCCGTCACTAGTGTCAACGTCGTCATGCTTTCGTCATTGTCATTGTTATCGTATTGTCGTCGATTCATGCCGTTGGATATATTGCGCAATAAATAACTTAGTAGTTCACACCAAGGGAGTCTAATAGCGGTGTGGGGGCACATAGACATTTTGAGTGACTCTGAACCGGCATTCTGTCAACTCAAGATGATTAAGGCCCTGCTACAAGGCCAACATCTATGGCCATCGAATCGCTAGTCTATTGAGTTGACGCAGTTTTGCGGAACTTTACTGAATTCTCGAACACTATCGAACGAAGGTTGCAGCCACTGTCATGAAGAGCCTGTATGCAGTCATTGTGCCGCGAAAACGATTAAAGATAAATAATGGCATGAAACTATTCGCCTTTCAAAAAAATTATTTTCTTGTATCAACAACAAGCATCGGCCCCAGGCCATAAAAAATACTGCAGATGGCTGTTCTAGCTACGCGATAGCGCTCAAAAGAAATCGATAACGGTTCGTGAAAATGCCTGAACGCTACGATAACGTAACTTCTCGGACCATTCCCTATATCGAATGACGGAAATAGGTGGATTGCCGTCGCTACGGACTACACAACTCGCTATGCCATTACTAGAGCCCTACCGACCAACTGCGCTATAGACGTCGCTGATTTCTTGCTTCACAACGTTATCTAGCACCACGGTGCACCTCGTCAACTTCTCACCGATCGTGGCTGATACTTTCTTGCCAAAGTCATAGACGACGTATACTTCGATCATGTGCTACTAAACACAAACTTACTACCGCTTACCATCCTCAAACTAACGGTTTTACCGAACACCTGAACCGCACATTAACTGACATGTTAGCAATGTATGTTTCTTCCAATCATCGCGACTGGCACATTGCTCTACCATTTGTCACGTTCGCCTACAATTCCTCACGCCACGACACAGCTGGATATTCACCCTTCTATCTCCTCTTCGGCCGTGAGCCGGCTTTGCGTTTTGAGACTCTCCTTTCGACCACACTCGACTCGCCTACAGAGTACACTCGGGATGTCATCGCGACTGGCACATTGCTCCACCATTTGTCACGTTCGCCTACAATTCCTCACGCCACGACACAGCTGGATATTCACCCTTCTATCTCCTCTCCGGCCGTGAGCCGGCTTTGCGTTTTGAGACTCTCCTTTCGACCACACTCGACTCGCCTACAGAGTACACTCGGGATGTCATCGCGACTTGCACATTGCTCTACCATTTGTCACGTTCGCCTACAATTCCTCACGCCACGACACAGCTGGATATTCACCCTTCTATCTCCTCTCCGGCCGTGAGCCGGCTTTGCGTTTTGAGACTCTCCTTTCGACCACACTCGACTCGCCTACAGAGTACACTCGGGATGTCATCGCGACTTGCACATTGCTCCACCATTTGTCACGTTCGCCTACAATTCCTCACGCCACGACACAGCTGGATATTCACCCTTCTATCTCCTCTCCGGCCGTGAGCCGGCTTTGCGTTTTGAGACTCTCCTTTCGACCACACTCGACTCGCCTACAGAGTACACTCGGGATGTCATCGCGACTTGCACATTGCTCCACCATTTGTCACGTTCGCCTACAATTCCTCACGCCACGACACAGCTGGATATTCACCCTTCTATCTCCTCTCCGGCCGTGAGCCGGCTTTGCATTTTTGAGACTCTCCTTTCGACCACACTCGACTCGCCTACAGAGTACACTCGGGATGTCATCGCGACTTGCATATTGCTCCACCATTTGTCACGTTCGCCTACAATTCCTCACGCCACGACACAGCTGGATATTCACCCTTCTATCTCCTCTCCGGCCGTGAGCCGGCTTTGCGTTTTAGACTCTCCTTTCGACCACACTCGACTCGCCTACAGAGTACACTCGGGATGTCATCGCGACTTGCACATTGCTCCACCATTTGTCACGTTCGCCTACAATTCCTCACGCCACGACACAGCTGGATATTCACCCTTCTATCTCCTCTCCGGCCGTGAGCCGGCTTTGCGTTTTGAGACTCTCCTTTCGACCATACTCGACTCGCCTACAGAGTACACTCGGGATGTCATCGCGACTGGCACATTGCTCCACCATTTGTCACGTTCGCCTACAATTCCTCACGCCACGACACAGCTGGATATTCACCCTTCTATCTCCTCTCCGGCCGTGAGCCGGCTTTGCGTTTTGAGACTCTCCTTTCGACCACACTCGACTCGCCTACAGAGTACACTCGGGATGTCATCGCGACTTGCACATTGCTCTACCATTTGTCACGTTCGCCTACAATTCCTCACGCCACGACACAGCTGGATATTCACCCTTCTATCTCCTCTCCGGCCGTGAGCCGGCTTTGCGTTTTGAGACTCTCCTTTCGACCACACTCGACTCGCCTACAGAGTACACTCGGGATGTCATCGCGACTTGCACATTGCTCCACCATTTGTCACGTTCGCCTACAATTCCTCACGCCACGACACAGCTGGATATTCACCCTTCTATCTCCTCTCCGGCCGTGAGCCGGCTTTGCGTTTTGAGACTCTCCTTTCGACCACACTTGACTCGCCTACAGAGTACACTCGGGATGTCATCGCGACTTGCACATTGCTCCACCATTTGTCACGTTCGCCTACAATTCCTCACGCCACGACACAGCTGGATATTCACCCTTCTATCTCCTCTCCGGCCGTGAGCCGGCTTTGCGTTTTGAGACTCTCCTTTCGACCACACTCGACTCGCCTACAGAGTACACTCGGGATGTCATCGCGACTTGCACATTGCTCCACCATTTGTCACGTTCGCCTACAATTCCTCACGCCACGACACAGCTGGATATTCACCCTTCTATCTCCTCTCCGGCCGTGAGCCGGCTTTGCGTTTTGAGACTCTCCTTTCGACCACACTCGACTCGCCTACAGAGTACACTCGGGATGTCATCGCGACTTGCACATTGCTCCACCATTTGTCACGTTCGCCTACAATTCCTCACGCCACGACACAGCTGGATATTCACCCTTCTATCTCCTCTCCGGCCGTGAGCCGGCTTTGCGTTTTGAGACTCTCCTTTCGACCACACTCGACTCGCCTACAGAGTACACTCGGGATGTCATCGCGACTTGCACATTGCTCCACCATTTGTCACGTTCGCCTACAATTCCTCACGCCACGACACAGCTGGATATTCACCCTTCTATCTCCTCTCCGGCCGTGAGCCGGCTTTGCATTTTTGAGACTCTCCTTTCGACCACACTCGACTCGCCTACAGAGTACACTCGGGATGTCATCGCGACTTGCATATTGCTCCACCATTTGTCACGTTCGCCTACAATTCCTCACGCCACGACACAGCTGGATATTCACCCTTCTATCTCCTCTCCGGCCGTGAGCCGGCTTTGCGTTTTAGACTCTCCTTTCGACCACACTCGACTCGCCTACAGAGTACACTCGGGATGTCATCGCGACTTGCACATTGCTCCACCATTTGTCACGTTCGCCTACAATTCCTCACGCCACGACACAGCTGGATATTCACCCTTCTATCTCCTCTCCGGCCGTGAGCCGGCTTTGCGTTTTGAGACTCTCCTTTCGACCATACTCGACTCGCCTACAGAGTACACTCGGGATGTCATCGCGACTGGCACATTGCTCCACCATTTGTCACGTTCGCCTACAATTCCTCACGCCACGACACAGCTGGATATTCACCCTTCTATCTCCTCTCCGGCCGTGAGCCGGCTTTGCGTTTTGAGACTCTCCTTTCGACCACACTCGACTCGCCTACAGAGTACACTCGGGATGTCATCGCGACTTGCACATTGCTCTACCATTTGTCACGTTCGCCTACAATTCCTCACGCCACGACACAGCTGGATATTCACCCTTCTATCTCCTCTCCGGCCGTGAGCCGGCTTTGCGTTTTGAGACTCTCCTTTCGACCACACTCGACTCGCCTACAGAGTACACTCGGGATGTCATCGCGACTTGCACATTGCTCCACCATTTGTCACGTTCGCCTACAATTCCTCACGCCACGACACAGCTGGATATTCACCCTTCTATCTCCTCTCCGGCCGTGAGCCGGCTTTGCGTTTTGAGACTCTCCTTTCGACCACACTTGACTCGCCTACAGAGTACACTCGGGATGTCATCGCGACTTGCACATTGCTCCACCATTTGTCACGTTCGCCTACAATTCCTCACGCCACGACACAGCTGGATATTCACCCTTCTATCTCCTCTCCGGCCGTGAGCCGGCTTTGCGTTTTGAGACTCTCCTTTCGACCACACTCGACTCGCCTACAGAGTACACTCGGGATGTCATCGCGACTTGCACATTGCTCCACCATTTGTCACGTTCGCCTACAATTCCTCACGCCACGACACAGCTGGATATTCACCCTTCTATCTCCTCTCCGGCCGTGAGCCGGCTTTGCGTTTTGAGACTCTCCTTTCGACCACACTCGACTCGCCTACAGAGTACACTCGGGATGTCATCGCGACTTGCACATTGCTCCACCATTTGTCACGTTCGCCTACAATTCCTCACGCCACGACACAGCTGGATATTCACCCTTCTATCTCCTCTCCGGCCGTGAGCCGGCTTTGCGTTTTGAGACTCTCCTTTCGACCACACTCGACTCGCCTACAGAGTACACTCGGGATGTCATCGCGACTTGCACATTGCTCCACCATTTGTCACGTTCGCCTACAATTCCTCACGCCACGACACAGCTGGATATTCACCCTTCTATCTCCTCTCCGGCCGTGAGCCGGCTTTGCGTTTTGAGACTCTCCTTTCGACCACACTCGACTCGCCTACAGAGTACACTCGGGATGTCATCGCGACTTGCACATTGCTCTACCATTTGTCACGTTCGCCTACAATTCCTCACGCCACGACACAGCTGGATATTCACCCTTCTATCTCCTCTCCGGCCGTGAGCCGGCTTTGCGTTTTGAGACTCTCCTTTCGACCACACTCGACTCGCCTACAGAGTACACTCGGGATGTCATCGCGACTTGCACATTGCTCCACCATTTGTCACCTTCGCCTACAATTCCTCACGCCACGACACAGCTGGATATTCACCCTTCTATCTCCTCTCCGGCCGTGAGCCGGCTTTGCGTTTTGAGACTCTCCTTTCGACCACACTCGACTCGCCTACAGAGTACACTCGGGATGTCATCGCGACTTGCACATTGCTCCACCATTTGTCAGGTTCGCCTACAATTCCTCACGCCACGACACAGCTGGATATTCACCCTTCTATCTCCTCTCCGGCCGTGAGCCGGCTTTGCGTTTTGAGACTCTCCTTTCGACCACACTCGACTCGCCTACAGAGTACACTCGGGATGTCATCGCGACTTGCACATTGCTCTACCATTTGTCACGTTCGCCTACAATTCCTCACGCCACGACACAGCTGGATATTCACCCTTCTATCTCCTCTCCGGCCGTGAGCCGGCTTTGCGTTTTGAGACTCTCCTTTCGACCACACTCGACTCGCCTACAGAGTACACTCGGGATGTCATCGCGACTTGCACATTGCTCCACCATTTGTCACGTTCGCCTACAATTCCTCACGCCACGACACAGCTGGATATTCACCCTTCTATCACCTCTCCGGCCGTGAGCCGGCTTTGCGTTTTGAGACTCTCCTTTCGACCACACTCGACTCGCCTACAGAGTACACTCGGGATGTCATCGCGACTTGCATATTGCTCCACCATTTGTCACGTTCGCCTACAATTCCTCACGCCACGACACAGCTGGATATTCACCCTTCTATCTCCTCTCCGGCCGTGAGCCGGCTTTGCGTTTTGAGACTCTCCTTTCGACCACACTCGACTCGCCTACAGAGTACACTCGGGATGTCATCGCGACTTGCACATTGCTCCACCATTTGTCACCTTCGCCTACAATTCCTCACGCCACGACACAGCTGGATATTCACCCTTCTATCTCCTCTCCGGCCGTGAGCCGGCTTTGCGTTTTGAGACTCTCCTTTCGACCACACTCGACTCGCCTACAGAGTACACTCGGGATGTCATCGCGACTTGCACATTGCTCCACCATTTGTCAGGTTCGCCTACAATTCCTCACGCCACGACACAGCTGGATATTCACCCTTCTATCTCCTCTCCGGCCGTGAGCCGGCTTTGCGTTTTGAGACTCTCCTTTCGACCACACTCGACTCGCCTACAGAGTACACTCGGGATGTCATCGCGACTTGCACATTGCTCTACCATTTGTCACGTTCGCCTACAATTCCTCACGCCACGACACAGCTGGATATTCACCCTTCTATCTCCTCTCCGGCCGTGAGCCGGCTTTGCGTTTTGAGACTCTCCTTTCGACCACACTCGACTCGCCTACAGAGTACACTCGGGATGTCATCGCGACTTGCACATTGCTCCACCATTTGTCACGTTCGCCTACAATTCCTCACGCCACGACACAGCTGGATATTCACCCTTCTATCACCTCTCCGGCCGTGAGCCGGCTTTGCGTTTTGAGACTCTCCTTTCGACCACACTCGACTCGCCTACAGAGTACACTCGGGATGTCATCGCGACTTGCATATTGCTCCACCATTTGTCACGTTCGCCTACAATTCCTCACGCCACGACACAGCTGGATATTCACCCTTCTATCTCCTCTCCGGCCGTGAGCCGGCTTTGCGTTTTGAGACTCTCCTTTCGACCACACTCGACTCGCCTACAGAGTACACTCGGGATGTCATCGCGACTTGCATATTGCTCCACCATTTGTCACGTTCGCCTACAATTCCTCACGCCACGACACAGCTGGATATTCACCCTTCTATCTCCTCTCCGGCCGTGAGCCGGCTTTGCGTTTTGAGACTCTCCTTTCGACCACACTCGACTCGCCTACAGAGTACACTCGGGATGTCATCGCGACTTGCACATTGCTCCACCATTTGTCACGTTCGCCTACAATTCCTCACGCCACGACACAGCTGGATATTCACCCTTCTATCTCCTCTCCGGCCGTGAGCCGGCTTTGCGTTTTGAGACTCTCCTTTCGACCACACTCGACTCGCCTACAGAGTACACTCGGGATGTCATCGCGACTTGCACATTGCTCTACCATTTGTCACGTTCGCCTACAATTCCTCACGCCACGACACAGCTGGATATTCACCCTTCTATCTCCTCTCCGGCCGTGAGCCGGCTTTGCGTTTTGAGACTCTCCTTTCGACCACACTCGACTCGCCTACAGAGTACACTCGGGATGTCATCGCGACTTGCATATTGCTCCACCATTTGTCACGTTCGCCTACGATTCCTCACGCCACGACACAGCTGGATATTCACCCTTCTATCACCTCTCCGGCCGTGAGCCGGCTTTGCGTTTTGAGACTCTCCTTTCGACCACACTCGACTCGCCTACAGAGTACACTCGGGATGTCATCGCGACTTGCATATTGCTCCACCATTTGTCACGTTCGCCTACAATTCCTCACGCCACGACACAGCTGGATATTCACCCTTCTATCTCCTCTCCGGCCGTGAGCCGGCTTTGCGTTTTGAGACTCTCCTTTCGACCACACTCGACTCGCCTGCACAGTACACTCGGGATGTCATAGCCACAGCGACGCAAGCACGCCAGATTGCCCGCATTCGTCTTTCTGCTTCACAGACACGCCAGAAGTGCCGTTACGACCAGCGCCATCATGACGTGCACTACGAACCAGGTGCTCTTGTGCTAGTTTGGTATCCAACTCGGCGTGTTGGTCTTTCGGAGAGATTCCTCTCGCGATACTGTTGCCCTTACCGCATCCTTCGTCAGGTGACCCCGGTCACATATGAAGTGTTCCCGCTGAATGCCACGTTGCCTTTACCTCTCTCTGACATCATCCACGTCAGCCGTCTCAAACCTTACCTTTCTCAGACCGATGAGCCCCACCAATAAGGTGCTTTTTCCGAAGGGGGTGATGTCACAGTCGGTAACGTGGAAGAAGAGGATGCTGATGGTGGTCTTGGAGACGACAAAGAAGAGTTTAGTATTATCGCTGCTGTACGCTTATTGGCTCAGCCATTAAAAGCCATTTGTAAATAGACGCACGCTTCTTCCTTCCCGTAACCTCATAACGTTGTTTCAATGTGCGATTTAGCAAGACTAAAGCAATGGAAATACATGTTTAGAGATTTATAGTCACATTAAGAGCTGGTTACTTTCGGGCATGAATCGCTCTCGACGATGGCGCCACAACCGTTTCTTATCAGGTTATTTAAAATTTCCAACGGCCATCGGGGTTGTCCGTGTGGTATCGACAGGACTTCTTCGGCTTCCATACTGCTTTAAAATTTCGAAGGCCGCTGACTAAATATCCGTTGAAAAGCGCGCACGTGATACAGGTCTATTTTCTTTTTCCTTCTTTTTTTTCACAGAATGGTTTTCAATGGTCTCTCCTCCTTCCCTTGTGGCGTCAGGGTTCGCAACGCGAAGTTCTCTCGTTATCCAGGAATTGTTGGAAAGACGCGCTCGAGGTAACACCCTCTTCGCGCTTCTTGTTTCTTGCGCTTCTAAAATGACAAGGTATTCGTACCTTATCGTATCCTGGCCTCTGCGGTTGTGGGAGCTTCTGGAGCGAAAGCGTTCACGGCTGCCTAGTCAGCAATCGACGAACATGATCTAATTAAATTCTGGGGTTTCCAAGGTGCCAAAACTAGTCTGATTATGCGTCACGCCGCGTAGTGGGGGACTTCTGAATAACGTTGACCACCTGGGGTTCTTTTAACGCGCACGCAATGTATACGGTACGCGAACGCTTTTCTATTCAACCCCATCGGGATGGCACGGCTGCAGCCATGGTTGAACCCACTACCTCAAGCTCAGCAGCGCACTGCCAAAGCCACTGTGCTACTGCTCCGTGTACAAACATGATGCGAAGCTATATAATAAAAAAGCCCGGTGTAGGCAGCGTCCTTCAGCTAGACGACCGCCTTCTGGGCTCATAAGCAATGTTATTCCGCCGATCCATTTCTTTGCTTCACGAGCTGAGGTCCACCTAAATAAACCGTCTAGTTTCTTAAATATCGTCGCCCGCCACTTGGAAGCGTAGTTACTTGACAGCAAGAAACAGCACAAAAGGGTACCAGTAAAGTACTAAAAGTGTAAATATCGGTGTACTCTAAAAAACTTCAGCTCCTTCTGAGTTCCGACGTCTGACAACAGTTATGCTGACCTCTACGCATGTATTGCGTTTGTTAGGCTGCTCCGCGAATTTTCTTTTTTTTAATGAAGAAATAATAACGGGACAAATTTGATTGATTGCTATTATTGTTTAAATTATAGTAATTCCCGTTCAATCAAATCTAAAAGTGCTGTTATTTGTCAAGTAGGACAGAGTTGTGTTAAACACAAATGCAAAACAATATTTGCACTTGTGCACAGCAATTGGTTCACGGCCCTAAAATTGTAAAGAAAGTGTTCGTACAGTATCAAAATATTTCTTTTACCTTAAGAGGAAGCTTTAGCTTGGGGGCTCCTACTTAAATAGATGGGAAATGAGAAATAGTTTTTCTCAGCAACCACTGCACCAAATTTGATGAGGTTTGTTGCATTTAAAAGATAACGTTAAAATGTACCGACTGTTGGCAGCGAAGCTTTCATGTAGGCCGTCACTTATATTATAAATGTTGTTGAAAATCGAAAACTTTCAGAATACGAAACTATGAAGTTTACAGCTCTCTAACTCATTAAAGAAAAACGATGTCATTATTCTGTAATTGTGTCTAACAGTATTTCGATAGCGTACAAAATTGATGTATTATATATGGCTCTCAAGTAGTCCACTAATATGCGAGTAGGACTTGTACAAGACCCTTGCAAACAATGTAACAAATTAACGTAAGATGCAAACTGATAAATCAAATTTGTCCGTTTTTGATGCTCTCGTGGATGCAGTTCTTGGTGCAGAGCTGCGAATTTCTAAACTTCGTGCTTCCATATTTTGAAACTTCCTTTTAAAGCATTCGGGCTCTAAACGAAAACTCCACTTCCAAAAGTCACTAGAAGTTAACATTATCTCTCAAATTCAACAAATTTAATCAAATTCGGCCCAGCGATTATCTGAGAAAAGCGTTTGTGCGTTTTACATGTATTTGAATAGGCGGCATCAGAGTTGTGCCCGAGCTAAAGCTCCCTTTTAAGTACTAAATGAACCAATAACATTTATGCACCTGCCACTCCTTTATAGCGGGCTCAATAACAAATAAAAAATGTTGTGAAACAATGATTACGTTATTACATTGACTACTACGAAAGAGACCAAGACTTTCCTCGACATTCAATAGGGCTACGCATTCTGCAGTCATCAAAGGCCCTTTTCGGCTCGAGGCAGCACCGAAGCCTGTTCACGTCAATTCCGCAAACATGTTGTCTTGAGGACTACATCTTGCTGCTACTGCTGCGGAGGCCAGCTTACCTGTACCTGACGTATTGACGTCAGGGCGTCGCTTACAGCGTAGATCATGTTTACAAACACTGCACCTATTTGCCGCACAATCTTAAGCCGCCTGAGGTCTACACAACGGTTATTACAGTACTTATATTTGATAATCGCTTGAGGGTACTCGGAAGATATTTCTGGTCGCCTTTTGATTCTTGTAAAGGTCAACGTATTCACGGTGCATAATTTTGTTTTCTCCATTAAAACAGCGTGAAATTGCTATCTCTCTTCTCCAGATGTCATACAGGCGCGTAAGTATGCTTTTTCGCCCCCAATCGATAATTCGTTATAGAAACGGCATCGTCGATGCTTCCTAGTTTTAAGATCTATTTCGTCAGCTCAGTTATGTCACAAACTACGTGAAACATTTACGAAAGTCTGTTCACTGCTTAGAACGTCTGTCAGACAACTGAGCCCGTATTCACAAAACGTTCGTACGCTAAAAGCATTCGTGCCAGCCAATAGTGATGTATGACGTATTATTATCGAAGGCGATTGGCCAATAAAAAAACAGCACTTACGAACGAAAAGCTTTGTGTATTCGGCCCCTGCTTCCTAGCTGCTTCTTCAGTAACGTTCCATGCCTGCGTATCGCCAGTATAGCGGTGGTGCGTTTTGTGATACAAGAACAAGACCAAAATTCGGGCTAGTTGGTGCTATCGCAAATGTAAGTAAATCACAGCGCGCTGTAGACAAGGGACGACCGCAGAGACGAGAGACGCGGAGCGCCGACTTACAACTAATTTACAGGGGTAGCACACGCGCACTCTCTCAGAAACTGTTTGGAGGCTTATTTAACTCGCAACAAGCCGCGATAATTATTTTCATACGCCCTAGATGGAACATATGTACGTTTGTTCTTGTTCTTTTGCTGACTTAAGGGTCTATAACGCAAACCTATTCATTTCTGATTTATTTCCAATCTCCTCATGACAAGTTTACACAAACTCCGACTCAAGCATTGTTGTTTGAACAGTGTTGTTTGAACAGCCCAATCAAACGCTCTGCTAGTTTATAGAGGTCACTTTTGTTTGCTCTCAAAGGAAATAGCATTGTCTACCATGGCAGGTCTTTCTACTCTAATTGGCTCACAAGGGCCGGGAAGCGCGCCAGAGTACATAGGGTTTCCGTGAAAGAGTACATAGGGTTTCCGCGCAGTGAAAGCAGATAACCGGGGAAGGAGAGTAGTGTCGGCGTCTCCGATTGGTCCGCTTCCCCTGGCTTAGCTTGCGGTGGCTGTTTGAAAATCGCGGCGGCGTGCAACGGAAGAATAAAAATGCCGCTAAAACGGATCGTTAGCAAAGTAGAGTTGGCAGAGCATTGTTGTATAAGTGCCGAAAGTGCTCACTAACGTTCGCAAGGTCTTTTATTACACGCAAATAAATCCATGCTCCCCGGCATCTCCGAGTAGCCAGTGCCAGGGCAGCCATCTTATATTCCTTCCGGAAGGAAGCAATGTCCGGCTATTCCGAAAATATTTTAGTTTTGTTCGGTGTGTTAATGCATCTATAGCCACTTAGTGGTCATGAGTTTTCGTGGTTTCGTGGTTTTCGTCGCGTGATAAACAGGCGAACTCGGCGTACCCAGAAAATTTTTGATCAACACCGGAAGGCTAAGTGTGAAGAAGGCGTAGAATGCAAAATTATTCGTTTTTCTTCTGTTCGGCCTAATCATGCACAATCAGTGTTTTCACGTCATATCAGATGGGGAGCTTTCGCAGTTATTGTGACGTCGCGTGACAGACAGTTTAAATGAGCATGGCATGAAAACTTTTGGTCAATTGCAGAGAGTTAATGGAAGAAAAGGCATAGAAACGTATTGTGGTAATTTTGCGCTATATTAGGCCGGTTAATGCCCCTTTGGCAAGGAAAACATTGCGGACATTCAAGTTCGGATAAATTGAACATTCTGCTCCCCATTTACTTTATTTGGCCCCATTTTACTTCAGAGTGCAGCGTGTCGCTGCACACAACAACTTTGAAGGCACTACCATCATGTTTGACGGGACGTTCCACACGGCTCATTGTGTCAGGAATGGTGAAAGAGTATTTTTTCCGCTTTTGCTATTCATGCACATATTAATTACCTTGTGCACACGTATGGACCTGGAAACTTAAGTTTTTATTAAGACACACAGCGTGAGTGAGTACACAATAAATATGCGCCTAATTACTCTGTACCTATGATGACTTAGTAAAAAAAGCACGAAGCTTCTACCTACAAACTTGAGATGCTTTCAATGCAGCCTTCTTCTTACAGTAAAATTTAAATTCGACGCATCTATCAATAATTTTATTTCGTGACTCAAAGGAATACGTGTTCAAGGTTGCCTCTCAGACCAACGCCTTATCAGAGTGATTATACATCTCTTTTATTAGGTTACGACTCAATGTCTGCAGCTCAAGGTAAGTGCATATTTCTTTTAACATTAACTCTCTGAAAACCGAGCAGAAGGCGCTTTTTTACAGCGAAGCTGTTAAGGGCTACTTGCCACACTATCATCATCCGCACTGGCTCGAGTGTCGTCGTCGTCTTGCACAGCTGGCGCATTGGCGCCCCTCGGCGCCACCGCGCGAACGCGCTCATGCCCCTGCTCCCGCGTTCGTCGGCGTAATTATTTACCTAGTTAATTAGTTAGTCAATTAACTAACTGATTAATTATTGAACTAATTATTTGATTGAGAAACGAGAGAGACGTAACCAATAATTTAGAAAGGCTTCGATGAACCGTCGGGATTTACCGAGTGATAAATATCGGGGCCGCACGTTTCAGCTTCGCTGGTTAACCATCCGTGCGGAGTTCTTGGGCTGACAGTTTTTCATCAGCTGTTGTAACTGTCCGCAGTAGCTTCCATAAAGACGGAAATATGAGCTTTGCGAATTTTAGTCTTTCAAAGCCAACAGCAGTGAAGTTTTGAACGGCGTAAGAAATGTAGTTTTATATACCGTTTATATGGTGTGGAGAATATTGCGTTCGAAGCACAAGTGGATGCCTCTCAAAAAGATCGCCGAATTAAAAAAGTCAAGAAAGATAAGGTGCTTGGTAAAAAATACCAGGTGGTCAAATTTATTCCGGAGCCTCGGAATCAGATCGCGGTTTTAGCACATATAACCCAAGAATTTAATTTAATTTTTATATGCCAGTTTCGTTAAGCGATATCTTCAATGTGCCGGCAGAGGCATACTGAAGCAGAGGCACATCTAACGTTCACTCCAGCAATCACTGGTTTATCACGTACGCTACACAAGCAAACTTAAGCAATGAGAAGCAATAGTGACGTTCCGTGACTTTCACATATACGTTGACTGTCACGCTACGGAGCTGCACAGTCTTTTAAACATATTTTGACGGTGCATTTGGACAGGACCGTGCGCGCAAGAGGAGGACGAAGAGGAAGTGGTAGACTTTCTCCTGGAGCTGTGACCTTCGTGCCAGCCTGGGCGATTACCACTAACTTTTCCCCATGTAAATAGTCGTAAATGCATTTGTGCATCGGGCTTCCTCTTCGTAACATTTGCTAGAGGTGCTGGGTAACGACTCAGACCCTGTTAGGATTGGGGGCTCAATCCCATCGCTCGTAATCAGTTGTCAAGATTGGAGTCCGGCATGACTTAGAAGGTAGCTGGCCCATGCCGCCGTCCAACTTATCCACGCTGAGGACGTTGATGAAGGGAAGGACTGCTTCTCATCGAGAACGAGGAATATGGGCTTATTTACAGTATTTACATGCAGTTCATCAGTCTAGCATGACTGCGAGAAAGTACGTCAGCCTAACATGACTGCAAAAGAAAGTGCGTCAGTCTAAAATGACTGCGAGAGAAAGTGTGCTGAGCATCCGCACAACAGCGGTTTTTAAACACTCGGTCCCCCCCCCCCCCCTCGATTCCAAGGTGACGGAAACGTTCGTCCAGTCATCGTAAACAGGCCGCCTCTCCGCGGGACGACTTACACACACACACGCACACACACGCACACACAGGTTCATGGTCCGGAACCGACGTCACACGGACTTCGTAGAACTCGGGGCTTACTGCAAGAACGGTGCGTGGGAAGGGGTCTACGTCGATGTTCCCGCGGTGCGTCCCCGCTCGCGGCAGACCAGGGCGGCGGTGCCGAGTGCAGGTACAAAGCCTGCTTCGTCGAACTCGGCTCCAGCGATGGAGAGTGGAGGACGCGCGTAATGTTCTCGACACACAGTCGACTTAGTCACGCCGTAGCTAGAGGTTTGCGGCGACGCTCCAGGAAAAGATGACGCCTGCGGTCGCAACTGGATGGCAAAACTTGCACGTCAGCGGCCGTTCTTAACAACCCGAGCTTCGCAGTGGCCGCCGTTTCGGTTCTTCACTGATGTCGCAGGAGACGGTGCTTAGTTTGGCAACGCCTGCATCGACTGCGTCGACTGTCGTACTCACGCATCCCCGTCATTCAGGGACCTTCTGCGGCACCAATGACACCGAAGTCGACAACGGGCTGGAGATACATGAGCGGGTGAGCAACCACAACAAATGCAACCAAAGTGAAGGTGACGAACATAATTTTTTACTTGGCGGGAACTGCGCGAGTGTGGTTTCAGAACCACGAAGAAGAACTCCGTGACTGGGATACCTGCAAGCAGAAGCTGCGAGATCGCTTCGGAAAACCACTAGGTCGGAAGGCCGCCGCCAAGAAAGAGTTGGCATCACGAAGGCTACGCAGCCTATATGCAGGACGTGCTGACACTCTGCTGCAAGGCCGGAGCTAAAATGCCGGATTCTAAAAAAGTTGGACCTGTCTTCAAAGGTATCGCCGATTACGCCTTCAATTTACTTCAGAAGGGCAGTGGATTGGGCGAGTTGGTGTTGCATGGTAACTATAAATTCAAACAGCGCTTAAACGACAGGACCAGAATGAGGAGGAGACAAACACGGCGCTGAACTTACAACTGATTTATTTGAAGTAAAAAGTCAACATATATACGTACAAAACTCGGCACGCATGCGCCCGGTCATACATCGATGATGGATATAAACATCGGACAGCCAACATTCGCACGCGTTGTACCTGCCTAGCAATCTACCCTTTATGCAGCAATGCCATTTCTTTCGCTGACAAGATTAAAGATGTTTTGCTAACGCAACTATTAGATTTTCTGATGATATGAAATGCTTCAGCGACTTCTCTGGTAGTCTTGTCACTATGAAAAAATAACAATTTTGTATCGTCAAAGAAAGGTACGCATTTACAAATACTGCAATGCTTTGCCAGGTTAGTGTCTTTTTTGTCTAATGAATTGGCATGCTCCATTAGTCTTATATTGATGCAACGGCCTGTCTGGCCTATGTAAGTTTGGCCACAAGATAAAGGAATTTGGTAGACAGCGCCCTTCTTGCAACTGATGTACTTATTGACATGATTGACCTTGCAAGCAGCATTCCGTTTAACGCCTTCCTGCTTCCTCTGAACTGCCGCCGCTAATTTACCCAGCTTCATCGGAGCAGAAAAAACAACCCTCACACCATACTTGGCCCCTACTCTCTTAAAACGATGTGACAACGCGTGCTCATAAGGCATGACAACAACTTTTTTCCCCGCGACATTTTCTTTGGGCTGTTCCGAACATTTCAGCGTTTTTATAATCTTATTAGCACCTGTCACAATTACAGAATCTGGAAAACCGGCCTCTCTGCATCTTTGGGCTTGGACCATCAGGCTACTGGACATTTGATGAGCACACGACTTTTTGACAGCCATACCAATACATCCTGTTACAATTCCGAATTTAACAAGCTTGGAGTGACAAGACGCGTAGTTTACAAGAGGTTTTTCACTCCTGGGAGCGTATCGCCAGCATAAATGGTTAGACAAAAAGGTCAAACTCAGATCCAAGAACTGCAACGCGTGCGAATGTTGGCTGTCCGATGTTTATATCCATCATCGATGTATGACCGGGCGCATGCGTGCCGAGTTTTGTACGTATATATGTTGACTTTTTACTTCAAATAAATCAGTTGTAAGTTCAGCGCCGTGTTTGTCTCCTCCTCATTCTGGTCCTGTCGTTTAAGCGCTGTTTGAATTTATAGTTATCAATTTACTTATTTGTGAGAGCTGTACTTCGGTTAATGACATTATCATGGAGTGCAAGCGTTTCGAGCAGGTAGAAAGCCGTCGTATTTATCAGTCATTTGCACGAATTCTCAATACGGCTGCAACATCGTCTTGTGAAGAACGACAGGACTCTCCTTCGCGGCAGCAGCAGCCTTCAGAGCAGCTGACAAAGATCGTGCGCCGCGAACTGGAAGCCATGCGTCCTGCGTTTCTGTACCCACCTGTCAACGATACGTGCGCTCCTATGGTTCCTCTTGTTCAGGCTATTGTGTGCCAAGAAATCGCCAATGTCGGCTTGCAGTCACTTTGCACCATGGCCGGTTCCCGGCCAACCCACCAACCTTCGCTCGTGCACGCTCAAAATCAAGGGTTCCCTCGAGGTTCTCGCAACATGACCGAGTGGCGAACACCGGATGATCGTCCAATTTGCTTCAGTTGTCGCCGCATTGGCCGCATCGCCCATGATGCCGTTGGTCGGGCTCGTATGGTTCGCCAGATTTCCTGTGGGCAACTTACAGTGGCTCAGGCATCACAAAAGGCTCACTACGACAGTCGCCACCGGAACCTTCAGTTCCTTTCGGGAAATCTCGTTCTGCTGTGAACTCCACGTTGCCACGTCAGCCTGTCCGATAAACTGCTGTCACGCTATACCGGGCCCTACCGGGGATTGCGACGATTAGGTCAATTAGATTGCGAAATCGCCCCTGTTGAAGACATGCCGTCCTCGTCCCAGCTACGAACTGACGTCATTTACGTCTCCCGTTTAAAACAGCATTGTTCATCTTGTTCACTATCATTCTAAGAAGTGCCGGGACGGCGCTCCAGCCCCCAGGGGTTATATTACGGTGCATTTGGACAGGACCAAGCGCGCAAGAGGAAGACGAAGAGGTAGTGGTAGACTGTCTCCTGGAGCTGTGACTTTTGTACGAGCCTGCGCGATTACCACTAACTTTTCCCCATGTAAATGGTTGTTAAT
Source organism: Dermacentor andersoni (assembly GCF_023375885.2). Taxonomy (NCBI): domain Eukaryota; kingdom Metazoa; phylum Arthropoda; class Arachnida; order Ixodida; family Ixodidae; genus Dermacentor; species Dermacentor andersoni. The sequence continues at coordinate 178,789,595 of NC_092815.1, read as the reverse complement.
ACATTTCTGCATCGGGCTTCCTCTTCGTAACAATACTGTGGCAGTTTCTGTTACCGACACATACTACTGACGTCATAAGAGGGACACACCTGATCGTTACAGTCAACAATGCTCAATAAATAAGTGGAGGGCAAGCGATGGAAGCAAAACCAGTGCTCCTCCAAAAGTGCATCGACCGCACGCCTCTGCAAATGTTTGGACCAAATGATACTGCACGAGTCAGAACGGCATGCTGCTTGCTAACACGCTGTAAGCTGAGCTAGTTATTTATCGTTGATTTGGCTTCACACTGGAGGCTCTCTATGTTATCTTTTAAGCAGAATAATGTAATTTTGCTGCTCTCACTTGCTACATGACTACAGTTTGCACGCTAACTTCATAGCAAGACGCGATACACTCAGTAAGCGGAGCGGGATTGGTTGCGTCCAGACTTGGTGAGCACGATGCGCACAGAGCTGCCAACTCCACTTTTCTCTTTCCTGTCCCTATCTTCATGGCCTCCGATATCCGTTAGCGCATGCTGTCTCCGTCCTCCTTCCTCCCTTCCTCCTCTTTGCGCAATAGTCTTTACTGATGTTCAACTGCAGGCTCTACGCCAGGCAGTTACTGTAGTCAAGAATGCATTGCACGTCAACCACTTTCTATCTCTCTCTCTTTCTCTCGGTACGTTCGTTCCCTTCGTACACGAAACATCCGGCGCAGAACCCCGCGCTGGCGCCACCCAAGGGCCGCTCGCTCCCGCACCGCCTCCAGTGTTGTGCTGTTACTACGATCCCGCATGGGCCAACGAGACGCTGCGTGGCGACTGGGCCTACGACCTGCTGCAGCACTTCCGCCACGAGCACTGCAGCCACGCCGTCTTTGTGGGCGCCCAGTACAGGGACCGCGCAATCGAGCTGCCAGACTATGTGACAGGTATATACACTTGCGAAACGGTTTTAGCAATTCATTCGAGCAGGTGTTGCTATTTGGATATGTTTCATTGTGGTGCTTTTTTTAATCACCAGCAGTGGCTATACACCAGAAATTTCACTACGAGGAACGAAGCGGCTGACCGCTGGGACACAAAAGAGGGGTCGTAGAAACGTCGCCTCCTAAGTCAAGCACATGTTCCGTAGAGGCTTCGTACTGTCTGATGACGGAAATCGCAGCTCAGTAGCCGCCACAAAGCGTTACTGAGCAGTGGCTACTAAAGTGTACGGGAGCACTGCTGTGCTTCACGCCTAACACTAGAAACGTGCCTGCGCCCCGAGTGCAGGAGCGCCGGATCATATATGGGCAAGTAGGTGCATATGCAAAATTTTCTTGTGGTGCCTTGGTTTCTTTTTAATGCGAGAGCATCAACCAGCCCATTGAGCGAAAGAGCCAACGTCTGTCATCTGAAAAAGCGAAAAACGGCCCCTAAATTCCCATTGGCTGCGACGCCACGTAACGAGCGCGCCTTGACGGAGCAAAGCGGGCGACAGGGGACACCTGCTGCGCGATAGCGCGCCATGTGTTGCGTGAGGGGAAAGGGCATCTGCACGATGCCACGCTACCCTCGCCCACGCTCTCGGAAGCCTGTGTTATCTACGTGTTATCCACTGCGCCGCGGTTTGACCCATTCAAAACGCGCCAAGCCTACTTGGACCGAAATGTCCATTGCCTGGCTGGCTGGCTGGCTGGCTGGCTGGCTGGCTGGCTGGCTGGTTGGCTGGCTGGGCTGGGCTGGGCTGGGCTGGGCTGGGCTGGCTGGCTGGCTGGCTTAGTTAACATTGCCACCCTAACATATACAAATTTTTCGGCTAAAAACGCTGAAATTGCTGAGATGTTGAGTGATGAAAGTGCTTATACTCAACTATGGGCTTACACTGCGCGTACTCTGCAGCTGCCCTGGAGCAGTTCCTGTCGCTGAGGCGGCGTGGCCTGTCCCTGCTGGCTTCCGTGTTCGTTGTGGACGCAGGCTGTGCGGCGCAAGAGAGCGGACACTTCGCCTCTACCACAGCCGCGTGGCTGCGCCGACACGGCTTCCAGGGCCTCGAGTTGGACGTCGGTCGCAACTCTGTGTCCACGGGATACGACGCGCTCGTCAAGGTGGACAACCGTCGATTCACGCCTGCATCTCCGTTGTCCCTCGACTGGCATCTTACTGGCCCATAACTCAGGAAAACGTTCACATAGGCTAGAATCGTTCGTAACAGCACTTGGCAGTCAATAGTGACGTCAAACATTATTAGCGAAGGCGTCCGGCCAGTGGCAAATGCAATTACGAAATAAAATACGTTTGAATTTTGTCTGTGAAGTACTCACGACTTTTTCTGTATCAAATTGTGAAGTTTAAAATCTCAAAGAAACAGGCTACTGAAGGTGTCGTAATGGGAAAGAGGACGGAGGGGGTGTATTAATTTCGAGCGCCTAGAGTTCATAAACACGCACTTTAATCTAAGTAAGCGAACGTTTTTGTATTCCGCCGTCAACGAAACACAGCCACCGTGGACGGTAACCGAACACAGGACCTCGTGCTTAAGAGCAGAATGCCACAGCCATTTAGCTATACTATGGCGGATTTTCATGTATTTCAATACTTGCCTGGTTAGAATGGCGAATTCATAGCAGGAAACAAACGCCACCAAAACAGGGTATATATGGAAACAGAAATATTTCTAGAGACTGCCGTTGAAAGCGTAGTTTACGTTCCGTTCGCGTGCGGTAAGAAATACCTGGACCAAGATCGGGTTCTGCCTTAATGAAAGGCTTCGTGTGTATAATCATATTTGGGGCTATATATTAATCAGACCACCTGGCATTCATGCACCTGCATTGCAGTTGTAAAAAAAGGATATAAGAGGGTCTTGTCTTGGCAGAATGGCGGATTAGGCTGCTCGAAAAGTTATCGAGGCAGCGGAGATGGGGCAGTTGGGGTACTTGAAGCGTAAGCCTGGTTTCGGTGCAGCTTGTACACAAGCCGGCATTTCTTTAAAATATCACTACTGTGTTATGATAGGATGATACGTACCATATTCTTTCTACACGTGCTTACGGGTATCTCGTTCTTGTTTCTTTCGTTGTAGTGCAAAGCATTCGTTGCCGTTTCAAAGGTACTTTATGGCCAGTGGATTCAAGCCTCCCCTCATTTAGGACGTTTTCATTAAAAGAATTTACGCGTCTGAAGGTGTTATTGAAAACGGATCCGCCTGCACAAAATACTCGCGCAAATCATGGCGACACCCCGTTAACGATGAGTCCGCAACTCTAAGTGGGTATGAGGGTGAGTGGGAACAAGTGGGAGAATCCTTGAGCCGCATCGACCTCAGTCCGCGATTGTGTGAGCCTGGTACAACGTGTGTACACCGATGAGACTGAGAACATCGAAGTGATACTGTCACTTCAGTTTCTTAGTCGCAGTGAGCCAGCCCAGTTGCGTGATCATGTTCTTCGGCAGCAATGAATAATCGAGTATGAAGATGAGTAGTTGAAAAATAATCGTTCACACCGCTCTCAGCAGCAGCGCTTATACACCTTCTGTTCAACATCTGTTATACCACGCTTACCTCCTTTCAAAATTAATGTCTCAACCCACTGCCACGGTAAAGCAAAGCCCCCGGCTCGAATAGATATTATATCTTCTGCTCTTTATGCACTCTAGTTCTTTTTGTTTTCAAAGTACGTTCTTATTTCAAGTATTTCCTATCTTTTCAGGTTAAAGCATGCTTTTATTAATATTTTATTAAACCGTTTTTTATTCTTCAGGCATTATCGAAAGAGCTACGTGCCCGCTTACCGCTTCTAGTACTCAGCGTAAACATCTACCCGGAGCTGAGCTTCATGAAGCATGTGAACTTAAAGCAGATACACGAGTAAGTACCTCGGACGCTTTCACTTATCACTGTGTGTCCCCGCAGTTACGTGTTCACGTTGAGAATTATGGCACTTTATACGGAACAATGTGGACGAGAATAAATCGATGCAACTGAGAAACACGCAGACAACTTGTCATAGGCTGGGCCGTCCAGTGCCAATGTCTACCTACGCATATATCCAGCGAGATACGAGCGGCCTCACCGAGAAGATTCGTGCGCAACATCCACAAGAATAAAATTTTAAAGCAACAGTAAGAGTGAAGCGATTGGTTTTAAGAACGTCTATAGGAAATTGCCGCATAAGTTGTAAGGTCCAATTTAATATATAAGTAGCTGGTTTCCAATGTTAACTGCTGGGGCAGTATGCGTTAGAGTAGGTTTTTGAACTCATTCGTGTGACACTGAAGGAAGAGTACAAAACAAATACATTTCAACAAAGTATCAGGTTAAAAATGTCAGTAATTGTCGAATGTATTATCCCGCGTTCGGACTTCGATTAAGCTTCATTTGCTCATTCGCGCTGTGAGACAAAACTCTTTGGCAAGGAAATGGTCGCCATGCTGCTAGGAACTCTCAGATCCAGAAACCTTCATTGCTCTTGCAACTCATTTCCACAAGTGAACGTTTTTGTCCTCCCGCTATAGGTTCTGTACTATATACTACGTACATTTCCTTGTTGGTTGCGTTCTTGTCATCGCTCGTCACACGGCCCGTCTCAAAGAAAGGAGCTTGCTTCTTTGTCTGACTAGTATGGCGCGAAACCAGCTGAATCTACGTCATTGTGAGGATGTGTTTTGGGATAGTTTGTATATATCATGATTACCGGCGAGAGTGTGTAGCGAGAAACACAATAACAATTGGACGACGAGACAATAGCGACCGTCTTTGCTTGTCTCGTCGTTTGTATATTCCTTCGCACTACCTCAGTACGCCAATGTGTCGCTACATGAAAACCACCTATCTTAAACGTATCAACGCACGAATAAGATAACGCTGGCCGGGAGCAACTTCTGTACAGCAAACTCTCGTGCTGTGTTCCTTCAGCGTTTGCCCCGATGCTATTCGCTACTCGTTGCTCAGACGACACAAGTGGAAATGCTCATATACTCGACATCCGAGTTGTTCTGAGGGTGCTTGAGCATTGTGTGCCTCCAATAACGAGTACTGAATGTGTTAATTTGTGCCCTCGCAGCGATGCTGACATCCTGGTGCTCAATACGCAAGACCTTGTGACTGACGACCAAGTGACGGCGGCCCACTCAGCACTCTACGGAAAGCACTCGTGGGTGAGACGGGCGATCTCCGCCAACAAACATCTTTAAAAGCTTCTTTTAAAGCGAAGCTTTCTTTGCATCTTCGACTTTCCCACTGCTGCTGCTGCGGCTGCTGTTGTTCGGCACGCTGCTAACGCCGGTCACGTCTGGACGTAGTTGAGTAACGCCGGCCGCGTCGGGACGTGGTCGAGACGTGGCCGTGTCACAAAAGCATAAAAGGCATGCGCTGTCTGTGTTTTTTTTCATGACATTTGTTTATGAGCTGCTATTCTCAAAACTCCGAGGAATAACTTTGTAAAGAACGTAAGAGAAGGTATGCGCCACGCGGAGGGCCTGTGCGGCTGTGGTTCAGAATAAGCGACGCTCGCGGCGTCGACACCAGATTTTCTGTGACACATAGCTCTTAACGCTATCGTGTTAGTACATGACAGGAGTGTGGCGCAAAGTAAAGACGACCAGAGAAGCACGTGTCAAGATTTACGCCGCGTCGCATCTGCGCAATGCCCGCTAGGCGCCTAACTAGGCGTGACCCCTCTCAAATGCTGTGCAAGAGCTGCCGCGCTTGTCTCCGTGCTCACCCGCAACGGCAACGACAGTAGTGGGAGGAGGTGAGAAGAAGGCTGGCGAGGGAAAAGAGAGAGAGAGAGGAGGAGGCAGTTCTGTCAGCAGCAACGCTACAACCCAGAATGGCGCCGAAGCGTGCACTTAGTGCCGACGAGACGAAGGCTCGAATAAAGCGTCGAGCGGAGCAAGAACAACAAACACAAGCTGAGTAGGCAAGGTAACAATTCACATCCTGTCATGACTGTCGTATGCCGTCAATATATCACCGCCAAATAACGTCAATGAACGCAAACAGCAGACAAAGCTTCACTTACATAGATTCCCACAGGGCGTGGGATCTGCGTATTCTTTTATTTGCGAACTTGAGGAACGTTACCGGTACCCGACGTGTATACGCACTTGGTATTGGAAAACACCATGAAATTATAGAACTCATGTATACTACCGACAAACTAAAACTCCATCAGGTTATCATATTTGCCAGGGAGGCATAGTCAATATTATTTGAGTACTTTCAGACGTTAAAGCTGGAAAAAAACGCAAATAACTAAAGGCAGACAACTGTCTCAGCGCATCGCTGCTTGGTTCGCTCGGATATTTAAATTTAAAATATTTGGTTACTGTTGTTCGCATGTATTCAGGAATTACTGTCCAAGCTGAAGAAATTTAACCATGACTAGTAAAAGCAAGTCCACCATTTCTAAGGCAGATTTTATTCTCTTCAAGGAATCACACAGACTCGTTTTTACACCCCATAAAAAGCTATACATTTCTGACCTTGAGACTTATTTTATATTTACTCGCCGAAACGAACAAGGCACAGACGATTATTCAGTGGTGTGTAAGCTCTCAACAAGGCATAGCCCACAAGTATCTCCGCAACCAGAGCTTCGCTAAGGGGGAATCGTTGGATATGTGAAAGCGTAATTTCAAAAATTTGGGCAGGAGCAGGAGCACACCTTTTCGTTGCAAAGATGTTTTCTAATATCGGTCCTACTTTTCCATGACCATTTTGGCTATGGCTCTTCAGATCTGGTACACTCTAAGAACGGAACATAGTGTCCGCAAGTAGGTTTCCATGATTAAACTTCGTTTCCACGCTTTGAGCTAGAGAAGAGAAACAATACTGGACATTGGGACAACGTGCATTTCGTGCAAAATCGTGAAGTGTCTAAGTTAACGGAAATGTAACACGAAGTATTAGACAATTGTAGCGGCGCTGCTATTATTTAAAAGGTGCGCGTATTTCAATTTGTATTCATCGGCGATCGCATGGTAGCAGCAAGGTGCATTTAAGGAAACTTTGGTAGACCTAAGCCAAACAACAGCAACACAACGCTCCTTGGTGCTTGGAGCACAGCCTATTCATGCGGCCTAATTGGGAAATTTGTATTGTCGCAAGGATTTCTGTGTCAAGCGAGAATGTAAGATCAACATGAAGGGGTATTGCTGATGGTTATTCTGCCTCGACAAAGACAGGTCCTCTTGCCACAACGTTGGCTACAGCGATGTTCCTCGTTCAGCCATTGTTGATCACTTCAAGCCTCCGTCTTCCTGGGAACTGCTCTTTTGTCCTGTGGCTTAGTAGGGTGCCGCTACTATGACTTAGCTTATCTACCAGCCTTTGCTTATCGTCAAACTTGCACACCCGAGTCGTTGATGAAACCTGCTTTACCTGTGCAATATCAAGGAGGGAGAACAAGGGAACAAACCGATGTGGAACGTGAGTTTTGCAGAACACCAGTCTGGCTGCTGTGTACGACCTCACTGGCTCCCTGTCTCAGTTGGTGCCAGTCGTACCGTTCACGTCACGGGAATTCGAGCTACAGGAGCCACTGCCGGGGCGTACCAGCGTTTCGGCGGGCCTCAGCTGCCACGGGCCCGCCGACCTAACGCCGTACCATTCTGCGGCCGGCTACAGGGCCTTCTTCGAGGTGCGTGAGCCCGAGGGTGAGCACCTATATTAGGCTAATCTTGTAGACCGAGAAATAAAGAAGTACAGATTGCTGCCTGATTTGAACCTACAGTGTCTGTAAAAAGCGTTCAAATCCCTCCGCGAGAGAACAGATCAGTCGGCCGGCCCAGTCCTGTAGCGCACCCTGTGCTCAGAACCTCAGTAGAGGAATTTACTTTGTACCTTTAACCTTCGTGTATTTGAAGTAACAAAAGTTTTTGAGGAATTTTAGTGCATGCCAGGTGTGGTGACGCTCGAAGTGGCTTTGAAACATCTGACAACAGTTGCACAGAACTCAGCTGTAGGATCCGATGAACCCGGGCTGGGCACTCAAGAGTATGCTTTAGTGTTATACCCTAGTTCATGTATCACTGAGTCTCCCTTCTTGTAGGCGCATATTGGCATACATGCCAACCTGTGAACCTTGAAATTCGTAAAGACACTTACAGACATGACATAAGGAGGAAGTTGAAAACGGAGGGGGAGGGAGCAGGATTAACTTTTGCTTGTTGGCCTTGAGAGTGCGCCTTTTGTGCGATATATACGCAGTTTATTTACGTTTAGACGCAGCACATAAGGAGCACCAAGCTAGGCACAGCAGATAATTAGATGGAATACAGTATATTTAGATCGCAGTGACCTCCTCAACGACATTGCTTGCGCTAATACATCTTGCTTCAGGAAGTTGTTTTGATAAACTTGCTCAAAGCGAATTTCCATCTGTTTAGCGCATAGCAGATAGCACGAGTGCTATCAAAATTTCTTTATTGTATGCACTTTTTCTTCCATCTTGCTCACCCCAGCCTCCAACACCTTTAAAACATCATCATGAACCAAACTTATTTTTCGTAAAACTCGACGCAATATGCGTAGAATCATACCACGAGACCAAATTCGTAAACTTTACGACTAATTGAGAGCGTGGGCATGTATACATATTACTATAACTACATGAGCTAGTTGAGTGTTAGATTGGCTGCTGTTTACCAAACAAATCTTTCCGTCGACCTTTACGTTTTATTAGGTGCGAACGACTATCGCTGAATCGTATCTCCTGCGACAGAATTACGAAAAGGCCACATTCCAACCTTGTTTTGGAGGTCTGCTTCTAGCTTTGCTAAATTGCGATCAATGAGTCTTGTTTCTAAGTTTTACGTCACCATAAACTTAGTTTTATAGCATTTTAGAAGCATTAAACAATGACAAGTCGCACGCGGAGCCTTGCCGTAGTATAGCTTGAGCTAGTTAGACCATGCCAGAGTAAACGCAGCGCCACAAAGTGAACGAAGGTCCTTGAACACGCATAATACGAGGCCCGAAAACGACTTCATGATGTTTCCTTTTAGCCAGTGTTTTCTTCTTTTCCGCCATTAGTCTTTCTCCAAAGTTTCGCACTCTTTTCGCACCTAATGTCCCAGGTATGCCAAATCATAGACGATCCTTCGTTCTCCACCGTCTGGCAGGACAACGACTATTGCTACATGCAGGCCAAAGGGAAACGCTTCATCGTCTTGGAAGAAAGAGAGAGCGTCATTTGCAAAGTGAGTGCGCAGAGAGCGCTGCCTTTGCAAGTGTAGTTGCGCAGCAGACGCATATTCTACAAAACCTAATTATTCATGCGCACCTGGTGAGAGCGTCTGAGCTAGCAAAACACCAGGCAATTGCACCAACAATATTTCATCGGTATATCTTTGACACGTATATGAGAAAGGTGAACACAATCCTGATGAGCCCAGGAGGCATCGCCGAAACGCTATTGATGTGCCTCTTGATTAACAGCAACGAAGACGATTAACACTTCTTACCCGTCTCAGTGGCGCAGTGGCTATGAGGTGCTGCTGGCGTTCCCGTAATTCCAGTATCGCCTTGAGATGTTAAACCCCTCGAATCAATCAATCGCTCGATTAACGCTTGCAAGGCTTGGTCACTGAACCTGACAGTGCTAGCTAATTCCGTTCCTTAACCATTTCTCTCCAATGCACTAAAAACGTACGCACGATCGTCCACTCTATCCTGGGATGAGCACGTCATCTGACAAAAGGCTACATATATCACAACGTCTCTTCTGCCATGTAGAAAAGAAGGCTTAACGCAATCTAAAGCTTACTCATTGAAAGGGTATTCAGCCGACCGATATTCTGAACACTAATGAGTTGCGGCCCCGGAATCGCTGCGCATGTGCAGGTAAAGTTCGCGGCAGCCCACCGCCTCCTTGGCGTAGCGCTCAAGCACATGGATGCGGACGCATTCCGATCATCGCCCGAGTGTGGACCCGCTCTCCCTCTGCTGAACGCGGTGGTCACGGAGATGCACCGGCTACAGCCCCGCCCTCACGGCGAACTGCACCAATGGACGCACGCCGAGCGGCGACTCACCGTGGTGCGAGCCAACGGAAAGATGGCCTGCCTCAGCCACGCTCATTAACCACATGGACAGCCGCGAACCTCTTTTGCTGAACCGAGTCGCAAACCCCCTGAGAAACGACGGGACAAGCTACGCGAGGAGTTGCCTCGAGGAACGTCTATTAGGGCACGTGATGCGCGATTTATATGCGCGCTCAACAGACTGGCAAGCACCAGGATTCGTATTTGTCAAGCGCTGTTTGCGTTGTTTGCAGTTGTTGCGCGAACATTCTGGCAGGGATAGCATTGGCGTATATTGGTCGTTCAAACCTCCAGTGGCTAAACGAGACTGCAAGAATCCTTGTTATCTGGTGCCTTTTGTGTTATATAGCTGTTGTTGCTTTTTTTTTTTCGTTCGCTTTAGTTCATCCGATGTTTTAGCCTTTTGGTGATACAATCCACAAGTATTAAAATCAAGTTCGTCATCATGATCAGGTTTCCACGGTTTCCACGGCGATGAGAGTGCTCTGAACGGGTCGTCGGAAATAACCATCTGTAATAACGAGCTAAGCAAAGCGACTCGTCAAATATTTTTCAGGGCCAATATGTGGGCCATTCCGTAATGAATTTCATACAGACCGACTCCAAAACAACGTTTTTACAGCGAAGCTGTTAAGGGCTACTTACCCCACTATCGTGTTCGCGCGTATAGAAAAAAAACTACCATTAGCAATGACTACAGCGTTGTTGTCTTCGTCCACAGCTGCCTCGTTGGCGCCCTACCGCGCGAACGCGCTCGTAGGCGCCGTCAGCCATTAATTAGCTATCAATTGATTAATTTATTAGTTGATTGATTACTTAATAAACACGAAGACATAGCCAATAATTGAGAAAGGCTTTAATGAACTGTCGAGATTTACCCGGTGATAAACACCGGGGCCGCACGTTTCAGCTTCGCTGGTTAACCATCTGTACGGACGGCTTGGGGCTGACAATTTTTTTTTAACAGAACTTAGCACCTGGGTTTATTCAACTGAATTTAATATGAACGGTCATTCGTTGCTCACTATGCTCCTCACTTAGGTTGTTCGTCTTTGACTGGCGAGAGTAGTATATGCTCTCTAATTTGTTAATGCAGATGACGAAAACATCTCGTTCAATTTTTTGATGGCGTAGCATAGCGTGTCCGTAACCGTGTAAAGTCCTTACTTTCCTCATATTTGGATTTGTAGACAACATAGGGGCCTCCATGTCTAGCCGGTTATTCCTTCTTCGATAGCAATAATTGTACCGAAAAACGCGTAGACATGTAGATGCCAAAATATGCTATACCGCAGACGACTACATAAGGGAAATCCATCCTATTAGCGATGGTTGAAATTAGCACACGGTTTCTCACTGCTGGCAAACCGAGTTAAATTAGGAAAACAATTATTTGCAGTAATGAAGGACGAAGAAAGCGCATGTACATCTTGCTCACATTCGTGCACACAGTTTTGTCAATTTCGCATGCACTCTCTCTCTCTCTGATCGCTCAGTTGCATCTGTGGCATTTTCTTGAGCCTCTTGGCCACACGCAAGTGCACAGTTCTGACCATATACGGAGAATTCGGAGGGGGCGGCCAGTCTTCACTGAACACCTATGCACTTGTCATTCAGCCATAAGTTAGGGCGGGACGACCGTTCTTCCCGAAGACAAAAAGTTCGCCGACGGTTACGATACTCCATAACGCGAAATGTGAGTGTAGCTCTTATACGTGTTTTCATTTCGCGATATGCAGGCTGGCACGGACAACAGACAGTTTTAGTTTAGCGTTTGCAACCACACGTAAACGCATTACGTACGTAAAGAAATAGCTTTGTCATTACTGCGTATGCTCTGAACGCTATTGGGTTTATGCGGTTTACGTGCGCTATGATAACGTACCTTACTTGGCGAGTTTAACGTTCGAATGTTTACGTAGGTTAAGAAATAGCGTTGTCGAACATGGCGGCACCCGTGGCTCCCGCGTCAATTCTCGTGATGGCCTGATGGCGTCGTGATGGCTGATGGCGTTGATCGCCAGCAACTATTGAAATGAGCTTTCGCTTTCTCTACACTCACCTGAAACCTTAGTTATGAGGGCGTAACGCGTCCAATTTCTGAGATCGTTCGGCGATTCCGGCGCACGTACGCCTAACGAGACGCGTCGGCATAGCAACAGGATGGTTGCTAATGGACTGTCTCGGCTTGGATACGTTTGGCACGAGGCACCCTGCTTTATAACGACTTCCTTACGTTTGCGTTCCCGTAAGGTAAACTAAATGTCTTGAAAGGACGCGCACCGTAACATCCCGCAAAGGTTATTACGCTTAACGTACGTAAGGCGACAAACGCTATCCTAAAGCTCTCCAATCTGTCTCGTGCAGCACGTTGCAAATCTAGCGAAGTGTAGCGCGACTGCCTCGCTAATCTGGAGATCGCGAGAGCCAGCGCGTGGGTGGTGCGTGGGCGCGATTCACAGCAGCCGCCGCCGACAGGCCTCCCAGACGACGCGCGTCTATGCATGCGTATTAGAAACAGTTTTCTCAGTTCGAAGAAAAACACAGACTATGAATACAACATTTAACGTGAACACATCGCAGTCCCTCCCGCCATTAGACTTGCTTTTTTACCTCCACTCGAGGTATCCTTCAGATCCTCCTCGCGATTTATTTTTTTTTTCGTGCAACGAAAGGATGTTTCGATTTGGACCACACTAGCAAAACAATTTACCTTTTTCAATGACGCGTTTCTCGCTATTTACGCTAAATTGCATGGGTATAATGGCGTACCAGCATTCTTGGCACAAGTGATGTCTCCATAGCTGTCCCGACGTGTCTATTGCGTGTAAATAAGTATACGATGGTCTAGCACCAATGCATCGCCTAAAAATCTTCAGATGATATCTTTAAAAAAAAACATAATAAGATTGTTCGCAAACAAAGACGTTTTCTTTTCAACCACTAAGGCGAGCACTGCCGCCGAAACACTGCCTGTCCTAACAGTAGCGCGGTGAAAAATGGAAACATGCTTGACGCATCAAGATTATAACAGCCGTTCAGGCGCACAGCCTGCCCTCTATATGCACCACGAGCTGACATGTCCCGTCCTCCACGTGCAGCAACTCAAGTCGTACGTTCCTGCATGACACTACTGCGTGTCCTCTTTTCCTTCCACATCGAAACAAACTTTGACCACTGCTTCTGCCTTCAGCCTTTCACAGCCACAACTCCTTCCGCGCGAAAGTCGGGGTGTCAGAGCAAGCGCACGGTGTATTTGAAGGATCACATGGAGGAGAGGAAGAGAGCGAAGAGCAGGGAGATTAGCCAATGCATAAACCTCTTCGCTAACCTGTGCTGGGGTAAGAGGGTAAACCGATTTAAGGCTGATAGAAGAAATTACAACCTAAAATTTTAGAAAGCGAAAAAAAAAACACTGCAAATAATTGGGATATAGTGCACAACCATCAAAGTCTGTCACTCAGTCCGCAGGTCCTCAAGAAACGCTTCAACTCGTTCAGTGCCTTCTGTGTTGAAAACGGGCTGGATTAGTATCCGAGGATGCTCTCTTCCGACAAAGGTCGATTGTCCAGTCTATCCAAAATGGGTGGACAGTTTTTTTTTTTCGAGGCGCACTCTAGCGAGAACGTTCACAAATGAGATGAGCAATTGTCATTTAGTGGTCACAGTTATCGCATGCCGGGCTGTCGGCCATTCCGATGAGGAATAAATAGGCATTTGTCAATGCCAAGCTAAGCCACAGGCGGCAGCGTTTATCGAGCTCATGACATCGTGACAATACCGCAAACATCAATAACGGGTGGATTGAAGGAAATTAATGTGGGCAGAAAATTGTTTCAGAAATTATATTCTATTACTTTTATGTCATCGGGCAGTGTTGAAATTTAGTGTAACTCAGTTTGACGCGTGTCAACTCCGCTGAATTGCATTCACCGTCAGCTGCAGTTCCAAAGAGCCTCCCCATTCAAGCACGTCCAGCAACGCATAGGAGGTGGCACCTGTGGGCCGGCTGTACACATTCGACTCTTGAAAGGGGTATGTATTTAAAAAAAAGAACATTAAAAACAAGAACAAACGAAAGCGTGGATTTTTTGTTTGTTCATTTCTTTCAATTCTTGTCATCTATCACGCCGATTGGCCGAACCTCACTATACACTATATCGGAGGCGCGGCTTAGTGTGCGCCAATGACGAAAGAAAAAAAAATGGAAAAGTAAATGAAACCGTTACAATGTACAGCCAAAAGCACACCTGGCAGACAAAGAAAACCTTTCGCATGCACCGCTGTAAACAGCTACGCTATTACTTACGGGACGGCGCAACAAAGTAAGCAACCATACAACTAACCTTGTGCGGTCACTTGCTTCACTTACAGATCTATAACGCGGTCGCCTAAAGCGATCAGTACTAACCTGCAGATTATCTCAGAGACAAAGTCTGCTGTGTGCACTGGCTTTACTAGGTGGTGTCATCTTATTTTTCAAAAGAAAGCGACAATACCATTGTACAGTGCTCAGCGATTGAAACGCGATACTCGGACCGCGTGGAAGCCGGTACTTTTTGCGCCGTCGTAGCGCACTGGGTGATCTCTGGCGGACCAAAATGGCAGTCACAATGCGTGACAAGGGCTCATGCCAGCGGAAAACGTGCTGGCAGCTACGCGCTTTGTATATTGCGTTTCGCTCGCTGGGCACTGTACTTTGTTAACAGCGGCAGGTAGGGTCGCACAAGGACATCGTACGCTTGTATATCATGGCAAATCGCGAAGAACAAAGGAATTGGAGGGGCTCGGCTTTTCGTTAGTCAAAGTACACTAACCGACAGACAACATAAGAACCCCAGGGAAAGTTAATTGTTATCATTTAACAAATCGTAGCGCAGGGACACAGAGACGGACAGAAAAAGAGACGACAGACGAGCGCTAACTACCAGCGAAGGTTTGTTTTCAGCGGTCCGGGGCTTATCGCCATTTGACATGCGCGATTCATTTTCTTCGGAAAGTTAACTTCTTATCTCAAAGTTGCACAAATGAGAATACTCAAACAACTAGAGCCCAACCGCGACGTTATTCTTCAGCGAAAAAGTGATTCACAGTCACGCGACTGCATGCATTGAAGAGCAAGACATCGATCGTGTGCGCGCCCTATTTAAACATTGTTGCTCTGTTCTCTTAGGGGGTCATTTACACAGCGTCCAGTCTGTTCTACCGTTACTATATACAAGAAAGGGGCGCTGTAGACCACAGGCCGAATTCAAAAGTTTTTCGTTTGCAAGTTTTCTTTGCCGTTATCCCCGATCACCTTATCAATTACTGCTCGAGGGAACGCCGGAAGAGTTTTGAAACCCTACGTAGCCGATGCACCTTTTTGCAGAAATCAGTAGTTGGTCATGTCGTAATGTGTAAGAAAAAAGGTGTTTGGCGTAAACTAAAACAAAATACTTTAAAGCGTTTGTCATAGCAGGATTCCAAAGATGTAATAATATCTAATATCTAACAATAATATACTAATAATATAATATATATATATATATATATATATATATATAATTATATAATAATAACATTATTATTATATAATATTAATATAATAAAGATGTAATAACATCTTCCTAATATCTGACAAATCCGATCACAAATTTCTAAGATGTCTTTGTCCATACAACGCAATCGTTCTCTGCCAAGTGTCGTTCAGATACCTGGTTTTTTGCAGAAATATCATGTACCTTCTCATGTACCTGTTTACTAAAGTGTCTTTCGTGTAGGAATCGTACTTATTCTTGGGGGAAGCACAAACATTTGTTGTATACTGTGCCGTTTATGGACGGCTGTTATTTGGTGTATTCTGTGTAGCAACCAGGCGCAACTCATGTCGCATTGTATAATCTCCTGGCATCAATTAAAATTTAAGTAACTTTTCATGGTCTCACGGTACCTGCAAAGTGTTAACTGTTGCAAAACTTTAATGTGTTCTGCATTTTCTGGACTAACGTTTCTGTCTAGTTCTCCTGCATCCCTCAGAAACGTCATTCCCTGATTCATTCTGTCTCTTCTCCTTGCCGGAGCAGTTAGCAGTTACTGATAACTGCTCTGAGAACAGTTTTAGATGTCTACCACACGAATCTTGATAACGTGTTCATATCTCGTTGAAACGTTATTCTTGTTTGTTCCTGGCAGGTTGTACCCTCCATTAATAATTGTCTTACTCCTACCAGCACAGAAATGCAACAACCATTCAGACGACTGCACGAAGCTAATCAACTTTAACTTTGCCCGGTGAGACTACGTACGCCTGTGTCCTTATCTCGAAAACGCTGGTTCATTACTTGTAAACATAACAGTTGATCTTCGTGAACAGGTTAGTTTGTTAATGAAAGAAGTTGAAGATGGCGTGCGCGTATTGATACGTATGAAAACACTCAAAATGTCGCATTTTTATGGGTTTCCTGCGAAACTAAAAGAACATGCGGATCCCATGCGCTGTGGCAATCGGTTTAAGTGACCTTTTGGAGAACAGCGTACATTTTTTCTACGAAGCTATTGAAATTTTATGTGTGATATCAGCAAATGAGGTGCTTGGGAACAGTTTCCAACCAATTTCACTTCTCTACACCACGCGGTTTATTTAGAAAAGAAGGACTAATCTGTTTCACTGGCACTAAACAGCCTTTCAGAAAGTTGGACGCGTATGCCCGCGATACCTTTGGCAACTCAATGCAAAAGTATTTCTGACTACTTTCTTCGTGAAACAAAGCAGGAATAAACTTTAATAAAGAAATGAGCGGGCAAGAGCCTTCGCCATGGGCAGGTGGCATCCTCACTCTAAGAATCCATGAGCCCTGTCTGTTCGCCACGTCCTGTCTACCACCATCCGGTCTACTGGGTCGAGGCTACTCAGTCACTTTTCAGATTTTTTATGTGGTTGGATAAATTTACTGTCTTTTAACACTCACTTGTCAAACTTGTTAAACTTGTCAAAAGAGGAATTGTAATGAATTGTCTTCATTCAGTCATAACCAAGACACGTTTCCACTTAATGAGCGAAAGCTTCGGCTTCCAGGTGACGCGGCTGAAAGATGCCGGATACCCATCGGTTTTAATTAGTGCGGTTTCAGAAGTGTTGCTTCGAAATATTAAGAACCACGATCCAAAAAGTAAGCCTGGTAAGCAAAAAAGGCCGGTGCAGGTGATTTCGTATATTCATAAACTGTCACACAGCATCAAAAAGATTGCTTCGAAGCATGAGGTTCCGATTGTGTTTTCTGCACCATGTAAGTTGTCAAAAATGTGTGCAATAACAAACAAAGAGAAGTTGCCGCAGTGCACAACTCAGCATAACAATAAATTCACAGATTGTATGGAAAATGTTGTTTATGAAATTTCTTTGGGTTTCGATCGCCGGTATATAGGCCATGCGGGTAGATGTTTTAACGAGCGGGCCAAGAAGCATAATATTAAGGTACGTAATAAGACAGGTGGCTTTCTGGCTGAACATTGCAAGCTGCGCGGCTGCAACCAAGATTTCACGACACTAAGATTCTTAGGGCAGCAAGAGACAGGACCAAGCGAGAAAACGTAGACGCTTTCTTTTTATTAAAATATCGGCGGACAATTGCGTGAGCAAGCCATCGATATATTTCTTATGATGCTGAGATCGAGTTTCTTGAAGGTTTTGTTTAGCTCTTAAATGTTTCATCCTCTTTCAAAGGTGTTTTTTTTTTCGTCCCAGAAGCCTGCTCAAGCCAAGTAGGTGGATACCTTGTTCTGTGCGCATGTTTCTTGTTTACGTCATTATTTGTTTTGCATAGTGACTTCGCCTTAGCCTTAAGCATTGAGACACGTGGCGACAGTAAACTGTGTTCGATGAGTATATCTTGTTCTTAGTGTTTCTGTGGATTTATCAGTATATTTTCAATCGTTTGCGGTATCTTATTTTTAGTTTATCGTGTGTGACGATATCTTTGTTAACTGCGGTGTTGCACGGCAAGCCTCTTGCGCATAAATAGGCCGGTTTCAGTGCAAATAAAAGCAGTTGTTAGTCGGCACTCGTGATATGGTTCGTGTTTCTTTGTCTCCGTCCCAGTCGCGTTGCACCGTTTGAAGGTCATTTGAGAAAGATTGCCATGAGCCACTTATTGCAAAACTCACGCAAATGGACATACTTTCTTTCATCACTGCGCTGTTATACAACGACTTAAGCAATATAATGTCCTTCGTGAGCTATAATGGACATATATCCATTGGCTACGAAGTTACTAGTGCCATTCTCCAGGAACTTCTCGTGACTCTCTTATCTGCTTAGTACTTGCAAACGACATTTCGTCAGCGAAACAACGTTTTGCACTCCTCCTATGCACCAACAACTCAAGAGTATTTAAGACTGTCAACAGCATGGGTGACTACATGGCGTTCAAAAAGCATCTTCTGACTCTCAATCTTGAGCACTGAGGACACGCTGTTGTTCTTAGATGCTTCCAAAACTGTGGTGGTAAGTTATGCGCGGAAACCCCTCTAAGTGTGATTTTTTACGCTTTCCCAGCTGCTCACCTAGGGTCTACGAAATCAAAGACCTTGGTCTGTATTTTGATCAAGCGTCATGCTTCTCTCGACACGTTTTATACAAAGCAATGCGCCCACTCGCCCTTGGCATTGTTTGTTGAATATCGGATGACTTGCACCGGATGACGGATGACGCCTTTCTGAAGCTGCGGGAGTGTCTGCCTTTCGCTAATATGATGTGCATCTGTACTCTGAGGTAGAAAGTGCTACTCTAATTCTGACCTCATTGCGGAAGCACATAATAAATTATTGTTTATTTAAAGCACCACTTTGTCGTTATGGTGAGCTTACAGTTGAGCCCCTTAAAATGTGTCTCAGCTAACAACTCTGAAGTCAGTACGTGACAAGTGAGGCCTTTTCCTTTACCTTTTTGCGAGGTCTCGTGACACTATATATTGCCCCAAAGTTCTTACGGTTGCACAACTTCGCGTACCGCTAAAATATGCCAGGCAGTAGTCCGTTCTGCACGGGCTTGTTGCAGTAGTCACTGTCCTATGGCTTCACTTCATAAAGTATGCAATACGTATTCTGCTTACATTGCCTGGAGAGGATAGTCAGCCTAATCCCACCCGCCCTTTCCATTTCTGGATCGGACTTTTTCTGATTGTACACCCATGATTTGCCGTCACGATAAGTGACATGGTTTAAGAGTTCGGCCATTCCCACAGTCGAGGCTAAGTGAACAGGTACATCAAGATAAATAAATGATGCAAAAGGCAGATGAAGATCATAAGCAGAAAAAAGTACTTGGCTGGGAGACGGTATAGGGTAGGTGCAACGGCTGCTGTCGCAGCATTTAGAGTCGTCAGTCATTCTAGAGAGGTTCTAATATACCTCCGTGAAGTACACCAAGGCAGTATATGCAATCTAGAAGACTGTAACCTTTTTCATTCTTTATTTTTATAATAAAAGTGTCTTCAGCAACAAGGAGATACAAAAAATGTGACGTCAACAATGACGTCAACACGCGATAGACAAGCACCATCACAAAGAGCGGCGCGAGCTTGCATCCGCAGTTTTTGGTTAAGAAGGAATCGCGTGGCCCCGCCGCATTCTCGACAAGCGAAAGATGAAGCCAAGTGAGGGAATTAAAGAACAAAGGATTGGAGACAGGCGAGAGTACACAATACAGTGGTACGTGACGATTATTTGCTCTTGTCACCCCCTATCTCCTATTCGTCACACACCAAGTACCAGCAAGCTCAGTTCAGCGCCGCTTTGAGCCCGAAGAGCGAGCATCTGACGGATTCCTGCGCTCGGAGCAGTTTGGCGCTATCAAAAAGTCGCACCGGAAGAGCGGAGAGTCTCTCTTCCGCCTAGCGGCTAAGGGCAACGCACTGACATCATATCTCTTGATTGGAAGGTATCGCTGCGCGTCATGGCCCGCGTGCGTCCAGGGCCACCTAGGCGCCCCAAGCGTTCAACTCAGTTGTGCGCTGGCTCCAGGGGCCTCTTCCAGGAGCCCGCGAGTCGGCGGCGTATCTCGGCGGCTAGCATGCGCCGCTCGATAACGGGGCTGCTCAGCACGGACCGGTTCTCGCTGGCACGTCGTGCCAAGTACAGCAGCAGATCCGACGGCGGGCCGTACGGGATCGACTTGTACACGTTGTATCCGCGGGCAGCTGCAAACGAGAGCGAGCGAGCAGCTCACTTAGGCTGGTACCGTAAAACAGGAAATGTTAAGCTGGATTGACAGTCTTCAGTTTTTTCAGGTATAGATAAAGTAGATTCGGATGGGCAACTAGTATGCCTAATTTACGCTGAACGGCACCGTATTGTGTATCCGAGTTAATGTGATGGCAATGAATCTTTGCGTGAGCGCTTGATGTTTAGCTTGCTGATCACAGTTGTGATTAGATTTTGGGAGCGTTAACGCCGTCGCCCTGCTGTCACATATCCATGGAGCATGCATGAAATAGACAGGTCGTCTTACAGAATTTTTCGCACTCCAGCGACATCAACTTTGAATTTTCACACTATATGCTCGGGGACAACCTAGGAAAGCAATGAATGTCACACAGTTGCTTAACTTTCAAGTGTGATTTGTCTAGATGCGTCAGCCAATTACGTTCGCTTATTTACGTGGCACCACGGTGAAATCAACCTTTTTTCTACACAGGCATCTCACGGGAGCGATGTCTTGGTAAGCGGACACACTGAAGCCAGATGCAATGCAGTTTTGTGGGCGGAGCTTCTGTTCAATTCTTCGCATGTCACCGAGTACAGTTTTGCGGGACGTCAGTGTTTTCTGCTGCGCCTCGCACGAAGCTAGCGAAATGCTTGATGACCAAAGAAACATATAAGTGAATTGCATTTCATTGAAACGTCGCAGTTTCTGTGAAGTGTAGTTACGAAAAATGATGACCAAACGTGAAGAAACCCCGTGATAAACGTGACGTAAGGTTAATGCCATCGGTGCCACCGGACGGGCGCCAAGAGAAAAAAAAATATTATTGGCAATTTATCGGTAAGTACGAGAAAAATTCGTGAGTATTACGTCGTGCTTATTTAACATCCCACATCCATAATCTCCACCGCGTTGACCGCATTGCCGAGTGTTGTTCTGGAGCTCACTTGACATAGACGTTCTGCCTCTTCCAAGGGCGACGTGCAAACGACCAGTGGTCTGGCGCATACCAATACCAGTTCTACGTGGCACCACGGTGAAATCAACCTTTTTTCTACACAGGCATATCACGGGAGCGATGTCTTGGTAAGCGGACACACTGAAGCCAGATGCAATGCAGTTTTGTGGGCGGAGCTTCTGTTCAATTCTTCGCTTGTCACCGAGTACAGTTTTGCGTACTCGGTGACATATATATATATATATATATATATATATATATATATATATATATATATATATATATATATATATATATATATATATATATATATATATATATATATGCGCAAGGAGAGGCCCTAGTGGAGAGCTGAAAATTACTTTTCACCGTCAGGGGAGATTCGAAGTTCTCGCAGACCACGATACATGAGCTTTTCTGAAATGTACCTCTACCCAAATGCGGCTGCCGCGACCAAGATTCGAACCCGCGACTTCGCGCTCAGTGGCAGAACGCCATGGAACCACTGAGCGACCGCGTCACTCTTTATTTTGCTCTCTAGTACTGATCTACCGCAAAGGAGTCTCTTCCCCCAAATTAGTGCTAGTGAAGTTATTCTGCCAGGTTAACTTTATTCGACGTTGTTCTTCAGCGTCTCATTAAGACCTACGGTAATGACGTGATAGTTCTTCATTTCAATAGAGAGGCGTCCTGGACGGAAATCGAAATTGCTCGTCGGGTCGGCCCTTGGTCAGGGCTGACGTGCAGAAGCCGAAACGTGTAGTTTACCTTTATCAATGTTGATTTGGTATTCAACGTGTTTCCTGCGAATTCGTAACAGGTACAACATGAACACGTTGAATCTGCGACGCAAAGTGTGGGACTTTGGTAGTTTTGCATAAGTGTATTCATGGATATATATAATGCCCGCTTTTGCTTCACTCTATATGTTTGTTTTTTTATCCGGAAAGGCGATTTCAGCGGAATAATGTGCTAGAGTTAGCAAAATTTGTAGTCTATCTCAGTCCCATAACCCGGCGGCAATGTTTATTTAACACGGTGAGTGACAATGACAATGCTGACATTTGCATATTTGAAATCGTTCTTTCTTAAATAATGTTGAATTGCTCCACTTGTTGCATGAAATTTGTTATTATCTCATTTGGTGTGCTCCTGTGTTTTTTTGTGTTTTGGCGCCTTGTTAAACAATTCAGTTCAATCATATATGCTATTTATCTGAACAGATGATTTGGCCTTTCAGTTGCCATCTTACGTCCCCCCCCCCCCCTCCCACACACGCACACACACCTCAAGGAGCCCCACGCCGAGCGGTCACAGCTCATGGGGTCCTGGACTGCGAACTTCAATCACGCCAAGGGCCCGTCAATAGGCTCTGCGGTTTCTGTTTATTTTATTAATTGTTTTGGCTATCTTCCTCTATTTAATATACCACTGGTTACCGCCTTACGTAATGCATGTTGTGCCCGACTGCACTTTTCATATTAATCTCAAATACAATTTCGGTTACCCCAATGGCTCTCTTGTTGCACCTATCGTTTATTCGCGGTAAAGTACTCAACCTCCACCCCCCCCCCCCCCCTCCCAAATATTGCTCGTGACCCACCTAAAGGGAAGGTGATGTGGTCGTACATGCCCAACAGCTGTCCAAAGCTGACCCTCTCGTCGTTAACAGCCAGACCCAGCTCCTGCATCCTAGAAGAAGAAAGAAATAGCAGGAACAAAACATAACATGCCTGCTGTGACCTGTAGACTTCAACAAACTAAAGATAAACAATAATATGCCAACAGAATGACACTTCTGTTGTGTCACCTCGTCGGTGTCTTATGGTTCCCAGCCTGACAAAATGATCGCGCAAGAACATTTTGCAGCACATCACTAAAAGATCGAATTTCTCTTTGTTATTTCGGCAGTTTCAAGTCTAGGGCTTATCAATCACGAGATTTCGCTTATGACGTAGCCTCTTAATCAGATTTAGTTCTCAAGGATCTCAGCGAGGTGTCCACAAAGACAGGAACAATAGTTCAAATAAAATTTAACGTGAACACCTTTCTTCAAAAATGCATGCTAGCATCCGAAACCAACATACAACCTTGTCAACTTCTAGACAGACGGTAGCGGCTCGCACCCGGCGCCTCATATGTTACGAAAAAATGCAATTTCTTGCGTTCATATAGAATTTTTCTTCTAGACGAACAAAGCTCAACGCGTGCGTACCTTGTGTATTTTCGATGGGCATTTCCGCCTCATTGCGTGACAGAAGGCTTGCAATGAGTATGAACACGAACTCGCAACTTCGTTCTGTACCTTCAGCATGACGAAGGAACACGCATCATGTCCTCTGATTTTTATTGCTCCACATCAACACATATCCTCTGCGATAATTTGAATCTGTGAAAACTATAGGGAAATCAAGAGCGGAATACCAAGAAGTTACGCGTCCCTTCTTTCCACAAATTGCCTGCGGTTTCTAAACAAGAGAGGGACGCCCGCGTGGCAGCAATGGAAGGGAACTACATTCTAAGAGCTTCGCTAGGCGTATGATTAGAGTTTGGGCTACGGATCTGAACTCTAATGTATTACTCGAATGAGTTCGGGATTGCAGTCTGAGATCTCGGAAGCCGTTCGTAATAATAATTTATGCGGTGATAATAGTAATTTATAGGTGATATCCACATCGCACAGGCCTAATGACTGCTCCGTGAGATTAATGAAAGTCAATTCAAAGGTCGTGCTTTTGCCGTACTGCGGGCGGTGTAAAGTACTGGTGACGTCATGGACACCATCTTTGTCCTGTATCACGTGTTCAGCGTCTACTAGATGCAGCGTTTCGGTGCCAATGTCATACCGTTTGGTGGCAGTACGTATGCTGTCCTCGTTGTGCGTCGCTACCACCAGACAGCACTCCCTCTCCGAACAGCATATGTGTTCGAGAAGGTAGCACAGCACCCTGCGAAGAATGAAAAATGAATGCGGCCAAAGAAAACGTCCCCTGTTATTCTCTCAAGGATTTCGGCCGCATAGAAAAAAAAATGGACAAATGGTACAGAAGAAAACGGTGCAGTCTTTCCCCCCAAAATTGTGCAGAAACAATGTTCCGGCGATAAGCAACACCGCTTGCAGATCTCAAAAAAACTATAGATCCATCTAGAAGGCTCGAATGATTTAAAGGCCACATGTCTCAGTTTTCGTTGAGTACAGTCCGTTTTGTCCTCTGTACATCACGTCGGTCGTATACCTTTGGTTTACGTAGCCACCGTCACGTAGTTAGCGGGCCAGTCCCGAATTTGATTTCTACAGCGAAGTCAAACCTGACTTTTTATGGACAACTATTTGACCCGGAATGAGAGGTTCCGACATCCTGGTCCGCGTGTCTATTTAGTGTAAATGTAGGTGGAATATAGACACGCCTTTCAAGAACAAGGTAAGAATTACAGCTGTCCAAATAATATAAAATGTCCATTCTTTTACACCTCCTCAGTCACACACAACGGCAAGTTTTGTTTTGAGCTCTTCTCGGCGTGCAAAACGATCAGAAAAAGCACAATGACATAACGATACTGAATACCCTTATGCAAACTTCTCTTCGTGAGGGATTCTTATTGTTTTACTTTTTTATTGGTGAAGTACGAGCTACTTTGTTGTTCATCAAGTTCCAACGACATTGTGGCAGGAAGAACCTATTTTCGCTTATGTGTTCCAACATGCAATGTTATGTTATTCCTGCATTCTGCCATAGATTACATAAGAAAATCGAGACACATGCCTTATGTACTAATTGACCGACCGACCGACCGACCGACCGACCGACCGACCGACCGACCGACCGACCGACCGACCGACCGACCGACCGACCGACCGACCGACCGACCGACCGACCGACCGACCGACCGACCGACCGACCGACCGACCGACCGACCGACCGACCGACACAACCTCCAAGCCGAAACGTTGCTTTCTACGGCTGGTTAGGACGCATTGCGGGACGTAGTTGAACTTCCATACCAGTAACTTCTACACGTAATTTGTAGGCCCACACATCACATGCCACGACATCTCCGGGCAAGGTCAGAGCTCCGACTGACCATGCTTCGCAAAAACGACCGACGAACAAAGCGTTGTTGGTGTTCTGCTTTGAATATATGCGCTCGTGGGTGTTCCTGTAGACGACGTCATGACACATGACATGCAGGCCTGGAAAGTATTCAGGAAGTGCTGGCACACCGCAGCCGTCACGTGGGTGAAAGGTGCGCAGAAGAAAAATTGCTCTCTTGCCGGGGCGCTGGTCATGCATGAGGAGTCAGCGACATGAAGCTGTGCTTACCGGTCGTAGTTCTCGTTGGTCTTCCGATAACTGCTACAGACAGCATCAACTTCACAACGCTCCCTGGCCTTTCTGCGCTCGCCGTCCATATAGGCGCCGCGCACCAGTTTGACGCCGAACGAGGCTCCCATACGAGTGGCCAGGCACAGGTGACGTCCGACCTTGTCGGGAGTGTCCTGCATCGCCCAGTGAAGTCTATCTACACCACGCTCTTATGCCGAAATGACTCCCCAAGTTACCCGCCTAAAAAAGTTCGCAACAGCATTAAACTACCTTTCGAAACGGCAATTACGCGACAATCTAGTGTCTTGCTTTTTTTCCTTGCGTTATGATGTAGCTGCCGACTGCGCCATATGTAACGACATGCACAACTTAAATACATGAAAAAGCCAGCCCTTTATGTACTATCCCGTCTGGTAGTCTTTAGGGGCAATACACCGAACTGGACAGAACTGACCCAATAGTTTTATAATTTAGCAGCAGAAACGCCGCTCAGTAGCATCTAGATAAACCGAGCAGGAAAACACTTCCGCAACGGTAAATCCCTAGCTTCCTTTTTCTTTTCTTCTTTTTTTACTGCGACAGCAGTTGAGTGCTAGAAATTGGGTTTGCCTTGTTCGTCCGTCCCATCCGGCTACACTGACAACGATCTTTGTCGTCATTGACGACACACAGTGATGATTTCTTTCGTCATCATGCCACCTCGTCATCTGCAGCATCACCCCTACCACAGCGCGAAGAAAAGTAAAAGTTCAGGGATATTTGAACACATGCCAGGGTAAACATGTGCATTGGAAGAGGGGAGCACGCTAACCATGTACTGAGCTACCACCAATTTTATTGCCATAGCAATTTCTGCCGTCGGCGTCGCCATCGCCGTGACGTTCCGTATAAAGTCTAAGGGCGATAACACCGCCGCCGGGCGTCTTATGCTGTATGTGTGAGTGAAAGCACGCGAGGGAAGCCGACGATCGCGGCTCAATCTGGCGCGCGCGAAGCAGAAAGCGGAGAGGAAGCTCGCCGTCTTCCGTCGCGCGAAAGGCCGTGGAGGGACGGGAGGGAGGGGTAGCAGCGTTGTGCTCCGGCAGCAACTGACATTTCGCGACCGGGCGCAAGGTGAAGCCATAGAATAAAGTGAAGTGGCGATCGCCGCCTGATCTTGCGCGCCCGATCTTGCGAGGCAGCGCGGGTGAGACGGGTAGCGGCGGCTTCTACTACACCAATAAATGCGTACTTTGCACGGCGCGCTGTATCTTGAAAGGGATCTGCAAACGGCTCATACCTGTGCGCGCGCTATATGTTCATGCCGCTCTTGTGTTGAAGCGACAGACCGCATGAAGATCACTCGCTACTGCTGCCGCAGTTGCTCACACCAGCGTCCAGCGTTTTGCAGTGTGTCAGCGCTCATCGAGTGTGATGTGTTCTTGTTTGCGTGTGCGCGCTGGCACCAAGCTTGTTAATTCAGTTACTAAGTTAATGTCACCATGTTTACACGGCCGATAAAACTACTATCCTTATTTGGTTTAACTGTCTACTAGTTTGCTAGCGCAATCGATGCTCCGCCTTTCGGGTGAAACTGCGACTTTTTTTATTTTTGCTTTATTGCGTGGGGTCATGAGTAATGTCATGCGAAATTTATTTACAGTACCTTTAGACACGCCCACGAAAAAAAAAAACGCACACATGCTAGGCAGTCCAATGAAAGTTAAAAAATAGGGCAAACAAAGCCATTCGACCATATGCGAAATCCAAGAAGATGAAAGGTTCCAACCTCACTGCGCACTTGAGCAGCATAATCTCGAAAGGCAAACCTTGTCGAGCGAGGTAGCTCGGCATGTCTGTCATTCATGCGGCTTTTCCATAATGAATAGAGTCCTAACAGCATAAGAAATTATATGGTGTTTTACTGATTGTCTTCTTGAAAGGAAGGAACCGGATGCCGTAAGATGTGAGAGGAAGTTCTCTTTTGAAAGTTCTTAGTAAAATGTCCCAAAAATAAGATGCGTCACAACAAAGAATAAAGCAGTGTTTTGTTCTCTCACGCTGGCGACAAAGTCTACAATTTGCATTCCAGAGTACATATGCTTATTTTTTATGAAGTCATGTTGTCACTGGCAAGTTTGAAGTGTACAGATTAAAAAAAATGTTTTCGCTGCTGGCGTAAAGCACATTCTACGGACACAGCAAAGAAAATATTGACCAAATGTATTATTTATTTACTTTACATCCCATATTTAATATAGTGCTATATTCTTAATATATATCTGTATTTATTTTTAAATATTATAGAGATGGACACGTTTATCGCACGCAATACCTGTATTATACTTAGCTACCGCGTAACAACAGTGCTAGGCAATTAACTGAAGCCATTACGCCCCGCACAGACTCGAAGGGCAGCGGCGGCGGCGCATGTACTACCGAGGCCACAGCGAAGAGTAGTGGACGAGGATTGCATTATGCGGCATCGCATAGGAATTGTTATTGACATGAAGGTAGTGTTCTTGCGTGCAATTCTCCGATGTCGTGCGTGTGAAAAGAGCGTCGGTGGCACAAGTGAGGCATACATGATAATGATTAGGATAACCCTAAAACATGGCACATACCCACAATCGAACATGCACCGAGAATGAAGTGTCTGATGAAAAACAACGTCGAAAGCATTAACAGATTCTGTATTCTTGCAAGAAACAAGTAGTCGAAAATTAAGAGCCGATACATAAGAATAAAAGTAAGATTTCATCGCCTGAATGTCAGTATCTTTCCACTCTTTCGTCCTGATTTTTTTGCCAAAAGTTGGCAATTATAGTGTGGCTATAGTTTCAGCACTGCTTGGCGAAGCAGGGAAGGCATCACAACTAAACCCAGCTGTTCTGTTTGCGAGTAGTTATTGAACGCGAACGAGGTGATGTGCATGCAATGTTACACTACACGATCAACGTTACTCTGTAATATGTACTATGTTATAAAGTCTTATAAAACGTCCACAACGTTAATGCCAGAAAGTAACGACGCAGCAACAATACGACGTTGCTTACACAGTAGTTCACAGGATTCACAGCCCCCAAGTGCTCTGTAGAGCAGCACTACAAGTGGGCAGGGAAAATGTAATCTCTCAAATCTCTTAGGTGGCACCCGGACTGCGGGGTTTCAGTCTATTGTAGTAAGTGTGGGGGTTTGCTCTATTTAGAACACATGCTGTGGCGCTGCTTGGCGTTGGCCGGTGATGGTTCTCGAGGTGAACAGTGGTGGCAGCGGATGCTGCACAGTGAAGTGCTGGCGGACCAACTCAGGGCTGTCCAGAGGCCCGTGTGACGGCAGAGGAGCTCGGCCTCTCTGTACCGACGTGGGAGCGGCCCGCATCCGTCCCAGACTGATCCCTCAGGACCTAAATGAAGTTCTTCCACGCTACTTCACTCGTGACATCAGTTGCACTAGAAGTTTTGGACTAAGATTTTATTAATCCTCAGACAGGACCTTAAAATGAGTTAGCGAGCCTAAAAAGCAGGTAGCCTTTAAAATAGCAAGGGCCTGTTCACCAGCGGCCTAAATATTGATTTATGAAAAAAAAATGGTTTTAAGAATTGTGTAAGGAGGTCGAGTTTGAAGGTCATCTCGAGTGATATAATGCAGTCACGTTGGCCACATAAATGCTTGCGTTGTCCTACTGAACAATGAAAACAAAAGAAAATGTAACTGCATCACAAAAAACAAACGAATAGAAACATAATGTACTAGGATTATCTTAATCGATTATATTTAAATAGTGAAATGTAGAACCACATAAGAAAGCCAAGTCTTTTGCCAAACTGCTGCAAACACAAGGTTCTATAAAAGTATTAATTTTAACTGAGAAAATATAGCTCCCTTTGACAGAGGAAGTCTGAGAATGGTAAAACCTGTCCATGCATGTAATTCTAATTACACACCATGCATTACAATGTCATACAAAAAGGAAGTTGTGTGCATCCCAAAGAACAAGTCACTATTCTTTATCACGAACAGCTCTGATATGGCTTGCCTCTTCAATTAATATTTTGTATTCGTTTTCACATGGGATGATGGTTCTACACCCCAAACGCGGCTTTCCATTACCCAATGCCCATCTGAGCTAACTGTGATACAAGAGAGCATTCGGAATCTGCTTCCTTAAACTAGATGAGGAAACATGCCCTGGTCCTGATCAAATTACGGTTTTTTAAAGCGATACGCTAAGCGTTGCTCCTTTTTTCTTTTCGATATTTATACTAAACCTCTAGAATCCAGAGACGTTCCGAGAGACTGGAAGCCGGCTGAGATACTATCAATTCACAAACACGGTTCCCAATATGATGTCACTAATTACCGGCCCATCTCTTCGACAAGTACATGCTGCAAAACGCTGGAGCACATTTTAACAACATACCTAATGAAATGTGTGTAAGAAAACAACATTTTGGGTAAAAATCAGCATCGTTTTCGACTAGGGTACTCAACAGCCACTATTCTCACTGAAGTTACACAAGAAATATGTGGATGTATCGATGGAGAGCGTCAAATAGATATTAACTTTACCACTTTCCGCAAAGCATTCGATAGTATATCCAACAGAAAGCTGCTTACGAAGCTCTCTATTTCTAGGCAACACTCAGCTATTAAAATCGATAAAGACATATTTATCAAAAAGGGAACAATTTGTGCCACTAAATTCTGTTTGCATTACCAATAAATCAGTGCGATCGGGTGTTCCACAAAGGTCTTTTATAGGCCCACTTCTTTTTTTCTCTCCGCTTATATACGCGATATGAGCGCAGGTATTTTTTTCGACCCAAATAACCATCAAACATTATGTAGGTGACACCATTGTGTATGTTAAAGTATGCACCCTTAATGACCAACAAGAACTTAGTAGCCATTTACATAAAGTCAGTCTCTGGTGTGACGAGTGCAAAATGGAGCTGAACGCATCAAAAACTGTTGCTATCATATGACGCGTAAGAAATATCTGTCAATTCTCCCCTACAGCATGAACGGAGCAGCATTACCGGAGGTTAGGGAATTTAAGTACCTAGGGATTCATCTCACGCATTACTTGAGCAGGTCAGTACATGTTGACAACATTTGTAATAAGGCCATGCGTAAACTTTGGTCATTATTGTACCACAAGACCAACTTGTGCTAGAAATAAGGCAGCTATATCATCAGCTAGGAAAGAAAGGACATGACATTACTTTGCCCTTGATGCCGCCACTGCGGCATCAAGGGCAACGAAAACGCCGATGAAGCTGCTAGGTGGGCTCACAAAGATGCCGTGAAGGAACCAATCCCTCTGTCAAGAACTGACGCAGCAACAAAGCTTACATACTAGCGTGTGGCGCGACACGATTCATGTGGAACACGCCAGCTATCGACTATGCTTTCCATCTGGACTATCCAGAATCGAGACAACTGTTCTCTACCGACTATGGCTAGGAGTGCGTTTCACGAATGCATTTGCTTGCCGCATTGGTATGACTGACAGTGCTGCTGCCTCTGATAGTTCCGCCGCGTGAAACAATCGAACGTATCGTCTATTGTTGTCCTCTCTGCAGCTCCTAGAGACAATCGCTCGTGACGGCGCGCCTCGATGACCGACCGCTTTCTGCGCAGACGATCTTGGAGTGCCGGCTGATGCGACCTTCACACCAGAAGGCGGTGAAAGCTCTACTAAGGTTCCTCCGGTCAAGCGACCTGCTCGAACGACTGACACCACTGCGTTCCTTTGTGTGTTTGTTTCTTTCTTTTTTCCTCCCCCACTCTTTTCGCCTGTGTGGAATTTTTTCTTACTTCTTTTTAAAGATCTTTCTGTCTCCCCTTACCCTTTCCTCAGTGCATGGTAGCAAAATGGATATCTATCTTACGGTTAACCTCCCTGCCTTTCTCATCTCTTGTATCTCTCTCTCTTTTGGTCATTACAATGAAAACTTCACGAGGCTACCTCAGAAGTAAAAAAAGAGCTTACAAAATGACGGTACTTCCTGTACTGACTTATGCAAGTCATGTGTGGGAGCTGTACACTCAACAGAACACGTTAAAATGTCAGCGCATGCAGAACAAGACCCTGAGGGTTATCTTTAACACATGTGCTACAACCCAGTCCGTCACCTAACTTAGAAGCAAAGCTGATCTCATAAGTGTCAAGCAGGAAATGCAGCTTAACAGGTCGACATTTTTTTTTCACGTATTAAACGGGAGACTATAAAACAGACTTAGAACAACATATCACATTACAGAATCCTGGTAGCCACAGAACAAAGGATTCAAAACATACTAAACAACTTAATTATACAACAGAATCATTCAAACATTCATTCTTGGTTCGAAGCATAGCCGATCGGAACAACTTGCCGCAAGAGATAGTAGGTTGTCCTGATTTACAAGCTTTTGAAAAGGCTGTTACCAATTATTTGTGAACGGTTGAGAATACATTTTATTGTTAGTTGTTGTTTTTCATTTGCAGCTGTTTGGCGCATCACTTTTTTATTTCCGTTGACTTATATAGCGATAAACTTGTTCATTGCAACTCATGTGATTTATTGTTTTCGTATTTGTTTATGTTATGCCTTCCTATCCTGATTGCTTTCTACAGAGTTGTATAAACATGAACTATGTTTAGTTTGTACGCGACAGCAATGTAACCGCAACTCCTGTCTTGGCATGCGCTGACAGTATAAATAAATAAATAAATAAATAAATAAATAAATAAATAAATAAATAAATAAATAAATAATCCAGGCTCTTCTCTTGTACCTGTACATAACTTATTAGCGTTTTAAATATTATATTACTCATTACATTTTTTTCAGGTGCTTATTTTAAATTAATTAGTTTTCTATACGGCCGCATGCCTCCCCCTTAGACAGCGCGTTACAACCGTGGTGTTCTGGCCCAGTTACCCCATAGTGATGATGTGATGTGATAACTTTATTTGGAATCCGGCGATTGGGAGGCCCGGGCCTGGGGCCGCCTAGATGGCCACTGGGAGCTGCTGCTCCCGTGCGGCTTCCTTGGCTCGCTGGACGGCCCAAAGTTGGTCTTGGAGTTCTGAGCTGAGCAGCACGGCCGGCCACCGCGCCCGTAGATTTGCTGGGGAGACTGCCATTTTATTTTGGTATATTTCACATCCCCACAACATGTGTTGAAGGGTGGCTCTAACAGACTTGCATAGCTTGCACATATCGCTCTCGTATATATCGGGGTAGAAAGTTTTTAGTTGCACGGGACTCGTATAAGTTTCTGTTTGTAGTCGCCTCCAAGTAACGGACTCAGCTCTGTTCAGTTTAGTGTGAGGTGGTGGTAATACTCGCTTCCGATTTTGATAGAATTTGGTAATATCGCTAAATCTTGTTAATATATCTTTTTCTCTCCAGATTTCCTCCTCCGCGTTCTCCTGACCGATGGAAGTCACTCTTTTCTCAGCTCGGCGAGGAAGACCTCGAGCTTCGCGGTGTGCTACCTCGTTGGGGTTGACTGCAGGAATGTCTGCAGTCGTATGCGCTGGGAACCAGAGCAATTGCCAGCGGTTCTTCTCTGCATTGGAGAATTTTGCTTCATTGACTCTGATGATGTGCCATGCCTCAGGAGAGATCCTACCTTTTGCATAATTTCTAATGGCCGCTTGAGAATCGCTAAAGATGTACTGAGCATTCGTGGAGACCAATGCTAGTGCAATGGCTACCTCCTCTGCTGTCTCGGAATGTTTGGTAACACCTGATACGATTGCAAGGGGTTTTTGGTTGTGATCTACGATTACTGCTACATAGTTATTTCTGTCTGGGTATTCAGCCGCGTCTACGAAGGTTGCTTTGTCGTCTGACCCAAAGCTTCGGATAATTTTCTCTGCTCTACTCTTGCGTCTGCCGTCGTTGTAACCTGGATGCATGTTCTTGGGTATATTTGGTACTAAGAGCTTGTCACGAATTTCTCTCGTTATCGTCTTCTTTTCCCCGTATAGATTGTGGTAATTCATTCCTAGTTTGCTTAGTATATGCCGTCCCGTTTTGGTTTTGGTAAGTCGCTCTGCTTGAGATGTTTGTTTTGCTTCTATGAGTTCGTCTAGTGTGTTGTGGAGTCCTAACTTTAGCAAGAGATCCGTGCTCGTACTGATGGGAATCCCTAGTGCTAGCACCCCATAGTGAGTGAACCTGAATATTTGAGGAAGAATCAGGCAACGGAAATACTGCTGTCGCAGGGAAAATAAGTCCATAGCTGAAGGAATCCCTGAAGTCTGCCGCATATATATATCTATATATATATATATATTGTGGGGTTCTCCTCCCGTACTCTTGGGACAAAGGAACGCTAACACAGTAGTGCAAACAATCACAAGGGCATTTATTGCACCTTTCATAGATCAATGCCAGCTAGCCGAGTTGCTATCCACAAAACACGCCGATGGGCGCGCGACAAATCTAGAAGTCCGACTCACCGCGACCGGATAGCGAGCGAATATGTTCGCCCCATGCTGAGTCCCAACGCCCGGTCATTCGCGTGTACGGTCACGCGAACGGTGGCGCGTTCCAAGGCGGCCACGCGAGACGATCTCGCAGAAGCGTGTATCGGCGCACGCGCAGCACGGCACGTCCGTACTGCTTGCTGTCTGCTTCACTGTGTATATATATATATATACATACATACATACATACATACATACATATATATATATATATATATATATATATATATATATATATGTATATATATATATATATTTCAATGCGGTGGACAGCGCGCGTCGTTTACTTACACAGGTTGCACAGTCATTGACATAGCGTGCAGAACAGAACAACGGGGGAAACTCTGTAGCATATAGGCGCCAGATGGCGCCAGTTTGCTCGAAGTGATAGCTGTATCTTATATAGCCTTGATTTGGGCCCTTACCGTCAGGTAGCACTGGTAGGTGTTCCACACAAGCGGTGTGCGCTCGTTGAAGGCGGCCATGAGAGCGAGACCCAAAAGCTCGATACCTCCGTTCATGTCTGCAAACTCCGCGTCCACCAGAATCGTCACTCCGGCATCCTTCGCAGTCTGCGAGAGTTCAGTGCAGCGTCATGACAGTCGTTCCTGTACCCTGCACCACCACCGCGGCCCTAACCCCAAAACTCGGCGTCGACTCAAGTGACGCCCAAACTGGCGGCTCCAGAAACCCATTTCCGATCTGAGAAGCACGTACAGGTCACGTCTGTCTCGAAAGGCACGTGCACAGGACGGGCCAAATCCCTGGCTTAGAGTATGAAGAGAGCGTCACGTAAATCACATCAAAATGACCGGTTATCTAGGCTATACTGCCACGTGTACTTGTTTACCTTTTCCCGGTGACCGTCTTTCGCCGGCTAACAGATGCTCAAAGTTATCGCCCAGCATAAGACTCGCCTTTCTGTATCAGAGGTTTCCCGAATTCTATCGCTGGTTCTATGTGCTGTTTATGTTATCACTGAGTCTTGTGTAGTAAGCTTGGGTGCGCGACGAGAATAGTGGTGCATATCCTAGAATTTACGTGGGCAGCAGCGATTATGCTGGAAGATTCAGTTATTCATGTATGAATGGCCGACGCGTCTGAGTCACACGTCAGACTTTTGACCATCGACCAATGTGTGCTCACCGCTATCGCTGTTACTTGTTTTGATGGGCACAGGTTCGCCCGATAAACAGTTAGTTTTCTTACTTGCATTGTGCCGCTGGGGTTACTCAGCGTCAATACAACATGACAATAGCTACATGGGGGTCGCATCTCCTGGTGCCTGTAACGGAAGCGTCTCCAGAGTGTATGTGTATCGCGAGAGTGCGGGTTCCTTTTCGCAGTGAAATGTACAGACGTCACGCTTTCGACGAGTGAAGGCGCTTTTGACAAAGCGCACTTTCGACGAATGTGGCCATTTATTCATGCAGTAAATACTTAAAGCATTACTTTTGTTTCTTTTTTAGAGCGCAGCTCTTAGGCGCCCGTTCCTGCGACGAGCGTCGGCGTCGTCCCTCGGCGTCATCGTAACCGAGCGAACGAGCACAGCTCAGGATGAAAGAGCGAACGCGGAGAAGGAAGGCGGCGATGGCAAAGAGCGCAAGGAAGAAAGCAGAGGAGGAGGGTATGGTGACAGCGTGAGAAGAAAAGCGTAGTGCCTCGCGAGACTTGCTCTGTGGTGACGATAGCTACCACATGGCGCAAGAGGTGCGCGCGTCGTCTGTTCACCGATGACGCCACCGATACCATATATGGAAACAAAAAGCTGCATGAGTGGAGGTCTGCGGCAGCTGCTGTGAATAGACAGTTTTAGTTACACGTACGTAGAGGCTTCACGTACGCAAACGTGAAAAGCCTACGTACCTTACGTGCACGCCATCTGAAACGCTTTTAGCTACACGTACGCGACGCACGCCAAGAGGGACCCGGTAGCTCCATCTATCGGGAAATGTGAACACGGCGGTAGCCAATTCAATCCTGTCGCCGTGTTTCGATGCGAGCCGTCTGCGCGCGCGCCGCCCGCTATCGCTTGTTCGTGATCTCGCGGAACTCCCGCGCGAAGCTGTCTACGTGCGCAAGAAACGCACGCAAAGAATTGACTCTCACGTACGTCCGTGAGACACGCGCGCGCCCGCTACGTTGTACGCATGCGCACTGCTGACACGTAGAAGCTCTACGTACGCAAAGCCTCTACGTACGTGTAACTAAATCTGTCTACTGTCTAATAGCGCCCACGCGTCACCCACGCGTAGCCTCTCGCGATCTGCCGATTAGGGAGGCAGTCGCACTGCACATCGCTCCGTTTGCAACATGCCTCACGCGCCAACCAATATATCGCGAAATGAAAACTCGTATAGAGCTGCGCTCAAATTTCGCATTATGGAGTATCGAAGTCGTCGGTGCATTTGTTTTTCTTTCAATAGTTGTCTTCTTCAGAAGTGGAGTGCTTTTGTTTTCATAATTGAAATATTTATTATTTTATTTTTAAACAACAAATCCCCAAGTATAATTTTGTATATGGTGAATTTGATGCCTGAAAACTCTGATTTAAGCGCTGGAAAACCAATATAGAGCTCATGCTAGCTATTTTCATCTCCTGGAGGCATTTTCAGCTGTAGATAGTTCAGCAAATCAATTACTAAATAGATAATTATTAATACTAACTTATGTTTGCTCAACTATCATTTCACTGTTTTATTTATACCAACAAATCTTTTTTTTATTGACCCTGCCATATTGCGTAGGCAGTGGCGCCATCTAAGGGTAATCGGTGAACACTGCTTGTTGTGTGCCAGGTACACCAAGGTAAATATACCTGGTAGCGAAGCTTCCATAGGAGCCCATACGTTCAAAACATGGCGGTCCATGGGGCTTAGCGCCATCTGTATGTGGTGGGAACGCTTCCGGCGGAAGAAAAAATAATGTGACGCCATGTCCGTTAAAAGCAGAAGTGACGTCATTTTGTTTTCGAAGGCGCGAAATTTGTTTTGTTGTTCTTCCTTTGGAGCTATATATTCAAATGCCCCGCCATTCGACTTGATGAGCTTTCAGCGTGGAAAGCGATGCAGAAAAAGGCCAGCCGTACAGTTGTCGAAATCGCACCCCTGCACAGAATATACTTTCTTTGGAGGCCGACGAAAGCTTTAGGTGTAGACTGCTGATCCTATTGTTGGATGCCAAGCCCGTCGGCCAGCGCAGTCGCACGAAAACAACTACACAATTATCTGGCGGTCTTAACTCACTACTTTTGACTGAATAGATTAAGAAGCAATGAAGCTACCCGCGTCACCAAATTCAGACAAACTTCGACAAGCAAGAAAGCACAAACTGTGAGGGGGGCGTATTTCAACAGGTGATACGAGTGCGCCTTTCTGCCCATTTCAAGACGTACATTGCATTGCGAGTGATAGTGGCGTCAACGCCCCCTGTAGCGATGGGGGCTGATAAGAAATGCATTTATTATTAATAATAAAATTAAACTTGTATTTTCTTAACTCGTCACGAGTATATAAAATTGACTAGGAATTTTATTTTCGTTGAATGAATCTAACTGTGTCTCGTTTGAATTAAAAAACGCGTTTTTCTTTCCCAATGTTTGTTCCCTCCAAACCTAGTCGCGCTTCAATCGCTGCTCCCATAACCCCCCATGCTGATGTCGGTGACAATCTGTACTGAACCGCTTTTCGCCCGAAGCTTCGCGACCTATTTGAATCGACCTTGGGTACACGCTCGGCGAGAGCTCTGGGGGTTATTTCACGCTCGAGCGTTCTATGTAGTATGAAGCGGCATCTTCTGCGTGGAAAACGGTTCTGTGAGATTTACTAAAGTGATTTAAGTCGGCATGGCCAAAGTCTCAGCTGGCTTTTAGGCGGACACAGCAACCAGAGCGATGTGTGCGCGCGTGTTTTAAACTACAATCAGCCTCGGAAAGCAGTTGCGTATTTCCGAAAATACCTTTCACGAGCGCTACCTTACTGCAGCATTGTCACTGTAATTTTAAGCTGTGGTTTAGCAGCAATGCGTAGTTACTAAACATGTGACGATCCTAGCAGCGTGGGCACCATTCGGCTGGAGAGTAAGCGGTGCTTTTTACTGCGAAAAGCGTTCAAATTGTTATCTGTAGAAATCTTACGCCGCTACCGCGTTTGTTGAACGACATTTCCGCCCACGAATAAAATAGCTTTGGTTAGTAATAACATACCGCGCAGTTACACTTGTAGATTGGCCCAGCGACCAGCTGCGGATGGCGCGAGCGTCCGAAGCATGTGGTATATGCTTTGTTATAGATCTGTTTGTTCTATACAGCGCATGGTCCGAGCATGCGGCGTGACCGTGGCAGAGCGTCTCCTAGCCTTAGTGCGAGAGTTCCTCGTGGCCTTAGTGCGGTGTTAGCCAGTGTCTTCTTTTTTTGCGAAATAATAGAATGAAAACTAATTTCATTTGTTAGGTCTTGTTCGTCCCATACTCTACGACGCACTCACCCATTTTAGTAAAACCGCCGCGATCGCTGTGTTAAGCAAAGCCACCAGTGTCATGCAGGAGGCTAACGTAGACAGCACATGATTTCATGTCTATGCTAGACTTGAAATGCATGATAACGATTCCGGCTAT
Source organism: Dermacentor andersoni (assembly GCF_023375885.2). NCBI lineage: Eukaryota > Metazoa > Arthropoda > Arachnida > Ixodida > Ixodidae > Dermacentor > Dermacentor andersoni. The sequence continues at coordinate 178,751,030 of NC_092815.1, read as the reverse complement.
TGACGCAAATGTTCTACAGTGATTGGCGCTTGGATGTTTAGGGGTTGCAATATGGTTGGCCGTACACGAGCACTCTTCTTTTTTAGTCGTTACGCCAACCAATCAGATAGCGAAAAGATTTGCCAATTCACGCTGGGAATTAACAGACGCCGCTACTCTTCTTCAGGTAAGAAACCGATGCAGCGAAAATGGTTCACAACACGCACATACACCGCGACTGAAAATGCGCGTCGCATGTTTGTGCAGGCGGGAGAAATTTCTGCATACCGAATTTGCCGCTGCCCCAAAAGGCCACACGGTGGTTCTGTGATGATTTCGTGTGAACTGACGTCACGTAAATTTCACAAGGAACAAGCTAAAACCTCTCCAAATTGTTCTGCAGTACGTGACGGCCACACATTCAGGCAACGCCGCGGAGGCTCGCACGAGCCAGAGAGGAGGAAAGGTTCGCCGCGCACCCTTACTTCCTCGCCCGATGTCAGAAATAAATGTGAACAAGTTGTTTTATTTTTCCTCGATGTGAAATGGTATTAGGGCTTTGTGGGGTTAATAGGCTTGAGGTGGCTGTACGTACGGCCGGCGCGGACCTTTGTCTTAACGTCTATTTATTTATCTGTCTAACGGTTGGAGGGAGCATACAATTACGGTGTTAGGTATGGACACGGGATCCAATGTACTACCTGTGCCGTCTGCTATATTTCGTAGCGTTTACGCCCCCCCCCCCCCAATCTCCTCATTTACTTCTTTTTGTTCTTTCTAGGCCAAAGTTAGGAATGTTCGAAACTCTAGCTGCTTTAGTTTCTCCCAAAACGATCCGAACGCATCCGTGGTTATACCTCCACGTTAGGGATAACCAGTGCTTTTTTTATAATCTGTAATTTCACTCACCTGGCACACGTTGTGGAGATTCTTCAGTGCCAGCTCGAGAAATTTGTGATCACTGCTTTCTAGTTGCATATCGGAGTACTCCTGCATCACCAAAAGCAGAATTAAATTCATTCATTCGTGTATGTGTTTATTTCACAAAAAATCTCCATTTAATATGCTCACAGTAATCCCAACATGACTATCATCCCAACATCCTGTCTTTGTCATTCGATGGTCGACATTTACACCAGCATTTTCACGTTCTTTGACTGCCCTTGCAAAGGCACTGTTTTCTGGTCACTCCTTTTTGTACTGTTCGTATATTTAAGGAATTTTCGCTTATCGTCTATTGGAGACACCCATCTTCTCTCTGACAAAACAGGGAGATTGCATGCTCTGTGCCACTAAGTATGCAAAACATCGATATGTTATAGAAGGCGAAAACTCCAGCTTGTCACTTTATACCATGCCTTGGACAGAGTATACAATGACACAGCACAGCTTTCCGGAGAGAAACACAATTCAACCGTTCCCCAACTATTCAAAAGAGCAGAAAACATGCTCTAAGTTCTTTATTCTTCAGCCCGTAATATATCTTTGTCTGGCCAAAATCATATCAGAAATATCATTTTATCAAAGCACTATTCAGTAGTCGCAGAGTAACACCAAGGTGCCCTCGTCACTAAAGCTCCCATATTGGGAGCTTTACACAGGCTTATCATGAAACAGACTTATGATGGATCTTCTGCAGCACATAGCTCAATTCTGCCATTTGAGCTGCATTGCTTGAAGGGACAGACATTACTTGCCCGAAAACACGCCCTATGGCGTTAGAAAGTTAAGAGATTCCCTAATTGATTTTGTAGTTGTTTACCTCAAGAAACTTGTCCCAATAGAGGAATTGAAATGAAATTGAAAAGAGTGATGGAGTCATATCCATCTATATCTTGTGCTTAACGCAAGTAATCCAACAGGCTATGCGCCTGGTCGTTCGCGCGTGTGACCGTACGCGCGAACGACCAGGCGTTGGGATCCAGCATGGGGCGAACATATTCGCTCGTTATACGGTCGCGGTGAGTCGGACTTCCTAGACTTGTCGCGCGCCCATTGGCATGTTTTGGGGATAGCAACTCGGCTACCAGGCATTGATCTATGAAAGGTGCAACAAAATGACCTTGTGATTGTTTGCACTGCTGTGCTGTCGTTCCTTTGTCCCAAGAGCACGGAGGAGAATCCCACAATACACAAGTGAGTTGGTCCGCCTGGTGACGCTTTGCGAAATCTCAAACTAGGCCGGGTAGACAGCTACCGGCAAAATGCTTCGTATATCATTGCTTCCGCTAATAACTATCATCTCGAAAACATTTCCGGGTAAAAAATGGCCTGATTTGACTGCAGTTTAGCGGGTATCCGTATTTTGGAGCTCCAGTGCACTGCAGGCTGTAAGAGTTGCGGTCGGGTATGAATAAATGGTAGCTGGCCCATGCCGTCGTCCGACTCATCCAGGCTAAGGACGTTGTTGAAAGGAGGGACTTGTTCTCATCGAGAACGAGGAATGTGGGCTTTATTTACAATATCTACATGAAGGGTGGAGAACGGTACAGTTCATCAGTATAGCATGACTGAAAGAGAAGGCACCCTGAAAAGCCGACAACGGCTGCTTAAAAACACTCTGTCCTCCCTAGATCCCTAGGGTGAGGGAAAACTGCCGATCAACCTTCGACCAATGGGAGCGTCCGAAGGCATCGCTGTCGACCCGCCTTTGAGGTGGAGGTTTCACACACTCACTTCCGCACTTTGGTTTCACCGAACACACCGAGGTGAGAGGGTTCTTGTAGACAGGGGTCTCGTTCCGAGCAAGCGCCTCTTACTCCCAGAGCTGACCCCGCGTTCAGTAGCCGCCGCGTCTGTTCATTGACTGTGACGACCTCTGGGGCCCGTGGAAAAGCACCGCAAAACATCCCCTTTCAGGAGTTCCCCCGCTCCATGCAAACCGGGAAAGCGACGGCGAATCAACTAACAATTCTCGGTCCACCGAGCGTGGCTAGCCTCGCTGGCGCTGCTGGGCTGTCCGAGGAGGCGCATCGTAGGCTTCCCAAAACGATTTGTCGCAGCGGGCCGGGAGGGCTCGAAGGTCACTTCTCCGAAGGACGCCACCACCGCTGCTGCAGCGGCTGGCAAAATTTTGCAGGTCGGTACCCCTGCAGGCCGATCGTAACAAGGCATTGTGTACTCAAAATGGTGTGAATGCCACCACTGCCACGACGTCCGTCAAGAGAGTACTTTCAATCTACAGAAATTCTCATGGGTATTTATGGGTTTTATGCGCTCACTGGAGAACTACATGTTTAACGAAACCTTGCCAAGAAAACAGGGCGGGAAGGCGATAGTGTTGGATGGGAAGGGGCGAATTTACAGCGAGCAATGGCGATGCCAGAGGAACAGATCCACCATAATTTAACGTGCCTTACTGAGACATGCGCAAGACATGTCAAAAGACGTGGACGTGCGAGTCTAGCAAAATACTATGTTGAGCTGCTTGGTGCATAGCTGTCAAGGTGTGCTACGCAAAAGGCAAGAATTATCAAACAAATAGAAAGAAATAGAGCCAACTCGAAACAGGGTTTTGTGCCCGGAAATCGCACGTTTAATAACTGTGATTAGATGCGCAGTTCAAGAGCGAATGCCACAAGCGACGCAAGCGATTAAAAAGAGACACTATCACAGAGTTGTAGAACTTGATACGCTCTCTCGTATATAGCGAGATTGGAGGAGCGCTGATTTACTCTTATTTTGATAAACAGACAGCTGCCGCGCAATCACATCGCGGGTTGTAGCGAGGACACGCATGCCCTCATAAGTTGTGGTATACGCAGCCACACGAGCCACAGTTGAAGAGCATGTGTGAGCCAGCTTTGTAATTAATGGAAAGCCCATGTTCTTTGTTCGGTGACTAAACAGATATGCTGGTTAGCGCGACGTGTGCCTCACCATGTCTCAGAGGTATTTCGTACATACTGCGCTCGCCGCGTAAGCGTACATGACAGTGTGCGATAGTGTATTTTTTCAACGCTTGGTTTACTTCTGAATTTGGATTCGTAGATCTTCACACCCAGTGTTAAAAGGCGCGCGCTTTCATACAAATACTTGCCCCTCGCCAGTTTTCTTTTTCTTTTTAGAGTGGGCGCTGCCTCTGTTCGTTCTTTCTTTCTTCCTCGCGCTGGTGTGACACACCTTGATAGTTAAATGGCATATGAATTTGCAAACACGAACGGAGAGGCGAAACATAAACCAACTTTATTTTCACCTATCGTTGGCATCGACTCATTCCATTGGCGTTCCAAACGGCGACGCAATCTCTTCATTGTTTTTACATGCCAAGAGCAGAATTAGATGTTCCCTTTCGATTGGCCTCAAGGAAAAGCTACAAGCTGTATTTGGCATCGATTGAAAAATATATCACCATTATATTTCGTGAATAATGACGTTCTTGCGATGGTGTTAGTCGAACGTGCTGTAATTAAATGTGCTTTGCATGACGAGGAGAAAATCCAGTGGCGATTTAGCGGTAACTGCGAGAGAAATGCGTTAGCATTACGTCGCACCTGTTTGAGGTCCCTTATCCATGGCGTAAACCGCGTTCACCACATAGCAAAGTGTTGTTAAGGAGCTTACTCGACACATGTGCATATATGACGACACAGGATCCAGGACCCATTTGAGAGATAACCTCTACTGCCCGAAGTCCTAGGCCAACTGGTAGCTTCCTGGTCGCCGTTTCTCGCGCTCCGACCCCAGGGTGGCTGCGCGTGGTAGTCCCCAAAATATTCAAAGGGTACGACATACGTTGTTTCTTCGTTTTGGCTGGTAGACCAGCCTTTGCCAAAGTAACAATTACTTGGTAACCGTTAGCTTGACGAAGGTTGGTCCACCAGCCAAAACGTCAAAAATGGATTTTGCAAAAACAACGTATGTCGTACTGTTTTTTTTTTCTGAAATTGTACCACCGGAGCAAGCGTGATTCTTACGCCGCACTGGATATATATGTATGAGAAGGCAGGAGATCAATAGACCAGTTGTCATTTGAAGAAATGATGTCCCAATGGAGACGTTTTCGGCGACGAATACTTAGACTTTATTTATGCCAACAGTTTCGAGAGTGGAACTCTCTTCGTCAGGGCAGTTTCAAAATTTCTATGGTCTTTCGTCGTGGTTGCATGGTGTTTCCGCGGTGGCGACCTGAACCCATTGAAATTTGGACATGGTCGAACTTAAATTTTGGCGTGCGCCAACTTGAAATTTAGGGGTAGGCCAACTGAAGTTTCAGTGTGGGCCAAGTTAAATTTGCGGGTGGGGGCACTTAAATTTGGGGGTGTGCGTACGCATACTTAGACAGCTCTACTGGGATTTCCGCATTCTTTTTCTATTTTAGCTTCCTAATGAACTTTCTTTTGCGAAATCCGTGTAAGTAAGGCGTGTATATATGAAGGGTGAACATGACAATAATCTTCATACCGACACTTGTACGTGTTTATGTTTATCGGGCGACCGCGTTTCACCGTCTAACAAATGTTATCGCTCAGTGCGGGTCGCGCTTGCATGTATCGGAAGTTTCTCGAATGTTATCGATGATTTTATCCACTGTCTGTTGTCACCAAACCTTGTGTAACCTGATTACATGTACGTACGATGCGAATTGTGCAGTACTTTCTGGAGGACACGCGAGCGGCAGCGATTACTCTGGAACCTTCGATGACTCGTATATAAAAGCCGACGCTCTTGGCCCGCTGATGGGGTTTTCGACGATCGCCAACTGTGTTCGCCGCTATCGTTGTGCTTTGAGTGTAGCCTGTTTTTATGGGCACAGGTTCGCCCAATAAAACTTAGTTTCCTCATTCGCAGTTTTGCTACTCTGTAATTTACCGTTACCTCTACGTGAAAATATTTGGAAAACAATCGAAAACTGTTTACGAGTACGCTCCTCTGCAACAGGCATAGTCCCAGTATAATTACGGTTTGAGGTTGCTACATTCTCCTCTAGAGCAGCTTCCTCTCATGTTACTTCTCTGAGCCAAGAGAGCCTTCCAGAATACTCTCCTGCTTTTTTTATTTACCACTTTCAATTTTCGTTTTTTTTTTTTTTTTTTGCGCAGTACTTACTCTGTAACTATCGCTGCGAACCGCGTCTCCTAGGCAACTTATGATGAGTTCCGGCTTCTCTGTGGAATTGAAGATCCGAGTCAAGTGCGCCTGCGTTGATAGAAAGAGAAAAAGAAAGAAGTAATTGTAACGTGGCTCATACGTACATAGCCCTCCACAGTGCGCAAATCTGGAATGAAAGGTCTCGATAGCAACTGCAGCAAACGTTGCTGCAACAGCTACATTCTACAATAAAATATTCAGGTTATCGATATGCAAAACATGCAAGTGTACTTCACCACACACCTCCTTTGACGTAACCAAGATGGCGGACGTCAAGCTAGAATCGTAATTGAAGTGTCAACATAGGGGATGGTGACATTATTCCTGCCACCGTCCATTCCCCGTGTAGCCCGAGCTTTCAAAACGCGTCTCTGAGTTTTAACAGCGCTACAAGCGGGAACGAGACCACATTGGTAAAGGCAAGGTCGGTGTGTGGGAAAGCATGCGTACATACTTCTGCATATCGTCTGTTCAGCAGTACAAGGAAGCAGTAAGAAAAATAAAATAGATTAAAAATAGGCTTGTGTGAATATCAATTTCTTTTTGTTCGAAGCGAAGTCGAAGCTAATAGCAATCAGTACCAAATAACTTCAAAGCGAATAGTTCAAATCGTGGGATTTGCACAAAACATTGACAGAACTGCCAGAAGTTGAGAAATAAAAGAAAATATATGGTTTACTTACCAAAAGGGAACAGGTTCATCTCTGAAGTCAGTTTATTTTTAAAATGTCTTTGTTTACATATTTTCGAGCAAAAATGCGAAGTTCAAGATTTCTTACAACTCCAGCAGCACAGAAGATTTTTTTCCATCGTCTTTCTCACTGCTTTGCTTACGTCTACTCGAAATTTTGTGGCGGCCGCGGGATCGTTTCGCGTTCGCCCCTTGTGCGTCTGCGCGATGCCGTGAAGTGCGACCTTGACTGCGCGACGCCGGCTGTTTATGCTGCGTTGCGCAAATTGAGCTTGGGGCTCTCCGTCGGCATGCGAACTTAAACCATTCCGTTCAGTAAGCGCACATACGGACTTAGTAGGCAAACTCGCTGCTTTTGCGGACCTCAGTTTTGCACGCGCCCGTGGTCTCAGGCCCGATCCCCGATGGGCGGCAAACTTCATGCGACAGTTCACCATCCACCGCCACACCTCCCATGACTGTTAGGCCTAACCAGGGCTGTTTCGCCGGGTGTCGGCCACCGAACTTACTATTTAGTGACGCGTCTAATTTTTTTTTAATTAAGTTAAATCGGAGTGCGAGTGATATGCAAGTTCCGACTTAATGTGTGGCTTCACGGCAGTGCAAATTTCACCTCAAAATGTGGTTTCACGGCAGTTTGACGCACACTGCCGTGAAACAAGCTTTAGGGCAAAGTTCTCTAGAACAATTCTATAGGGCATCTGAGCGGGTCTGCTAGTGTGTGAGGCATCTAGCAACTGTCGATGGCACCTCCGTATTGTTCCTGCAAATGCGCGTAAATTAGCCTAATTGGTCTCAACACCGTTCACGATGTACACTGTAGTGAAGAAAATAGTATTCAGGGGAGAGATGCCTATGCGCGCCCCTCGGACCGGCTCATAAGTCCTGCTATTTCTTCGTGAAAAGCTGATGACAGATACCTCGCTCAAGCTCTCGGCAGGATATGCAGGATGTTTAAGAATATGCGTTCGATTATTTTTTTTAATATGAAGAAATATCCTGTCAACTGAGTTTCACGTGATTAGGTAAGCCAGAAAGACACACATTTTGAAATGACTCGAGGTTGTAGTTAGGCAAGTAATTGTGCAAATTTGAGTAACCTTTTTGACCGAAACAGTCAGTCGGTTGATCCTAATGGAATACTTGAATGCCGACATCCAAGGAGTTCATAATCTGTCCTATACGCGCAAAAAGAGATTACGCCACTCATTCCTGCGTCCTTATCAAGCCACGATCTTGCTACATGCTTGCCCAACAGGTGGCTTAATCAGTACCGTCACTCACAGGAGCGTTCTAAGTGTGTTACAGTTGCACTTTTCGGTCGTTAGGTTTGTTTTCCTGTTGAAATCGGTGGGGATTCCCTACGCTGCATAAATTAGTCACATTTTTGCGTGTCTGAAAGCGGTTATGAACCCCTCAAATGATGGGATTCCCAAGTCTTTCATTAGAACAAATCGTCTGGATATTTCACTTTAAAAAGTAATTAGCTTAATTTCGTAATTCCTTGTCTAGTTAGCGATTTTAAAATGTAGGTATCCGTAGTAAACCGTTGGAAGTCCTGTGAAAATCGCTCAATTAGCCCATCTTCCCTGCAGATAATTACGAAAGCCTTTTCCGAAACACCCTGCATATCAAAAGGAAACAATCCTGGCTATTAAATCATTATTTAGTTTAGAAGAACTCCTTGCTGGGCTAGTTGATGCACTGCATTGAAAAACCAAGTTGCACATTCAGAAAAAGACAACCACAGGAAAAAGCGACGAAGACGGAAAGAGCGCAAGTCATTATATTACCGAGCATTGAACAAGTCATGGCGAACACTGAACAAAGTACGGTGGAAGAATGTTTCTTTCGTACAAGCAAGTGGGGCGGAAGCAGTCCGCTCATCTTGACCTGCATCATCGGTGACTCCGAGCTCAGCTCCGACGTCATACGCAGGCACGATAGCACGGCCTCACCGTTGCGTCCGTACATCGCGACACGCCTGCATGAACGAAGCGCACGCATGCTCTGTAATAGGTTACACTATTACATGTGAATCCTTGTCCATACGTTCCTTACACACATACAAAAAAACAGAAAATGTGCGTCCCGGCAGAGCTTCTCCCATATGACGTGTTGCCATTTTCTGGCTATATATTTACTAATTAGCAAAGCTAACTTATTGACTAACTTTTAGCTAATGAATGTGCGGCATATGTTTCAAATGATGAATGGAAGCAAGTATGCTGGAATCGCGTTTTAAGCATACCATTTTTGAGACAAGTGCTGTCAAATTTGGGGGAAAATATACTGTTCCCCTTACTTTTTTCTTACCAAATCGCTTTCTTGATTATGAGCAGTACAGGTCAAATTGTGCGACAGAGAGAGAGAATTAAACTTTATTGTTAGACCAGGCTTCTTGAGCCCAAAGGTGGGTGGCCTCCTCAGTCCAGGTAGCCATGGCTCGCTGCCGCCGCCCGAGCCCTGATCACCAACCGTAGCTGGCTGTCAGGGTCCTGCGTCACCAGCAGAGCTTCCCACTGGTCTTCCGATTCTTCCTCTATATCTGCTTCTTCCTGCATGTTATGACCTGGTGGTGATGATGACGGTGGTACCTCGCGGTTATTTCTGCACTCCAGCACCATATGGCGCAAGGTGTTGGGCGTGTCCGGCGGGCAGAACTTGCAGTCTCGCCCGTAGGTGCCCGGATACATGGCGTGCAGCAGTGTTCCATGCGGGTATGTTCCAGCCTGGAGTCTTCTCCAGGTTACCGCTTGCTCCCTACTCATAGTCTTATGCGCGGGTGGGTAGCGACGCCTCTGCTTCCTGTAGTGCGCCAGGATGTCCGAGTACTTCTTGGATATCCGTTCATCATCCTCGTCGCAGTCGTTGGTCCGTGTTCTCTGCGTGTCGGAGATGGCTCGGCGTGCATGATCTCGAGCCGCGGCGAGCGCCGCCTAGTTCCCCGCGAGAGACTCGTGTCCCGGCGTCCAGAGGATTTGTGCTGTTTCTATCTCGGTGTTGGTCAAGACGTGAAGTGCTGCCTTTCCGATCCTTTCGTTCACGTACCTCCTGCATGCTTCTTGCAAGTCCGTCACCACGGTAACCATGGTCTTCTTGCACGTTGCGATGGCCAGAGCTATGCCCAGCTCCTCCGCCGTGCCCGCATCCTTGGCACGTATGGATGTGGCTGTAAGTTGTTCGCCCCTCTCGTCGACCACGCTGATTGCAAATCGGTCGTTTGTTCCGTACGCAGCTGCGTCCGTATATCTCACATTTTCTTCTTTGCTGTTGGTGCGTTCCAGTATGTGCTTGAGCGCCAGTATTCTCGCCTGTCTCCTTTCCTTGTCGTACTCGGGATGCATGTTTCTGGGAATGGTACTTATGTGTAGCTTGTCTCTGATCTCGTGGGGAATACACTGAGGTAGGTGCCTCTCATCCTCGACTTGGTAGCCCAGATCTTGGAGCAGGGCTCTTCCCGTTTTTGTTAACTTTAGTCGTTCCAGTTGGTTGACGTTGTGCGCTTCCACGAGCTCTTCCCACGTGTTGTGAACTCCCATTTTGAGTAGTTTCACTGTGGATGTGGAAGGGAACAGGCCCAACGCAATTTTGTAGGATTTTCTGATGAGGGCGTTTACTTTGTCTCGTTGACTGTTCTTCATGTCTACGAATGGGGTCCCGTAGGTGACGATGCTCGTGAGCAGCGCTTGTATTATTCTCGTGCAGTCTTCCTCCTTGAGTCCGTGCCTTTTGCTCGTCACTCTTTTGATAAGGTGGGTTAATTGTTGCATTGTTCTCTGAATTTTTTCCAACTCTGCTCCCGCGGCACCGTCCTTTTGAATCAGGAGTCCGAGGATGCGGAGCCTCGTTACCTGCGGAATCATGATGCCTCCCACCTTTACTTTATTGTGCGACAGATCGAAAAATTTCGAAACGCATATCTGAAAACCGGTATTAGCACCAAATTCCTTCAAAGTGAATATGCCGTGCCAGCTAATGTGTGCCATATTAGTGAAGATATTAATTAGTTAATGTTGTAGTTAGTCAGTTACGTATATCGATTCCTCGTTCAAGTCATGCCAGCTTCTTCAAGTAATCCAGCTTATAGAGTGCAGTTGTGATATCTACCAAAGGCGATATTTCAAAGTTCTGGAAAACATTAAAAATCAAGAAATCTGGTATACAGCTTATACAGAACTCTGTAAACTATAGATTGCCTATATTGATTTTCTATAAACAGCCTGTGGGTTATGCACTTAACTGTTCATAAGTATACGGTAGCAAAAATACTCTATACGCCACTGCAATTACTTCCGACCCTGAGGAGATGTATTTCACATGCCTTACTCATAGGCAGCTTCCGGCGACTCATCTGAAACACCCCATGTCTATCGTGGAACCTGCAGCTATTTCGTCCCAAATACTTGGCAGCAGATAATGAATATAATGGGATGCCCATTCATGTCATAGCTGTCAAACTCATGGTATGCACTTCAGAATGCCACGTGCCGAAGCTGTCAAAAATGAAGGCGTAAACACTATACCGAAGAAATACCCAAACAGTTTACTCAGTCTCTTCGACTGAAATACAACACCGTACCGTATAGTACAGCGCGAAACTCAAATTAGAACACGATAAACAGCAACAGAGGTAGTAAGAAAAGTTGTCCAGCATGTGACCCGCTACGAACTCCACATATCGAGTGCAATGCTGGAACCTATATTTCGCTTACTTTCAAGCTGTAGACTTCCGGCGGAGCTCAGTAGGCGGAGAAAATGCTAGGCCATACACTTTGCTAGGCTAGAACCATCGATTTTCTACAACGAAGCCGTCAGCCAAACCACGCTGCATAATAGATCACACTGCCTACTGTGCTGTGCTGCCACTTTCATCTGTGTTTATCTTTCTTTTTTTAGAGATTAGGCTTCGCCCTAAAATTCCCACTCAGCTCTGTTCCTGACACCAGTCCAGGGTTCGGGGCACTTGGCCAACAAACGCCCGAACAACGTGACTTCGACGTCAGAAGCGCTCTCCGACTCCTTACGACACCCTCGGGCCTACCACTTCCTTAAACGCTCTCTATTTTCCACTTACCTCCACAAATCGCTGTTCGTGCAAGAACACATCCGAAGAGCCAAATAAGCGCAGAAACACACGAGTAAGGCGAGACAACAAGAAGTAGTTGTTGGCCCCCATTTCTATAGCGTCCGTTCAAAGGTCTAAGCTTTGAGTCGCACTAAACAGTGTCGTGGTCGATAACCTGTGCCGACACCAGAGGCTGCAATAGTAGCAGCTGTTGTATAGAAATAAATAAGTAAACCCTGCAAGCGGTAACCAGGAATATGCCTCTCTCCTCTCCCCTGAATGCCCTTCACTCGAGGACGGGCACAAATGAAGCAGTAACGGCAGGAGAAGCGGAAAGGGCAAACTGCATGTACACGCCCCATGTACTCTCATGAACGAGCTGTCGCCTTCAAAGAATGTAGTATATTAGTCTTCATGAAGCGTATCAGCGCTCCCTTCGCTTTCTGCGTGGCAGGTGTAGTAAAATGACTTCATTATACCAGTACATCAAAGGACTAAAATCCCCGACAAGTTGACGTACATCTATCTTATAAACGTAGACAGTCAAGAGGCACACAAACACCAGCACTCTCCTCTGAGCAGGTCCTATGCTGACTCTTAGTTCTTAACTTGCCCACATTTCAGTTGCTTGGCATCGTTAGCGATGTCGCGGGGGTAAATGGCATCGCCACCTTTGCGAGGCCGAAGCGGCGTCTGCTACGCTCCTCTGCCCATTGCCGTCGTCGTCTTCGAGAGAGCAGGCCACCATGGTGCGCACCCGAGTAGCGCACAGCCGGTCCACGCAGGCGCGCATCTCCTGCGGAGTGGCTCCACCCGCGAACTGCCGGTAGAAGGTGGGGCCCACCAGGGCGCCCATGAGGTTGCGGCCCAGCACCCGCTCGCCCGTGGTGAGGAGCTGCGCGGTTCGACATATGTGTACCCTGCCACCAGACAGTTTCCATTACACGCCAGTATACAAGGTGAACAGAAAGAAAGAAAGAAAAAAAAGGCACTTGATTTCATTTACGAGGAATTTCCTCCGGAGTGCTCCCCCTGCTTCGCCAAATGCGATTTGTTATCAGTCCAAGTTGTTGCTGTCTAGGAGAGAGACCGGCTCGGGTGGGTGCCTTTGAATTAGTCGTGGGCTTCCGTCAACGCGGTCTCCGCCAGCAGCTGCCGCGAGGTAGGGCGATGACACAGGCCATGTGTCGGGCCTTCGTCAGGATTCTTGCGTGATACTACGTATTCGGGAAACTTCAAGTTGACAAATTACAATAAACGTAGCGTGAACAAGAAGGCTAAAGCCCAAAATAACTTGTTGCAAATCAGCTCCAGTGTTGGTGAACAGGACAATGTCATCTGCAAACCGCAAATTGCTGAAATATTCGCCGTTTAAACTCACTACTACACTCCTAATCCTATCCAGTCGAATTGCTTGAAAGCTTCTAAGTGTGCAGTGAAGAGCTTTGGAGAGATTGTGGCTTTTAGAGCGAAGCTGTTTGCCTCTAGGCCCCGTATGCATACCCCCCATGCGTTCCCGGGAGGATAGTGCAATACCGGGCCGACCCGCGGCGGAGGTGCAGCAGGCTTCAAGAACTCAGCCAACTTCCAAAAATAAGTTTGAAATCTTGGGTCCAAATTGAACCACATAAATTCGGCGTTGTAAGAGAAACACTATATATAATAGTGTTGCGGTTCTGATTGACACTGGCGCGCACGTATCTGTAATGAATGCTCAGCTTCGGAGTCGTCTCAAGAATGTCCTCACTCCTGCCCCGTCGCCTGTGGTCCGAGTCGCCGACGGTGGAACACCAGCCGTTATTGGCGTGTCCGGCTCGCGTGAGTGTCGCCGGACATCATACTTCTGTTTTATTGTATGTTCTAGAGCACTGGGCCCTCACGACCTCATCCTGGGCCTTGACTTTCTGTCTACACATTCCGCTTTGATAGACTGTTCTGCTGGTGTTGTGCAAATCGCTCTACCTGCTGCTATTGACACTCCCGATAGTGCTCCGATACGGCTATGTTCCACAGAGCATATTGGCCTCCCTTACCGTGCCGTTACCTACATAGGTGTCTCCCCCGTTCCACCTGTGACTACATCGTATCCCCTAATCCTGATGTCCTGCTCTCGCATAGCGTCGCTTTTCCTCACACCGTCATTACCATTTCGGACAACAAGTCCCGCCTTCCGCTTGTGAACTTTGGACTTTGTACACAAATACTCCCGCGCGGAATATCCCTGGCGCAAATAACGCCGGCCAGAGACTACCACATTTCTGCTTTAACTTGTGACAGCTCCTCGTGTTCAAATCTTGCTTCGCCCCCTGTCCCTTCAGACTCGAATGCCCTAACAAAAATGATTGCTCCCGACCTTCCGCCCTAGCGTGCTCAAGAACTACAGTGTCTCCTTGCCTCATACTGGGACATATTCGACCTTGAAGAGCGCCCCTTAGGACAAACATCTGTCGTAAAACATCGAACAAATACCGGTGATGCGAGCCCGATCCATCGGCGACCCTACCGCGTCTCGCCTACTGAGCGAAGCATCATTCAACATGAAGTTGATAAGATGCTTTCTCGAGAAATCATCGAACCTTCTTGCAGCCCATGGGCATCCCCTGTTGTACTAGTTAAAAAGAAGGACAACAGTTGGCGATTTTGCGTCGATTATCGACACCTCAACAATGTCACAAAGAGGGACGTCTATCCGCTACCACGCATTGACGATGCCCTCGATTGCCTGCATGGAGCACAATATTTTTCGTCCATCGACCTTCGCTCCGGCTACTGGCAAATTGCCGTCGATGACATGGACCACGAGAAGACAGCTTTTATTACTCCCGATGGCCTGTATCAGTTCAAAGTGATGCCTTTCGGTTTATGTAATGCCCCGGCCACATTTGAACGAATGATGGACGCCCTCCTACATGGTTTCAAGTGGTCCATCTGCCTCTGTTACCTGGACGACGTGATCGTTTTTTCTCCGACTTTTGCTACACACCTCGAACGCCTATCGACGATCCTATCTGTTTTCCGTCAGGCGGGGCTACAACTACATTCGTCCAAGTGCCACTTCGGTCGTCGTGAAATCTCTGTGCTCGGGCATCTCGTCGATTCTTCTGGTGTACGCCCTGATCACGATAAAATACGGGCAGTGAAAGACTTTTCCGTACCAACATGTGCCAAGGATGTTCGCAGCTTCTTGGGCCTTTGCTCCTACTTCCGTTGGTTTGTCCGAAATTTTGCGAACGTTGCGCGCCCTCTCAATCAGCTTTTCAAGAAAGACGCTGCATTCATTTGGGGCCCTGAGCAAGATGGTGCTTTCACCGAACTGATTGGGCTGCTTACGTCCCCACCCATTCTCGCTCACTTTGATGCGTCAGCTCCAACAGAAGTCCGTACCGATGCCAGTGGCCACGGTATTGGAGCGATCTTGGCACAAAAATAGCAACGGCGAGAACGTGTTATTGCCTACGCCAGCCGCCTTCTTTCTTCTGCTGAGCGCAATTATTCTATCACCGAACGCGAGTGTCTGGCTCTCGTTTGGGCAGTGGTTAAACTCCGCCCCTATTTGTACGGCCGCCAATTCACAGTAATCACTGATCACCACGCTCAGTGTTGGGTTTTGTCCCTCAAAGATCCTTCAGGGTGCCTTGGCCGCTGGGCTCTGCGCCTTCAAGAATACAACTATTCAGTTGTATACAAGACCTGCCGGTTACATCAAGATGCGGACTGCTTGTCGCGCCATCCTGTCGACCCTGGCGGCCTGCATACCTGTCACTGTTCTCTCTCTGGCTACTTTTCGCGATATTGGAGCCGAACAACGTCGGGACGCCTCCTTACAAGACCTTATTCAACGGCTCACTTCAACGACGCCCGACCCTCCCGTTCGCATGTTTGAACTACAAGATGCTATATTGTACCGCTCTAACATGCGACCGGACGGCTCTTCGTTGTTCCTGAGCATCTGCTTCAGACTGTTCTCGCCCAGCTTCATGATGTACCGATTGCCGGTCACCTTAGCGTTTCACGGACTTATGACCGCGTTCGTCGGCGCTTCTTTTGGCCTGGTCTATAGCGTGACGTCTGCCGTTATGTCACTGCTTGTAACCTTTGTCAACGACGCAAAAAGCCGACCACACTACCCGCTGGTCGCCTTCAAACACTTGACGTACCATCAGAACCATTCTTCCATGTAGGTGTTGATCTTCTAGGCCCTTTTCCTACGTCTGCTTCGAGAAACAAGTGGATTGCTGTAGCAACAGACTACGCCACCCGATATGCAATCACACGGGCTCTTGCGACAAGCTGTGCAACCGATGTCGCCGACTTCTTTCTAGAGAACGTGATCCTTCACCACGGCGCCCCTCGACAGCTCCTCACCGACCGAGGCCGCTACTTTCTTTCTAAAGTTGTCAATGACATTCTACACTCGTGTACGACTAAACACAAACTTCCTACTGCTTACCATCCACAAACTAATGGTCTAACCGAGCGTCTTAACCGCACCCTTACTGACATGCTGTCCATGTATGTCTCTGATGACCATCGCGGCTGAGACCTTGCGCTGCCGTTCGTTACTTTCGCCTATAATTCATCTCGTCATGATACCACAGACTTCTCTCCATTCTTCCTCTTGTTTGGCCGCGATCCTGCGCTACCTTCCGACACCATTCTGCCTGCTAGCCTGAATTCCACATCCGAGTACGCCCACCAAGCCATACTCAAAGCACAAGACGCACGCCATATTGCCCGACGTGGACTTGTGGAGTCGCAGGACAATCAGCGGCGCTTATATGATGCCCGCCATCGCGACGTCCATTACACGCGTGTCACAATATATAAGTGTCCTTAGAGTAGAACATTGGCCTTCATGCGCTTTCTTTGTTTTAAATCCTGCTCGACTAATAATAAGAGGGGGGAAGAGTGTGGCAACGGCGCCTGCGCACATGGCCTGGGCTTCTGTGGTTATAACGTCAGGTTTGTCGGAGGTGTCGGCTCGGCTGCAGCAGCGGTTGCGGCATATGCCTGGGAGGTGCGGGGACCGTGGCGGCGCTGGTATCGGCGTAGTGTGGTGCCGCATGAAGAAAAAAATGTATGGTTTCATAACGTATGCAGCCTTAACAGCTTCGCTGATGATTCGTTCCCATATGAATGTTGCGGCCCCGCAAATTTTATTTTGCTGCTTCCTTATTCTCACCGACGATATAGTTTCAATTTTTCACTCACTTCTTGTTTATCAGCTAGGATCGTTCGATTCTAAATGGTCGAAGCTGATAAACTGTCAAAGCTGGGTTCAAGATTATTACGCAGACACAACGTTTTTATTATTATTATTTATTTACGTACCTCACAGGCTTCATGTTCGGAATATTAAGTGAGGCGGGGATACAAAATATCGCTATAAAAAAAATGAGGGCACAGCCTTATCCAGAACTAGATGCAACAGAAACATAACATAGAAGCATAAAAACTAACAACCAAGGCAGCTGCAAGCATAACTTAAACAGAACGAAAAGAAAATAAAGGAGAACAGCTCAAAACGTTACGCAACACTTAATAAAAAAAGCGAAAAAGTAACTGACGAACAAGGTAGTCGTTTCTTTTTTTTTTTTCACAGACGGCTGTGAATTGATGACTAAACTTTTCATGGTCAGGTTATGTACAATATAATGAAATTATTAGTAATAGAATATAATAAAGAAATGAGCAGGCGAGAGACTTCGCCCTAGGCGGGCGGCGTCGTCCATCGAGGAATCCATATAGCTCGGCAAGAAAAACGAGAATTCGTTATTGGCAGTCAGCCTTTAGGATCGGTACCAAAATGCATTTAATCTATAAGTCACTTGCTCACAGGGGACGCCGATGCTGAGGAGAGAATTTACAGTATAATAAAAATGGGTTGGAGCGTGTATGGCAGGTATTATAAATCTCAGGCTGGTAGCTTGCCGCTATCCTTGAAAATAAAAGTTTATAATCACTTTGTTCGACTGATATGAACATCTGAAGAACTAACTTGAAGGTTACAAAAGGAAGATTGAAAATAAGGATCGCGCAATGGAGGCGATAGAATGAAACATGTTAGGCGTAACATTAGGAGACAGAAAGACTGCGGCAATTATTACACACCAAACAGGAGTTGCCGATATTTTACTAAACATCGAGAGGAAGAACAGAGCTGGGCTGGCCATGTGATGCGTTAAGCAGAAAACCGGCGGTCAACTAAAGTTACAAAATAGGTGCCAAGATAAAGGAAGAACAGTCGAGGATGACAGAGAACCAGGCAGTGGGATGACATGAAGAAATTTGTAGGCATAATATGGGGTCAGCTGGTGCAAGATAGGGGTGATTGGAGCTCGCCGGGAGTGGCCTTTCTCCTGCGCTGAATCTAAATAGGCTCGAACAAGAAGCGGACAAGAAAGGGGACAAGACAAACCCTCGTTAGTACTAATGCAGACATTACTGCTAAGACATTTTCACAGCAAGTCCTCTTCAGCGAACCTCTATCTTTCCTCTATAAACAACTCTGCGGAGAAAGAAAATTGCCGTTCGTCCCGCCTCCTTTCTTTTGTCTCTCTCGTTTGTGACACATACTTTTTAAGTATTAGCCTACTAGCCAAAGAGCGTGTACCACTGCAATGATCGTAATGTATACACTTATGGGTACAAGGCAGTGCCTTCCTGGGGCAAATGCTTCATTAGTATTGAAGCACTTAAGTTAGCCAAAGTTTACTGAACATTAGCGTATTAATATTTTTACACTATAAGATATATGCATTAGGCATCATAATGGCAAAGTTCTTTCGACAAATTCGAGGAGATACTGGATTGTTACTAGCTAGAATGTCAATGTAACCTGTTTCCCCCAAGACTGAATGACGTTGTATGCTAAAGTGTGGTAGATCAGGTTGCATTGGTAATTTTACCGCGAGCTGAGGTTCGGTACACAGAAGTACAGCACAGACAAATCGCTGCGCACAAGTTTCTACGACGCGCGCGAAATATAGTGCAAATCATCAGGTGCTGCTTTCTTGCCGGCAGCATCTCTCCTAGCTTCGTGTGGAAGACCGGCGCAGTGAGCTGGTATCTAGCGACATACACGACGCGTCGACGGCAATGCTTTCTCTATCTTTGTGTATGCTCCACTTTATCAGTAGACTTGCGAAACTAAGTGTCGCATGACTTGTACGCTGGAGAAAAGCCGAATGAAAATAAAAAAAGAAACGTTTATATCCCGTGTTTTGTCAAGCTACCATATATGAACTAGCTGACGTAGGGTGACATTCCAGCAGTCGCCCATTGTACTTCTGCACAGTACCACTATTACCGCGCATTCAGACTGGATGTGCCCGCAGGTTTATATCAGCAAGAAAAGCCACCTGTTGTAAGCAAGGGAGAAAAAGAATGACGAAAGGCAGTTGTTCGGTAGTAATGTTTCGACAAGACAAGACATCCTACAAGACGTTTTGTAACTGTCATGGCTTTGGCAAATGAAAGACCTCTTTTGATAGAAATTGCGCCAGGCTACTGCCACCCAATTTGTTCTATTGCGCTACAATCTAGCAAATAATATTCTTAGCAGCTGACGAGACGTAAACCGAGATTCACTGATTTCGCTGCGCCAGCTGTTTCAATGGTGTTTCACTTTTCCTAAATACAGCGGACTGTCTTCTTTTCTCTTACATAACGGTGATGGCAACATGCTCTTAGTGATAAGGAACACGAGTCAATCACTAATAATTCCTAATGAAGCAATTCACTGTCGAATAATATCTAGCTAACATTTATATACAATAATTCACATGTTTCACATTTGAAGAAGGTCGATGTTCAAGGCGTATACACTTAGAAGGAATCCTGACACTCGCATCGTAATTGATATATGTGGCAAATTATATTGCTGTTCTACGTTGTTCTGTCTCGCAGATCGCGAGGTAGGCTTTGTAGGAAAATTATACATGGAGCTTCAATGCATTTCTTGGCCAGTTTGATTACATTAACGAAAGCAGCGAAGTGAGCGCAATATCAAATGCGCCCTTCCCATTTTTTGAGCAAACACGGAAGTTCCGAGTTGGAATGTAAATCTACGATAGACAAGAGCTTTGTTGCGTATTGCGTATTGTCACGTTGTCGTGACGGTGAAGAATTGACTGCGGCATATCGGCGAGCCACAAAACTAGCTATTTATTTGGGCGAACCCGTGGGCACAAAAGCAAGTTACACTACGGCCGAACGACAGTGATGAGCACTTGCATCGATCGTCAAAATCTGATCCGCGGGTGAAGCGCGTCGGCTATTTACGCATGACTCGTCGAAGATTCCAGCATAATCGCTGGTGCTCGCGTGCCTTCCAAAATGTCCAACATATTATTCTCGTCGCGCATGCAATCTGCTTACACAAGTTTCGGCGACAACAGGTAGAATCGACGACAGCAATCGAGAATGTTCTGACACACGCAAGCGCGCCTTGCGCCGAGTGTACCCGTGTACTTAGATTTAGCTGCACGTTAAAGAACCCCAGGTAGTCGAAATTTCCGGAGTCCTCCACTACGGTGTGCCTCATAATCAGAAAGTGGTTTTCGCACGTAAAACCCCATAATTTAATTTCTTACCCACTTCGGACTCCGAGCTGCGTCCTCAAAATCACAGCTACTGCTACCTTCTTGCACTTCCCCCGTTTCTTCCCCAAACGCGCACAGACATGTACGCTTTAGCTACAGCCTTGCCATCAAAGTAGAGCGAGGTACAGAACCATCACGGTTCTATAAAAGCTAGTAACTTTTTTTTTAACTCAGGGGTTTTCCATACCAAAACCAGCATCTGATTTCGAGGCACGCATTAGTGGGGCACTGCTGATTAGTTTTGACTACTTAGGGTTCTTCAACGTGCACCCAAATCTAAGTGCGCGAGCGTTATTGCATGCCGCCACCTTCGTAATGCAGCCGCTGCGGCTGTGATCGAACCCGCGACCTCGTGGCTCGGCAGCGCAACCACTTAGCCACTGGTCCACCATGGTGGGCAACGCTATAGTGACTGCCGCTCACTGATGCACGGCCCTGAGTCGTGCCACGCTGCATACTCGTGCCCATAGCACTCACCCATTGGCTGTTGTCCACTAGCCAGTCGTACGAGCACACTTTGAGCACGCCCAGAGCCCGCACCAGTTCCCAGAGGCTCTTGTGCTGGTACGCCATGCTGTGGTCCGAGAAGTCCAGCCCGACCGGCGGAGTCGAACAGCAGAAAGAACGTCGCCGACGAAGCGGCAGAAGTGCTCGCATACCCCGCATCTCCGAAGTTGTGCCTTTTTTTCTCTTGAAACAAAGCTTGACCTATAAACCACTTCGAAATGTGCCTGCGATGTGACTTTTCCGGCAGTTCTTCGTGTGTGATGATTGTGCTGCCTTCTACTTAGCACCGCTTATCCGTTTCTCACTGGCAAATAAGCCTGCAGCGCTGAGAAGCTCGGTTGCCTAATATAATCCGCCGCTCTGAATTCTGCGGAGACGGCAAGAAACCGAAATGCTACTTGTCACATAATTCCTGAACCCTCACTTCTGCGGCGTGTTTTTTTCTTGTGGCCGCCTGCCAGCTGGAAGCATCCAGTTCCCGGTTCTCCTCGCCTTGTCGGAAGAGGCTGTTTGTCAAACCACAATCACCGCTTTGCGTGTGTTGCTGTGCCAGAGTGACCCTATAAGATGACGCCGCCTCACTCCGGTCGTCGCCGCCTCGGTTTGCCGCTTCAAACCACTACATGCTCAGTGCTCCGGTCAGTGTCTTTGCATGGACATCCCGCCTGCCTGGCCCCTATAATCAGCACACGCGCAACGTGACCTTGGGTGTCGCTTTACACTTGGCGTGATTGCGGTCCTCATAGCCCTGGGTAACAAGCTTCTGTGGGTTGTTCAACTGCCCACAAACGGGATCCTGCGTCGGAGCAGGATCCCGTTTGCATAAACATATAGATAACAACGAAAGTAGGTGGGCACGCAGCCAGTGCCGTATATCATTCCAGTAGTTCATATATATATATATTATCATAATTTCTCTTGGCACCCCTTTTCAAACGGTGCGCCGACAAATAATCACACAGACTCCTTGAGCTAACCATGTTTTACGCCATCTAATTCAATCTAGCATTTTGCTTATGTATACTATTGACTCCCTTTCTTCATTCAAAGCTCTATTTTTTTTTTATTGTACAGTTACTTAAGCCTGTAACAATCCCTGTTTTATCGATCTCATCCCCGTTTTTTTCTCTATAACTACTCCTTGATGTTCTATAGATACACTAGATGCTATAAACATCTCTTGCTTATCTCGGCTGTTGGCCAGCTAACAATCCCCTCAGCCTGGAATCCCAGTATTTCTGGGAGCTGGACGTTTCCTACAGTCACAGCTGGGTGAATATCTTTGCCCTTCATTACGATGTGGTTAGTCGTCTAAGCAGCAGGCACATGACTCATTCTGATGCGAATATTTGTTCTGTATGCTTTTGTCTTCAGGCAGCCAGGTACCACCTAAAGAAGAGAGGCGCTGCTACTCTTAATAATGTTCTCTGTCGATTTCTTGCTTTCGGTCTTCGTGAATCATCGTACACTTTTCGCGTTCCCATCCTTTTTGTTTCCAACACCCAACAATATAGACGCTGACACATCAACCCAGTAATTTATCGGGACCTCCCTCCCCCCTCACCCCAGCTCCTACTAAACTCAAAATGTAGGATATGATGAATACCATCCCAAATTAGCAGGAAACAAGCCACTTCCAACACTAAGTATTGCTAAATGGAGCATTGGCGCTAACAAATACACATACGTAAAGGAAAGCACATTTAAGCATATGGTTCATTCTGGTGCTGTTAACGCCACTAAAATAAGGTGACATTACGTGAATAAGAAAAGCTTCTTAATAAAGCATGTACAACAATCTTCTCAAGCATATTTTAGGAA
Organism: Dermacentor andersoni; assembly: GCF_023375885.2. Lineage (NCBI taxonomy): Eukaryota > Metazoa > Arthropoda > Arachnida > Ixodida > Ixodidae > Dermacentor > Dermacentor andersoni. Next base: position 178,728,271 of record NC_092815.1, on the reverse strand, counting down.
CGTGCACATTGGAAATATTTGGGCTAATCAATGGACCGCGGTTAGGATTCATGGCCACAACAGTCGCATTCCAATGCAGAGCGGGATTCAAGAACACGAGTGCGCTGAGATTTCGATGTTGGTCGGAAAACCCCTTGGGGCCGAAATGGGCACAAAATTATTTATCTCGACTTCAGTGTTTCTCATAGTCCATGGGTCCCGCGCACAAAAAGCGCCCGGAGAGGGTGCAGACTTCGTAGAAATTCAGCGCTTAGTCCGCTGAAAGACACTAGATATTTGCACATTCCTCGCATGCAATTTCTTTGGTTTTGTCTAATTATTATGTTTCTCTCTGAATAGACCCCTTATATAGCCCTGAATGTTGAACGACAAGTTAGTGCCAATGGGTGCACCTGAGAAAAAAAGTTGTACCTACTTCTCTGCTCGTAGAACGCGATCTGCAAACATAATTATCTATCTAGAAGACTCCTGCCTTTGCCGCACTCCTCACTGTGCAGGGCCCAGGCAGTCACTCTGACTTCCGCAAACAAGCACTTGCCCAAGCCCCGCGGCGCTGCACACCATGTATCCCGAAAGGCTCCCAAGCCCGGACTGCCCCATGTGTGGTGGTTATGCGGACTTCGAGCATGTCCTGAGGGGCTGCCCCTCTGCCGGTCCCCCTTCCACCCAAGAGCAAATGATGAAGCTCATCAGGGCCCAGGACCAGACCTCTCAAAGCCCGACAGTACAGAGGGCTCGCGAGAAGGCCATTACGTTTCACCTGATGGTCCCTGAATGTGCCTAGTCAGGTGACGTTGAGTTTTCTCGCGTCTATCGTGGACCAAATAAAGTTGTTTCACACACTCACACACCTAAATGTCGACTCAATGGTATCTCTAAATCGCAGTAATCTTAATGAAATAGCGCTTGGTATTCAGCGGCTTCGTTGATTGTCTTATGCTGCATTTACTTTGGGTACCATAGCGTTTGATCACTGGGCGTGTGCCCATTCATTGTCAATCCTCCACGATGGTTATGTGCCACTTGGAAACAAGGAATATGTATTGTGCTAGCTATTCAGTTGTACACAGCTGCTGCTAGCCACTCTATAGGCGGGCAACCCTGGGCGGGCATCAAGCCCGGATGAGCAGTATAAACAAAGAACATTCGCTATCGTGAATGCGTCATCGCATGATGTCAGAAGTGGATATGTAGGATTTTTTCGGCAATCGGGATGAAACCACACCACTCGACATGGAGTCATTGAAGATGCCCGCTCAGCTCGTATCTTGTGAGAACGTGGCAGGAAACTGAAAGCGGTTTTGCCAGCGTTTTGGGTTGTTCCTCAAGACGACGGAAATTGCTGATGTACGATCTATTGGCCACAAGATTGCGCTACTTCGTTATGTTGCCGTCGACGAAGCCCAGGGTGTGTATAGCAGATTCGAAGGAACGTCGAGAGCTATACTTTTGACATAATCATCAAAAAGTTTGAAGAGTACTGCATGCTTCAGAAAAAACTTAAGAACGCTGCGTTTTTCGCGTGCGTATTCAAAAGGAAAGGCAGCCGTTCGAACATTTGCGTTAAAGTCATGCCAGCTCAAGTCGTGCCAGTTCTCCCAACTCAGACATTCACTTTCGTGGGACCAGATTGTCTACGGCGTTGCCGACTGTAATCTGCTCCAGCGAATGCTTCACGTGCAAGATCTACCGTTAGCACAAGCCGCTAGCATGTGTCTAGAGGAATAAGTGGAGCAAAACATGAAGAACGCTTTCGAGGAAGTGCAGACAACTGTGGCCAAAGTGAAAGACCAGGCGCAACAATGTGTTGTGGAATTCTAAAAACACGCAAGAACATGGCGAAAGTTGGAAAGCCACGTCAGCACACGCCTTCGGCAGGAGCTTCAATGCGACTTGCAGGAATTTCAAGCTACCACAGCGCAACAACGCATGACCAGCTCATGCTGGAATTGCGGGAGGAAAAATCATCACGCAACAGGTTGTCGGCAAGTGCGAGAAGTATCTGAGGAAGACGCACAGCAACCCACTGTTGATCAATTCGAAGTACTGGATCTCAAGGCCTGAGCTTGCCGCTGTCAGGATTGGGTTGAGCCTGTGCAACAATGGATAGTAAGGTCACACATTTCAAGATTGACACTGGAGCTCAGATAAACCTACTTCCGTTAAGCTGGCGTTGTCGAAACTTAAATACTGCGACTCTCAGCTCGAGTAACACCCCTCTGCGGTGTTGTAGTTGTGCTGCCATTGAGCACTTGGACACTGTAACAGTTAGCACGGCGCGGAACGAACGCCGAAGCTCTAGTAAAATTATTAATCGTCAAAAAACACAAAGGTGCAGTTCTAAACCTTCGTGCTTGTGAAAGGCTTGGAATCCTCAACAGAGTATGGACGCCGGACGGGCAAGCTTTCCATGCTGACAGCAGTGCCAGATCACACAGCCTGGCGAACAGAGGAATCACATCTTGCAGGAAACATTACGCGTTCACGATGTTCTCTAACACGCGTTAATATCGAGGCAAGCGTTTCCACATTCTGCATATACATGTTACGTCTGTACGTGCCGAATACTTTCGAACGCTGCCGTGGATCGCTGACATTATTATAAGCAAGCTCGCTTATCTGCTCCAAACAAGCCATAAAACTGGTGCACGTCAGTTGCTGTTCAAAATGGTGTCTCATTCCTGTCTTAGCCCAAACGGCTGACATCTGCAGCTTTTGTAGGAAGCTGGAATTGCCGGAAGATCATCTGGCCGGCGCCCGTTGCCTACTGCAAGTCTCTTCACAACCAGCGCTGAAAGAAGCAGTTCTTGCCGAGTTTCCTGAGGTGTTAAGAGGTTTTCAATTCGAGAAACCTTTGTAAAAATGGCATTACGTGAAGGAGCCCAACTGCTAGTGCAGCCAGTTAGACGCGTGTGACTTGAAGTGAAAGGCCCATTGCGAGTGGAGCTTCAGCGTCTTGTTATGGCAGGGATTGTGCGATTCGTCCAAGAGCCTACAGGTTTGGTGAGGGATCTCGTCGTCGTACAGCAAACAAAAACAGACCACTCGGCGAGTCTCTGGGTCCACGACACATCAACACGAACTTGAAACGTGAAAGTTTTCGACTGCCCAACCGTGAAGAAATTGAGGCGCAACTGGCTGGTACACTTTACTTTTCGGAACTCCAAGAAAATTTTGGATTCCATCAAATTCCTGTAATGAGCCACGTCAGAATATGCAGTCTCAGTGCCATGTGGTCGCCACCAGTACTTGCGGGTCGCCCTTCGGAATTCGTTCTGCACCTGAGGCATTTCAGGGAACCATGAGTGAGATGTTCGAAGACATAGCGTGAACTAAAGCATATATGGACGAAATTCTAGTTTGGGGGATCTACATGGCACGAGCATGATGAACGACTGCATGCTGTTTTGGCTGACCTAAAGCACGAAAACGTTACACTGAACATCGAAAAGTGTCACTTCGGGCTTTCGGAGACGGCATTCTTGGGTGACATTGTTTGTAAAAGTACCATGCAGCCCTGTGACGCTATTGTGATGGCGGCGAGAGATTTTTCCCCGCCAAAGATAAATGTTTTTCTTCTTCCCTCGCCAAAGGATAAAACTGCTGCCATTGGATTACTAGGCCAAACAAACTGCTTTAGGAAGTACACTGAAATTCGTTGCTGCGCTACCTGACCAAGAATTACAGTATTCTTTTGAGCAGGTTACTACAACAAGTGCTGGAGGGCGGAGTCACTGCCCCAGCAGCGGAAGACTACCAAGACCATCCTCATCCCCAAACCAGGCAAGCCGCCGAACACGAACAACCTCCGGCCCATCTGGCTCACGTCCTGCGTGAGCAAGGTGTTGGAGCACGTCCTCATGTGTAGGTGGCAGGACTATCTGGAGGAGTCGGGACTTTACCCCACCACGATCATTGGGTTTCGGCGTTCCCTCGGCACCCAAGACGCGACGATTCTGTTGAAGAAAGATATCATTGACGATGACACCCTAACGAAAGACAACAAGGCCATCCTGGGGCTGGACCTGCAGAGCGCCTTCCACAAACTGAAGCACTCTGCGATCCTAGCCCTGGTGTCCAGACTCAACATGGGCGCAAGAACGTACAATTACATCAAGAACTTTCTGACGGGGCGGACTACCGAGCTCTGCGCCGGCGTTCTACGGCTCCAAAAGAAGAGGCTCGGCAGTGTCGGGACCCCCCAGCGCTCGGTCATCTCGCCGTTGTTATTCAACCTCGCTATGATCGGGGTGGCCAAGCGACTCTCTCGAGTTGAGGGGATCCGGCACACCATCTACGCCGATGACATCACGCTGCGGGTTCCGGTAGGCAGCGATGGTCACATTGAGAGCACGCTGCAAGAAGCCGTCAACGCGATCGAAGACCAGCTAAACGGTTCCGGTTTGATCTGCTCACCAAGCAAGTCAGAACTGCTGGTGTTACCACTGAGGTACATCAGACGTAACAAGAGGGAACCGAGGGATTACGAGGCCATCAAGATCGTGACGAGGAACGGCCATGTGATCCCGGAGGCCGACAAAATCCGGGTGCTCGGCATGATTATAGACAAGCGACGGGGCAACAGCGAGACCATTTCCCGCCTTACAGCCAAGATTACCAACGCAATACGTCTCATCAGACTGGTCGCCAACCGCAAGGCTGGGATGAAGGGGGAAAGCTTGATTCGTAATCAGCCTTGTCACCTACGTTGCAGCCTTCCACAACTGGATGCAGTGTGAAAAGAATAAGATCAACGCCCTCATGCGCCGAGCTTACAAGGCGGCGCTCGGACTATTCGAGTGTACGAACACCGACAAGCTCCTGAGCCTGGGGGTATACAATACCCTCGAGGAAATTGCGGAAGCGCAACGGACCTCCCAGCTGGAGCGGCCCTCTATGACCGAAGCCGGCAGGCGCATACTTCAATACTTGGGCTTCACGCCCTGGGCGAAAAAGGCGAGTAGCGACGTTCCTGTCCCGGACGGGACCCGGCGCCGGATTCGGGTAGATCTCATCCCGAGAAACATGAACCCGGAGTTTAACAAGGAGAGAAGAGGGGCGAGTGCCGAGGCCCTCATCGACTTTCACGCCAAGGGCGAGCACGCAAGGTTCGTGGATGCGGCAAAATGCCAGGGAGACAGCGCGGCGTTCGTAGCTACCGTCATCGAGGCGTCCTCCGGCGCGAAGAGGGCAGCGGCGAGCTTACGGGTCCGAGAGGCGTGTCAGGCGGAGGATGTGGCCATTGCCCTGGCCATTGCCGACCCCGGGTGCCAAACGGTGTTGTGTGATTCGCGAAGTGCAGTGCGGAATTATGCCAAGGGCAAAGTGTGTGGTGAGGCTATGCGCGTTCTGTGCTCGGATGACCTGCAAAGAGATAATAGGTATGTTAAATACCAAGTGGTTCCCGGCGCACGCGGGCAACGATGCGTCGGAGAAGCACGATAACCACAACGAGACGGCACACGCAGTGGCGCGAGCGCTTACCAACCACGCCGCTGCAACCGACCGTCCAGCGTTGTGTAGTGCCAAGGACCGCATGACGACGTTCAACGAACTTAGTTTCACCGCCTGGCTCGAAGGACTCTCCAACCCGCGCATCCGGGGCTGAGCCGTACGGAGGCGGTGCTGTTAAGACTATTACAAACTGGTTCCTTACCCACCCCAGTGTTAGTGAATCATATTTACCCGAAAGTATATGTGAGCGATGTGTGCCGCGTGTGCCAGCGGGAGAGATAGCCACCCTGATGCATATCCTATGGGATTGCACCAAGTTCCCCGAAGAAGCTTCGACAAGTACAACGATTCCGCCGCGACTCGTGGCTGGGGCGGAAAGCTACGACCACGAAATCCAAACCTGGGCCGTCCAGCAGGTCTCGGCGGCTCTTGAAAGATAAAGGACGAGCGAAACCGACTGAACGTTGCCCCTCAGGGCGAACGACCGCGGGTGTAACACGCGCTGGAGTTGAGTAGCGACCACCCACTGAGAAGACGTCAGGGCCCGCGTCGCGGCGCCATTTAGTCATGGTGTCGTTTTGCAGGCGACTAAATAAAGTTGTTTCTCTCTCTCTCTCTATCTCTCTAGAGCAGGCATAGAAAGACCAAGGAGAAATAAGACGCGAGAGAAGTGCCGTGCTTTTGGCTGCAAGATCAACGAATCCAAGTAGATGCACCATCACGCACCGATAATTTGGCTTTGCAGAGGAGTCAGAGTGAATCTCGAGGCGCTGAGTAAACATGCCAGCGGCTCACGACGGCGACCTGCTGCCGGAAAGACCTCAAAGAACTCCTTACTAAAGTTCCACTCCTGGTCATTCCTGATGGATCCAGAGAAACAAAGTTGTCAACGGATGCATCATCGCACGGCATGGGGGCAGTTTTACAGAAAAAACGTTATGAGGGATGACGTCCGGTAGTATATGCTTCCGGAGTATTGTCACAAGCTGAGGGACGCTATTCGAAAATTGAAAAAGAAGCATTAGGAATCGTGTTCGGATTCATAAAATTTTGTAACTTCGCTTAAGGTCGTCGAGTGATTGCCGATACTCACCATAAGCCGCGCATTGCCATCTCTGCCAAGGCACTCTCGGACGTGCCACTACGTCTTCAACGATGCTGTGTTCTTGCGGCTCATTGTGTGTGACTTTTTTTCCCAGTATATACCTTAAGGACCTCGTCATTCCTGGTGCTCTATCGAGGGCTGTGCCACCCAAAGTGCGGGCTCGAGTCTGCTTCGGCTGACGCAGACCTTCATACACTCACCATCCAACACAGCCTAGTCGGTGAGCGGACAGCCAACAAGTTGATCAAAGCTGCGGCCGAAGACCAGGAGCTGCAAAATGTCGTGGCCTGCTTGAAGGTGGCAGTTCAGTCAAAGGCCCATTCGTTCAATTGAATCAGAGTTGTCACAGCTAATTGTACTTATCCTTAAGGGTACTAAAGTGGTTAGTCTAGCAGCATTACGCCTGGAAATGCTCAATAAAATTTATGAAGGACATCCGGTCCTCTACAAAACCAAATGTACCGCGCGGGCGCTCGTGTTTGGGCTTGCTCTGGTCAGTGATATAGGAGTCACCACAAGATCGTGCCATGTGTGTAAGATCTGCACATATCTTCAGCCGTGTGAGCCACTCTTAACCCTCGAAGTACCAGGACAACCATGAGGTTGTGTGGATGTAGAGATCTGCCATTTTAAGGGGCATTGTTATCTCTTTGTGTATGACACATTCTCAAGTTTTCCGGAAGCTGAGCGACTGCAAAACACCTGGAATGGATGCCTAGAAAGTATTTGACGTGTTGAGCAGCATGTTTAGCATACATGGTATATCGCAAGCGGTTATCACTGAATGTGGTCCGTAATTCGCTTGCCATGAATTCAGACATTTCTCAAAGGCACACAATCTATAGCCCACCATTTCTAAGATTAAATGGTCTGGTGGAGAAAGTGGTTCAAATTGCCACACGCAATTTGAACCTGCAGTGCGAAGGAAAAGTTTTGATTGACCTTTTTGTACTACACAGCATCACGTCCGGATAATGAAAGGTGCCCGAGTGAGCTTCTAATCATCCATCGCGTGACAACACGGCTTCCAGACTTCGCAGCAGGAAGCCCTCAAGACGTATCGAAGTGAAAGCAGCAAATAAGAGGAAATCCACTCCCTGACTTGAGAAAAGGAGATGTGGTACGAATTCATGATGACAGTGAGTGGAAAATCAAGCCACAATTCCAGCAGCAGGCAGCATCGAGGTCCTACACAATAATAACGTAGGATGGATCCCAGCTCCACTGAAACAGGCAGCTCTGCTAATAACCAATCAGCAGTTTAAAATAATCTCACCGACGATGGTAACTGCGGTCCAACAACGAATTCTCTTCATAACCGCGACGTTCATAACCATGAACTCTCTTGACAACCGAAAGACAGGAGCCGTCCGTAAAACTCAACTTGTCACTAGTTGAATCATCTATAGCCCCACAGTGACCGCATAATGTTCCGGTTTCAGTCACCAGAGCCCACTATGACTGAAGAGCGGAAACTGGGCAGACGCCAAGGCATCAAGTTAGGTCGTGGCCTTCTTTAACCAGCTTTCCTTTAACCAATTTAACCAGTTGGCCTGACATTCTGAATCTGTTGTATGCAGAGCAGTGGTTAAGAGGAAGCTTTAGCTCGGGCCCAACTGCGACGCGGCCTATTCAAATACATATAAAGCGCAGAAACGCTTTTCTGGGATAATCCCTGTACTGGTTTTAATAGAATTTATTGCATTTGAGAGAGAAAGTTACATTCCAGTGGCTGTTGAAAGCGAAATTTAGATTTAGGGCCTGAATTTAAAAGAAGAGAATTTCAAAAATTCAGAGGCTTGAAAAAAATAGAAGCACGAAGTTTATAAATTAATAGCTCTGCATGAAGCACAGATATCGCGGTACTGTAAACGGCACCCATTATGCCACTGAAAGCGGACAAATTCGATATCTAATTTTATATCTTACGCGAATTTGTTACGTTGTGCACAAGGGTCTTGCAAAAGCTGTATTTACACATTATTAATTTTTTTGAGATTAATTTGTAACATATAAATTTTGTCCGCTTTAGATGTACTATAATATACAATTCACAAAATTGTGACATTATTTTTTATTGCTGAGTTACACAGTTGTTAACTTGATTGTTTCATTTTCTGAAAATCCTCAATTTTTTGCAAATCTTTAAGAATTGACGACCTAAATCAAAAATTCGAAACCAACAGTCATTAAATTTTTACTTTTTTTTAAATGCAACAAACCTCGCCAAATTTCGTGCAGAGGTTGCCGAGAAAAAGAAGCACCCAGCTATTAAGTATGTCATTAAATATTAGCAAAAGTGCGGCCTTACTATTCCCATTAACTGCACAATTGCATATATCTTTGCAATACCGACAGGAAATCATTCCTCAAGTTGACGAAGTCAGGTACCTTGGTGTTATTTACGATGGCAAACTCACCTGGCGCAGTCACATTGAACATATTAAGACAAAGGCAGAACGAGCCGTAGCTATGCTTCGCCGGCTCAGCCACCGCCGCTCTGGACTACGCAGGGATACCTTACTGATTATTTATAAAATGTATGTTCGGCCCATATTAGAATTTGGCTGCGTAATATTTTCCGGTGGCCTCGCCTACAAAATTAAACCTCTCATACTTTTAGAAAGAGAAGCTCTACGGTCATGCCTCGGGCTTCCTAGATTTGTTGCCAACGCTGTTTTATATCATGAAGCTCATATACCCACCCTAGATTGCAGATTCCGCATGCTTATGGTTCAGACATTTTTAAAAATTTATGAGTTTTCAAAAAGGCGTACGCAATATGCTTTTATCACTGAACCATCTGAGTTTTTTCAGGTATCGTGGTGAAGATTCCACAGTTCTCAGATATTATTTGTGCAAGCACAGTTACAACAATTGGATGTGTCCATACGCCAAGTTTGTCATTCAAATGATGACTTAACAGACCTCAAAATTGAGTTCGAGGACATATTTCCGAATCATGCTAAACTGTTACCAAGACGAGGTTTAATTAATGTCTTACACGACCACCTACACCAACTAACCACTGAAAATGTAATAGCTACTGACGCTTCTGTGCGCAATGAGAAGGCGGGAGTGGGGATCTTCTCTGAATTTCTACAATGGTCTTACTCCCTTCGCCTTCCCGATTTCACACCTATATTTCAAGCACAATTATTAACGATTATATTAGCGTTACGAAAACTCCCCCGAAACGACCCATTAGCTGTTATTGTGACCGACTCGCTAAATGTATGTGCAGCATTAACTGCATCTTTAGATACAAGAATTCAAAGAACATTTCGTTCGATGGTACCTCCGTACTTATGGAAAGTATGTTTGCTTTGGATACCGGGACATCATGGGTTACACTTGAATGAAATGGCCGATTCACTCGCACGAGCATCCCTCAACGGCCCTATCATATCTGTTTTGCTGACATGAGCTTATGTCACCGCGGCTAGGTATAGAAATTTCGCTATATCCCAAAACTCTGCAACATCCATACTAACACCGTCTTCTGATTTCCACCATCTTGGCATCCCATGGAATAATAATTGGTGTCCTTCAAGACAATTGGAAGTTTCTTTTACAAAATTGAGATGTCGTATACCTCCTCTAAATGTTTACTTACACAGGTCTGGTCTCGCTATGTCCCCTCTATGTTCTTTTTTCAGTGCACCTGAAACTATCGAACTT